>NW_024368596.1:7196104-7895039 GCF_014805655.1 Passer montanus | reverse complement strand
GGCCCGCCCCGCCCGGCCTCGCGTCACCGCGCGGCGGGGCGCACTGCGCCTGCGCGGGGCGGGGCGGCGGGGAGTGGGCGGGGCCTCTGTGAGGGGAGAGGCAGCCTGAGGGAGAGATGGAGAGAAGGAAGGAGGAAAAGGGGGAAAAGAGAGAAAGAGGCCACGGTGCACAGCGGTAGCAGGTCTGCTAGCAGGGCTTCTCTCCAGCAGCTCGGTGCACCAGGCGAGCCGCTGGAGCAGCAGGGAGGACAGAAAGTGGCAGCATCCGTCATGAAATCACAGAGTGGTTTGGGTTGGACCTCAAAGACCATCCTGATCCAACCCCGTGCCATGGGCAGGACACCTTCCACTAGACCAGGCTGCTCCAAGCCCCATCCAGCCTGGCCTTGGACATTTCCCAGAATGGGGCACCCACAGCTTCTCTGTGCCAGTGCCTCAAACAAACCCCAAAGTGGATAATACTTTCCCAATATCTAATCTAAACCTACTCTCAGTTTGAAGCCATTCCCGCCTGTCCTGTCCTACACTTCCCAATGAAGTGCCCCTCTCCATCTTCCTTGTAGTCCCCTCTCAGACACTCACCAAGTCCTTGGTGTAGTAAATGTGAGTGATAGACACACAAAAATGTCTCCTTGTATTCTCCAGGGGATTCATTTGGGATCAGCAACGTTACCAGGTGAAAGGCCAGCCTCAACCAGAGTGTTGGCTCCTGGAAAGCTCAGAATTGCTTCACCTGCTCCCATAACGCTGGAGGATGCTAACCCTGAATTTTCCTCACAGTCCTCTCCCTTTTTCATGTGGCCACATCTTTGATTTGGAAACTGCTGTTCTTCTGCCATTCTGCCTGTATTGTTTCCTGTAAACACACCTTTAATTACTGAACCCCCAACATTCAGCAAATTTTTTTGACTGCAGGTAATCTTAGGGCAAATAATGCCTTAGTTAAACCCAGCCAGCACTAATGAAGTTGTAGGAATTTTAGCAATGCAATTGAGGGCAGAACTTGTTGCAAAACTAATTATGAAGCCATAGGTAACCTTGCAGCCAAGACTGCAACCAGCTCCTCATTTAACGCTGGAGGAAAAGTTGAAATGCCTATGAGACCATAACACACCACTTCAGAGTTGTGTATGTCTGACAGCACTTGCTTTTAAAGCTGGTTTTTATCTGGACATTTTTTGCATTGGCTTATCAAAGCTAGTGCAGCATCAATCTCAGAGCAAAAGCTATCCTGGCTGAGTAACTCTCTAACAGATTTTGCTATGGGCAGTTTTGGGTTCCCTTCTGTTCTCCTCACATCTCTGAAAGCAACTGAAGCAAATTCAGCACAGAGAACCAATTCACCTCTGCTCTGAAGCTGACAAGAAAATCAGTATCTCAGTTGCAGAAGAGAGCACTTTTTGTGTTTATTTTTTGTGTATATTTTTCCAGCTCCTGTCTTTGAAAATGATCTCTGGCATGAGACAGTCTTGACAAATATCTTTACAAAACTTTGGGAAGAATTCACTTCTGCTGAGAAGAAATATGGACAGAGTGGCACATTGGACATCACACAAATGTTCTCAAATAGAATAACTCCAGTATAGGAATGTGCTAATTCACAATATTTAAAATAAAAAAAGTTGCAACCGTGAGTTCTTCACCTTTTTGCTTCTTTCTTTCTATTAGAAAAGAAAGTGAAATTTGCCATCTAGGTGGAGAGCTATAAAACACATGCCACTCCAGATATTGGGGTTTTTTCCTACTGCTCTTTTTTATCCCAAGGCAAGGTAAACTCACATGTAACACACATGTAACTTCCAACAGCACAGAAACTTTCTGATCCTCTTTACTCATTCACCTGGCCCAACCCAAAAGGTGGTTTTTACAGCTCAGATTCCATCTCATTTCACAACTGAATATTCCTTTTTTTCTTTTTTTAAAATTTTTTTAACTAAGAAACTGGCAAATTAATCGAGTGCTCATAGTGCTCCAGTGTTCTTCCAACAGCTCCACCTTGAAAACCAAGCAAGTTTTCCTGCTCTTTACCTGGGACCTCTCAGCACCAAATTCCAGCACACATCTGAAGCCCCAGGAGCCCAGCTGTGCAGGGGAAGGCTGCAAAGCTCTGTTCAGCTTTGTCACTAAGGAGTTCTTCTTGAAAATACTTGTACTAGGGTTGCTTAGATATTATTTTGTCATTAAAAAACTTGTTCTAAGCTTTTCTGCAAAGCTTTGATGTCTATATACTTCTCTGTAAGAAATTCACCTGAAATTTGCTCTAGACTCTCTGTCAGGCATCTCAAAGTATAAACACAAGACAAAACCACAAAATTACTAATACAAAGCAGTTGACAAAGTAAGTTTTATATGCAATTATAATATATATTACATATTATATTACAGCAAGACTGTATTCACAAACATTTCCTGTGTAAGTCTACTTACAGAATAGTTCCTTTCAAAACAGCATTCTCAGTATTTATGCTGACAAATGTGATACAATTTGATAATTATAATTTGGTGTGATAATACATGTTTTCAGCATCTAGGAACAGTATAAAAATGAACAGCTACCAGTTCAGGCAGAGCAGGTTATATCTGCCTCGCAATCACTTTGCATTGATATTACAGATTAGAGAGCAATATCCATTAAGCAAGAGTATTTCCTGTTCAGAAATTATGCAACTCGATTTTATCTCAAAAGAAACACATACCCACCATCACCTGAGCTCGAAACAATTCTGAGCTTTTGCCATAAATTGTAGCAGAATCTGTTACAAAGCAGAACACGGAACTTGGGTAGAGGAGAAATACGCTCTATTGAGTTTCAATTGCTTGTGGCAGCACTGATTCACTGTTTGCAGTTCTGCAGGTAGTTACTGTGGAACTTGTTTTGAGCGTGTGAGGAGCTGCAGCTCACATGTCCTGAGTTCCCACACGTGTTTAAGGCAGCATTTCTGCAGCTCTTTCAAACAGAATTGCCTGCCAAAGTGAACTGGAGCTTCCAGGACCCCTTCTCCAAGGGCAGGGCTGCTGTGGAGGTGCATCTATGTGCTTCCAGGTGTGAAGAGAGCTCCTCTGCTGCAGGAATGCTTTTTAGTTCCTCTTACTTTCTTTATTCTGCAATTTAGAAAAGCTACTTTCAGGATTTATACCTTTTCTATAGTGAAAATGTTATGTGTAGGACAAATCTGCATATTCATGCCACAATAACAGCCTCACAAAATTAAAATCATTCTAAAACGAGAGGCGAGGTGCATATTTGTCAAACAGTAAACACTGAACATGTTTTGTGGTAAAAAAAATCATTCATTTTAAGTGTTTTTAAAGCTGGCTTTCCCTCTCAAGACAGCCTGATTCCAGCCACGCACGTTGCATTTCCAAAGTTCACTGACAGCCCTGGCTCCTGCTAGTGCACAAGAAATCCTGCAGAGCTGAAGCAGAGAGGAACATCTGTGAGTACAGACAGTGCTGAGCTCCCAGCTGCTCCTGCAGGCTGCCATCCCTTTCCATCCCATCCCATCCCATCCCATCCCATCCCATCCCATCCCATCCCATCCCATCCCAAAAGGAACACACAGGACCCACAGGAGGGGCTCTGTGAGCACAGCCTCCAGCAGAGAGAGAGGATCTCAACTGCAATCCCCCACCTGTGCTGAGGCTGGTGAAGCCTCAGAAAAACTCTTCATTCAGAGTGGAGTGTACCTACACCCTGTCCTTGGTGTTACCCCGCAGTGTGAGGTGGAAATTTCTCCCAGAAGGTTATCAAAATAAAAATCCCTGGAGGGCAGAGTAGTGCTCTACAACTTTGTCCTGCTCCACTTCCAACAGGACCCAGGAGACACCAGCCACTTTCCAGGAACATCAGCAAGGAAAGCCTCCCAATTTCTCAGCTATTTCCTGTAAGAAAGACAGCCTGGCAGCCTCTCTCCCTGTCCTCAGATGCAAACATGAGATACTTTTGGTGCCCAGCATGAAAAATGGAAATTTCACCTTCCAGCCTCATGCTTTAGGGCAGAGAAATGGGTATCAGCTTCCTCACCACCCAAGCACTGGTCTGACCAGAGCCAGCTGAGGTGCACAGAGACACAGCCATGCCTCCCCAGACAGCTGCAGGCAGCCCTCAAAAGCAAATGACATTAAAATATATATTAAAGCTTTATCAAAAAGATATTTGAAATGTCTCTCCTTGCACAGTCAGTGCCTTTACGTTACAAAAGTGCCAGATATCAGAGTAGTTCCCAGTGCCTGGAAGAGGAAATAGCTGCCTGGTATGTGCTGGCACACAAAAGCATTCTAAATTAAATTATAATACTGATAAATCCTGCTTACTCAAGGCCTGATTTTAGAACTTTTTCTTACCATCCAGAGCCATTTTCACAAATCTAAAAATGGGGGCTAAACAACAACCTAAAGATTAATTTTTCTTCATACCACTTCGAATGCCTCGTGTCTGCCCTCTTAATGTTTTGTCTCTCTTTGCCCTCCACACAGTCAGCCACCACTGAAATGACAATTACTGGGGCAGCAGAGAACCACAGCCAGCTTGGACAGCCTGCCCTTCTCTGCCAGGCAACAGGGAAGAAATCAGCATAAACAGCATTGCTACTCTCAGAGAAACATTTCCAATGTAAATGGAGCATCTCACTGGAGAGATATATTTAATATATTAAAATATGTAGGAAGGGGGAGTTACTTTGGCCACTGAGCATTAAAATTCATTATGCAGAAGAAAAAAAAAAGACAGAAAACATTTAGGTTAAAATTGATCCAAATCTTAGGAGTTTGGGAAGACAAATGAAATGTGAAGGGAGTGGAAGGAAGGATGGGGAAATGAGAGAAGATGACTGCAGGGAGGACAGTCTGTAACTGGCATTCAGGCAGAAAGGAGGCCATCCCGAGCAGGCGGGGATTTCAATGCCTCAAGGATTCAGAGCGGTGCTAAAATTTAACCCAACAACTACAAAGAGAAAATCTGACCTAAATACACCACTGACATCCTTACATTGTCCAGTGCAGCAACAACCTCTGTAGTTTGAGGCCATGAAGGACTGATATAAAAGCAACACTGACATTTTAATGCTATTTTTAAAACTCATACATGCTAAGATTGCTGATTGACTTATTCTTTTCAAGACATACCAGTAGATTTTACATTCCATATCACCCCAGCTTTGCATAAAAGGGTGACGTGGGCATCAGACAGTCAGAGATCCATTGCCCAGGGTATAGCTTCTTGTGGTAAACATACAAAATGTTTTACCCACTTTGTCGTGCAGAGTATGGTTGAAACATTTCCATTTGTAGCGAGGACTGCCTCATCTTCAGTTGACTAAATTGTTGTGGAAGTCTTCCTTGGGAACATAAGCACTGACAAATAACATCCTTTACCAGCTGCAGTCTGCCAGTCCCAGCCCCAAGACTTCCCTTACCTCAAAGGATTTCACTCAAAAAATAAATAGCAGTGGAACTTGTCATTTCCTCCGAAGGAATTTTGGAGTTTATAATGTTTTTCCTCCAGAGAAAATCAGTGAAGCAGAATTTCAGATTTAGAGGAATAGCTATTTTTATAATAGATTTCATCATGCTATAATATGTCATAATAAAATACCACTATCAAAAGATCAGGGAGTGCTTTCCCTTAGCTGAGGTAGAGAGCCATTTGGGAGCTGGGGCAGGCTGCAGGTTGTGCCTGGACTTGATGCAGGACTCAGTCAAGACACTTCTTTGGTAATTCAGGTATTCTTCCACAACAGCTTTCATTTTTAATACAAGAATTTTCCTGTAAAGTCTATTTTTGCTTGGTCTCTTTAAGATTCAAATTTATAAAGAGTGAAGCAACTCAATATTTTAGTTTTATTATTTCTCTACATTGCTTTTTTCTTGATTTCCTATACACATTTTAAGGCAGCCCAAAGAGGGGTAGGAATCTGAAATTTGAGTTACAAATTATCAGCTCGTCCAAAATCTCAATTGTCGGTTTTTGTAATGCCAGATTTGTGCCTTCATTTGTGTCTTTTATAAAGTTTAGCTTGTTTTATAGCTTTTAAAGTAATGGGTAAAAAATAGCCAGATGTAATTCTTTCTCACTGTTAGGCAAAAAGTGAAGTAATGCAAGTCAGGAAGTGCTTCCAACAAATGTCTGAGGAAAAAAGCCAAATATAATACTTCCTTTCAATCCTATACATTTCCAAAATGCACTACGATAAGGTGTTTGTTATCATTCCCATCAATATTTCTCTCCTGTTTTTTTGGTTTTTTTTTAATGTCTGTGCAGCAGCACTGAGCTTTGAAGTGCCAGCATGGGGATATTTTATGATTCATGAAATAATTATCTTTGCATTCAGCTTATACAAGTTCCAACAGCCAACAGAAGTGCTGGGTTAATCAATGTCTTCTGCAAGTTCTCACTGTTCTTCTGGCTTGGGCAGCAACTGGAACAACACTTTTTGCACAGAATTACTAATCACCACAGACAACTACTTCCACCACTGCAGACTGTGTATTCTCCAGGCTAAACAATTTGTCATTGCACGCTTATGCTTTTGTTCCCTGCTGGCAAATGTTTCTAACTCCTTTCATATGACTGCAGGGCAGCTTTCAGAACATGACAGGAATTTTAAAACACTAATAGTGATTCTCAATTTGAGTAAAATCAACTTACTTTTAACTCATAAAACTGGTGTTACAAGTCTTTCTTATCACCAAGAGGAAATGGGAGTTCAACACTGCCAGGAATGCAGATAAATAACATCACTTTCATCTTCCTTTCCTTTCCCACAGGTGGGGATGAACAGGGAACAAGTGCCAGCACAGGAAACTGCTTCAGCCAACACAGCTCAGCCAGGATGCAGGAGAAGTGGCCTGTGCCAGATGGAGGGATTATATATACAATTTCCCCTGGAGCAACAGGGAGAGCAGTGGCTCTTGAGGAAGCAGTGGAGCCTTGCAGTGGAGCACTGCACTCCTCGTTTGCTCACTGCACATGGCATAATGCTACGCTGGTTTGATACCTGGGAATTTCTTCCCATAGTGAAAAAAGTAGTGCATCTAAGTTTCTTTATAATTAGCAGTAAGGATAGAAAATGTGGAATTCTAGAAACCCCTGTATGTCTTAATAAGTTATCATTTATCACTGCAATCTCAAGAGATGAACTTCTGTTGTGTATTATTTTTCCTATCACAAAAAGAAAGGTGGCAGTAAGGATAGAAAATGTGGAATTCTAGAAACCCCTGTATGTCTTACTAAGTTATCATTTATCACTGCAATAGCAAAACAAAAGATTAACTTCTGTTGTGCATTATTTTTCCTATCACAAAAAGAAGGGTAATAAAGGCTGTATTTTGCTTGCTTCTTGCAAACACTCATGCTGATCTGTGGAGCACTGCTCATTTGAAAGTTGTAGGATCTGATCAAAGTTGGGTGTGACACAACCTGGCCATGTCATGACAGAAGAGCTGCTTCTGACCACCCCTGACATCATAAAAGCAGTGAAAGCAACTGTGTGCTCTCATTCTCCACAAAGTGAGCTGCTAAATGGGCTTTCTGCAGCAGTCGATAGTTCTTATATCAAAGCAATGTCTTTAGGGTTCACTCCCAGCTAGAGATCACAATGAATATAAAATGAATTATTGATCGCTGTCAGGAAATACATTAACAAATCCATCTCCAAGCAAGAGCAGCTCAATGGTTCCAAGTGGAGCAAATTTAGTGACTGGCAGTGGTGTGGAATGACTCCATTCATCAGCTGAGCTCACCCACCAGTAAAGCATCTTAGTAAACCTTCTGAGCCATGCCAAAATATGGACAGGAGAACAGCATAGGACTACCCGGTGCCCATTTCCCAAAACAATGCTTAAAAAGAAGTTTCACATTGCCACAGGATAAAACATTGCCTCATCATGATATTCCCAAAGGCAAGGGAATCTGCCCTGAGGCAGATTCAGGCACCTCTAGTAAAGCTAACCAGCACTGCAGCAGCAACAGTGAAGGGTTTATGTCTACAGAGGCAAACAAATTGTTGTGAAATGTGCTTGCACCACTGAGATGCTGCAGTGTGCACAGCATCAGCAGAGCCCAGTGACACCAGCTATCTCACAGGGTATTTTACTGCAGTAGCTGCATGGATATAAATCCTAAGTTTTAAGCCATGTCTGCAGTTCAAGTTTGAGTCTATTTTTCTATGCAGTACAAGGATAATGACTGTGGACAGAAAACAAAGGTGTTCTGTCCAATATTTTATCTACAGAGGAACATTTCAGCTACTGCATCCTGAATAGGTGACACCAAGATCTGTTACAGCAGGGAAGGCAGAGGCAGCTGATCCAGAATTCCTATGCCTAAATGACATAAGGAAAGTATAAGTCAGAAACAAAAATGCAACACAACACATATTGAAAAAGAAACAGGCTGAGCTCCTTGAAAGGTTTACAGCCTAGCTCCTGAACAAACTGTGCAAGTTCTGCCCGTAAATGTCCATGCTGACCACAGAGATTTACTCTCTTCAGGACCTTTCTAAGGGGGCTTCATTTAGAGAGGGATATTTGATCGTAAACAACAGCAATCAGCGTGCAGTATCAGGGTTTCAGTACTTCTAGTCCATATTCTTTACAGCATACAGGTAGAAGTTTCATGAACCTGCAGATACATGTTCTGTATCACTCATAAGGTTACCCTAAATATTGTGTATGGGAGAGGGCACAGCAAAGAGTATCAGTACTGACAGAAACCTGGATCACCATCAGCTCTCCTGGCTGTGCCCCAGCACTGATAAAACCCTGCTGTTGTGGGGGCATACTATTTTAATATCAAACTTGATTCCCTGTGTTATGGCAGAGGTTCTCAGCAGTGTGTCTCCCTTCAACGAGACCAAATAAATTAGCCATAAAGTAGGGGTTGTAAATAACAGGTCGTCAGTATTGGCAGGGAAATTATAGGTGTTTGGCAGCAGGATAAATAGTGGAGGTGAGCCCAGCCAATTGCTTTGGAAACTCCTTATTTACTGCTGGCCCCAGCTGCAGGCTCTGGTGCCTGTAAACACTGCCCTTGAAGAATGGGGTGGATATCCCACAGAGCATCTGTCCATCGGGTATGGTAGCAGACCCTTACACCAAACAGGGACACACAGTATCCAGAACAATACAATAAAATGGGGTGTCTGTGTCAGTGAAGCTGACTTCATTTGGATCAACACACCATTGAAAATTATTTCCATGAAACTAGAAAGTGTTTTCAAAATATCCTTGAAAAGCTCCTGGAAATAGTTGTGAATGCCTGACAAGCAAGCACAGCGAGTACTCCTCTTTGTGCCAGTAAAACCAGAGGCACAGGAGCAAGTCCTGAGTGTCTTTTCTCCAGGGTTTTGTTGTCTGGGCTCTGTGACAGTGGTTTTTATGACTGGAGTCTGCACAGCTAGGAATTTGTGGAGCATTATGAGGCTGATACTCCATTTTCTTTCAAGTGCCCCAGATATCTGCTCTCTAGCAATGCCTGCAGTGCCAGGGAGAGATATCCTTAGGGAAGGTCTAGTCCGGGTGGTCGGGCAGAGAGGGGAAAAGAAAACTGGTTCTTCATTTCCCCTCATGAGCAGAGGCTGCAATGCACACAGTCCACAGGCTGTGCCTTGCAGGCTGTCCTGTCTAGTCCTTGAATAAGGATGCAGTTTATGGTCTTTTGCCATTCCACAGCTGAGCAGGATCACTTGGTCCCTCGGGAAGGTCCCAGGTGCCTTCCTGAGGACGCTGCACACTCTGTTGTGTCTGGGTGTATTGTATCACACCCATTTAACACTCTACCTCCCTTTCTTGCCTTGGCACACTTGCCACTGTCTGGCAGAGGAGCTCTTGCTGTTTCTTTCCACTCACATGTCCTGGACACACCACCAACAGTCAACTTTCCTTATGTGGGCAGATGTGAAGCTGGGGGAAACATCTGGGGGAAGCAGCCATTGCAGCACAGTTTCCATCCTGCTGGGATGCTCAGAGCCATCCTGGGCATGCAGTGATGCCCAATAGCTTTAGGGGCTGGGTTTGTTTTGCTGTTTATTTTTTAATTCAGGGAGGAATTTAGTGCATATTTTAAAATTATTTTTAGTATACATGTAATATTTTTAATATTCAACTTCATTTCCTGGTCAGTCCATGTGTCCCAGTGGGGGGTTGTGCCTTTTCTGAGAGTCCTCCTGGCAGAGAGCCAGTTTATTAAAAAATGGAATGAGGATTCTCATTAAATGAGAAAAATCATATCCACCCTCAAAGCTTCTCTGTCTCAAGGCAGAGCTGCTTAACCCTTTCTTTAGTCTCTTTGCATGAACTCTTTGTGTGTGGTACCCCAGAAGGAATTCCCAAATACCATTGGCTTTTCAGGAGAAAAAAGACATTGAGGTACTTCCCATGACTATTTTTTTCATCAGTAGACTTAGCATTAAAAATGCACGTTTCTGACAGCAGCAATTTTTACTGTTCCTACCACATTATTGCCCAGCATGTCTGAAAAAAAATTATTACTTCTGCCTCACCACATCTTTCCTAGCTGCCTGTGGTGCTGCTGATGCCCGGGAATGCAGCAGGTATGCTGGATGCTGCCTGCTTTTTACTATACAGGTCCTGAGGGGTAGTGAGGAATTGCACTTCAATACAGTGCATCTGAATTTTAATTGAATTGTAGCCTGCAGCTAAGTGGAAAGACATGAGAATGAAATGACGTGAAAATTTTAAAGTGAACTCTGAAATAACTGATCAACTCTCGGCCCTGTCTCTGTCTTCATCCATGGCTCTGGGAGACCCTGCCAGGAGCCTGGTACAACTTCCCAGGCAGGTCACAGAGACGTGGACCTTGTCCCAGTGACACGTGTTCCAACCACTGCCTGATGCTGGCAGTGCTAGCCACGTGCATTTCCTATATTTTTAATGAGGATAACATAAGGACAGAGTTTTCCAGGTGAGCCCTGAGTCTAACAAGGGATTGTGGCAGTGTAACCCAAATCTACAAGAAAGCCTGAGTTTTGCAATGTCGCTCCATCCTGGTGCTGCCAAATACGAAATAAATGTCAGAAACAAATAGGTAATTGATTCACTCATCCCCTTGCCTTTGGGGTTTTGGGCATGCAGCACCCCAGAGAAAAGAGCAGTGAGGATGCCTTGTGGTGCCTCCCTGACATCTTGCTGATGAGTGAGAGGTTCTGGTGACTGTGGGAGCCAGTGGAGGACCTGTTTCCCCCAGGCAGCAATTTAATATAAACTTCTGCTACAGCAACTGCATCCACTGGGCCAGGAGTGATTTAGCTCTCACCATGAGTGCTGCTGTTCTCAGTTACTCTGTGTAACACAAACATGGAAAATGTGCAGAGGAGGGTTGTAAAAGTTGCTGTTTTAGCTGGAACAAAATAAGAATGGAAGAAAACACAACCATGAAACAGCTATAAATAAACGGGCACACCCTTGCAAGAGTGGAGATTCAATAAATATTTGAATATACTGAACTCTGAAATCAAAACGTTAAAAATAGTCTCTAGCTTTTGTTTTCACAAAGAAGAGTATCCTGTTGCCAGAAGATTCCTGTAGTATGAGAGGAGAGGTCATTGTCACACCTACCAGCTGATGTGAACCTGCTGCTCACCAGGGGCCACAGGGGATATTTGGGCTTTGCAGAAGCTGCTTCCCACAAGGTGTAATTGCAGTCTCCACATCTGTCCCTGCTCCACCCCTGCTCCCTCAAGCTGCAGCAGGAGGAGAGGGCCCTTCTGCTTCCCACAAGGTGTAATTGCAGTCTCCACATCTGTCCCTGCTCCCTCAAACTGCAGCAGGAGGAGAGGGCCCTTCTCCTGCACCCCCAGCTGCATGTGAGGAGGAGGGCTCTGGCAGCTGTGTCAGGAGGAACAGTCACATTTCCCTATGGAAAAATCAAAGGTTTTTCCCAAAGCTTTGAAACCACCTGCAGAGCAGGGATGTGGCCCTCTGACCAGGCTTTGTTTGTATTGTCCGTGTGAAATTGTGAGTATGGGTGCAACACAGCTGCCCTGTCACATCCCCTGCCACACAGGGCTGCTGCTCTGTGGGGACTGACCTCTCTTTTTCCAGACAGTTCCACTGCCCATCACCATCAGTTAGCCCAGCACACTTCTCCACTTGCATTTGAGGACTAGATCTGCTGTTTTAGCCTTGAAGTGTGGGTTATCTGTGCAAAGTGTGTTGGTTCTTCCAGCTCTATCAATGTCACAGAAGAAGCTGTGTCTTCATGAAACTTGTACCACTTTCATTCTCAAAACACCACAGGTCCAGCAGTGCCACTGCTAAACATTTTCTAGCCATTTTTCTGGTTTTCCTAATTCTTCCTGTTTTCCTGTTTCCTGGTTTAAAGAAGATCATAACAGTATAAAAATAAACTTTATATTAAAGAGCAAAACTTGCTCAGTATGTCTTGCTTCACTGTTGGAACAGGAACCATTTTTCCAGTTGCTGGCTAATTATCAAGAAACTTTATAGACTATGCTGAGGCCTTCACCAGGGACGTTGCTAAGACTTGCTACTTCTTCTACAGCCTTGGCCTGTAATATGACATTTAAAAAACTATTTTTACAAAAGCTTTTAGTTTCTATGCCACAGCTTCAACTTTTGGGGCTATGCTCTCAAATAGGAATTCCTTGCAATTTTTAAAAGAAAATGGAGTTAAAAGTACACAGTCCAACAAGGAGGACAGATGTAACCAACAGAAGTAAGGAAAAGGCTATAGAGGAAAATGCAGGATGTCAGAAACAGGATGTACTGTGTCACCCTTGAGATTCTGACCTAGATTATGCTCTGATCTCTGTCCTGCTCATCTCAGGCATGGCTAAGCCAATGGCCACAGGCACCAACAGGCTCCTGCCCTGCAGCCAGCCATCCACCAGCTCTGAGCTCCATCCACACTGGGGGGTTGTAATAATTTGAAGTGTTTCATGTTGCTTTCATGCTGTGTTCCAAGCATTTGCCCACTTTGAGGAGAATGGAGCATCACAGGGGTTGGGCTCTGCTGCTTTGGGCATCTGCACAGGGATCACAGGGACTTCAGGGAAGAGTGGTCCCTTCTCATCCCCATCAGCTTTAGACTGAGATTCACTTCCAAGTACAGGTACCATCACAGAATGTAATTGTGTTTACAAGCGTGAATGAAACTCATCAGTTTTTTTTATTATTTCAGGTTGTTTGGTTTTTGCTTGCTTAATGCTCCATAACTATGGTCTCTGCCACTGAGGAGACAAAGGTGTTGCTCTGTTCTCAGCCACAGCTATTTATATCTTGTAATAATGCTCCTCAGGATACAAGGAAGGGTATGAAACCAACAGTGTAAAATTAGGACAAAGACACAACCTTCGGGGCCTTTCTGCTCAAAAGCTGTCACTAACATTATCACCTCACCTTTGTTTTCTCTGCTGGATTGCTCCCCTGCAATCCCTCAGCCAGATGGTCTTTAATTCTGTTTATTTGAGCTTAATTCAAAGCAAAAAGAGTCCATGTCTTTGGGGACATCTGTCCCACTTTCAGCACTAGACTGCTGACACCTCTGAGAGCCCAGTGATAACAAACAGTTTAAGAGCCTCTAAATGCTGGGGGAAGCAGAGCCAGCAGTGGTCAGGTCACACCCAGCTCTGCCTTTATTGCAGCTCTCCCTGTGTGTGGCCACTGTGGGTCGGACACAACCCAGCCTCCTGGTCGGTGTGAACCCCCTCTCTGCAGAGGGAGCCCCAAGGGAGCACAGGGAGAAGAGGCTGGTGGAAATCCAGACTCATCTGAGCACTTGGCAGGTACTGACTGTACCTTTTGAAATGTTTCCTCTAACTTTGAAATCAAAGCTTGTCTTTTCAGGAGTTTGTTGAGACACTGTTTCACTGCCCCTTGGATGTTTTTCCCTTAACAATTCCCTAAGGAGAATCGGCTGACAAAAATAAGTACTTAGTAATTCTTTGGAAATCAGATGTGGATGCAATTCCCTTAAATCTCCACTGCCAAAATACATGTATTTGTAGCATATATAGAGTTCCTTGTAGCCACTTGTATTCAGATAATTTTCTAAATGTTTCCCTTGCTATTAGCTGCCTGCAAATGATTCACAAACAACATTAGAGGTCCCACTCCTTCAAAACAAAGTCTGTCCTGAAAGTGACTCGTAACCAGATGTGCCACAGTATGTTACACACACACTATGTGCTATTTTTATCCCTCCCTGTTTTCATCAGTGACTAAAGTTTTATGATGTAACCCAGCACTTTGAAAGGGCTTCTGCTGCTCCACACCGCAGCTCAGTGCTCCATCCCACGTTAATCTCTCCCTGACTGCAGGGAGATGCTGCCCCAGACGCTCTGGGAGACAGAGCAGTGGGCTTTGTTTTGAGAGGTGTCTGCTCTGGATAGGGTGAGCTGTCTGGGGTGGTCTTCCAGGCCCCTCTGTGCCCGAAGGAAGAGAGTTCAGGCCAGGAGATATAGGGGGATGTTCCCAGCCCACCCTTGCCGTTGTGCCCCCAACGTCACTTACTGACCAAAGATCTCTGCAGCTGCTGGGAGACTGAACCTCAAATCTTCCCCTTCCTCTTTTCCCTACATTTCTCCCTTCAAAATATACACAAAGATTGATTTAAATTGTACATGGTTTTAAAAAAATAATTACATTACCTGATAAATTTATCAGAAAAACGTGAATTAAAGCTCCCACAGTACTGTGTAGGAATTTGAGAAAAACACATTTGAAAAACCCCAAAGAGCTGTCTGTATTTCAAACCCCAGTGGCTGTGAGCAGGGTCAGGGAGCAGAGCTGTGCCCGTGTGTGTCCCGGTGCATTCCCGGTGGCCGCAAGCAGCACTCCCGGGGCTGGGAGCCGCTCCTGGACACACCTGCACCTCCCGGCTTCTGCCTGGCTTGGAGCTGCTGCCTCAGCACCGCAGCAGCAGGAGGGAACCCATTGGATCTAGATTTGAATACGCCTTGTTCAACAAACATTTGGCTAGAAATGCAGACAGAGTAATCAAGATACTCATCTGCTTCAGAAAAGGCTTCTGAGAGTTAAGTTACGCCCTTGATACGTCATATATCCAGTTATAATTCAGCTGTCTCCCCATGGGAATTAGCATAGAAGCTAATCACTATGTAAACTGCAGAATGTGTGGGAAATTGTCTTTTATCAGCGCCGGTGTTACCCCTGGGAATGGGAGGGTTCAGGCAGCAGTGTGCTCCCTGCAGCAATTCCATCTGCTGCTCCTGGATGCTGCTGGGTTTTTGGGGTTTTTCCATGCCCCGAGCCCCATGGGATGGACACCATAGTCCCCTGACATGGCCGGGGTCTAAGGCCAGCTCTGCTTCTCTCTGTGGGTGGGGGAAAAAAAGATGCCAGGGCTGGTGGGACCTTGCAGAGAGTGACACAGGGATGTACAAGGAGCCAAACTGGGAGGAAAGCTCCAGCCAGCAGGGCTGACCTGCTCCTGGTGCACTTTAGGACACACACACCCCCACACACCCACCTCCCACCTAGAAGGGCAGATCAATTCACCCTGAGCACCACTAGAGCATCAACCTGTAATCCCCCCAAAAACCAGGGCAAGCTGTGGCTCTGCAGATAAAGACGAGTCATTCCCCTTCAGAGCAGCAGCTTCCGAGCTGCCAGACAGGATTCATTTTTTTGGGTTATGTTGGTTTTTTTTTTAAATAATGTTGAGTTTTTACTTGCTCTCAAACAGTGCAATTGCAAGAGTACAAAACAAATCTACACATATGTGAGAAGATGGTGCAACTTCGTTTTGAGCAAGCCCTGGGAAGTCACAATTTCTGTGCCAGGGTAGTGCTGAAAATCTTTGCCATTTCCCAGTTTACTCCTTCTTTTTCTTTAATTTGACATTTAAAAAACGCCCAACACATGGCCAGTGACCTGTGCCCATCAATGCTGAGCTTTGCTGAGCAAAGAGCTGCCCTGAGAGAGCTCTCAGCTCCCATGAGGCTGTTTAGGCTGAACCTACAAACTGGTGGACAGTGTGGCCCAGAGTATGGTGGCATTGGGAATGGATGGGTGTCAGCTCACCAGGACACTTGGAAGGACATTTGGAAGAGGGTATGGGTGCCTCTGTCACATTACAGAAAATGTAATGTCATATTCCATGATTCCTGAAGTCACCTTGCAGAGCTGCCTTTGTCTTTTTACAGCCAGGCATAATTTGTGGGTTCTTGTTGCTAGTACTGTCCCACAGCAAATAAGCAGCAAAAGCCCCATTGGCATTTTCCCACAAGAGCCTCCTCGGAGCCAGCACTGTGTGCTATCTGTGTTTTGGCAGCCAGCCCCTGAGCCAGAGCCCTGGTGCTCCCCTGGTGAGGGCCATGGTGCTGTGCCAGGGGTGCCTGTGCTGCACCAGAGGGCCCTGGGCTGGGCAGCCAGCACAGCTCCGTGCCAGAGCACCTCACATCAGTGGGCTCAAAGCAAACATTGCCATTGTTTCACATTCCTGACTGACTTTGTGTCAGAGTACATCAGCATAAAGGATTGGATGAGCCCTCAGGTTGAAGCAAGGTGGTTGTTATTTAGATCTAATGAACTGCAATAGGCAGAAATACATAAATCATTCCTGGCCAAGGAGTAAATCAAATGCAAGTGGCTGAGATGACAGTGGAGCCTGAATTTCAAGCTGCTGAGGGCCAGATACATCCAACAAGATAGAAGCTCTGTGTTTCCTGACAAGCTGCTTTTCCCAGCACCCGAGTTAAATAGTGTAAAACATTGACTGACCTATACTTTCTGCTGAGACCACAGCTCTGGGGCAGTCACTCCCTGAGAAAGTCTCTGACTTGGCTACCACCTATACAGAGGTTAACAATCATTTCTACCTGTAATGTGGACAGTTCCCCAAGCTGTGCAGGTTTTGAATGGGCTTTCAGGCTCACTGAGCTTATTTTTTTCTGTTTTTAACTAATGGGAAGTAATTTGAACACGGGTGTAACCCCTGGATTCAGCAGAACTGCTGACAGAGACAGGGGTGGATCTGGCCTGACCCTCATCAGCAGGAAAAAGGACAGATTGTCACAGTTGTCATCAGAAGTCCCCACCTGGTCTTGCCACTCTAACACAAAGGTTTCTATCTGAGATAAATAATAAATGCAAAAGTCAGCCTGACATCTTCCCCTTGAAGACTAGAGGAAGCTGCATTCAAACGAATTAAATCTGCTTGCTCTCTTTTGGAGATGAACTTGAGGCTGATGAAAGTGACCTATTTTTAGTGCTAGCTAGAGGCACAAGTGAATGGCTGGCAAAGCATGGAATGCACTTCCCTGCCAGTGCATCCAGCCAGGACTGCACCACCCAGGCACAAAGCATGCCAAGAGCCTTGATGCCCTGCTCCACTTTGCCCCCTTTGATTTAGAGTGTGCTCTGCAATTCCTGTTTCACAAGGAGAGGCTCCTTCCAGCTCAGACCCCCTTGGGTGGGTGAGTGCCTGCCTTTCTCAGCCAGTGCCAGGGGATGCAGGGGAATTGCTGTGTTCAGCATGGGGGCTGCCATGTGAGCCCCACGGTTCTGCTCCTGAGGGAACACTGCTTTTCTGCCCTGGAGCAGCTGCCTGTGCCATGAGGAACACTGTGACAGCAGTGCCACGGACTGGAGAAGGGAGAGCAATCTTCTGCCTTTGGTTCAGGGCTGCCAATGTAGCACAAGCATCTAAATTGGCTTCTGCTGCATGTTCTGCACCTTGCACCAAGAGGAGGGGGAGAGGTGGGTACTGGATGAGCTTCTATTTCCTCCAAGTGCTCTGAGGGCTGCTGATGATTTCAGATTTACTTACTGTAATGTGTCCTTTACTGCGGTCATTTGTCTTGCTCTTCTAAGGCTACGGTCTGACATTTGGTCTTTACTGGATTCCACATTGCTTGTGAGCATAAAGGTCCTGTCTGCTTAAATAAAATTTTATCCAAGATGCTATTTACAAGTTTCTCCAAAATGTCAATATTTGCTTTCCTGCAAGCTAGCAGGGTGTATCACACTTCCTGCTGGATAGCACTGCAAACTGCAGGTGCTCAGGGTCCAGATAGTGTTTCTCAGCCCTCAGTCTTCCTGGAGGCTGATGTCCTGGGCAGCTGCCCCCTGCACATCCAGCTGTGGCTCCTCCTAGAAGGATCTGGTTCCTTTTCTTCAAAGTTTATACTAGCAGTTACTCATTGAGATTTTATACACAGATACCTCTTAAACTGTTTTCTTCTGTTCCTTAACATATTTATTTGTGCTGCAAGCATGGAGTTTTTCAGTCTGGGATGTATACTCAAAGCAGAACAGGCAAGTCTTTCTTTATGGCCTTGGTAGAGTCAGCTGCTCATTTGGCTGTTGTAAAAACAAAAAACAAATGAGGAGTTTAAATCTGCAAGACAGGAAGATCCTGTCTTGTCTTTGCAAGCAGTGAGTGAGCAGAACCCTATTGGAGGAGGTGGCCCCAATGGGCAGAGGGAGCTGTGAGTGTGGAACAGGGTCCCTGCCTACAGCAGTTGCAGATCCAGGCCAGCACAGGCAGGTTTACCTGCCCAGTGGGACAGCTGGAACATTGCTCCATGGGCTGCAGCAGTGCCCAGTCTCCTGGTGCCAGCATTGCCAGGGAAGCACTGTGCCAGGGAGGGACAGGTCTCCGTGGCTTTGCAAACTGCCTTCCAAACCAGGTATTCAGAAAAAGCTCCAGCAGCCTGTGTGCCAAATGCTTGGGGGCCTTATGCTGCTTTGGCTGTGGAGGCAGCAGTTCTGCAGGGCTCCAGCAGCAGACATCCCCCTGCCTGCAGAGTGACCCCTGCATTCACACGTGCTCAGTCCCCTGCAGCAGTGCCACGTGCCATGGAAACCCCCAAACTCTGATGGCAGGAGGGGGAGATGAGCTGTGGGTGTCAGCATAGCACCCAGGACCAGACACCTCCTGCCCCTGCAGAAGGGGGCACCTGTTTCCATTCACCTGTTTCCCCACAGCATTATGTTCATCCAAGTCATTCCCCCAGAAGCAAAAGTTCTTTTCTTTTCTGTTGTACCAGAATGAGCTTCCACTGCTGCCTGGGGAAGGGGGCAGTGAAATGTTGTTTGCTCTGCCTCAAGACAGAGTGAGGGGAGATGAGCACCAGACAGCAACTTAAGCAACACAGCAAGCTCTTTCCAAGAGACACTGCCTGCACTAGACCCCTGCTTTGTGCGATGAATCAGTGTCCTTCCACAGATATAAAACAAGATTTCCTTAATTCCAAGGCATTCAGGATACAGAGCTAAACTCGCAGGACTTAATCTATTTAAATTGTTCTGTGATATATATTCAAGAAAACAGAGGTACACTCATAAGAGTTAATCCATTTAAAATTGATTTTGCCTCTCAGCCTTTGCGAAATATCTGCAGGAGAGCCTGGGGGCTTTCTGCATTTTTCAATTAGGAAAGAGACCAGCCAAATCAACCAGGCGCAGGGCAGATCTCAGTTTGCTTTATGGCAGACATCCTATATCCAGTCTTTCAACTAGTACCCAAGAACCAAACTGCTGGAAAGGAGCTGGGCAAAGCCGCCAGAGTCTTATTTCTTGCAGAGATGATCAAAACAATTTCTGAGAACTGCTGCAAAAATAAGCAAGTGGAAAGGTCCCAAGGGAGTGAACATGCTTAAGCTCAGCTCCCATGCAGAGGCAAATAAATGGCTTTAAATTGATTTCTTTTCCAACCCCTGAGTGGAGACAGAATGCTTCGAAGGGACCTTAAGGACCATCGAGTTCCAGTCTGCCTGCTATGGGCACCTCCCACACAACCAGGTTGCTCAAAGGCCCATCCAAACTGGCCTTGAACACTTCCAGGGTGATTCATTTTCCCCTAAAGATGCGTTTAGCTGTTGGATACAGCCTCAAGACACGGTGCCTTTCCCCTTGGAGTATCAAACCCGTGCCCACAGAGGGGAAGTAGCGGCCCCAAAGCCTCCAGCGGGATTTGATACCGGGGCTTCACTGCGCGGCTCAGGGAGCCAGGCTCTGCGGAGTGCCCGCAGCCGCTGCGCTTCACTGAAGGGCCCTGCGGGCACCGGGGCAGCGCACACCCCGTGGGGCCCCTCGCTGCCCGGGGGCACCGGCCCGGAGCCCATCGCTGCCCGGGGACACCGGCCCGGAGCCCCTCGCTGCCCGGGGACACCGGCCCGTCTCCCGTCGCTGCCCGGGGACACCGGCCCGTCTCCCGTCGCTGCCGGCTGCGCACGGCGGGGCCCCAGCGCCCTCCTCTGGGGACGCGGCCGCAGCCGCGCTGTCCCCGCTGCTCTCCCGGCCCCGCTTCCCCTCCGCAGGGCCTTTCCTTCCCTCCCGGTGCCCCGCAGCGCTGTTTAATACCGGGTTCGGCCCGGGCAGGGCACCCGGGACCGGGGATGGGGCTGGGTGCGGGATGCGGCTGCGGCTTCCCGGCAGCGCTGGGGATTGAGCACTGCGCCTTTGGGCTGCCTTTTCAGCCGTGGAAAGAGGATATTTATCGGTCGTTTCAGAGCCAGCTGTTGAAAAAAGGTGTATTTAAATGATTCTTAAATCTCCCTCTCTCGGTTAAGAATGTCAACCTTTGGTTTGATCTTTTCACATAAAATGAGTTTGTTCGGAGGTTTTTTCTGTTCAATTCCTGATCAGCTCCATCAGCTGAGGAGAATCACCTCCAGGAGGAAGAACAGAAGGACACTGCTGCAAGGAAACCTTGAAGTTTGAGAAGTGAGACACTCTGTAGCACAGACCTGTCCAAGTGCTGCTCATGCCAACAGATATTGTAACAACAAATTATTGTGCAAGTTTAGTAACAGGTTGCGGATGTGAATACTTCATATTTGCTTATAAAGGACTCCTCTTGTTATTTATTGTCCCTTTCAGGATGAGCTGAGGAAGGAAATGGGAAATTGTATTTGCTGGCATGTCATGGATCTGGCTGAGGGGCTGAGGAGGAAATGAAGCAGAAGCCAGCTGAGAACAGCACCTTGCCATCGAACGCTGCTGGGTGGTTTTGATCCATGTCAGGAGTGAGGCAGCTTTGACTCAGCATTCCTCAGGTGAAAGTTTGAATTCAAATCAGCACAGCAGTGAGCATTTTCTCTGCTTCCTCCAATAACCACCAATTCTTGCCCAGTCAGAAGCTTGGATGGAGGATCCCACTGCAGACCTGAGGATGGTGAAAGGCTCCCAGTTGCCCCAGACCAACAGTGACAAAGGTCCCATGTTCTCCCCAAAATTCAGCAGTGATGTGTTTCTCCCCACTCTCATGAAGGTCACTGATGTTCTGCATGCTGGGACACACAGAAAGGAAGGTCAAGCATGCTGCCTTCCTGCTGAAGAGGGCATTTCCCTCCTGTACTAAATATGGAAGCAGACATAAGTAGCCCTCTTGTTTTTTCCCAGGTCATCTGAGGCACAGAAAGTTCTGGAGGAGGCCATTCTTTAGCCTCCACTCCTGACTGCTTCCCTCCCACTGTTGGCAGAGCCAGAGCTGGCAGAATGGGGAGGGCAGGCCTTGAAGACCCCACTGTTCCCACAGAACACCCACCTGAGCGGGTGCCCAGCCTCTGTGAGCAGCACGTGATGCACAGTCACACACAGGTATTTGTGTGGGGTTTCTTTCCCTAACCAAATGAACACCTGCCAGAACTCTGGCCCTTCAGTGCAGTATAAACATTGGCAGGGCAGTGATTGTTGTGGGTATGAGCTCCTAAATCACAGCAAGAAAGACAGAGGTGATTGCACAGCTTTTGCTGCTTTGCTGCAAGCCTCGGCCAGTCTCACCAAATCAAGCACTGTGGGATATCTGGGATGAAAATATCAGACCCACACAGGGTACAGGCATCATCCTGGGATGCACCCCCAGCCCTAAGCTATCACAACCCAGGGATTTAGCAAGAGTTGCTTCCTTCCAGGAGAACACTGGATCTAAAATAAGTTACTTTTACTTCATTGCTTCTTAATTCAAACTGTTTCTTGTTTTCTTGGTGTTAGTCCTGCACACAGGTTGGGAGCTTAACCTGTAATTCTGGCTTTGCTGCTATTGTAAAACATTCACACTGGGTTCTTCTAAATGAGGAGCAGAAACCTTTAATTTCATTCCACTAGAGTTGTTTAATCTAGGACTATGACATTTCAATTAGTTAGTAATACATATTTAACTCTCCCAAAATTAACCAAGAGAAGGAAAAAATGCTGTATATAAGCAACTACGAGGATTTTATTTACAGCCAGTAAAAGCTCTAAATTTAGAACGAAGATCTAAACAAAGACCTTGCAGTAACTCCTTCTGCCTGTTAGGCTGCATAATTTAGGGACTTCTGTTCAAAATGTAATGTCTGAGATTTTAATTTCTCCTTAGTTTTAATTTTTAGCCGATAAGGGGCAGAAAAGTCTAAAATATTGACAGTTTCCCCTAGATGGGAAAATGATTTCTGCAGGATGCTGGTCCTGCTCAGGAGCACACAGATGTTCCTCATTCTCAGGGGTTCAGTGCAGCTCCTTCTTTGTCTTTATCTTCTGGTAGCTATAGGTGTTCTCTTCATCTTCAGTGGGGCTGTGAATACCCTCAGTCTGCCCCATGCTGGTGCAGATGATGGTCCAGCAAGGTGCTGTCCTGCAGCATCTGAAGTACTCCATGGCTTGGCTCTCTTGAGTATCTGTCACTAAGAAATACATTCATTTTTATATTCTTTAACATCACTGCTTTCTGTGCCTCCATAGATGGTTGTTTATTACCCACAGCCAGAGATGGTTTTGCTCCTCAGCACAATAAATCAGGCTCTTTTTAGCCCACCCTGAAGAATTCCCAGAGTGGTTTCAGCTCCCCCAGAACCACAGTGTGACTCAACACACTGAACAGAAAACCAGACTTTCCCAGTAAACTCTGTTTCTCCACAGAAATTATTACTGGATATGAGTTGGTTTCTTTTTCATGGTGGTTGGTACTGGGGATCTTCAGCCTCTGGATTAACCTTGGAGCAGGGCAATGCAGGGGAAGCAGGAGGCAGCCCTGACCCCACAGAATGGGTGCCACGTGGCTGAAGTGGTCGGTGAGCAGGGGAGAAGTGATGAACAGCCAAGGGATAAAGGAAGAAATCCTGCCAAGCTGCAGGGATTTGGAAGCAGCCTTGTGGAGGCAGCTGTTCAGGGGGTGAGGAGCTTCCTGGCTTGGGATTACACACACAGATCAGCCACCATGTGCAGGATGCAGCTGGATTTCTGCACTTCCTAAATATTTCTGGGATTATTATTACCTTTTAATCAATGCAGGAAATTAATGGAGGTGAGAATGGAAGTGCAGGGGTCAGCAAAGGAGCTGCTTTGTTATTTCTGTCACAACACAGCAGGGACCTGGAGCTGTTGACTAAACCACAGCAATATCAACAATACCCTTGGAGCTTCTTTTTTTATAAATGACTACTGATGTCTTTATTAGCTTCCACAGCAGATAGCAACACCTGCAGCAAGAGATTTATACCCACTAATAATTAATTCTGTGTTAGCAATGGGGACTAACTCAAATATCATTAGCTGTGCCTAACAATAAAACATAGAGGTCACATAGTGCCCTTTGAAAGCTCTGATGTGACTGTTGTGCTAAACTCACCACACTGCTCTTCTGCCTGCCAGAGCACACAACAATGTTAATGTGGTCCTTGGCAGTCTCCAGAGGAAAAGTAAATGCTGAACTTCATTAAATATAATAGCACATAATAAGCTGATATTCGTTTACTTAATGCTCATGCTATGAATAGCAGATATTGACCCAAATGTGAGAATAGCCTTATCCAGTGTTCTGTCACCTAACATTAATCTTTATCAGCTTTGTGGTTATGTTCAGAGATCTCCCCTGGGTATGTTTCCTGGCCACTGTTAAACAAATAAAATGCTTCTACTGCCTATAATTAAAGACATATATTCAGCAGCAAAGAGGCACAAATGGAAGTGTACAGCAGGAAATTGCTGCACCCTGAGTTATCCTTCACGTAAACCACAATGGCAGAATAAGACACACTCCCTGCTGGCAAGAAAAAAGCAGAAAAGAGAATGAGATTAAACACTGACAAGCTGCAGTTCAGCCTCTGGGGTGCCCTAGGGTTGCCACATATAGCACTTTGATATATCAGCAAATACTCCTGATCTGGGAGAGATCATGCTCATGTGACCCCATCACCATTGTTGTTCCAGCTTTTACTGCCACGCTGCATTGACAACTCTCTGCTACCACCACCACCACCACACTGCCACCTCTTTCCCCTCTCTGTACTCTGTTGACACCACTTCTTGCACCAGAGAGTAAAGACCATCCCCAGGAATGGGACAGGCGGTTCAATGAGTGGAGATTTTTGGTTGATTCTTTCCATAAAAACACTGAAGGCCTGTTTCAGAATTTTCTCCCACATCTGTCCACCCAGGTTCACAGATACTCACCATGTGTTCTTTCTGGGCACTGGAAAGAGCAGCAAGGAACAATTTAATTTCCTCTGGGACCCAGAGTCTCTCAAGAGAAACAGCAGCAGAATGAATCACTAAAAGTAAACAGTAATTATCATCACAAACACAGATTATCCATCTATCTCTAGATAGATAGATAGAAAGAAACTTGGGTTAAACTAATCTTAAGTTTTAGGCAGAAAACCATGAAAGCAGGAGAATTCAAAGCTGGGGCTGCCATGGCAACACTGACTCATGCCATGGTGGTTGGGCATTGCAGTCTCCCTGGGACCCCCAGCAAGTGCTGATGTGTGCTCTGCATTTTGTGGGCATTCTGTGGATAGGTAATGGAGCTGGAGAAAGCAGCTGGGGTGTTTCTGGAAGAGGATGCAAGTTTTGAGAGAAGAACTGGAAACCCAGATCTGGAGAGACAGAGGCACAAGTAAATCTGGGCTCACAAGTGAGGCTGCACATGAACTCCTGAGCCCACAGCCCCAGCAAGCCATGGGACCATGAGAAGCTGGTCAGGAAGACAAAAGTTGCAGTAGTGAAGCTGGAATACTGAAATCCCACCTGTGAATCCTAAATCAGTGCTAGCTCTAGCATGGGTCCTGCCCACAGGGCTACAACTTCCAGGTCCTGCTCTGCCCAGCAGGTGCCTCTGTGCAACAGAGCAGCTTCATTTTCCTCCAAGTAAAATTTCTTACAGTCATGGAAGTCTCTTCATGCAACTGTGTCCCATTTGCAGTTATTCTGTGGAGGAATTGAGTCTAAACCAGAGACCAAGGGCTGATAAAATCTCAGTTAAAAACAGTTTGACCTGCTGGCTGTAGTCAGGAGAGTCTGGGTCCTCCTGCCACATCAGAGAGGCATGCCCAGGAGAGCAGCCACAGGGTACTAAATAGAGGTGTGATGAGCAGGAGCTGAGAAGATGTTTTCTTAGCACCGACTGGCTTCATATTAATGGTATATATAAAATTACAACTTCCAGACTCCTCAGTGTCTTTAGAAATCAGACTGATTCTTGTGAACATTTTTACAATGCAGTCATTTTCGAATGAATTTTGTTCAACACAGAAAATGTATGCAATACAATTCCTCCACTGTAATGTTATTATCTTTTCTATGTCTCTTTCCCTTTCAATATATGTGTTCTGTAAAATCTTGTCAGTAAAAGATATGTATTTGTTTCTCTTTCAACACTTACATTAATTTTGGATTTGTTTAATCTTCACAAGTAACAAATTACCTTTTAAAATGTGAAAAATTCACTTCAAAGCAAGCTGCTCTCAATTGTTCCTTACAAAAACAGCCAAAGCACTCTTTTTCATTGTGCATTCACTGCTTTGATCATGATTTTTGGTGAGCTGCAATGAACAAAAGTAGATGTTCAGAGAAGAGTGCAACTCCCAGCTCTGCTATACATTGATACACCAAGCCTGATTCATAAAATAGCAGTGTGCTTTTAGGCATCTAGAGTAGAGAAAACAAAAATGTAACAATTGTATATGTATCCACTGAGCATCTTCAGACAAAAATAAAGCATGGAAATTTGGAGGCTAGAGCATTTGCATTGGCAAAGCTGAGACACAACTCATCTGCACATGCAGGAACTGTCAGCGTGCCAGGAAGAGCGATTAAACAGCACGTCTGTGTAGTTCAATCGGTTTGTTTGTGAGAGCAGATGATACAGTGCAAGTCAGAGCAGCAGGAAAACCCTTTGACTAGAAAGCCATGCACAGTCTGAGTTTTGGGAGGCCACCTCAAAAGACAGATGGGGCTTTTACAAGCATTTCTTAACCCTTTCAGCAGGCACCAAGTCTCCACCTCACCTTTGATTTAGTAGCTGCACTTTTTCCCGCTTCACACTTTGGGTAACCGACCACAAAATAACAACGTTATTTCTACTTCTAAAAGAAAAGTTTGATGCTCTGCTTCTGGAAGCAGGGAAACCCCCCATGCACTGCCAGTTTTGCTCAGCCTGTCCTGCCTCCTCTTTGCCAGGACCAGTCACTGCTGCTCAGTTCCACATACCGTGTCTCCACACCTGTGGGATGGAGACAGGATCCCGACTGGGCATACCCTGTGTTTGGAGCAAAAGGGCACCAACATCCCAGTGGACGTTAAACCTCTTAGTCCCACCTTTTGAGCCATGGGAAGGAGCCTCACTGCTGGATTTTCCCAGGGTGGATCTGGCCTTTGCAAAGAAACAAGCCAACCCCTTCAGTTGCATGAAGCACACCCTGCTGGGCACTGCCAAGCATGCGTGTGCATCTCCATAAGGAAGGAGAGCAGGGGCACTTCTCACTAGTTTGCTCAATGCCTCATCCAACTTGGCCTTGGCACTGCCAGGAATGGGACATCCATAACTTCTCTGGGCAACCTGTTCCAGTGCCTCACCACCCTCACAGTAAAGAATTTCTTCTGTATATTTAAATTTCTCCTCTCTCAGTTTGAATCATTATTCCTTGACTTATTGCTACAGCTCCTGATGAACCTTCAGAAAAAATAAGTTAGAGGACCTTTCCCTCTTAATCACAACAGGAAAAGACTGCCCAGTCCATTCAGGACAAATATTTTCCAGATCTGCTTTTCAGTTAGGAGATATTTTCTTTCCTACAGCATGCCTTGTGCTGAGCACTTCCCATGCTCCCAGAAAGGAAAGGCATGTGTTATAGCACCATGTGCTCCCAATCAGTCTCATACCTGCATGAAAACAAACCTGTTTCATAGCTGCTGGTATAAATAGCCCAGGCACAGGGCTTGCAGTGTGACTTAGTCATCAGCAGCTGGCAAATGCCACTGTGTGTTTCCACACCTGACACACACAGCCACAGACAACCTTGCCATATCTGTCTTCCCTGCCACACCTTCTTCAGGAAACATTTTGCTTGATAAATTTTTGACAAGTGTGTTTTCTGTGAACTGATTTGCTATTGATGGGGTTTTCATCACTGTTGTTACCTGTGTGCCCAGGGAATACTGTGTGGGAGCTGAGCATTTCCCAGCATTTCCCATTTCCCAGTGCAGATTTCCCCTTCACCTGTGCCTGGAGGTCGGTGTTCGACCACATTCTACTGTTATATTTTTGTTTGCATTTCTTAGTGCATTTCTTCACCCCCTGCAGGATGATTTGAGTTCCCTCATGGCATTTTGCTAGCTGAGATCCTCCCTTCCTCCTCCAGTTTCCCCTGGTTCCTCTCTTTGCCAATACTTGACAAAGTTTCTTGCCCCTCCTTATCTTTCTGTGACCCTCCTGGCACTTCTGCACCATTCTGGGGGCACTCTGCAGCCTGTGTGAGCACCCTTCACACACAGCTGCCTGTGCAGACAGTTGTCAACAACCAAACCTCCCAGCACGCTCCCTCTGGGACAGCACAGGGGCCAAGGTGACACTGTGTGATGGCTGTGGTGGCAGGTGCCAAGGGAAGGTGCCCGTGCATCAACAGTGGCTTGCAGCACTGGGCAGGAGCAGTTCTCACAAAGAGAACCAGAAATCATGATTTGCATCAATGGCTTGTCAAACAAGTTGGCAAAGACAGATGCTCCTACATGGCGCTCCAGGTATGCAGCTTTTCCTGTTTCCCTGCCCCTCTCAGACCAGCACAGGCTTGGTGCTCAGGATTTTGAGTCAAAGAGAATTACCCAGTTTTATCTGGCCACTGATGTCATTCACAGTTCCTCACAGGTCTCTTCTACTCTCATCAAACTCTGTATCCCCGGGGAGCAAGGTCATACAGAGAAGCATCTCCAAGCCCCAGGATGCCATGCAGGAAGCCTCGGTGTAATTCTTGGTTCAGCCAGTTGTTTTAGGTTTCACTTTTACTGTTCATCCTGTGGTAGACCTGGGACCAGCTGTTCTTCCAGCACTTGTGCCCCTTGCTTCTCCCCGTGCCCAGGAGATCACTCACTGTCTATGCTGCAGGATGGAATCAGCTCCAAGTTATCCCTAAAAATATTTTTTGCCCTTATTTTTTTAACTCAATGATAGAAAACAGTTTTGCTTTAAAACCTTATATCCTTAGGTAACTAGATGAATCCAGAGATGGGTGATATTTTGCACAGGCTGCAAATCCACCCTGTATCTGTCTGCAATGAATATATAAAGATTTAGTGGGGCCAAGACCTATCCGCCAATATCAGCAGTGCTAGCAAATGAGCTGGGAAGAAACAGAGAGGGACTCCTGTGCTTTCTGAGCCTCTGAACTATGAAAGCAGCAGCAAAGCCACTCAAAAAGACACAGGCCTTTATGCTTGAAGTCAGCCTGGCCGTGGAAAAAGACCAGGAAACTTCCACACATCAGCGTGATTTTGGTAAGATGGTCCTGCTGACACCACAGAGTGCTTGGGACGAGCTGATACATGAGCTTGATTCATGGGAGGCCCTGGGGGAAGTCCATGCCCAAGCTAAAGAAGATAAAAATTCTCATTACCTGGTCAAGATCAAAGAGGGCATGGAGGACCTTGAGCTGCTGGGCACAGGGCTCAGCCATGGGGTACTGGGGAAACACTGGGACCAGTTTGTGCTCACTGGGGTCTGAAATGCATAGACTAATGGTTGAGCAGGACGTGAAAGTCCGAAAACTATTGAAGTAATTCAATTGTGTATGATTTCCTGTTAACAAATCTTAGCACATGTACAATCTGCTATGTCAAGGAGTCTGCCGTTCATAAGGGTTTTAACCTATGATCTCATCTTCTTCCTCATGTGGGTTTGGTTTTGAGAAAACTGGGCCAGGGACAATGTTGGATATAAGTGAAGATTTAGCAGCTCCTTGCAGAGCTGGCCATTGCAGTCCGTCCAAGCAAACACATCCCACTTCTATGGGAAGGTGAGATGAGCCCTCACTGCCATCCTGGTGCTCATCCCTGCCTGCAGCCTGGGAAAGAGCTGTGCCAATTCTGGGGAGAAAGCAGCCAGGTCCCTTGCAAACACTAATTATGACCTATATCTTCTATCTCAGTAAACTTTGTCCCTGTTACACCCAATTGTCCTCTTGATGATCTTTACGAGTAGCAGAGATAACAGCAGCCAGCCTGAAAACCCTGCACATCCCCAGCAGCACCCTGCAGAGGCAGCACAACCCAGCAGGAACAAGTCCTTGCTCTGCCTCTGTCTTGGCCAGTGGGTTTCCTGGTGCTTAAATAACACCTCAGTAGCCAGTTGCATTTGTCTCCATGGGCAAATCAGGCATGGCTGTGTCAGTGTGGTCCTGTGGTTATAATCCTCCTGATCTAGGGGCTCTATCAACATCTGAGAAGCCACTCTGATGCAAAAAACAAGTGGGTTTGGAGTGGAAAGGCCAAGACCGCTGTGGTAAAGCTGAATTTTAATCATTGTGTAAGACCTGACTAAATACCAAAACTGGGCTTTTATTTGAATGTTCCTTAATTCGGCAATGACATAATTTCCTCTGCCTAATGAAACATGAAGTCATGCAGCTGCCATGAGTGACACACTGATAAACAATTCAAGATGCTTTTCAATAGCATTTTTCTCCAGTTTCCAGAGCCATCTGCCTTCCCCAGCTAAGGTTACATCATTACTGACTTTAATTATTTAGAGCCCATCCTACTTACGCTAATGCAATTGTTGTGTTTGGCTGTCAGTTAGGGCAGAAACAGTGTGCAATGAATAAAGTCAGCAATTTTCTGTACTAATTATTTATTCAAATCCTTCAACGTTGAGAGCTTAAGGTGTGTGCTAGGCTCATCCTTCCTTATTTAAAAAAAAAATCAGAACTGCTCATGCATTTCCAGTGTGTTCCCTTCCTGCACTTCTGCTGGTTTGGCTGAGAAGCATCATGATTTTTAAGGGAATGGGAGGCTGTGGCTTGATGTCACCTGCACGTGCAGGACAGGTGTGCATGTACCCACCTGCATGTGCACAACCACCTCTGTCGACCATTCGACAACAGTATCTGTTTCAAACACATTAAGCCTTTGCCTATTTTGCAAAAAAATAAGAGAATAGACAGAGAACTCCAATTTGTGCTTTGGGAATTCTGTGCTTGTTGGAAGTCAGAAAAAGAGCTGTAGCTGAGCCAGGGAGCCAAAGAGCAAGGGGAACAAGAGGTCAGTGCAGAGAATGTGGAGGGAAGCCTAAATTTATGCTCAGCCTGCCACAGTCATGTGTATTGATTAAGTGTTTTGGCTCAGGAACAGGCATTTATTGCTGAGCAAATATTAAAAGCTGTGCAGGTTTCAAGGGGAAGCCTCTTTCCTCTGGGAGTTGCCGTTGATCACTCATAATTAGATGGGAGGTCAAAGCTGACCAGAGGATCAGATGAAAATTTATGGAAGGAAAATATGAGGAAAAACAAATAAGGAACCATATGATTTAATTCCTGCTGCCGGTTTCAAACATTCATTACAGAAATTAATGAGAAAATAATTGTCTTAGAAGTTCTTGTCATTTTGTCTAGTTGACTAGTTATCTATCATCTGATTGTATCACAGAATCCCTTGGCTGGAAAAGACCCAGGTAGGGGTCGGGCTCTTCTCACAGGGAACCAGCAACAGGACAAGGGGACAAAGTCTTAACCTGTGCCAGGGGAGGTTTAGGTTGGACCTTAGGAAGGATTTCTTCACAAAAGGGCGATCAGACATCGGAACGGGCTGCCCTGGGAGGTGGTGGAGCCACCGGTCCTGGAGGTGTTTAAGGAAAGACAACGCGGCACTCGGTGCCATGGTCTGGTTGACAAGGTGCTGTTGGGCCATGGGCCGGACTCGATGAGCTCCCAGGTCCGTTTCCCCCGCTCGGTTCCGTGATTTTCGGCCCCGGTGTCTCCTCACGGGCAGAGGCGGCGGCGGCTCCCCCTCACCCCCTCACGGCGGCCGCCAGGGGGCGCTGCGCCGCGCGGGGGAGCCCCGCCCTCCCGTCCCTCGGGGGCGGGGCCGGGCCGGGCCGCTCTCGCGAGAGCCGCGCGGCGCCGCCCGGCCCGCGGTGCCCGGAGGTGGCGGCCCGGCCCGGCCATGGCGTCCGACAGCGACACCGAGGAGTTCTACGATGCGCCCGAGGACGTGCATCCCGCGGGCTCCCCCGCGCCGTGAGTTCGCGCCGCCCTGCCCTGCCCTGCCCTGCCCTCCCTCCTCTCAGCGCGGCCCCGCCGTCGCTGGGCAGCTCCCGGGGGTGCGGGGGGAAGCGGGGTCCGAGCGGGGCCGCGGCCCCGCTGAGGGCTCGGGGTCCGCTCGGGGCGCGGGGGGTGCGGGGAGCCGAGCGGGGCTCGCCCGGCGCTGCTGCGGATGGAGGATGAGCTCATACCTGCCTGGCTGAGGCGGCAGCGGCGGTAGGGCTGGGAGGAGACGGGCGGAGATGGCATCGACAGAAGTCATCCCTGAAATGCGATAAAAGTAACAGATTTTCTGAGCAAGGAGAAGCGAGCGGGCTTCGTCAGCAACAGGCAGCTGTTGCTGCGTGAAGAACAACTTCTGGTGCGCTCTGTTTTTAGTGGTGCCTTTAATACTTTCATTGTTTTTAATGGGGATTGGACTAGATTATCTCCCGAGGTCCCTTCCCAGCCTAACAAATCTGTGATTCCATGTGGCTTTGATGCTTCTTGCCCTTGGCCAGTTGGTTCCAGGAGTGAAGATTTACCAGCGTTTTCCGAACTAGCTCCCAGTGCTGCTGCCTCAGAGCTGCCCTGACACCGGGTGGTTGGTGTCAGCCAAATGTGCTCCCTCCTGGTGTAAATCTCTTTCTGGTTGTGTGCTGGACAGGTTACGGCTTGTATCAGTTCTGGTTTTTGTGTAGCCTGGACCAGACCTCTTCAATATTTTACTTGGTAGGATGAGGTTTCACATGGCCTGTTTATAGAGTAATAGATATGGATTGTGGGATCCATGCATTTGAGGCTTTAATAATGGACTAAGGAGCTTGTTTTAAGCTGTCACTCAGTGGTCACTGGATGCCTACAAGAAAGGAAAGACTGGATCTTTTCTCCTCACCTTCAGATCCACAATTAAAGTTTTTCTGAACTTAGCTACTTAGCTGTAGCCTGTGAAAAGCACATCTTAGCACACAGTTCTGCAGGATGTGATAAGCCAGATTCACAGTGCTTGTACTGGAAATGAGGTTTTTCTCTAACTGCTTACCTTCTGCTAGGAATAATGATCAAACTCTTCTCTGAGTTGCATTAACTCAAAGTAAACAGCTGAAAACTAGAGACAGCAAAAAGTGTTCAATAAGTTAAAGGAGCTGGGACCTGTCAGGGTTGGGACAGGAGAGGGTGAAGGTGAGGGATTAGTGTGACTGGAGGCCACAGACAGGAAAGGGGAAGCAGGCTTTGGTAGAAGTGAGCTGTTAAATCTGCACAACCACCTTTTGTCTGATGCAGATCATGCCATGTGTCCTGGCTTTGCAGGTTTCCACCACCTGTACCTAAGCAGAACTTGGTAATATGATGTCACTCACTAGAAATTAAAGTGAAAGATGCTTTTAATTTCTTTAGTGCTCTTCTGTAACCTGTGTCAATGCATCCTTGACTCGAGTCAATAGAATTCTGTGAGCCTGAGTCAAGGAAGGAGGTGATGTCTGTGACCTTAGTTTGCAATACAGCTGCTGGTCTGTAATTCAGTCTGTTGGTGAATCTAACAATATGGACAGTATTTTCTCAAAATAAACTTTGAGATTTCATAAGAGCTAATTTCACATGTGCATTGGACACTTCTAGGAAGCAGGCTGGTATATTATTTTGCACGTGTAATGATGTTGGGTTGGGACCACAAAAAAAACCCCAAAAGCCTTCTTTTTGCAGGCAAGGCAACTGAAAACAAGTACATGTTTCCCTCTGCAGTTTCAGATATTTCCTCCTGCATTCAGTGTTCTGATGATCAGTAAAATCAGCTGGGAATCCTTTTTGGCAGCAGTAGTTTGCAGCAAAGCAGTGTAGATACATTTGCCCTCATTAAAAATGTGAGGTTTGTAGCTTCCTCCCTCCCTAGCCTTTGTTCTATGTGGGGAAGTTTAATAGCTGCTGATAGAGAAACTCTGAAAGTGGTGCCAAGTGTTCACGTCAGCTTGCTGCCTTCTTTGCTGTTTACTTGCTTTATTAATTGTCTGGTCTGTAAGAGTGGAGTTTCCAAGTTGGATGTAGGCTCCCAGTTCCCACTGTTAAATCATTAAATTACTGATGCTGGAGTCCCTCTCAAGGAAAGCACCATATTCTCATCCTCAACTACATCTGTAGCTGGTGCTTTTTAAGAACTAATTAGCAGAAATGACAGACCCTGATGCAAAGTGTTTCTTTCAGATTAGAATGGTCTGGGGTAGTGGTCCTGGGGTAGCTGTTCTGGGGTGATGACTTCTCTAAGATGAGGTGTGTTTGGAGATGTTCTGAGACTACTGTATCCCCTGTGGCAAGGCCTGTCTGCTTCCCTTCTGCTCTAGATCTTGCCTTTTTTTGTAATTCTGCTTTTGACATGTGGAGGGTGTCCATCTGTTGGATAACTGAGTCCAGAGTAAAAAGGGAGAGGTAGTGTGACCGAAGATGCTCCCGTTTAACCTTTGTCACTAGCTTTAAAAGCACAATAACCATGGACGAATTTAGGAAAAGATGCTGAAATGTAGAGGCCTGAACAGTCCCATGCAGGAGGATATCAGTTTTGAGAGGAGAGTGAAGTAAGGCACACTTGGTTAGATGCAGGCATGTGACAGACCCTCTATATTTTATTTATAGGAAAAGTGATCCACCCACTCTGAAATGAAAAACTGCCAAACCTTATAGTTTGGACTTCATATGCCTAACAGTAGAGGGGGGCAAGTTTGTTCCTAGTATGCTTGTATCCTAAAAATTGTTGTGAGAAACCAAACAAAAGAGATGGTGTGGGTAGTAGGAAATGTCCTCTGTTTTGTTTAAATTCTTGGCTTGTAGTAGTCCTGTACTTTAGAAGTTGCCTTGATGCTTTTCCTGAAGAATTTAGTGTTTCCCCATGTAGGAAGACAGGTAAGGTGAAGTGCCCCATTGACATGTGGGAGATGCTTACTACAACTTTTGTGTGTGTGAGTGTTTTAGCCAACGTGCAAAGCTGATCATGGCAGCAGATGGAGTGTGAAGTGTTGGTTGTGCTCAGTGCTGCAGATGCATTTCTGCACTCAGAGAGCTTCCCCAGGGCAGCCCAGACATGCATTGCAGCAGTGAATCCCTGCAGGTTTGAAGGTGTGCCTGCCATGGAGAGCTGCAGCAGCAGTAATTACAGCTTTAGGGCAGCCACAGGCTCGAGGGAACATCGTGTGCAGGACAGCGGTGAAGGCAGTTCTGGGCTGGCTGCTGAAGCTGTGTGTTCTGTACAGGGCACAGCTGCTCTGCACTGCAAACACCTTCCCATCTGCTCCCTGGCACCTGTTGTGTAACAATGCACATCCTCCCAGGAAGGCAGCACTGTCGGCTTGGGACTTGCCCAAGGCCAGTACTCACATTGTTTTTTGTTGGAAGGGCTGGATGGGCTTTTTTCTGTCGCAAAACTTAACAACAACATCTTGAAAATGTGAAGCCTGCTTCAAACAGGTGCTAGGCTGGAGCTACCTGGTAAGAATGATAGGAGCTTCCTGTGGTCTGGTCACTACCAGGATGAATTCGATAGTGGGATAAACAATTTAAAAAAAAGTTTCTTTGTGCATTTGTTTGACTTTCACACTAATCAGACATCTGTTTGTGCAAGTGAAATGGGATATTTCTTTGAATTGTGTTTAATCTTTGTAGATAACCTTGAAGCCTTCCTTTGTTAAACTGGTGTAAAAGTGGTGTCATGTAAGATAACGTAGAAGTTATGTGAAATGCAGTCTAGAAGATGTATTGCTGTCAGTTTATAAATCCCACTTTTTAGTAAACCTTCATACCAGATTAGTTTTTGCCTTATGTTTTCTGTGGCTTATGTCAGTTTTCATGTGCTGCCTGACCTTCCAATGCCAAATCAATATTTGATCTTTGGGTTGATCTTATGTAAATATTTTCAGATGCTTTTGCCACTGTATATGCTTTTTTTTTAAAATGCAAGGATTTCATATACTGCATCTAGAAAAATAAAGGGCTAAAAGTAAAGGGACACCGAGAAGGCTGTAAGTTCAGGTGGTTGGGAGGACAAGACCATTCCAGAGTTGTGTTGAAGTACAAAAGATTTCAGTTACCGAGCTGGCTGGCTTTGTGTAAATGTAGTAGCACATGAGCAGTGACTGCTCACGACTCTGGGAGCAATGCTGCTGACAGACACACAGCTCGAGTCCTCTCAGGCAAGCCACTGAGCTTACCTGGCTGTGTTACAAACGGATCTGAAAGTGGGGATTTTGCCAAACATTTGTGGAAGCTTTCCAGTATTTTAAAAGCATGTAAATTCCATGGTAAAGCTTCTCCTTAATTGTGTGTGAGAGTTACGTCAAGCTACCAGCACGATGTTATGTTCTACACCTGCGACTTCTGTAACCTTTATCACTCAAGCAAGCACCTTTTTCCCAAGGTAGCTGAGTAGCCTGAGCGTGGAAAGTAACATCTGGTTTTGTTTGAGTGAAGAATTTCTGCAAAACTAATTAGCTGCAGAAGTCTGAAACAGTGGCAGCGTCTTTTGAACCTCTGATTTTGTGTAACCAGCGTAGGAATGAGTTGCCTGTACCAGAAGTGAGGGGCTAATTAGGGAAGTGTCACAGTAGAAAACTGAAATATCTATTGCAGTTGAGGGATTTGTCTGATTTGGGTTGTTAAGCAGTGTCTTGTAAAATAGGACCCTGGCTGAAGCCTAGGCATTAATGTTGTAATTATAAATATATTTCATTGTTAAAGTCATGTCATGGACTTAATGAACTGTGACGCATTTCTGCTACTCCTAAGAAAATCCAGGAGTTGATAGTGGAACTGAAAATGTTTCAGTAACCAGAAATCCCACACAGGCTGTGGGCTTTCCCAGCAATGTGTTTTGTGATACAAAAAATGTTCTTGTTTTTCTGGTCAAAACATTAATTTTCTCCTTTTTTTGCACATTGGGGTTAGAACTTCTAGGAGGATTATACCTCAAAACAGTGTCACAGGTATTGCACACCTGAAGTTAATATTTGGACAGAAGCATCTCAGTGTAACATGTTAAATTAGTTGCAATGATAAAGTGTTTATGTTCCAATCCACTGTACTTTCTTGTTTACTTAGCTCTGCTGTATAAATGGGATCTTTGCTTTTTTGTGATTAAATGCTTCCAGATGGTGAAGAGAAAAACTGAAGTTCTTAAAAACCAAATGGAAATAGTTGTGGGTTTTTTCAGGAAGTATTGTTCCTTAAAATGATTTTGGAGGCAGGAGGGGCAAATGAGGCTGAGATCTCGATATTTGTCTGTATTGCTTGGTGCCAGGTGATACTTGGGGTTCAGGGTGTCCCTGATCTTGGTAGTCAGCTGGGATCTGTGTGCAGTCCACGCAGTTCCTTTGGTAGTAAGCTTTCAGGGAATTAATCTGCAACTTTGTCTGCTTGTGACTGACAAACTGATCCAATCATAGAACCATTCAGTGGAAGCAGCCTGGAAAAATCATCTGGTCCAACCTTTCCTTTATGTATCAGTGAGGTTCTGAGTAAGCAGTGTGACTCGATATTTAAATATCTTCCAGAATTATGAAAGTCTTGTAGAAGTTGTAAATTCGAGATATAAAAAGAGCTGACCATGTACTAATTGAATTGACTTGACAAGAAGTAATTATTTGATACCATTCCCCTAAGATAACTTGTTCCTTCATGTAATTAGTGTAACGAGAGGTGGTGTGTGAGTGGTTGCTAATGCTAAGTCACTGTTTCACCGTGTGTATTTTGGAAGGTAGTGAGCACCGGTTCCTTCCTGTTACAATGTATTTTGTCTCTATTTATACCAAATGTCCTGATTAGAAACAAGATCTTAGGTTTGCTACAGATTCTGAAGGGCAGAGTGCCTGTGATAGTGCCAACTCTATGGATCAGGGTTCAGGCATTTGATTTGCAGGGTACTGAAGTGTTTGTGCTTCTGCTTTCTGAGAGTTTTTCTTTCTTTAATGTCTACCCAATGCTAATTTTGAATTCTCTGTAGTGCAAAATGTTTTTAGTTTTGTACTTGGAATAACATCGTTTTATTAGAAAAGGGTGGTAGGTGATTTCTAGAAGATTCTGCTGACAAACTTTCAGAATTTGTAGAAGCTGTGGATCTGTGTGTGGTATAGAGTAGGGAACTTGTATAGAAGTGATGTGAAAAACATTCACTTTATTATCTAAATTATCTCATCTAAATTATCAAGTGTATGGTTCCTGCAACGGAAGGCTGTGTTATAGACTGTTTAAAACAAAGCTTACCCAAGTCTATCTTCTCTTTCTAACAGGTCACCAACAAAAGTTGGAACCCATGTAGTAAAGGTGAGTTTCTTCTTAAAATCAGTTAAGTGCTTGTTGGTGAACACAGGGCTGAGTATTTCCACTTGATGTGCTGCAGTACTCTTGACATTGGCACAGAGAGGAATTACAGACTTTCCTTGTAGGTAGCAATTGTGCTTGTCTTGAAATTCCAGCTTTCCTTTTATTTAGGGTATGTTATAGTGTATTGAAGTTTATTTTATTCTGAAATGTGTATGTGGAATTTAATTAAGCTGTATGTGATTAATGAACTGTGCTCTTTCAACTGATCTGTGAGTAGTAAGCAAGCCTCTGCAGCCACCTGGCTTTTGGTCCTGATTTATATGAAATGGTTGATTGTGCTCTCTTCTGTCTCCAAAATAAGAATAAGAAAAATCTTAATGTTTGTAGTTCAGAAGCCTCCCCTCTAGGTTATGTGAAGATAAACCACTATATTTAGCTTAATGAGACAGCGTTGCCACTTCCCACGCAGGTAATTGGTATTCTGTGCGTAGTGACAGCAAGGCTGAATCCAGCACACAGTGACTAGGTGAGGAGCTGGAACCTTGTGCAAATAACGCTCATTTCCTGCTCTCAGAAGGGCCAAAGGTGCTGCTCTACAACACTTCTGCCTAATGAAGATTTGTCTGCAAAGTGTTTGTAGGTTTGTCTGCAAAGTGTTGGGAAATCCTAGTGAAGCCAGTGTTTCTGAGCTGTCAGCAGTACTCTGCTCTGGATCAATAGCATTTTAACAGTGGCACCATATCTTGCTATGCTCTTAGGGAACAGGGCCTTATCCCCAATTTTGTGTTCTGTTTAATGTCCCTTTAATAATTAAGTGTTACATGTGTAAGCCTTTCAAGCAATGTTGTTTTATCATTCCCACTAAACTGTGTGCAATCAATGAACTTCAAAACTAACTTTAATGTCTTAATGAATTATTAACTATGAAGTTTTCTATGTTGCTATTCGATTTTTAAATTTTTGAAATATCTTCCTAAATCACTTGTTCAAAGCTAAATTTCTGAAAGTGGAGAAAGTAGTAGCTTCTTTGCCTAGTAGCATATCAGTTCAGTGAATGTGTGACTAATGGTATCGTTTGTCTTGGAATGGGTAAGAAATATTTCCTAAGTCCAAAGTTTAATAGGTGTGTGAGTTTAATGTCAACAGAATTGGAAATTAATATAATGGGCTTCTGTAGGCACTGATTACACTTAAGTATTTATGTCATCATACGTTTGAAGATAGACTTCAATAATAAAGCAAAGTAGAGCTTGCATTTAGATTAGAAATGCTTTGTGGCAGGAGGGAGTGGAGAGGGAGGAAGAATTTTTCTGTAATTGCAGCTGTCTTTGCACAATATGCCATTTCTTTAGGTCAGAACTCTCCAAGATGCATGTCTGCAAGAGTTTGGGGCAGGAAGGAGTTTCCTCCATCCTAACATAATGTTAGGATGGACTGGAGGTTCTTTTGGTTGTCTGAGAGTCTAGACAAAGTCCAAGGAGAAATTTCTTAAATATCTGTACTAGACAGTCACTCTAAATAAACAACCAGGGCCAAGTGATTGAAAATACCCTGTTCTAGTTGGCTCTGCTTTGAGGGCTACTGGATTTCTGCAGATCCCTTCCAATGTCAAGGATTCCATCAGGTTCCACTTTAAATATTGCTGATATATGTGCTTATGGACAATGTGATATTGTGGCTTTTCATTAGTTTCTACTATATGTGGCTGTTACACAGTTCTTGCATCCATTCCTAAAAGCTGATGAAGAAAAGATAAAATATTTTTATGTGGAATTTCCTTGCTGCAGATTATTACATGTGTTTATTTCTCTGAACTTCATGCTGCCTTCAGTTTGATTTTAGTTGAGGTTGCAGCCTCTGATGTATAACTGCCTATTTTGTTGCATAGTGTGCATGACTCTGAAATGCTGCTCATGTGTGCTGAGCATTACTGTTTAAACATCTGACAGCAGTGATGTGTGAAAATGTGTCAGATTGCTTGTCCTTTATGCTATTTAATTTGTTGGAGCTGTATTTTTGTTAGATCATCTTAGTGAAGAAGTTAGTAGCACTGTCTTATGACTTTTTCTTTTGTAGGATATGGACAATAAACTGCACAAAGCTGGAAATGAAACATTTGTGCGAGATATGAAACAAGATGATTCAAAAGAGGTTAGTTTAATATTGCTTTGAGCTTCCAGCATCACACAAAAAAATTAAATAATTCAACCATCAGTATTCTTCCTGAGACTACCATAGGTTAGAATTAGTTGTTAATGTTAGTAAGAATGTTCATCTAAAGGGTAAAAATCAAATTAAGCATTCTGAAATCGTATTTAGTATTAGCCAGTTTTGAATTATTTGTGTAATTTACAGGATCATATTTACCAGTACATGAGAACTCTGAAGAGTGAACAGCTTTTGTTTCCTAACTTTCTCTCCAAGTATATTAAAGAAGACTGGAAATTAGTTACTTTATCTTTTGAATATGTCCATTTCTGCACCAAGGTTCTGGTCTCCTTTTTAAACAAACTGCATTTTGTATATAAAACAACTCTTCAGTGGAAAAGTTTTTGTGGGTATTGTGCAGGCTGACGGGTTTGTGTACCCAGGACGTGCCTGCTGGTGACTGGTGGAATGTTTTGTTTTGTTTCTCTAGATTATTGACAGTATTATAGAAGAAAGCCAGAAGGCCCAACAACTAGAAGATGATTCTTTAGCTTCTAGAGGAAATGAATTGACTGTTCCAACTTCAGATGCAAATGCCTGGATTTCTGGAGCAGGTATCATTAGTGATATCCCAGAAGTACTAGCTGCTAAAATACCATTACCAGAAGACACTAGAGAACCAGAGGATCAGAGTGTGTGTAAGGACGCTGAACTGGAGTCTGGGAAGCTTTTGGTTAGTTCTGACCAACAGGAATCTCATAAACCAACAAAAGTAACAAATGCAACTGACCATAAAATGGATGAAACTGAAGCACAAGGAGAAACATCAAAAAAAGAGGACATAACAGACAAGAAAGAGGCAAATACTTTAGAAAAAGTGGCTTCAGATTTATCTACCAAAGACCTTTCTACAGCAGAAGAAATGCCCCCAGCAAAGCCCCCAAGGCAGCTGACTGTGGAGCCTGACATAGTTGCCAGCACAAAGAAACCTGTCCCAGCCCGGCCCCCGCCTCCCACAAATGTTCCTCCCCCGAGACCTCCCCCCCCTGCACGGCCAGCTCCACCTCCCCGGAAGAAGAAAAGCGAACTGGATTTTGAGGTGCAAAAACCTGTTTTAGAAGGCAAGTATTTTATTTCAGATGGGTTTACTTTCTACAGGGTTATTTTTTTTTGTGTTTTGAGTGAAGGATCATTCAGTCCTGTGATTTTAGTTTAGTTGATAGGTAAAAAATCCTTCAACAGTCTTAGCTTATTACAGTGAAGTAATACTCTTCTGCTTTACAAGTGTTCCTCATTCACAGACTTTCTTGTAAGGTAAGACTTCCTACTAATTAAAATAGCTCTAGCTATAACAAGGAGAAGTTGACTCATCAATAAATAAGCTAAAAAACAGTTACTTTAAATAAAATGTGTATGTGGTCTGTATTTGCATAGAAATGCATGTCAAGGTGTGGACTGAGTTCTTATGAAAATGAGTTGTCCTGGGTTACTAGGAAATTACTGTTAAGAAGAAGTTAATAAAGCTTAAGAGGCCTAGGTGTGAAGTCATGCCTGAACCTCCAACTGTATATTAAATACGTAATTATAAGTTCAATATGGTTACAGTTGATCATTAAAAAGTACCAAACTGGTCAGAAAGGGTGTAAGGCCTGTAACTGATCTTAGGATTTGATCCCTATGGCAAGTGTTATGCTCTTCTTTCTAATAAATCTCTTTTCAGTTTCTCGAGACAGCTTCACAGCTGGTGGTCTTTTAACTTCAAGTTCAGTGACAGAAGGTGTGCCCAAAGATTCTCAGCCTTCCTTGGATTTGGCCAGTGCAACTAGTGGAGACAAAATCGTCACTGCCCAGGTATTGGGAAGTGGTTGTGAGTTTGATGACTGGAACATTTTCGATTGCTTCAGTGTTATGGTAGAGAATTTAATCTATGTCTGCACAATTTCAGGAAAATGGGAAAGCAGCTGATGGCCAAACAACAAATGAAGTACTTGGACCACAAAGACCCAGGTCTAACTCTGGCAGAGAGCTCACAGATGAGGTATCTATGGCTGTGGTTTGTACCTGGAGCACCTTTGTGCTTGCTCTCCCTGTCTGTTAAATGAGTTGTCGTAGTCAGGTCACTCCTTGTTCTCTGAACTACTCCATGCTGTCACCAGGAATGCAGATAGGAGTGATGGCACAGCTGGCTTTGTCCACCTAAGAACTTTGTGTCCCCTGAGTCATGTGTGGCATTAGCCTGTGGAAGTGTGAGCTGTAACAGAGCTGAAATGCCATCAAGTTCGTATTGGTAGCTATGCAAACACCTCAGTGGATTTTCATGGGAGGGAACACCTGCAAACCTGGCATTTTGTTGTGTGTCTAAAAGGGGAAGGAGTCAGCAATAGGAAAATTATGTTCCTCATACTAAAAAATAGTTTCTTCAGTTAATAATTCCGCTAATCCTGATGATATTTGGCTTTTGTAAGTTTTCATTTGTGTCTATCACTGTACAGCTTTTTTTAACTGCTGCTGAACCAATGTAAGCGTTCATGAGACCCCAAATAAACCTTTTCCTTTGTGGTGCTAGTCAGCTCTAAATTCCTTTTCTCCCCATAGGTTTAGCCAAAGGAAACTTAACATAAGATACAGCAGCTGGAGTAGGAAAGGGGAAGACTGCAATGTCTTTTAATTACATAATATGTTTGATATTAGCATGAAAGGTGTCAGGCAGTGGTTGATGTCTCTATAGCTGCATTTTTGATTTATGAAATTGAAGCTTGTGATATGTAACTGTTCATCTTTGTCTAGTGGTTGAAAATGTTTGCACTAACATGCTAATTTAAACTTAGCCTTTGTAAAATAAATATAGTGAGCTACAGAATTTCCCATTAAGATAAATAATTTGTGAGTTTTGATGATTTCTGTTTTGCTCTAGGTTTTCAAGTTTAATTAAGTTCTCTTCATTTCATATCTTATTTTTTCCATAGGAGATTCTAGCCAGTGTAATGATAAAAAACCTTGATACAGGTGAAGAAATACCTCTGAGTTTGGCTGAAGAAAAGTTGCCAACAGGCATTAATCCCCTGACTTTGCATATCATGAGGAGAACTAAAGAATATGTCAGGTATGAATCGTGAGAGCTTTCAGCTCATAAGATGCTGTTGCTCTCACAGTTTTTGCATAAATGGAACTGCTCTCATGCAGGTAAAAAGAGCCCCAATCCATCTGCCTGACTAATCTGAGCTAATTCCCAGTTCTCAATGAACAAGGCTCATTATTGATTTCTCTCAAGTTAACTAAAAGTTGCTGATCTTGCTGGAACTTGACAAGCAAGTACATCTGAAAATCCACTGATCTCCAGTTAGCCTTTGATGCACTAAATGTCATTTCTATGCTGAATTAAACACGTTTTACGTTCAAGTACTGAATGTTATTCATGCCACCACCTCCTGTAGTTTTTTCAGTTTCATAGGAGACTGTTTCTCTGAAAACCTGTTGTCATTAGTGCAACGTTTGAGGTTTGCCTGTTCTTGATAGAGCTTTAGATGCTTCTAATATGTAAAATGGATTCTTTTTGCAATCTTTGATAGAAAAAGACATGTGCTTAGTGATCAGAATATCATATCAGTCTAGCTGTTCTTTTCAAAGGCTCAGATGAATTTATACATCAGACAACTTCTAGGTTTTTTGCATTGGTGTATTATTAAGAAATTCACTTTTCTAGAACTCTATTGTGAAAAGACTTCTATTTCAGGATTAACAACTATTAATTTATTTGATCTCTGGAAAGGAAGATCTAAGAACAAATGTTACCAGTTCCTAGTAATTTAACGTATTTTGTCTGCTCTTGGCTTTCAAAGTGTTGCTATAAGCTTAAGTTGGAGATTTGTGGCAGGGAATAATATATCTTTGGCACCTGCAGAGTATATACAGCTTTAGTATCAAGATGCCTAAGAATTGAAAGATCTGTTTATTATGTGATTAAAATAATGTCCATGTTTTTCCAGTGTGTTACATAGAGGAATAAAAATGGATCCTAAAATGCAGAGCTGACTTTACTAATGTTTCACTCAATTTAGATTCATTACGATATCCCATTGAACAGTCACTTTGTATTTCCTAGTAATGATGCAGCACAGTCTGATGATGAAGACAAAATGCAGACACAGCAAACTGACACCGATGGAGGGAGGTTAAAGCAGAAAACGTAAGATGCTGTTTTGTTTGTTCCTTTCCCTAGAAAGAAAAAACAGACTTAATTTTCCTAAGCTGAAGCTTCCCTTCTAATTACTGAACAAGTTGCCTTTAAAGTAATCACTTTACAAGTGATACCTGATTTTAGATAAGCCTGTAGCTCTGTGGTTGAACTGAAGATTGCATAACTGCTGTCAAATTTACTGCTTATTTTAAGAAGCAGTAATGAAAAAGATAAGGCTGCATTACAAGTCAAAATTACTGATTCATAGTGGCCAAAAAAGGACAATTTTCCATTATTATGTGTTGAAAAAGTACCCTTGCTTTTAAGGACTCAACTGAAGAAGTTCCTTGGCAAATCTGTGAAGAAAGCAAAGCACCTTGCTGAAGAATATGGCGAACGTGCTGTTAATAAGGTTAAGAGCGTTCGAGATGAAGGTAAGTGACAATCCCTTTTTTTTTTTTAATAGGATAGTCTGTTTATCCTTGTGCTTTTAGGAATCAAAGCTGGCAGAGTAGCATACACTGCTCTGTTCTACCACTGTTCTACAGTTGGTGATACAATTTTTTTAGAGTTGTACCTTGTAGCTTGGTAGGCATTTTGAGACAACCAGGTTACAAGGATAAATTCTTGTAAAGTTTTAGTTGAGAGACCTTTTCAACTAAACCAGCTTAATGCTCTGATTTTTTTGTTGTGCTGTCAGAAAGGTTTTGATATCAAAATGTAAATGTTTTTGGAAAGTTATTCCAGCAAAGGTAGATGTGGGGATTACCTTCATTACTTTAGTAATTCAGATTGTTTTCTGCCAACCAGTATCACAATTAGAATGCTCATATAGCTTGAGCTCCTGTTAGATTTCCCAACTACAGTTGAATTCTCCCCTTCTTGTTTCATCAGTGTGTTTTTCAGACAGACTTCTAGTGCTGCAGCAAGCTGGTGTAACCACAGGCTGAGATAAGTGCCATGGAAATGCTGCACTTCAGTGTCTTCTGCTGCCACTGGCTGTTGGCCACAGCTCTTTTGCAATTATTGTATTTCATGGGCAAATCACCAGGCCATTGCAGTGTATTCAGAGAGAAAAAAACAGTAGACTCAATTTCAGCACACATCAAACTGACAGAAATCACTTAGTGCAGGATCTGCTGAATGCAAGACAGGTGCCAAGAAAGGGGCAGAACAAAAATTGATAGCAGTTCTTATTTTCTGTGTTCAGGGTTTGGATTTTCTGTAGCCTAAAATTAATGCAGATGTATTTTTAGAATTTAATGCAATACTGTTCTTATTTTGCTGTAAGATCTTTAAATTGCCTATAGAAATGGTCTAATTCAATACTAATCCACTGCCCAAGAGGTTACTAACATGTTAAATGGGTGCTGCAATATGTAATACTGAACTTGTGTTCCTCTAAGTCTTTCACACAGATCAAGATGATCCCTCTTCCAGTGATGATGAAGGGATGCCCTATACAAGACCAGTTAAGTTCAAAGCAGCACATGGCTTCAAGGGACCTTATGATTTTGAACAGATTAAAGTTGTTCAGGATCTCAGTGGAGAGCATATGGTAGGTCTCAAATTCCATCTGTGGTTTTGCTCAATATGTTCAGCCTGAGATTCAACTTCTCATTTTCGTTACTTGCTGACCTCCAAAAATGACTGTCAGGTTTATTCTCTGTGGAAAAACTTCATTCTGGAAAATAATAGCCTGGCAAAGAAAAAAAAATTGTCTGGTTTGACCAGATCTTCAGGGGATAAAAAGCATGTAGATTCCTAGGCATCAGGGATTCTCCAGAGATCTCCTTTGAAGAGTTGTGGTGTCAAGTGGTATTCGGTATTTTTAGTTCCTGCAGTTATAACTTCAGGCTGAAATAGGGTGTTTTCCTCTATCAGAACTGAGCACAGAGCAGCAAGCTTGACCTGCTCAGCAGTAAATAAATTACTCTATTAGACAGATGAACACAATATTGAACAGAAATACTTAATAGGTTTTGGAGGCAAAAGTTGGGACAGGTTAATGGAGCATGTGGTTCAGAATGATAAGGTGGAGAGAAACCAGGATAGGGTATTGCAGAGATGCCTGTGGAGAAGCAGGCAGAAAAGCTACTTATTCATCACTGTTTGAAGTGTACATGCTTCCCAATGGAGTCTGGAATACATTCTAGTATTCCTGATTTCCCAAACTTCTGCTGACAGCAGCTGTCTGACATTGGCAGCAATCTTTCATCTCTAAGTGTTGGGCTGAGGGTAATGACCTACAGCAGGCAGTGACCAGAGATTCCAAGCTTGTCATCCGCAACTGAACTTTCCATTCTTGCTGGTAATCTGTGTTAGTTTCCATCATGCCAATGTTTGACTTCTTAAACCTAGGAAATTCCTCTAGACTGGTGGAGCATGGTGGAGTGAAATGCCTAGTAGCTCTTTATTCAGTAGCAGGAGGAAATGGGATACTGCTTGTGTAGCAATGTCTTATTGACTAGTAACTCCTTAGACTTTGCAGTGGAGAAAGAACTGTTATCATCAGAGGCTTTGCAAATCCCTCATGCCAGTGATGAATATAACCAATATATGGACTCCCCATTTTGGTTGCCAGTTGGTGAAACCAATCACAGTTTCTACTTAAAGCATGCAAACCTCAAGTGCAGCTACAAGTACTTGTCAGTTCCACAAAACAAACAGGGGGTTCTGGGTCCCTCAGACAACTGTATGAGTCTTATGTGGAATTCCTCTAAGTCCTCTCTTGCAGTCATCTGCCCTGTGGGCTTTTTCTTTCAAACTGTTTTTGCACATATGTTGCACAATCCACCAGTCTTAACAATTACTTATCAGCATTTTGATCTGCAGTTTATTTTACTTGTGGTATCTTGTGTACGTCTAAAATCTTGTCAGTTGACGTTGAAAGTCTTTTTGGTACACAGAAAAGCACTTTTTGTGATTTAAACAATCATGTCTTTATTTTGACAGGGTGCTGTTTGGACAATGAAATTTTCTCACTGTGGTCGATTACTGGCATCTGCAGGGCAGGACAATGTAGTCAGGATATGGGTTTTGAAGAATGCCTTTGACTATTTCAATAACATGCGCATGAAGTACAACACAGAAGGTACCTCCTGAGCATGGAGCTCTGCAGCAGTAGAAATTCTGGGTATTTGGGAACTTGATGCTGACCATGGTGTTTGTCTGTGTTCCAGGCCGTGTCTCCCCTTCTCCCTCTCAGGAGAGCCTGAATTCTTCCAAGTCTGATACTGATGCAGGGGTAGGTACACAAGGCGTTGGGAGGGGAAGAGATGGTCTGGTTTGTAATGCCAGACCTTCATTGTTGCTTTATCCAAACTCACATGAAGGAGTTCTTGGCTTGTGTCTTTTTGTCAAACTGTCATATCAATAGATGTCTTCAATCAAATATATTAATTCCACGTACAAGCAAGGAAGCCCATCACTGAATTTAAAGCATTACAAAATCTGCATAGTTGTGCTGTGGCCTCCTGCCAGAGGAGATTGCTGAGTGAATTGCTAAGGGGAAAACCCCACATCATTGAATTTCCTGTCTTAGTGTTTTATCTCTGGCCATTACTTGTGGTTAACATCTGACTTGTTTTTTCTGAGGAAGGCCAAAGTGAGCAATAAGATTCTCAGAAGCATAATGATACCTGACATACTTAAATTTTTCACATCTGTATAGGAAAAAAAATGAACATGACTGAAAAGTATTCACTCTTACTTGTAGAGTTTCCAGATACTGTAGTAAACCTCCTTCATTGTTGCTTTATCCAAACTCACATGAAGGAGTTCTTGGCTTGTGTCTTTTTGTCAAACTGTCATATCAATAGATGTCTTCAATCAAATATATTAATTCCACGTACAAGCAAGGAAGCCCATCACTGAATTTAAAGCATTACAAAATCTGCATAGTTGTGCTGTGGCCTCCTGCCAGAGGAGATTGCTGAGTGAATTGCTAAGGGGAAAACCCCACATCATTGAATTTCCTGTCTTAGTGTTTTATCTCTGGCCATTACTTGTGGTTAACATCTGACTTGTTTTTTCTGAGGAAGGCCAAAGTGAGCAATAAGATTCTCAGAAGCATAATGATACCTGACATACTTAAATTTTTCACATCTGTATAGGAAAAAAATGAACATGACTGAAAAGTATTCACTCTTACTTGTAGAGTTTCCAGATACTGTAGTAAACCTTACCATTAAAATGAATGTATTTAAGGTGGGTTTTTTTCTATTTTTGGCTTCCAGTAAGTATAAGAAACAGATGACAAAATCAGGGTTTAAGTGAAGATCTTGGCAGTAGCATTATTTAGTGTGTTGTTTTGGCAGAGGGGGAAGCAGGGAGGCCAGCAATTGCTCTTTAACTCATGTAAATGAGTGAGCTTGCTAAGCCACACACCAGAGATGCTGGTTAGAGTAGCTGGGTTTTGTTGGGTTTGGGTTAGTTTTTTTTCCTGGAGAGGTTTTGTATAGGAACTTCTAGGGCTTTTTAAAATTATTATTTTACACCTGTTAATTCTGAACGGGTCTCTTACTAGGAAGTTGTCATTCATGATATGCATTAGAAACTTGGAAAGCTGAACTCTCAGTTTATATTCTGAAGTGGAATGCAGTTTTTAAGGTTGATATACTTTGTTCCAAAAGCTTATCGTCAGGTGTTTGCTTAAATTGCTGTCAGACTCATCCCACTGAATAAGAGAAAAATGAAATGAAAAATGAAAAATCTAGAAGTTCTTAATTTTGCACTTCCAGGATGATGTTTCACAGCCCATTGTACTTGACATTTACTTTGATTGTTAATTAGTGCAATATTGTTTGTTCAGATTGTTATTGTCCTTATACTTTTTTAAGCAGTAAGTGCCTCATGGTAAATTTTTCCAGCTAATATTTGGTAATATTTCTATACATTTCTCTGATAGATTTGCAGTGGAGTTGATGAAGACCCAGATGATAAAAATGCCCCGTTTCGTCAGCGACCATTTTGCAAGTACAAAGGCCACACAGCAGATCTTCTTGATCTTTCCTGGTCTAAAGTAAGGCACCTTAATACAGCTACACAGTTCTTCTGTGTTTTCCTTGTTTTCTGTTGTCAGTTGCTACTGGAACCATGCATTTAAACAATATGAAATAATCATTGAAGTTAAGAGAAGTTTTGTCCAGGCAACATTTATTCTAGCTGAAATAGTTGGAATAAAGGGAGCAACCTTCTTGTGTTTGTGTAATTAAGAATGGTCTTAAAAAAGACTAAACAAATCAGTAACAATTACAGTTCTATACTCAATAATGAAGTTAAATTATTTAGAGTGGGAGGATTTTCCAGTGAGCTGTGTGGTTTCTGTGCTTTTCCTGTCTTCAGTGTCCTTTGCTTTTTGTGCAAATTGTACTTGTTCTGAAGTTGCTGAACACATACATTTATTTTAAAATTTAAAAAGTTACCATGTTTCACATCAGACTTACTCAGATAATTCTCCACATGGGAATGCAGTTGTACTTTTAGGAGCACAGTCTGGTTGAAGCATCTCAGGCATCTCTGAAGCCTGTCGTGCCATTTCTTCTCTGAATACTTTAACTACATTCCAAGTATTCATTTTCACTGAGATTGTTCCAGAAAATTTTCTGTTACCAAGGGTCAGTGTACAGCTCTTAAGGAAAGCACTGATCAGTAATGGTAATTTGGGTAAACCTTTTTATCTGAAAATATAAAATGTTGAATTTCATGGTAGCATAGCCTTGGTAAGGCTCTACCAGTCAAATTGCTTCTGTTTTTCCACTTACTTTCATGTCTGTTAATAAGTGTGGAATTCATAAAATGTTGAATTTCATGGTAGCATAGCCTTGGTAAGGCTCTACCAGTCAATTCCTTTTGTATTTCCAGTTATTTTCATGTCTGTTAATCTGTGGAATTTTCTTGTTTCACAGAATTACTTCTTGCTTTCTTCTTCTATGGATAAAACTGTCAGATTATGGCACATATCAAGAAGAGAATGTCTTTGCTGTTTCCAGCATATAGACTTTGTCACTGCGATAGCTTTCCATCCAAGGGTAAGTGTGACTGCCCTCTTACTTCTAGAGGTAGAATTTAAAAAAGTACAACATTCCGCTCCCTTTTCTTTTTAATTAAAAAATAACATTATTTAATAATAGAGTTTGTGCACTTCAAAAAAATGCTTCATGGTGTGACTGCCCTCTTACTTCTAGAGGTAGAATTTAAAAGTACAACATTCCACTCCCTTTTTTTTTTTTAATTAAAAAATAAAATTATTTAATAATAGAATTTGTGCACTTCAAAAAAATGCTTCATTGATAATATTCCAGGACTTTGTGTTCATCTTCACTGAACTTCACCAGGACTGTCCATGGGGTTTAATCATGTGTACAGTGAAGTGGAAAGTGAATTGTCTGTTGGCTGTACCATCACAGTTTAGTGTAGAGTAACTTTGTGAAAAGTTGGAATTTCCAGTGTGGGATATTGTATTTAAATATTTGTGGGGAAAAAAATCATAGTGGAAAGTGAATTGTCTGTTGGCTGTACCATCAGAGCTGGTGTAGTGTAGAGTAACTTTGTGGAAAGTTTGAATTTCTAGTGAGGGATATTGTGTTTAAATATATGTGGGGAAAAAAATCATAAGATTGAACAGATTGTCCAGAGATCACAGAATCCTTGAGAATTTTTAAAACTTGACAGAATATAGTCTACTACAGCCTGTCCTTGCTACAAGCAGGGGAGGTGGATTAGAAGCCTCCAGAGATTAATTTCAACTTACTTTTTATAATTTTTTAAAAATACTGTAATCAAGCTTCCTAATATTAATAAAACTCAAGTGGAAGAACAGTGTTTGTCAGTGTTTCCTAAACATACAGAACTAGTAGATGTTTGGGAAACCATGAAAGGAGCTTCCAGCTCCTGGCAGGGTGAGTGTTGAGAGGGTAGAAACTACCTGTGCTAACAGTGAGCAGTTTTCTTACCTGAGGTATAACTGCAAGTGTGTAATCTTGTCAAAAATCTGTAAGAATTTGAATTCCATTTGCCACAAATTTCTTACACATTATAATCAGTTCATCTGAGGGTTCTTATTAGGAAATTCTGTAGAGGAGCTGTTTGGAGCTGGGGTGGGAAGGTTTTAAGGAAAGCAGAAACTTAGTCATAGCACAAGTGGGGATTAAACTTTGTGTGTGTTCTCAGGATGACAGGTACTTCCTAAGTGGCTCATTGGATGGAAAACTCCGACTCTGGAACATTCCTGACAAAAAAGTGGCATTATGGAATGAAGTAGATGGGCAGACAAAATTGATCACAGCTGCCAACTTCTGTCAGAATGGCAAATATGCAGTCATAGGCACCTATGATGGAAGATGCATCTTTTATGACACAGAGGTAAAAAAAACTTTGAGGCTGTGGGTATTTTATGTTAAATGACAAACAGATTTAGAAGTCATGGTTATTTAAACAGCAAGAAACAAACCTGTTAGAGCTTGAAGCAAACAAATGTTTTTGCAGAATTTTTTCATTTTGGGACACATTTTGATATCTTTTCAGCACTTGAAGTATCACACACAAATACACGTGCGTTCTACCAGAGGTCGAAATAGAGTTGGAAGAAAAATTACTGGCATTGAACCTTTACCAGGAGAAAATAAGGTACTTTCTGTATATCTAATATATTTATATCTATAGATATGTTTATATCTAATGCTTAGTAAGTCTTTTAACACTACTGAAATGAGCCTTACTCTTTGCTGATTCAGGCTAATACAATACTAAGTAGTAGTAAAACAGAATATATATTCTTTTAATGATGTTATGCTCTGATTAATGTGCAGGTGAAAAAATGGTTGCAGATGGCTAATTGTTTCCATGCCTAAATTTATTTATTTCTTTTCTAGATACTAGTGACATCAAATGATTCCAGAATCAGGTTGTATGACCTAAGAGATCTGTCTTTATCTATGAAGTACAAAGGTTATGTCAACAGCAGCAGCCAAATCAAAGCCAGCTTTAGGTAAGACAGTTTTGTAACAATGGAGTTGATGGATTTGGGAAATGCTGTGGTTGAAGTACAGAGGGTTTTGTTTAAATAATCTACATTGGCATGAAACGGAACTTCTGAAATGCCACTTGGCTTGGAATGCAAAGGTAAAAAAAGACTCTGGTGAAGAGTGATGAGCTGGGAGCTCCTGTGGGTGAGTGAATGCGTTTGCATCCTGTGGACAGTGAGATGTGTGTCCATTACTGGTGCTGTGAGGGCAGGAGCTGTGCTGCAGCTGAGGTTGGAAAGGACCTGGGGAGATCATCTTGCTCAGTTCCCCTGCTCCAGATAAATTTCCCAGATAAAGTCACCTCTACTTACTGTGTTGTAGCCCAGTTAGTATCAGAGTTTAGAGAAGCAGTGCTGGTGTAATGCATGCTTTATCAGCTAAAAAAAAAATGTTTTTCCTTCTTTGAATCTTTAGCCATGATTTTACCTACATTGTAAGTGGTTCAGAAGATAAATATGTCTACATTTGGAGTACATACCATGACCTGAGCAAGTTTACATCTGTAAGAAGAGATCGAAATGACTTCTGGGAAGGCATTAAAGGTAAAAAACAGCTTCTGATCTTAGTTTTATCAAAGGTCATATGATTTGAAAATTGGAATATTTTATTTGCTATGCATTTAGTGTGAACAAATTCTTAGCAGGATGCATGGTAATTGGTGGTCTGTCAGGAATCCTTGTTCGCAGGAGACTCTTTGGGATGGCAAGAGACAAAGTAGCTTGGTTTGTCCAGCTTCAGTAAAACATTTTGAATTAATGTAATGTTTTGCTGACTGATTTTAGAAATCAAAATAATTGTCAACCCATAATCCTTTATGGAAAAGTGACTTTGAAAACAAATGCAAGCTTTCTCTTTCACAGGAGGCTAAAACCAAAAATGGGTGGGGAAAAAAGCAGCTCTTTTATTTGCTCCACATACACACTGTTTTTGGAAAATGTGGGCCATATTTATATCAAATATGTTTTGGACCTCTTGCCAGTTAGTTTTGGGCACTTAGAGCACCTTCTGAAATCCCTAAGATTATAGAACAATGACAGTTCCTTGATTTCTGAGTTTATCTGATGCCCCTAGCACTGAGCTTCTTGTATATTTTTTGGAAGTTCTGCCTGCTATTTTTGTAAAATGAACAAATTCTTGAAACAAGGTAATCAAAATTGGATTGTCTTTCTGAAGCGCACAATGCAGTCGTCACCTCTGCAATCTTTGCTCCAAATCCTGGTTTGATGGTGTCACTGGAAACTTCTGAAAAGCAAGAAGCTGAAAGTAAGGGAGAAGATTGTGAGATATCAGACACCATACCCTCTGGTAGGTGTTTAAGGTGAACTCTGCTTGGTACCATGGTATGAGCAGGAAAATGTTATGAATACTTTCCATCTGGGTGGGGGTTTCTTGAGAAGAAAAGTCCATTCAGTGGCATGGGTATATATTCCAAGTTAGCATTCCACCTTGAACATTTTGGCAGCTGTTGCATCCTTAAAAGCTGAGGGAGGATGTGAAATGAGGGGTACAGTTGCCATCCTAAGTGTTCCTTTTACATTGGAGCTGTTAGGAGGTAGAGCTGCACCAACCATTAATGAAAGGGTTTCTTTCCTAGAAATGCAGATGTTTCTTGAACATCTGCATTTGGCTAGAAATCAGAAATATGATAAAGGAAGGAGGGTATCACAGTGATGTCATATATTTTAATGAGAGTGTGATTTTTATATATATTTTAAGGAACTAACAGTTTATTCTCTTTCCTGTTAAGGAGCTCTGAAGACAGATCACACAGAAGTGCTTTTATCAGCTGATTTTACTGGAGCAATTAAAGTCTTCATTAACAAAAAGAAATATGTATCTTAGTTGGTTTGCAACTGACAGCATAATGCTATGGTACTGTGGGATTTAAATTCCATAAATAATGCAGGCAAAAGCAAAGTATCTAATATAATAATGTTACAGGCTGATTTATTTTTAAATCTTTATTTTAAGGCTACTCAAATATTGGATCCTTGGATAGGCAGTGTGCCTATTAACACCTGGGCTTGTAGGATAGAGAGGAGTGTGTAAGAATAATCCTGCCAAACATTAGACTCTAAACTTTCTACAAACAGTTGTTTGCTATGTCATTGTGAACCTGCACAGGTTTCTGCACAAAATGGTGTTTGCACATGTGTGTGCCTTTTGGATCCATGCACGAATTGGAACCTGTTTCAAAAGCATTTTAGTGGTGCTTGTGGCCACTAGATGTCAGGAGCTGGGGTGGGAAAGGAGGGCTGGGAAAATGCTGAATAATGTAGTCTGATCTTTGCACAAAATTCCATTTGAAAAAGATCTTGAATTTGTAGTAGCTAATATTCAGAGTTTTAAGTTATGCAAGTTTTTGATGGGTCAGCAACCATGTGTAAATGTTTTTATAAATTTCTCAACTTCAGGACGTGAAAATTTTTTTGTTGTCTTTTAATTGTTGTGGACTTTAGATTCCTTTCTTATATATAATTTTTTGCACACTGGAGCACAATACTCGTGTAAAAAATTCTCTCATTCCGTGTTCACGGGCACCAGGATATATTCACCTTCCAGATAAAATTAAGCTGCATTAGAAAGTTCTTATATTTTACAACTATGTAAAATAAACTGTTTACATTTTTTAAGCATTGTAGCTTAAAGTTTTAAGTTCTTCTTGTTTGTTTAGTGCCACTGAATTTTGAAAGTCTTTGTAAATATTCATATAAAACACCTATGAAGTAACTTTCTGGGCATCATAACCCATGAAATGTTATTGATGGTCAAATGTTTCAGAGAACAAATGTATCATTAAACTTGGTCACACACTTGGAAATTGTTGCTTCTTTTTTGTTTTGTTTTGTTAATTTGTCTTTTGTCTAAAGTAGTTTTAACCTGTGTCTGAGAGCAGCGATCCTGCTAGCACTTGTTACCTTCTGAGTTCTACTTTTCCTGATCTTGTCACACCTTTACTTCTGAAAGAATGGGGAATCAAGTACTGCAACTGGATATTAAGTAGAATTAAGAGTAATTATATGATAGTTTTGCATGAGGAAAAGAGGAAAACTTCAAAAGTGTGCAGAGAATTCTCTCCTTCCCATTAGTGGAAGAATGAAGACATGGAAAGGCATGTAGTGACTCTCACCATTTAATTATTTTCTACTCAGATGAATTTGGCTATGACTTTGCAAAGAATTGTCTTGGACAAGAAAAGCAAGGGGTTTATTATCAGTCAAAACAGATACAAGAATGGTACACACATTATATAAAATTATCTTCAGTTAATGCAGTGGGTGAATTTGACTCAGAGTTGAAAATATCTGCAGGGATGAAACAAACTAAACCCGCTCAGGGTTCTTTTGTTACTTTGAGCTCCACTGAATTTACAGAATTGAGGAGGTGGCACAAGAAGACATTTGGTTTGTGGCTCAAAAAATCAATTTCTAAAATATATGCAATATCTGTGTAGAAGACTGTAACTGACTGGGATTTCTGTGAGCTGTTCCCAGACACTTCTAGGGTTTGTTATATATGTTCTACATATTTATTGACTCATACAAGTTAAGAAGCTGCTTTATGCAGTACAATGCCATCACTTTGCTTACAGGTACCTTAATTCCAGGGTCTTGGCACACTGTGGCTTTCCTTTGTCTGGAACTAAAAGTCCAAACTGGAGGAGGAGGCACATGGGCTTAGCATTGGGGTTTTGTGTATGTTATTTTTTTGTGTGTGTGCTGCTCTTCCTTTCCTCCTTTTCCCATATTATAGTTGAAATAGTAAATGCAAAAATTAGGGATGAGTAATGGGAGAAGGGAACTCTTATTAGCTGCTAAGAAATACACAGAAGAGGATGGGTCAAACCCAGCTTTGAGTGACTGAATTCCTGGCTGCTGTCAACATGCAGTGTTGGAGGTACACGTGGGGCTGAGGGACTTTGGGAGGGGTTCCTGCAACATGAATGGCCTGCACTTTGGCAGGTTTTACATGTTCTGTGCAAAGTCTCCTCTGTAACCTCTTAATGATCTGAATAATTTTTTGTTTGTTTGTTTTTTCCAGTATGACTACTTTGGAGATATAAGTTGAACTTAATTAGTTTTGCATATTAGCTGCCAGAAACTATTAAGATGTTTGTGTGTGGACTGTTAAGTACTCAGGTGCTCATTTAAAAAGGGTTATTGTTTTCATTATTCAGGCAGTAAACAAAGCTGATCTTGAGGAAGATTGACTTCCATTTATCTTGATATTTTGCACTCACAGTTCTGGTGTTCCTCTGCACTGATCTAGTATTCTCAATGCTTTTTCCCCAGCTGAACTGTTCTGCTCCGTTTTGATGGTTCAGAAATCAGAGCCTCTTTCCTTCTCCTTCCAAAAGTTGTGTGGGTTGAGTGCTGTTCAGTCTGAGTGGTGCTGTGTCCTGTCTGGTCTCAGCCACTGCTGGATCTGGGGACTTCTCTGGTACTTTATGTGCTGCCTTCTGCTTTTGTCCACAGCCTCCAAGTTCCCCTTGCAGGTAAATGTCAGATTCTCTGCTGAGCCTGTTGGGTTCAGTCAAGTGCCTTCACTGTCTGCAGGTCAGGGTGTGCCCCTGCACTGCAGTGATGCTCCTGGCTGGAGCACAAGCACAGCATGCATGGAGATCTGTTGAATTAAACATTTCTCTTTGTGCAGGAGGGTTCTCTCTGGAGTGTTTTTTCCCAGGGGGCTCTGTAACAACTCCTGTTAAAAAACAAAAGGTTGACATTCATGTCATCAAAATTCTGCTTACAGAAAGTGAGATTTCCCAGGAGGCAAAGTGAGGAATAGCCATTGCAGAGGAACCTTGGTGCAGGAAATGTGAATTAACCCAGTCACTTCCCAAGAATCAATAAAATGAGCTAATTGGAGTGTCACAGATCTTCAGCACCTCATTTCTGCTGTAGCTGGGTCCTGGCAGCTGCTTCTGGCAGTGAGTGGCTGTGGGTGGAAACAAAGCTGTGTCTCTGCTACCTTTGTCTCTTTCAGAGCTGGGCACCAAGCCCAGTGCACGTACAGAGGGACAAAAACAACAGCTCGAGTAGCTGAATCATGCTAAAATTTGATTTCTAGATGCTGCAGAAGTCCTTTTTTCTGAAGTAAAAAGGGGGGGCAGTATCTTTGTTTCTTTTGGTTGGTGAGATTCTTTTGGGTTTTGTTTATTAACTGAAAGCCATGCTGAACTCTGCAACTGGCATGATTCTAACACTGTTAAATATATGAGCGTTAGCCATAGGCATGGCAGAATCAATTCTTCAGTCATGGAAGGCCACTGTGCTTTTTTTGCTTGTCATTACCAATTTACTGAACACATGTTGGAAAATGGCCACTCTTGAAATGAGCCAAAGTGAACCTGTAAGTGTAAGGAACGCTACGCTGTTAACCTTGTGAGGCAAACTTACCTGCTGCTTCTGGCTGGAATATCAGCAATGCAAAAATTGTGTTTTATCTGTGTCTGTTTTCTAGGTGTTTTCTCTAGTTTCATATATGGGACCTTGTTTGTTTGAGAACTGCTTATAAGCACATTGCTTCATTTTGTGAACAAACTGGAAGGCTGTAGGAAACTGCTGGCTGGTTTTGAGGACGTGCTGCTGGAGTCATGAATCCATGTTCTTTATGCTGTCTACAGCTGCTACTTTTGCTTTCCTAGTATTTTGCTAATACTATTGGTCTCCTGCTAAGATGCACTGGAGGCTTTTCAGTTCACATGGTTAGAAACTGATATGTGCTTTAGTGATGGTGCTTCAGGCTTTGGTGTAGAATTCTGCTCAGACTATAATGCTCAGTAAATGGAGCACGAAAAATGAGTGAAGCCAAGTGCTATGTACAGAACAGCACACAAAAGGCCTTTCAGAAAGGAGCACAACTACTTGTATAAGCCTGTGGGTAAATTTGTCTTTAACTGCAGTAAGTGATGAGCTGTGCCAGAAAGTTTGCTTTTCCACTAACCGTAACTCCTTTGATTTTTGTAGGTTCATGCATAAATTTGAAGCTATCCTTTAGTACCCTCCTGAATAAAGGCTGGTATTATATTACGGTGATTAACAGAACAGCATGCTACAGAATCACACGTTACTCAAGATCCAGGGAGTCCTGTGGAGCCTTAGTCCAAGCCCCTCTGCTCACCCAGGTCAGAGCAAGCTGCACAGGCCTTTGAGTATCTCCAGGGATGGACACTATATTTTTGGTAGATAACCTGTCCCAGTATGTGACCAGCCTCACAGAAAGTGCTTCTTTGTTATCTTCTGTTCTGCTTCCACTTACTTTCTTTTTGCATATCTAAATATCCCAATGCCATTTTTTTCTTTTTAGACCTGCTGGACTTTGATTAGTTCAATTTGTGCCTAAGGTTTTCAACAGACACTGTTTTTATGGAAGTAACAGCTCCTTCCTTTTGCTGTCTGAAAACAAATAATGAAGAGCAGTAACTGTGCTCAGTAACAGAAGAGTAAGAAACTGTGAAAGGGCGAGACATTAATTTATTGACTTGTGTAGTACTTGACTCTGCAGAGCATATTGTGAAAGAGATTTATTTGAGCAATGATGACCCTCCTCCCCCCCCATACAGTTTTCCAGTTGGCCTCACATATCTATACAAGGAAACAAACATCAGGGGGTTTTTTCTTCTGCCTTTTCACAGAGTTGTCATGAAAAATACTGGGCTGAGACCAGGCAGCAGTGGCATTTTGACCTAAGAGGGGATGTCCAGCAACTGTGTGTATCCACCTCTTAATTGCTGTATTCTTTGTCCAAGCTAGAGAGCTGCTCATGGGAGTTGTGTGAGATAATAATAATCCTCCTGTGTGTGGCAGTTATTGTAAATTGTCTTTAAAGCTTTCAAGCAGAGGAAGATAAATGGGGAGTGCTGATAAGCTGGATGTTGCTCTGTTAGAGTAGAGCTCTACATCTTAGCCCCAACCCTGTGCTTTTTTCCATCACTCCCATCTGATCAGTTGTGCTCCAGGATGCAGAAGAGAGGGGCAACAGCTCAGGGGCATCAACACTGGGCTACCCAGTGCACACAGAGACAGGGATTTGCTGGAGAGAGTCCAACAAAGGGGTAGTCAGGGTATGGAGAGCTTGAGAGAACTGGGTCTGCTCACCCTGGGGCAGAGCCATCTCAGGGGATTTGCCCACGTGTGAAAATTCCTGACCAGGTAAATGTTGGAGACTTCTGGTGGTATCCAGTGGAAGGACAAGTGGCCATGGGCACAAATGAGATAGAGGAAATTCCTATGTTTAAATAAACGTTTAAAAAGTGTTGGATTGGGGTTTTTTTTTTTCTCTGTCAGAGTAGTAAAACACTAGAACAGATTCAAACATTTGCCTTTTGAGGTGTTCCCAATCTACCAGAAATTGTTCTTGCCCATTCTCCCTGGGGTTAGGGGTGGAGCCTGCAGGGCAGTGAGGCAGGCACAGCAGTGCTGGCACTGTTGTGTGTGGCCATGCCTGTGATGTGCTGGTGCAGGCAGCAGCTCTGCAGTTGCTCTCAGGACTCTCCACCTGTACAGTGACACCAGTGCTGGCCCTCACCAACAACGACGTCTTGACTTCTACCAGTGTCTGGGTGTGCAGAATACATGGACTGAGGAGGTTTTATGTCTGCTCAGTTCTCTGTGGCAGAAGAAAAAAAGCGACATATGAAAAATGAAGAAGTGATTTAGACACAGCTGGAATTGCTATTAATCTTATTTGTAGTTCTGCATCTGAAAATAATTAATGCTAGGTGTCTCAGAAGCTGCATCTTGGTCACATTTTTTAAAATCAAATATGATGAAGTTACTTTATTTTTCAGGAGGTAAACTTTGGGAGAGCTTTTAAATACAAAATACAAAAATCTGGAGACTGTGGGTCAATATTGTCCCTTCAAGGATGTGCTAAGGGCAGCCTGGGACATCACATGGATTCACCATTACAGGTGGTGCCTCTTAGTGCCACTTCACTGGCCCTTTGTGCAAGGAGGAGTTTACCCAAGGTCCCTGAAACCCTTGTATGCTCTTCCATGAAGGTGGATGCGGGTGGGAACAGCCAGGATGCACCTGCAGCTTGACTTCCCTCCCAGGAGCAGGAGGAGGTGAGCAAGGAGCGCAGTGTGTGCTCCTGCAGAGCGGAATGCTCGCCCGGAGGGGCGAGGCAGGGCTTGCCTCGGCACTCCCCCGTCCCCAGGGGCTGTGCCCGTCCATGCAGGATCCGTCAGCAGAGGGCAGCCCGTGAACAGCAGGGCTCTGCAGCCTCGGGAGCAGCTCCTGCCTGCCCAGCTGCAGCAGCCTCCCTTCACCGGCCTGGAGAAGCCAACAAGTGGCTGCTAAATGACAGTGGCACTGACCCCTCTAGCCATGGGTGACAGGGCATGTGGCTCCCGGGAGGAACAGCCCCAGCTGAGGTGTCTGACCAGCTGCTCCTGCCACACCCGGCCTTGCAGTGTCTGTATCTCCTGAGACTCCACATTCCCCCTGGAATTCACCAGCAGTGCTGCCTGGCTGATGTGCAGCTCAGGAGTGAGGGCTGATCAAGATACCCAAGCACTTCATTTGCTTTAGCAGAAGGCATGAGATGCACAAAATTTGTTGCTTAAGGAGTTCTTCACATGTGGACCTGGGGCAATCTGTGCCTGGGCTTTGCTATCAAGAGGGGTCAGTGTGCAGATATCATTCTAAGGACACTTTCTGGTTGGTTTGTTTGTTTGTTTGGATTTGTTGAAGTACATTCAAACACCATAGCTGTATCTCACAGGAATTTTGAAGCTGGGAAATGGAAGATGTAATGGGATTCATAATCCTCCTCCTGCCTGGCAACAAAAGCACATCTGGATCTGGGTAACTGAGTCTGGCAGGTTCCCTGCAGGAATGCAGGACCCTCCCCAGAGCAGTGAAACTCTTGGTTAATCACCTGCTTCAATTAACCACATAGGTAAGTGTTTTTGTGGGACAGGCTCATGTGCAGGTGCTAGAAAGGTCTACAGATAACCACTGAAAACAGTGAAAAATGGGATTATTGGCTGATAATATTAAATGCCTTTTATCTTGGATGGCTTGAGAAATTAAACCCCAAGCCTGCCAGTAACCCTTCAGTACGTTTGGGAGGGTTGTGGAGCTGGTTCAGGGTCCCCTAGATATTGTTCCAGACCTTATGTCAGCATCAGCTGCACTGACAGATATTTGTCAAAAAAAAAAAGAAGTGATTCTTTCTTAGTGCATCTTCTGTGCTATAGTGCTACTGCTAAGTGGGAAGGATACCACTATCAGTTTAATATGATCTCATCTAGAAATTTTCTCTTGCTGTAGTCTGTGCTGTGCAGCAGAGCTGTTTTGCCCAGGTTGGCTGCACCTTCCAACGTGTATCCTCACTGGGAACTAGAAGCTGCTGACCCTCTGATCACTCAGGCAGATGTGGGATCAAAATGACATTGGGGACTTCAAGGCTATAGTCTCAACAAAAGGATAAAGGGATGAAAATATTAGCACATTTGAATCTGTGATTTCCCCATGGCAAACTGAGTTGGAGAAAGTTTGGTTATCTGAGGCAGTGCCACTCCTCAGCACTTCCAAATGCTCCTGTGTGTCCTTGGGTGCCTTTCTTGTGCTGATAAACCATTACTGGCTTTTTTCCCTGTGAAAAAGGAGATGAAAACTACAGTCCTTGCAGGCCTGGGTTTGTCTGTAACAGCTCTGCTGTGGCTGCTGTTGTTCTTGCCTTAACACTTTTTGTGCTTGACACTCTTCCTCTGATGTTTAGTCTGCCCAAGATGGAATCACAGCTTTCTGCAGGTTGTTTTCATGTGATGTGTCCTTCCCTTTGCTTTTATTTTCCTTTTCATGCTTTGCTTCAAAAAGCAGTCTCACTGTTCCCTGTCTTCCCTGGCTGCTGAGCTCAGGTCAGTGGGATGCTGATGGGCAGCTCTTTGGATGCTGGCACCCAGCCAGGCTCATAATCTTTGTAGGAGCCTTTTGCTTCTGTCTAGATAAGAAATGGAGTGTGTGCTTTAGGGAGGGTTTTATTTCTCTTCAAGGGACCATCACAGCTCTCTCCTCCCCAGACAAACACTCTGGTTCTCAGAGTGTTCCTAATGCAGCAAATGGAAGGCAGAAACGGCTCTGCCACAGGTGTTGGCCACAGTCACTGGTGTGGGCTCTCCTGAGTGCCCAAACTCCTCTGAGGAGCCACAGGGGCCAGGGGCTACCCTGAGCAGGACTACCCTCGTGAGGAGCCACAGGGGCCAGGGGCTACCCTCACTCTGTGACCAGCATTGTTGTCCTTTTGTGGCCAGGTGAAGGAGACCTAATAACTTTATTTGCCAGTTCACTGCAGGGGAGTCGCTGTGAGAATTTGAAGTGGCTGATTAAATCTCTCCAAGAGCATTCATGGGTGTGGGAATAAGGAAGTGAACCTCACAGTGCTGCTACTGGAATTGGGTATCACAATGCTTTTCATTTAACTTGGGCTTGGAAAAGCTTCATGCTTGTGAAAGTGCAAGTTCTTGAACTTGTCAATTTTTTCTATCCCACGTCTAATAGATACTTGATAATTAACAATAAAATTTCAGATTTGTTTTGCCTCTGATGTAAAAACCCAGAGCAATGTTTCATATGAAATGATGACTGCTGCCCCTTCAGTGAACTCCTAAAAAGCAGAACAATAACTGGCTTGCATGCTTTAGGAGTCACAAATAACATTTTGAATGGTTTGGATCATAATGGCTGTATTCATTACCCCCTACAGATTGGCTCTCATAATCAAAACTACTCCTCTATATGTTGCGTGATTTATGGCATGCCTGTAATTCCAGTGAGATCCTTGTTAGATAGTATTTAATCAGTCATATGGTACAATGTGTGTAAATTCCTGTGACTACATGGCAACTCTATTCAATTCAGTATCTTGCTGTGAAGACACAAAATAAGTTAAAAAAAAAAAATTAAAAGGCTTTAATAAACAAAACAAAGGCTCTCTATTGTAATTTCAAAATCACCATCCTTCAAAGAAGTGCACAGTGACAAAGTAATGAGGAGTAGGAATTGAGTCCTAAGGAATCTTCTTCTCCTGTCCTTCCTGGTTTTGCAGCTGGGCAAGCAAATGTGACTGTGCTCTCTGTAACCAAAGCACTTTCCTACAGCAAACTCTATAGGTTGGGTATTTTCTCATTTAACCCCGGCTCACAGCTCAGCTGCACACAGCTGTTCCATCCCTTCCTCAGTGGGATGTGGGGGAAGAATCAGAAAGGTATAAATGAGGAAACTAAGTACATTTCAATAAGTAAAGCAAAAGTCACTCGCACAGGCAAAGCAAAACAAGGAATTCATTCACAACCTCCCAGGGCAGCCGGGTGTTCAGGCACCCCCAGGACAGCAGAGCTCCCTCAGGAGTGATGGTGATTTGGGAAGACACTCTGAATGTCCCCACTCCCTTCCTCTGGCCCCGATTTATACCAGCTGATGCCATGGGGTGTGGGATGTCCCTCGGGTCACTCGGGGTGAGCTGTCCTGGCTGTGTCCCCTCCCAGCTCATTGCTGCAGTTTTGGGGTGGGGTGAAGAGCAGAAAAGTTCTTGCCTTTCCTCTGCGTCAACGCTGCTCAGCGGTAAGGAAAACATCCCTAATTATCAACACAGCTTCCAGCACAAACCCAAAACACAGCCCGCTGCCCTGGTACATTTCACGCAACCCCAACCAGCAGAGAGATGCTCCGTAGAAAGCTCTCGTCCTGAATCCAGCTTAGCCGTGCAGGAACACCTGGGAGAGCCGGGAGATCAGCAGCCCAAGCGGCCCGGTGCCCCATTCCCCGGGTGATGCTGTTCTGAAGGTCCAGCCCGCTGCCCGAGCCTCCGCTGCATCCCCGGAGCCGCAGCATCGCCGCGGGGCCGGCGGGGCCCGCTCCGGGCGAGCCACCGGGGCTGTCGCCTTGCCGGGGCGGGGTCCGGGCCACCTGCGCGCGGCTCCGCCCGCCCGGCCCGGCCGCGCCCGCCCGGCGGCAGCGAGGGAGCGCGCAGGGAGCCCGGGATTTGGCTCGGCTCGGCTCAGCTCGGATCATGTCGCCATGTCGGAAGTGAGGAAGTTCACGAAGCGGCTCAGCAAGCCGGGCACGGCGGCCGAGCTGCGGCAGAGCGTGTCGGAGGCGGTGCGCAGCTCCTTCGTGCTGGTGAGCGCCGGCAGCGCCGCGCCCGCTCCGCTCGGCGGGAGGAGCCGGGCAGGGACAGGGGCAGAGCCGGGCAGGGACAGAGCCGGGCAGGGACAGGGGCAGAGCCGGGCAGGGGCAGAGCCGGGCAGGGACAGGGACAGAGCCGGGCAGGGACAGGGACAGAGCCGGGCAGGGGCAGCGCTGGGCAGGGGCAGAGCCGGGCAGGGACAGGGGCAGTGGCAGAGCTGGGCAGTGGCAGAGCTGGGCAGGGGCAGCGCCGGGCAGGGGCAGAGCCGAGCAGGGACAGAGCCGGGCAGGGACAGGGACAGAGCCGGGTAGGGGCAGAGCTGGGCAGGGGGTGCGCCGAGAGCGGGGAGAGGAAGAGGAAGAGGCGGCCTGGAGAAAGGGCAGAGCTGGGTCGGGGCTTGGCAGAGCGGGGGATGCGCAGGGAGCGGCGGGGCAGGATTTGGGAAGCGCTGTGCAAGGGGTGAGGAGGGCGCGGCTGGGCAAGGCAGGGGATGGGGATCTGTCTTTGGGGTCCCCTCCGGGTGTGTGGTGCCCACCTGCCGCCACCGCGCCCCTCTGAGCGCTCCGAGCCCGGAGCATTGCCGGGAAGCGGCGCTTGTCCTGGCGTGGGGCGGTGGCAGCAGGAATTATTAACGGGAACAGGAGCGCGGGGCACCCGGCGGACCGGTAGCGGAGTAACGGGGTGCAGACAGTGTGAAACCGGCACATGGATAGGGCAGGACTGCAGGGCACGACCTGGCAGGGCGGGAGGCACAGGCGCTGAGCCGGGAGCCCGACAGATCCCGGGATCGCGCTCCGGGGTCTCGGTGACAGTCACATCGGCGGTCAGATGCGTTTCATGCCGGCATGGGGGATGCTGCAGCAGGTTGTCTTTGTTGTGCTCGCAGCTGTGCAAACGGCAGTGCTGTGCCTTGGGAGGATGCCGGGGTCAGCTCGCAGCTTCCCGGGCTTTGTTGGATGTGTTTCACTGGTGCTCATTGAATTACTCTAGCGTGTAATCAACTTTGACCTTGACTTTGATGGAAGAAAGGTTAGGCAATGGGATATGCAGAAAGTGCAGTACAAGTTCAGCAAATAATCCCCATATTCTCTACTATTAGATTGAATGGCATGTGCTGTTAAATAAATTGAGAGGTTTGAACCTTTCTTTTAAAACATGAGTTTTCTTGTAAATTTACAGATTTCTAAGCCTGAAAAGAAAAAAAAGCCTGATTTCCTCGTGCTAGTTTTTGCTTCATATGTGCAGTTGTTTGAGGATTCTTATGGGCTTCCATGTGATTTGCTTTCCCACTTTCATCAACAATACACAGGAACAAAGGCTTTTTACAATCTGATGGAGCTTCTCATTAAAAATAAAATTGCATATATAGGACCAGAAGAGCTTTGGTATCCTACATGCAAATGGTAATGTGGCGCCTGTGTCAGGTTCTTTCTCTCAGAAGGGGAAGGGATGGGTGGGACTGCAGATGAAGATAAATAAAACCTTGACAGGAACCCAAAGGAGCGTCAGAGTCTGTCAGGCAGCCACTCTTTTTCTGATCCTCTCTAGGGTTTCATTGCCCACGCTGTCCCTGCCAACTTCTCTCTCTTTCTGGCAGGCAAATGCCCAGAGCTGCTGTGCTGCCTCGTGTGTTTGCAGCCAAGCAGCAGAGGAGGGTGAGGGCAGGCAGGTGTTCCTGATCCCCAGGGCCTGGCAGAGCTTCCTGCTTTCGACAGTTCAGCAGCCACGGATAAATCCCAGCACTTCTGCATCACTGGGAAAGGCCATAAGGCACTGCAGTGAGCAAGGAGTGGGCAAGGAGGTGGCACGAGCTTCTAGGACTGTCTCAGATGGCATTTTGACCTTCCTCAGTGATTAAGGATGAGGCTTGCTCCAGCAAAAAGCTGGCTCCCCTCCATCTTCTAGTTTGTCATCTTTGTGAGGAAGAGATGTCTGTGGCTGGTGTGCTGGCTGTTGGGAGGGTACAGAGAGGATCCTGAGAAATGGTGGGGAGTGGTGGAGTGAGGGTGAGACTGAGAAGTCTCAGTTTCTGATCCTGTTCTCAAGGCGAGTCTCAGTTTTGGTGCTGATGGTGCTGGGCAGCTGCAGAGCAGTGTCAGCACCTCCCCATCCCTTCTGCCCTCTGCTTGCCACAGAGGGTGGGACAGATGGAAGGGCCCAGCAGTCAGGACTGTGATCCCTCACCCTGGGGCAGTGCTGAGCTCAGGGGTGCCTCTGCCTACTCACAGGGAGTAGGAGTTGGTGTTTGATAACTGGATGGAGCAGGCTGGCAGCAAGTGATGCACTGTGTCCCAGCATGTCAGGAACTGGGACTTTCTCAAGCAGACTGGACCTGCACTGGAGCCTTTGCCTGGCAGGATCCCATCCTCTTCCTGCATCCTGGACAGAGCAATTATTGAGTCAATAAAAAGTATATGAATAGTTTAATACTGCCTTGGTCATCTTGTCAAGTGCCTTGGCTGTCTGCTTGCCTTGGGGCAATTGTAGCTGAAAGCACAGGTATCTCTGGTGGTGAGCATGAAGGGGATGAAGGGGTGGTGAGCAGAGCTGATGCTGCAGGCACCGGAGCACACAGCTTCATCCACAGGAGGAGTGGGCACCGTGGGGCTCTTTCAGTGTGTTGGCTGAGCTCAGCACTTTGGGCATTCAGGGCACGCCTCGAGACACGGAACTGTCTGGAGTAAGAAGCAGTTTGTAGTCAGTGAATGAAATGCTCATAAATGAAAACATCTCAGGAGGAAAGCTTTTAATGTCATGGAAGTGGTCAGCTTGTCCAGAGCCACAATTCGTGCATTTGAGGAGGTGTCTCTCTGGCCAGAAGCGCCGTGTCCAGCCCGAGGAGTGCGACGTCTGGCTCAGTGTGGTTACAAAGCTGCTGTCTTGCAGGAGCAGTGAAGCCCATGCCATCTTATTTCTGTTCCTGGCTTTTGATTTATGCCTGTCTAGTGCAAGGAGAGTATTTACGTTGTTGACTTTGGCAGGGCTTTGCTGCTTTGTGCCTGTGAAAGGGAAGCATTGGATATGGTGGCGGTTGGCAGCGAGGGGAGCTTGTCCCTTTCCAAGGTGTCCTGGAGTGCCTGTGTCCACACACTGCCCTTTGGACCAGCTGCTAGGATGCAGCCAGAGCTGCTCCTGTCGGGGTGAGCAGAGCTGGAAGCTGCAGCAGTGGAGCCAGCACAGGCTGTGGAGCTCGGGGCACTTTGTGCCCTGTGTGAAGCACGGGGAAGGATGAAGTGCCTTCACCTGGGGCTCCTTTCCCTCTCACTCCGCTGCTGTTCCCAGCATCCCGGCCATCATTCTGGCCTTGCACCTCACTCACAGGCAGGCTGTGCAGGGGAGGTCGTGGTGGGGAGGAGAAGTTCAGCAGGAATCCCTGGAAAGCAGGCACAGCCCTGCAGAGCCACGCCGGGTGCCGCGGGCTCTGAGGAACCCTGCTCCTCTCCATGCTCTTTTCTGCAAGAGCCTGCGGGGCAGATTGTATCAATTTCAGCTCTGAATGGTCCCTGATGTGTGCTACTGATTACAACTAGGGATGAAGTTTTGGCAGGCTAATTGACAAATAATGTCACTGTTTAAATAAACAGACAGTTTTACTGGAAGTGTTTTGTTGGCAGGTGGGATAAATGACACACTTGAAAGATGAAGGGAAATTTTAAGATTAGGTTAAAGAAAGGAGCAGTCAAAGCCCAAGTGTGATAACTTAAACCATCCTTGACTGAAAGATGACCTGCAGCTTAAACCTTGGGGCACCAACAGTAAAATACTGTGTTAGAAGTGCAGCTTCAGAGCCAAAGTGCTGATGATACCTGGGAGAGGCATCTGGGCTGGAGCTCAAAGAGAGCAGCCAGGGACCTCTGGCAGTGGAAGGAGATGGGTGATTTTGGCTCAGACCTTCAGTGCAATCTCCCTCCTCCCATCCTGTGATGTTGCTGAGTAATAGTGGGAAAGTTGAGCAGCAAGGCAGGAGAGCCCTGCTCGGGGGCACTGGCTGTGGGGCAGCTGCAGGGTCAGACACTGCCAGCAGGATGCACCTGAGTGCTCAGGTGGGCAGTCCTCGTTCTGGTGGAAGTGCCTGTGCACCTCTCCTTCACCCCGCCTGCAGCCCAGGGAGTGCAGTGGAGCAGTTCAAGAGCTGTGAGTGTGATCCTGGCTCTTGTGACACTGCCAGGACAACAGCAAGGGCTCTTCCTTCTGCCTGAAGATCCAAATCAGCTGCACTTGTTTGTTGGCTGTGAGGCCAAAGCTGAGACACCCTGTGCCTGCCCTGTCCCTCTGGGCTCTGCTCAGCAGCCCTGGGGCCCCCAAGGAGAGGGGCTGTGTCTCAGCCCACGTGCAAGTTCTCCAGAAGTGCCGTTCTCTCTGTCGTGACAGGGAAATTAAAAGTGTGGGAGGCACCAGATCAGAGCAGCAAGCACTTGACAAAACACAGATGATGCATTTTCCCACAGTTCTGCCAAACCCAGTCATCTGGTGGCAATTTTGAGTCTCGCACAATTGCTCTGATTTTCTTTAGATCATTTCTATACAGTTTAACTGAAGATGCATTTGCTGCTTTGCCATGAAGATTTTAGAAAGGGTGCAGAGCCAGACTGTCTTATCTGAGAAGGAGCAGCTGCAAAAGATTAGCCCACGCTGGGTCAGGCAGGCCAGGGGAGCATCTCTGGGTGTCCCCAGGGCACAGCTTGGTGGCACTCCTGGGTCTGGGCCACACATCTGCCAGCAGTGGCAGTGTGGAGAACCCCTGCTCACAAACAGCTGCGTGGGTCCTCGCCATCCAGAGGTATTCAGAGCAAGTGTCTGCTCTCTGTGTTACGTGGTGCTCGGGGATGTGCTCCCTGGAAGCTCCTCTGAGAGGGTGGGCAGCGTGCCAGGAGGAGATGGGTTTTGTTTGATCCTCCTGGGCTGGGCTCCTATGGGTGGCTGTGTTTCAGTCAGAAGCAAAAAGGAGATATCAAGCTCCTTGATGGTGATACTAAGGAGGTTTTGACTGGAGGCAAAAAGGCATTTTGTTCTTTCTGTGTTTTTTTTTTTTTAGCTTAAACTACATTATTAGTGTCTTGAATTATGCTCATGCAGAGGAAATCAGCTTTCTGCATAGAATCCTCTTTTAATAAGCTAAATTCACTTTGATCAATGTGAATCCTGTTTATATGCAGCGTTTGTAGTGATCTTGGCACTCAAGAGAGACAGAATATATGTGTGTTCCCCCGGGGGCAGTCAGCATGCTGTGTTTGCACAATTTACATAGAAAAACAGACATATATGAGGCACGGGAGGAAATTCTGCCCCTGCCTGAGTGGGCGGGGGTTTTGCTGTTGGTTTAAGCAGGGCAGGGTTTGCCTGCTGTGCCCGGCTGCCTCCAGAGCTGGCCCTGGTGACTCCTGTGGAAGAGTCTCTGGAGGGAATGCTGTTCACAGGGGCTTATTCAAGAAAACACTTACAAGCATTCTTAAAATTAATCACGTGCTTTCCTGAATCAGGGCTCCTGTGCTGTGAGGGGCTGGATTTAGCCCAGGGCTGGCCAAGTGTCCAGGGAAGTGGCTGGGTTTGCCCTGCCTGAGCACACACCAGTTGTGGAGTGGATGAAGGGCACGGCTTGATGGAGAGGAGCAAGACTCCAAGTGCACTCTGGAGCTACGTGGGGACAAATCTCTGGCATACCTCTTAGTGATAGCCAGTCCTTAAGGGATGGAGCAGTTCCTTGCTCTTCTGAGTGCCTGTGTGCTGAGGTATGACTATTACAGGATGAGCTGCAGTCAGTGTGTCCACTTCTGGAGGTTTTTGGAGGCAATGCAAGCTTTTGATAGGTGTAAAATTCTTATCCTTCCCAAGGCATCATTTGAATGTTTACATTAGGATGAGCTGCAGTCAGTGTGTCCACTTCTGGAGGTTTTTGGAGGCAATGACAAGCTTTTGATAGGTGTAAAATCTTATCCTTCCAAAGGCATCATTAGGATGTTTGCATCCTCCTGCCTGTCATAGGAAAGCTCTGGGAAGAGAACAAAGCACCCAGCCTTTACTTGAGTTTATCTCTTACCACTTTTTGCTAGCTGGGGCTTCAGCACTTGCTGGGCAAGGCTCAGGGTGGCTTGCTCTGTGCTGAGGACAATGTCATGCAAATGCAGGTGTCCCTGCACTGACAGCATCTGCCCCAGCCCAGCAGCATCAGTGCAGTCAATGCCTGGAACAGATGGTTGGTGGTGCTGCCTGCAGCCACAGCCAGCACTGCAGCTGGGATTTGTGCTCTCACAATCCATTGAGGGGATGGCTCCTGGGCTTTGTTTCAGCCTGTTCTGGTATCTGGAGATATTTGCAGGTATCTCCCCCAGCACCAGGAGCATCTGAACCAGGACAACCTGCTGCAGTGTGTAGTGTAGCATTGTTTTCTATGTGCAGCTGGGTGGCTCTTTCATCATTTCACTTAGCCCTCTGCATGCTGATTTATTATCTCTAATGGTGCAAAATGCACAAAGATTTTGACATTTCTGTGGCCTGAGAATGCAAATCACAGTCACACACAGCAGCTGAGCAGCAGCCAGACACGGGGTACACGTGTGCTCCAGCATCCCTGGTTAATGGGCCTCCTCACTCCTGCTTTGTGCAAGGAAGAAAAAAGTAATTTCTTATACCTTTGTGGCCATTGCTGTCATCTTAAAAATGCTGGATTATGTTTCTCTGTCACCAACTCTTCCATCTCTTTCATTCCCTTAAAAGTGCAAATCAAAGCTCTCCCTTGCTGGCTCCTCTTTCCTTCAGCACAGCCCTGACTTATCTTTACAGCTTTTCCCTGCCTCCTGCTGCTTCTCTAATGGGGTCAGGGCTGCTTGTTCCTGACCCCTTTCTCACCCCTCTCTCTCGCTGAAAAGCAGTTTCTTCTCTCCCCTATTAATATCTCCTGTCACAGGACTGCTCCTGGGGAGTGGCTGCATCTGGAAGGAGACTCTGTGCTGGTCCCCAGCTTCCCCACTGCCTCATCCTGCCCCTGGCTCATGCTGGGTGACATCCCCCTGCAGCCTGGCCCCTCTGTCCCCTCAGCAAGGACACTGCAAGGGTCTGTGTGTGTCAGGGCTGGCTCCATGTGTGCCAGGGCTCTGCCACCCTGCCCAGCACAGGCTCTGTATGTGGCCCTTGGGGACATGGGGGAGCTGGAGCAGGGACTCCAGGGAGCTCTTGTGCCAGCCAGAAAGGGATGGGGGCACACGGGGACATGAGAGGCTTGGCAGGAGCTGTGTTTGTGACAGGGGCAGGTAGAAAGGTCGTGGTCAGGGGAGGGAAAGGGAGTCTCCATCTCTTGGAGGGAGATGATGGTGCTGGCCAGGGTGGGCTGAATGCCCACAAAGCTGGTGTTGAGGGACACAAAGCCAGCTTCCAGCAGAGAACTGCTTTCCATGGCACTTTCGGGTTCCAGGAGAGTTGCACTGGACTCAGGTTTTTCTTTCCCTGTCTGCCTGGGGAGCCCTAAACTCTCCCTTGTCCTGTTGCATGATGCTGCAATGGTAGGGATGTTTTTATTTGGGGAATCTTTGAGGTGCTTCTGTTGACAGCAGCATTTTGTCTGTGGGTGATTGAAGCCTCCAAGAGCCCATCCCTTGCAGAGCCTCCCCTGTGTTTGCTGGGGGGGACAGAGTTAAACTTTACAGCCCCTGTATCAATGCCTGCAGCCTGAAAATGGAGCACAGATGAGGCTGAGACAACTTCCTGAGCTGCTGAAACCACCACTGACAGGCTGGGGCTTGGCTGCACTGCTGGGGTGCTCACTCTGCTGCTGAGGCAGCCCAAAACTGCCCTGTGGCTTCCTGCCCTGCTCTTCCCCTGTGCTGCTCCCTGGGCCTGGACAAGTGTCTCGCTGGTGCTGGTTTGTCCCTGCCCCAGAGGGGTGGCAGTGTTCCCCTCTGCCTGGGCAGGGGCTGTGCTGTTAGCTCAGCCCTGCGTGCGAGCAGCTGCCCGGGAGAAAAACAAGAGTTTGAGACAGACAGGAAAGGGAGGGGTTCTGCTTGTGTGCCATTAATTGCTTTAAGATGTTCTGGATCTGGCTATTCTGGATTTGGATGCTAAATATAAAACTGATACTACATAAATAAATGATGGAATACGAGTGACATCTGAAAAGCAATTTGGGATGTTCCAGCTAAGGACCTAAATAAATAACATGTATTATTGTCGTTGTAATTACTATTTTCCTTTTTTAGCATGCCTGTGTTACAGAATGCTTTGAGAAGTCATATCTGGCAGAAATTCAGTTATCCCATAGAAACCAGTACCCTTTTGCCAATTTCTATTAACTCTGTTGTTTTTGAAGGAGAAAATCAAAGCTGTGACGTGTTTGCACCTCTCCCATGCTCTGCAGCAGATGCTCAGCTGGGTGCAGGTGCAGCTTGGCTGGCAAAGAGCTACCCTGGTCCCTCCCTCTGCTCCTCAGGAGAAGGGCTGGATTTGAGCTGGGATGTCCCAGTGCAGGCAGGGATTCAGGGGCTGGATTTGAGCTGGGATGTCCCTGTGCAGGCAGGGATTCAGGGGCTGGATTTGAGCTGGGATGTCCCTGTGCAGGCAGGGATTCAGGGGCTGGATTTGAGCTGGGATGTCTCAGTGCAGGCAGGGATTCAGGGGCTGGATTTGAGCTGGGATGTCTCAGTGCAGGCAGGGATTCAGGGGCTGGATTTGAGCTGGATTACCTGTGCAGGCAGGGATTCAGGGGCTGGGCACTGGAGACTCCATGGCAGGGGGTACTGAGCTGTCACTGTCACACAGCAGCACTTGGTGATCCTGAGGAAGGTCAGGCACAGGGACAAGGGTGCTGAAGGCAAAGTGCTTGTCCTGATGCAGTGCCCTGTGCAGGAGCAGTGCTGGATCACCTCAGGTGTGAGCTCATGCCAGACAAGGGTCATGTCCCCAGCTGCCACTTGCCAGGGCTCTCCCTGCTGGCCCTGCTCTTGTTCAAGGCATGGTTTTCAGGGGTGATGTGTGGAGGTGAAGTGCAGGGGGCTGGAGTGGCAGCACTGCCTTCTAGGCTGGGCCACTCTCACTTGGGCTGTGAACTCTCACTGCTTCATTGCAATGCAGCTGTGTTCTGGGGCCTGCTTGCTTAAGTGATTATGCAAGAATCTCAAGCTTTCAGAAAAAAAAAACCAACAAAACAGTGTTCATGCCCCTCGTGGCTGTAGAACTCTGCTTCAGAATAGGATCTGCTAAAGGCTGCGGACTGTGGAGTCCACTTCTGAGTAAGTGTAAGGAAAATGAAGAGTCATATGCTGATTATTCTGGCTTCCTGTATTTCTGAAGCAACTTGTAGACACTTCAAGGCCTGAGTTCATTTTATTTGACAGGCCTAATGATGACAGATAAATGTTTGCATGTCTACAGTGACATCCACTTTTTATGTCTTCAAGCCTTCTCCAAGCTGGTGTCTCACACCAATACTGTGTCACTCTCAGGGACAGCAGTGTGACTGTAGGCACTTGCTTTTTCACAGGGAAATGAGCATTACATTGAAAAAAGAGACTTCCATCTTACAAAATACCCAGAGCCCGGGTTCTGGTGCCACCCAGGGCTGTTGATGCAGGAGGGGAGGGCTGTGGGTCGGTGAAATGCTTTTGCACAGAGCTTGGGGTGGGTGGAGGGAAGCACAGGAGAGGGGGCTGGCTTTTGATTCGAGCTTTGGGATGGAAAGAGTGAGTCATTTCCACCGCTGATGTTTTCTTGCAGGGTGCCAGCACTGTGCACTCATCCTCCCCTTCCCCAGCACATGGCTTTTCATTTCTCTGAGCTCCTGGAGGTGCAGGGCAGCAGTGGGGCACAGCAGCCCGGTGCTGCTGCTCTGCATCCAGAGCTGGCACACAGTGGGGTGGAGGTGGGACTGTGTGGACTCTGAGCCACAGCCCTGTCCAAGGAGAGCCTTGGCAATGGTGTGTTGCTGTCCTGCTGCCCGTGGAGAGCTGTGCAGATCCTTGCTCTGAGCTGTGTTAGCACCTGATCACTCCCTGGCAGGCTCCATCTCCTCACCAGTTCCTTCTTCCCTTCCTGATTGCCCCTGGGGCTCCTCTCCTGCCTGCAGTGCACACCTTCTCTGCCAGCCCCTCTTGGCCTCCCTGAGCCCATCTCCTGCCTCTCACAGCTACACAGCCCAACCTTTGCACACTTCATCCTTCCCATGATGTGCCCCTGCACAGATCCATCCCCAGATGGGTAAAACCCACATTCCCTATTCTACCCTCCCCTGCACCACCTTGGGCCAGCTCCTGAGACCCTTCCCTCTCCATTCCTCCCCTGCTTCTCCTCCTTCTGGTGAGGTTTTCCTCCCTTGCCTTCTCACAAGATGCTCTGTGTGTTTGCATGCCCAGCTCACAGTCCATCCCTCTCACCTGTCCAGGTGCACCCATGGTGTCTCAGTGTTTTGGTGTCTTCAGCAGAGCCTGGATTCCTGTCTGGACATTTTTCTTGTGCTTTTAAACTTCTTTCTGGCCAGTGTAAAAATAGTTTTGTCCTGCTCCTACCCAGCTCTATGGACTGTTTTTCGCCCTTGAAGTTTTATCATTGTACATCTGCTGCATCCAGCTGAGTGCTGGGTTTGCAGCAGGCTTGTGGACACCAGCTCCCCATCACCTGCTGAGAGCTGTCTCATTGCCTCCCTGCTGATTTCTTCCCAAAATGTGGCTTTGCTGAGAAGCCCAAACCTCTTGGCATCAGCAGGGCTGCACTGTGTTCAGTGTTGTGGCTGCTGGCATATGTGCTGACTCACAGTGTCTCCCTGCTTGCCCTTCCTCCCTGCTCTCTGCTCCCACCTCTTCCCTTCTCCTGGAGTTCTGAATCCAAAGTCGTTGGGGCACAGGCTTTATTCTGCCTTTGCAGAGGTTTGTGGCACTTACATAAAGATTGGATGGCCAAGCCCAGAGTTTATGGGTTTTCATTATTCTTTCTAATGCCCAGCAGCCTGCAGTGATGACTTCTCTGTGAATCTGAGCTTTTGTAAACTGAGCTCTGTAGCCTTTCTGCAAGCTCCAGTGTGAGTGTGTAAATGGGATCAGATGGCAGTGCAGGAGCTGGGGGTGGGAAAAGTGAGGAGTCACAAATGTGATACTGAAAGAGCTCTTAAAGGCCACACAATTTGAGTTTTCCCTGACCTGATCTTTGAATCCCTGGCTGTGGAAACGCTTTTCTGTGGATAGAAATTGCTCATTTCCATATGCCCATATGGTTTGCCAAGTGAGTTTGCTCAGTTCCCAGGCATCATTTGAATTCTCTCATGTACAGTCAGGTTTCTTGAGCAAAATAAAAAAGTGGGGACTCCTCTCTGCTGTTGTTGAGGTATCCTCACATTTCCAGGTGGTGCATTGCAGTGGGGAGTGGTCTCTCTGCCCTGGAGTGCTGCCAGTCTCAGAACTGATGTGATTTTAGCTGTGACAGGTGTGTCCCTAGGGTAGTTGTACCATGTCCATTTCCCCCTCTTTTAGCTTTTAATTCTCCAAATTGACTTTTCCTCTTATTTTCTGTGTATTCACCTACTTGGCCCTTTGGTATTTAGTTTCAAATTTGGGCTTTTGCTTGGCTTTCCACCTAAGTGCATTGCAGAGTTGCAACAGATGAGGCAGCAAATAGGCTGTAAAATGGTCACTGAATTTTGGGGAGCAGTTGTACAGTCTGAAATAATACAGTTACACACATACACGTGATCTGTCCTCTTCCTCCTTCTCTCTTCAGCTGCTCCAAACAACCAGCACCTTAAAAACTCATCTCATTTGTGTCTCTCTTGCTGCTTTGGGATGTGCTGCACACACTGGGTAGGGCTTCATTTCTGAGGATGTGGGAAAAGTCCCGTGCTGGGGCTGCTGAACCTGCAGGTTTTTCAGTGGAAGGCCCAGAGGAAGTGATGCAGAGCAGGGTGTGTATGTTTGTTTGTGTGTGTGTTGTGTATTTGTGTGTGTTTGTGTATTTGTGTGTGTGTTTGTCTTTTGTGTATTTGTGTGTGTGTGTGTTTGGGGTGTGTGTGTTTGGTGTGTATTTGTGTGTATGTTTGTGTTTGGTGTGTGTTTTGTGTGTGTATTTTGTGTGTGTGTTTGTGTCTGTGTTTGGTGTATGTGCGTGTTTTGTGTGTTTCTGTGTGTGTGTTTGGTGTGTGTTTGGTGTGTGTGTGTTTCTGTGTTTGGTGTTTGTGAGTGTGTTTTGTGTGTGTGTGTGTTTCTGTGTTTGGTGTGTGTGTATTTCTGTGTGTGTTTGGTGTGTGTGTATTTGGTGTGTGTGTGTTTCTGTGTTTGGTGTTTGTGTGTGTGTTTTGTGTGTGTGTATTTGGTTGGTGTGTGTTTGGTGTGTGTGTGTTTGGTGTGTGTGTGTGTTTCTGTGTTTGGTGTTTGTGTGTGTGTTTTGTGTGTGTGTGTGTGTTTCTGTGTGTGTTTGGTGGCCGTTGGGACCAGAGAAGTGAAAGTCCAGTGTGGTGCAGCTCCAGTGCTGGGCTTGGCTTCCGCTGCTGAGGACTTGTGTCACTGCAGAGGGGCCAGAAAATTGGTTACACAGGAGCCAAGCCAGCCTGGTGTGCCACTTTCTTCTCTGGATATTGTTTTAAATGAGGGCTGAACTCATAGGACTGAAAACACAAAGGCTTTCTCATAGTTTTCCTTTGGCCTCTGCTTTAAAAAAATCCCCAAAGGAAACATTTTCCATTTTCTGTATGTTCACATCACTTGGGTTTTATCTGTTGTAATTCTGGGAGAAACTGATCTCAGAAGAACATTAATCATATATAACAAAAAGGTGGTGTGTTTTTATGGAATTCAAATGCAGAACACTGGAAGACATTGGTGTGTGTTTGGTGTGTGTGTGTTTCTGTGTTTGGTGTGTGTTTGTGTGTTTTGTGTGTGTGTATTTCTGTGTGTGTTTGGTTGGTGTGTGTTTGGTGTGTGTTTGGTGTGTGTGTATTTGGTGTGTGTGTGTTTCTGTGTTTGGTGTTTGTGTGTGTGTTTTGTGTGTGTGTATTTGGTTGGTGTGTGTTTGGTGTGTGTGTGTTTGGTGTGTGTGTATGTTTCTGTGTTTGGTGTTTGTGTGTGTGTTTTGTGTGTGTGTGTTTCTGTGTTTGGTGTGTGTTTGTGTGTTTGGTGTGTGTGTATTTCTGTGTGTGTTTGGTTGGTGTGTGTTTGTGTGTGTGTTTGGTGTGTGTGTATTTGGTGTGTGTGTGTTTCTGTGTTTGGTGTTTGTGTGTGTGTTTTGTGTGTGTGTGTGTGTGTTTCTGTGTGTGTTTGGTGGCCGTTTTGACCAGAGAAGTGAAAGTCCAGTGTGGTGCAGCTCCAGTGCTGGGCTTGGCTTCCGCTGCTGAGGACTTGTGTCACTGCAGAGGGGCCAGAAAATTGGTTACACAGGAGCCAAGCCAGCCTGGTGTGCCACTTTCTTCTCTGGATATTGTTTTAAATGAGGGCTGAACTCATAGGACTGAAAACACAAAGGCTTTCTCATAGTTTTCCTTTGGCCTCTGCTTTAAAAAAATCCCCAAAGGAAACATTTTCCATTTTCTGTATGTTCACATCACTTGGGTTTTATCTGTTGTAATTCTGGGAGAAACTGATCTCAGAAGAACATTAATCATATATAACAAAAAGGTGGTGTGTTTTTATGGAATTCAAATGCAGAACACTGGAAGACAGGTGGCTGCTGGTTTTCAGGCACTAAAAGTTTAAAATAGAAATGTTCTTTCCTATACTTCTCTTGAGCAAGCTGTCATTGTGAGCCTTTGTTTATAAAGCAAATAAACAGAATTTTATATGCTTTGCAAAATGATGCAGAAAGGTGACAATTTTATCTGACTTAAGTATCCTCCTCTTTGTTAATGGATAATTCCCTTGCTAAACCTTTCCTTTGCTCTCTCTCTGCTGGTTTCTGTCTTGGGGAGGGTTTGGGCTCAGGCTGGCAGAGGGCAGTGGGACAAGCAGGGCACTGAGGACAAGGACCTTTCTTGGGTTTTCCCTCGTTCTGGGCTCTTTGTGCTCGTGCTTGGCCAAAGGCAGAGCCTTGTGTTGGTGTTTGTGGGCATGTTTCTGTTGAAGTAATTCCTCTGAATTTCCTGTTAAAATGCCAGCCAGCTCGCTTGTGGCGGGGAGTCAATACTGCCATAGACAGGCTGTTGTTGTGCTGTGCTGCTGTCCAAGTGGAGCCTCGTGACCCAGCATGGCCGGGGCTCCAGCACAGCAGAGAGCCCTGGGCACAGCCCCGTGCTGGGCACAGCACAGGACAGAAAGAGCCGTGTGTGCTTTTGGGAGCAGGCTGCTGTGGGGGCTTCAACCTGAGGCTTTTTAAAGAGGGATGAGTGGGCTTGTCTGGGAGGGTGCACTGCTCTCATGTTATCTTTGTTTAAAATCAGGCTTGTTTTTCCCTGAGGTGTTTCACTTGTTTTTTATCCCGGCACAGTGAGCCACAGTGCTTTGGGCTGGGTGCTGCTGCTGGGAGTGCTCTGGTGCATCCACAGGAGAGGAAAGCCCAGCCCAGCTGTCCCTGCTGTGTTCTCAGGAGCATCACAGTGCAGTGCCTGCCTGCCCTGGATGAAGAGCTGCTGCGTGTGCCACAGAGCAGGAGCCTTTGGCAGCACTGCACGTTTTTTCCTGCAGAAATGGATTGATTTTGTTGCTGGACTGGCAGCATTTCTTTGTGCTTGGGTATTGGCTTCCCCTGTGGAGGAATTTGTGGTTTCTAAGACTCTAATTACTTTAGTGTAATAGTTTTTCCTCTGCTTTTGTAATGACTTTGGTGGGTGCCATCTGCTGTTGTGACAGTGCTGGGCAGTGCTCTGAGCCTGGGGTGGTGTGGGGTGTACACTTCAACCTTCAGGGAAACTAAGACTCTGAAATCCCATTTTCAGCATTTAAAGCTTTATCTCCACCCTTTCTGGACTGATGGGAGTGCATGGACTCAAAGGGTCAAAAGGACAACAGATATTTGGGGTGGCTCCCTCCTCACTCACGGGTCTGTTTGCAGGGACCCCATCTTGCCTGGCCCTGCTGGCAGCCTGCACAGTTTGGGGTGGAGGGAGGGGTTTGTTTCCTCGATGGCAGCAGGAGCCAGGCCACATCCTTCCTTCAGCAGCTGCTTTGCTGACAAACAGCTTGACCTACATCTGCTGGCTGTGCTTCAGAGGCACGGCAGACTCGGGGTGATGAGCTGGGTGTGAGCGTGGTCAGCACCACACCGAGCTGCTGCTGTGTGCTGAGACAGGGGATTGGCACACCCGGGGCAGGGCAGCCCTAGGGACTGCATTTCTGACAGCAGAAATGCCTGTCTGGGTGCTGCAGAACCCTTCTGGGTGCCAGTGCACATCCCTCCATCCCTCGGGCATCAGGTGCATGTCACAGGGCCTGGCACTGGTTTGTCAGATGTAGATCACAGCCTGCACCACACGTTTTTTCCAATATCATTACATCCACCAGGCCAGAAGGGCTGCAGCAAGTTTTATGGATTTTTTTTCGTATTTGTTGCAGGCAGTGCTCCATGAGTTTGCAAACATCTCATGTGAGGATCTGGGATGCTTTGCAGCTCTTACCCTTCAGCTGTCATTGGATCCCACGAGGATGACTGCCAGGACTTTGTCCTGCTGGTCATCAGAGGTATCAGATCTAGAAAAGGAATCTCATCAAAGCCCCAACTTTTTAAAAAGGTGGCTTTAGAAACACAGTCCTAGTTTCATGACCATGTTGCAAAACAAAAAAGGACTAAAAATACTGTGTGACTGGGAGGCCTGCATTCCCAAAGAGATGTGGAGGGCTCCTAGAGGGACTCTGATTTAGTTACAGCTGCTGCAGAGTGAGGTGAGAGGGGGCCTGGTGTGAGTTCTTGGGTCATGGCCCTGCTTTAACCTCCAGGGCTGCTGAGTTTGGCAGGATTGCTGCAGTGGGTCAGAGAGGCTGGCAGAGCTGTGTGCCTGCTCTGAGGGGCCCTGCCTGCTGGCCTGGGCACGACAAGCTCTGGGGCCCCACACCTGCAAATGGATGTCCTGTTAATTCACATTAATTTGCAAAGCTCGGCAGACTTTGAGAAGTGCACAGTGCTATCCTGAAATAAGACCAGTGTTTCGGGTGATTAACCAAATTCAATTAAGCATTTAATGTGCATGAGACTGACAGAGAGTAAATGAGCTCTTTCTCTGTTTACCTGTTGGGTTTTTCAGATTCCTGTTTTTCACATGGACTCTTTCTTTTCTTATTAAATCCCTGTACAGCTCAGGTCCTGGATGTAGAAGCAAGAAGTTCTGTGTGTGCAGTGGGACTGGCAGCATTTGTCACCCCATTCCCAAATCCCTCATGGCTGAGGGAGCTCCCTGGATGCTCTGGCATCCAGCCTGGGCGCTCTGCTGCCTGACCTTTGTCTTTCTCACTGGTAATCTGAGGAGTGTGAGGTTCCTTTCAGGACTGTGCAAGCAGTAAGGCAAAGTTTTCAGAGAGTGATTAAGAAGGGAACTTTTTCAGATAACTGAGCTAATTCATGCTGGGTTTCTGCAGCATGGAAAGGAGACATTTTGAATGCAAAACTGTCTGAGGCAGGAGGTTTTTCATTAATGCATCCCAGGAGCCAAAGGATGGTCAGGAGGCAGAGGCACAGGACCTTTGGCTAGGATTGGTTATGGAAGAGCAATGTTGACTTCCTTGCTTATCTCACATGTCACAGAAAATACTGAGTTGTTTGGACTCTAGGTGGTGTGGCTGTTTATCCAGTGGTGTTATACAATGCTGAGCTTTCAGTCCTCATTTGGGACTCATGTTTTTAAGCTGCAGGTTGTGTTGTGTTCAGCAAGAGACCTTGTACTGGTCTGGTCTTTAACTCCAGTCATGGTGAGCAGTTCATCCCAGAAAAGCCATTTGACTGGAGAGTAACATGTGCTGCCCATGGGGAAGCATCTGAAGTTCCTCTTCTGAGAGTGGAGAGCCCAAGGCTCCTGTCCTGCAGGGGTGTCCTGTCCAGAGGCAGATGGCATCACATGCTGCTGCAGGGCTTCCACAAACACTGTCTGTGGCTGGGCCAAGCATCAGGATTTTGGTCAAGGTTCAAAACAAGGCAAAGGTGATGGGTCAGAATTTGGCTCCTGTTTTATTGTGACCACTCCTATACAGAGTCACTGGTTGGCTTTTGGTGTGAAGTTTGATTTTCATGATGCATGCTGAGAGCCTGACTCTTGCTCGTGAAGCCTGAGGTCAGGCTGGGCAGCTGAGATGGCATTTGCCTGCTTCAGAAGTTGTTTTTCTCATTTTACTAAGTTCTGTTTTCTGGACTTGTTACACAGACAAAATAGGTACAGTAAAGAATGTAATGAAACTCTCCTAATAGTTTTTGCTCGTGACTCCAGGGATTTTTGGAGAAGTTCCTCTTATTTCCCTGAAATGTGAGTGAGAATAAAACTGGCTCTAGCCCTTGGCTGTGTCTGGGCTGTGATTTATGGAGAGGGCTTTCCTGTCTTTCCAGAGGGATGCTGTTCTTCCTTCCATGGGCTGAGATTCCTGCTTTGGCAGTGGTAGCTGCAGCCTTGCTCTCACCATCCCTAGGAGAGCACAGCTCTCATCTGCTCCTCAAGCAGAGCCAGCCCCGAGCTGAGCAGAGCCAGTGCAGGAGCCTTCCTGTGTTTCTTCCAAGCTGTACAGATGAGCTGCTCAAACATAAAGATGCTGGATCTTGCAGCTGTTAGAGCTATGGCCTGTCCAGGAGGCTTTCTTGCTCCATTAGGAAATTAGAGACTGTGCTGAGACAGAGCAGCACAGTGCTTCCTTTCTTCCCTTGGCTTATTGCTTCAAACTTAACCCTTCATTTCCCTCTCTGCTCATCAGTGGTGACCTGCAGCACAGGAGCATCAGAGTGCTGAGTAATGGGCAGTCCAGTTGTCACACAGTTTGAAACGAAGCACAAGGTGTTAGTTATTGGTTATTTTAGAGGTTACACATATGTAATATTTTTCATAATCTGTTTTTCCTGCAGGAAAAAACAAAAGTGGTGGAACCCTTGGACTATGAGAACGTGATCCTTCAGCGCAGAGTTCAGATCTACAGCGATCCCCTCCGGGACCTCCTGATATTTCCAATTGAAGATGTGTCTGTGAGTTTGCTCTGGCTGCTTCCCATCTTTGAGGCTCACTCGTCTCCTGTCCTGCTTACCTTGGCAAATTTCCACCATTAGCCACATGTTAATTTTGGCTGCATGACTGACACATAAAACCAAAATGACCCACTGGTGGCTTAGGCCCACCACATTTATTTAAAGTGAATGTCAAGCCCTGAAGATGGAGTTTGTGCTGAAAAAGTTCTCCTTTTTCCTGCAGATCTCGGTCATCGGCCGACAGAGAAGAACTGTCCAGTCCACAGTGCCAGAAGATGCTCTAAAGAAAGCTCAGAGTCTCTTTGTCAAAGAGGTAGGGACAAAGCCCATGTGACACCTGCCTTCAGCCCTTGATAGCCCTTGGACAGCATGCTCAGCTGTAGCTCCTGATCTGCAGCATTGCAGGTCCCTTGGCTTCTCCTTTGTGGGCAGCCCTGCACAGGAGAGCTCTCACAGGTATCTCACGTGCAGTGTCCTTGCAGTGGGTTTGGGACACAGCCAAGGTGTGTGGCTTTGCACCACCTGCCTGACAAGGGGATCCACACCCTCTCTGGAGCATCTGGAGTGCTGTGGGTTTGTTGTGAAGTGCAGCAGAACAAGAAGCGATGGTCATGTCGAGTCAGACGCGCTGTGTTTCTGAGGACAGAAAACTTTTGCCTTCTGGAAAACAGTCTTCTTCCAAATCACTACTCCTTTTTTAGAGCCTTGGAGTGATGTAAATCCAAAATCTGTAGCTGTGTGGCAGGCCAGATGCTGTGTGATTTTTCTCTGTGCTGAAAGGTTCCTTATGAAATTCTGCATTGCTACATGAAACAAGTGAAGGAGCCTTGCCCACGCCCTTCCCGCTTGTGCTTACCTCACCCTGCAGTGTGTAACCTCTCAGACTCGTGCTGGGCTTTGTTTTCCTTGCTGTAGCTTTCTGAGAGCTGCATTGTTTTCCTTTCAGTGCATTAAAACCTACAGCTCTGACTGGGTCGTGGTAAACTACAAATATGAGGAATACTCAGGAGACTTTCGGATGTTGCCATGGTAAGTGCCGTGCTCCCTAGGAATGCTGATGTGTGATCAGAGGCCTTAGCAGGAGCAGCCTGCCCTTTCCCTGATGCCTTTCTCTGACCCTGCAGGTTAGAGCCAGAGGTTTGTGTTGTCCTGCCATTGTCCCTCAGCTCTGGCAGGGGGATCAGAGGCCTTAGCAGGAGCAGCCTGCCATTGTCCCTCAGCTCTGGCAGGGAGATGCCCACAATGTTGTGTGGGTCAGTGCTTCACACCCCACCCTCCAGTGTGTGCACACCTGCTCCATTTGGGATGAAGACAGACTGCAGCCCGGACCTGTGGCAGGATAAATAAATGGCAGCCTGCACATCCTAGCCCAGGAGCCCCATTGTCCCACTGGGCTGATGTTCCCTGTGTGCCTCACACTGGCCAAGCAAATCCCCCCTGTGCCCCAGTACGGAGAGGGTGATGTGACATTGCTGCTGGTGCTGCCAGTGCTGGGGAGTTCTGTGCTTGGAAACGCTGGGCTGTGCCAGTGCTGTGCCAGTGCTTCCAGCTCCGGAGCTAATTGGGTTTTTCAGACAGGCACATCCATCTCAGGTTTCTGCTGGATTGTTATTTTCTGTGTGATGGCGCCTGCTCTGCTCACTGCCCACACTCTGGGCATGTCTGGACCCCTGTCCAGGCTGCTCGTGTGCTGGAAGCTTGTTAAATGCTTTTTCTTCTTAATTGGATGTAGTGGGTGTGTTCTGAGGGTCTCGAGGGGATGTGAAGCAGCAGTGGAGTCATACTGTTGATTAAATAATGTTAAAATTTTTGAATAATCTTGTAGTCTGATCTTGCTTCTTCTTTGGTAAAGATGCAAGATAAACCACAGTGCTCTCTCTTTGTTCCATAAATGCAAGTCAGCAAAAACTCTGCAGAATCCAAGAGCTAACAAGAGAAAGCTAATTACAGGCTGCTTGTGCCTAATTTCCATGAAATGCACTCAGAACTTAGCTTTCCCCAGCTGTAAGGAGCTGTAAGTCTCTTGTACTCTGTCTTCTGTAGCCTGCACTTTGGCTGCTGCTTCTGGAGCCAGCATCAGCTACTGGCTCATACAGCCCTCATGTTCCACTCATTAAACATGAAAATGTGTTGTGATTTCAGCAAATCCTTTAGGCCAGACAAGATTCCAAGCCATGTGTTTGAAATCGATGAAGACTTTGAAAAGGATGAGGTAAGGAGAAGGTTGGTTTTTTGTTGTTGGGTTTTTTTTTTTAATGTATTCCTGTTAAAAAAAAAGCAGGAATACATTAAGAAGTTAACTTCACAAAGCAAAGGTAGAATTCAGTTCCTAGGAGCAGTTTTCTGGTGAGTTGCTTTCTGCTGTGAAAATGGGATCAAAAGTGAGGCAGTGATTTATTTCAAAGTATGACATGATAATCTCTTGGAGCCAAGGGTCTCCTAAGTTATCTGGAAGATTAGTAATATTTCTCATGTTTTTTTCCCTTGAAACAGAACATCATAGGAAGAGGAAAAAAAAGAAGCCAAGTAGATACTCAGGAAATCTCTTCATGTCCAGAACCAAAACTGGGCAGTCTCTTTTTCAACTCCACTGTGATTCTGGGGTTCACCTCTTAGAAAGTTTTGTGCTTTACCACATAATCAGCAATTTTTCATCAGTCCCTTTGACCCACCCTGCTGACAGTGTGTCAGTCCTGCTTTGTACATCCCCTGCCAGTGCTTGGTTTTTTTGGATGCTGCAGGTGCCATGTTTCCTGCCCATGAATATCACATTTGCTGCAGAAGGGATGGGCAGTGTTTTTCTGTTTCAAATACCACGTGGAGACTAGTCCATGCACGTGATATGAGGAAGTTTTTGTTTACAGAGGGAAGGGTTTAGCCCAGATGTTTAAAATTCCCATGGCACCAATATGTTGCTGCTGAGGAACTTAGAGAGGAAAAGAGAACTTTGTTGCAGAGATGAAGATTTGGGAGAGGCTGTGTCATGCACATTTCTCAAATTACTGGGGTATGTCCCAGCACACCTCAGGTCTGGACTGCGTTGGCTTCTTTATAAATGGAAATGTTTTGTCAAGTTTGGCCTTAATCTTTTTTTAGCTATGTTGTTGATTTGCATTACATCAGTAACCTGAGGTGCTGCCTCTTAAAAAACATCTGCTCTGGGCTGGAGACGTTGCTGTACACTGTTATCAGCATGCTTCCAAAAAAGCAAAAGGACAAAAATACACTATCAAAGTTTGGAGACTTTCTTCTTCTGGCCAGTGTCCCAAATCCTCAAACAAGAGAAGTTACTGAGGTTTGTTGTGGAAGAGTATTCCAAGTGCTTTCACAGATGTTTTGACGTTTATATCTTTTGGCATGGCCGTATCTAAAGGATTCTGTTACAGTTTCCCGACAGAGCATTTGCATTAGAATTGTGTAATGGAAATCCAAGTAAAAGAAATCTCTTGATAAAAAAAGGTGAACCATTATAAAGGAGAGATCATGGGTTGTTTTACTCAGGGAAATAAAGTATCAGAAAATTTTCTTTGGAAGTTTGACAGGAAAAGAGTGAAGCCCTGCCCCTTGGGATGCAGCAGGCTCCAAACCAGCTCCTTCAGGGCAGGCTGGGCTGCCTCTGCTGAGTCACTGGAAGCCCCAGGGAGAGATTTTTTCATCCCTTTGGGCTCTCATTTCCCTCCCCAGTGGAGGTCATGGTTGGGTGTGAATGGAGAGCCATTCTCTCTTTCTGGGGCCCTGGGACAGCAGCAGGTGGGGCCCATCTGGTGTGCCAGGAGCAGCCTGGTTGGGACACTTGCAGCTTTGTGGTTTGGTTAATGTGAAATCAGCCAGTTACATTTCAGTTATTCTACTGGGGTTTGGTGGTTTTTGCTGAAATTTAAAATGTGAGAATGACAAAAGGAAATGACAGGAAAAGTTCGGAGTTCTGCATTTTGCAACTTCCTAAACAGACCATCTTGAAAATTTCCATCTTCCACAAGTTTTGAAATACGGCATGAAAACCAACAGGCCTCATTGCAAAATCACTGTGCAGCTCTATCAGAATAGATACCTTTCATTTTGTAAAGGTGACCCAATCTAGCCTGTTTTACCTCTTTATTGGAAAGAAATATCCCTGATTTTTTTTTTTTTGTGATAACAATACTCTATGCATAACTGTACCTGTTGCACATACATTCTACATGCTTTACATAAAATGGTATTGCTTTCCAGGGTGAACAAATCCCTTTGTCCAAGGGGAATTTCCTGTAGGAAACAGTTTACCTGACTTTATGATTTTTTTTATTTTATGATTGTTTGCTGTCTCTCAGGACTCCTCTTCCCTGTGCTCCCAGAAGGGTGGTGTGATCAAGCAGGGCTGGCTGCACAAAGCAAATGTCAACAGCACCATCACTGTTACCATGAAGGTGAGTTTGGTGCAGCTGCTCATGAACGAGGCACGAGGTGAAGTTCAGCCACATCTCCAAAGCTGCCAGGAGCACAAAGGCTGGGTTTGGGTCAGGATGGGCATCTGCCCCTCTTGTGTCCCATGATGGGCTGGAAGATCCAGTCTGTCAACACCTTCTGACCCTCCCCTCCCCAGCATGTGAGTCTGATGCACGCTGGACCATGCTAACCAAGAAGGTGAAGCATGTTCTAGTACAGCAAGATTGTTTTCTGGATGAGCAGCTGAGGCCCAGGAGAGGAAACAGCTGCCCTGCAAAGACAGCTTTCTGAATTGATAGTTTCCTTGCTGGTTGGGAACATGTAGGGAGGCCAGCTTTAAAATAAAATGATAAATCTTTGCTTTGAAAGCAGGGGTGATATTACTGCAGAGATGTAGCATTACTAACCCAAAAGCAGCAGCTGCCTTGTCTCCTGTTCTCTGCTCTTCATAATCCAGTGTGACATTGCTTAGATTGTGCAGAGATTTTTAGTAGTTCCACCACAGGTTTTTGCTATGGCAATGAGCCTGTCTGCAGTCCCACCATGCAGCTGCCTTGTTACAGCACAGAGAGATTGTTAGGGAGTTTGTAAGGATATATTAAAATAATCTCAAAAAGCCTAACTGTTCCAAGGTTTGATTCAATGAGTTATGCTTCCAGGGGAAGTGGAACAGGACTGTTCATAAGGCTAATTTTAATTTGAGTTTTAAAATGGGCTTGAAGGTGGTAGACAGAAAAGGATTTTCTGATCCTCTGCTTTTCCAAGCAAGCTTAAAGCAACTTTTTTCCCTGAAACTTCTGAAGGTGGTGTCATTTGTGCTCAGAGTAGTCAGTTGGGTCTGTTCTAGTCTGAGCCTCTGGTGGTGTTGGCATAGTGCCCTGTACCTCAGACCTGCCTGTCAGAGAATTTACCTGAACTGCACTGTTCGATTCATAAGATCCAGAATCTCCACTGAAACTCTGATATCCAGTACTGAGAATCAGGAGCTGTTCTCTGGGCTGTGTTTTACACAACACATGTGAGAAAGTGAGGACTTCAGCCACATCACTGGAGAGGCTGCCGTGGTGTGTCCTTGTTGTCAGTGCTGGTTCTCTGCTGGGCTGCTGGTGTCTCACACTGCTCTAAGTGTGTGCAGAGTGTGCTCTGTGGAGAGCTGAACCAGCAGCAAACTCTCCTTAGGCTGCAGCTGCCACCCTTGATTTCAGAGCACCCTTTCCTCTGCTCTCCAGAGAGCTGCCCTGGTTTGGCTCAGCTCTCCCTCTCTGGTTTGCAGTGTGGTGGTGGCCTGGGCTACAGCCACAGCACCAGGATTGTCCTTCTGTCCTTCTCTGCCCCAGGGCACTTGCCCAGCTCTCTGCCCTCCCTCTGCAATCTCAGTGCTCTCCAGCAGCACCTGTAGCCTGAGCAGAGGGTTTATATAAACTGCTCACAGATTTATAGCATCAATTTCAAATGATCATCATCATCTGACAGTGATTTCTGACAGCAGTGCTTGCACGGGGGGAAGATCACAGGAACAGTGTTTGCTCTTTGATTCTGCATTTGCTTTTGAACAGAGTTCAGTAAATGCAAAATGTTTAGCATGAAATGCCATAATCACAAGGGATATCAACCCTGTAACATCTAGAGAGAGATCTGTCATGGGTTTCTGTAGCATCCACTGCCAAAATTCCTGAGATTGCTTCAGTGGAGTGCTAAATCAGTGTTTAGGGTGGATTAATGCTTCACATCCTTAGCTTTCCATGTATCTTTATGCTCTGTTGAACTAAAGGTTCAGTTAAATCTTATAAAGCTTAAAGCTCAACAACCCGTGGAGCATCTCTACAGCTAATTAGTCATCCAAATGAGGCCAGAGGTTACCTCTCAGAGGGATGGGTTATGCTTCAGGGCACGAGGCTTCCTCCCAGTTCTCTGCAAGCCAGTGGGTTTACTGAACATGTGCTAGTGTCAGTAATGATAGAAACAGGAAATTACTTGTAATCTCCCATGTGGGATGAAAAATGCTGGATTTATTCATAGATCTTCCAGGTAGACAGAACAGTAGAAATCCTTGCAGTGCTGCTTGGCCTGGCTTCCTTCATGATTCTCCTCACACAGATACCCAGCAACAAATGTACCCTGCTCCTTACAGCATATGGTGCTATCACAATTGCTGCCAAAATGCTCTTCTGAGTTATAGTCCAGTAGCTTTTGGCTGACAAGCATGAATAAAGGTGTTCAGAGATACTGGAGAGCTTTTTTTTTTCCTTCATGAAAATCAGTAGTACAAACACAGGAACACCTCCTGAAATTTCTGTTTTTTGATGTAAGAATTGGACACTAAGCCAAAGCCAGTTCATGAAAATAAGTTTGAATAAAAAAAACTCAAACCCAAAGCCACAAAAAATCCAAGCAGTTTAATGGATTGCATTGTCCCTTGGCTTACATTTGAGTGCTAGGAATTTCCACATGTCTGTTCCTAAGTCTTCCAGACAATTGCTTTGTAAGTCTGAGGTCGGTATGAAAAAGGCTCTGGAAATACCTGCTTTAGGGTGGGATGGATCTTCAAGTATGTGCTGATCTGAATTTACTGTGCAGCACTGCTTTGTAAGATAAATGAGGCTGGAGCCAGCTGAGAGATGAGCTGGAAGCCCTGGGGCATTGCTCTAGATGGGCAAACTTACAATAACAACAAGGGCATTAAAATTAAAGAAGATGATGGAAACCTCTCTTTGTAAAAGCAAACCATATTCAAATTGGGGAGTCAGCAACACTCCAGGGTCAGCAGTGTTTTGTGTTACAGTCTTTTCTCATTAGCAGGGAGGGCAGATGTGGAAACCATGGCCATGGTTTGTGATGTACAGCAGAGTGAATACTTGCCTGAGCAAGAATTTGTGTTTTTACAGGTATTCAAGAGGAGGTATTTTTACTTGTCACAGCTCACAGATGGCTCCTATATTCTGAATTCCTACAAAGATGAGAAAATTTCAAAAGAATCCAAAGGCTGCATTTTCTTGGATGCTTGCAATGATGTGGTTCAGGTAGGTGTCTTTGCTGTGTGGCTCTGCATGGAGTTATGGATTGCTGGCTCTGAGACAGGCCTGCTCTCTCCAGGTCTGAAGGCATGGAATTGCAAACTAGCCCAAAGCTGGTCAGCTGAACTGATCAATAGGCCAGTAGGTAAATGATATTACTTTATCTGGGGCACCTTCTTCCTCTAATTGCTGCTTGCTCCAGCTTCCTGTTTCTTAAGCTGTATCTTGATAAGTCCATGCAAGCAGGTAGTCCTTTGGCATTCAGGACCTACTCAGGGGTCATAAGGTTTTAGGAGCAGGTATTTGTACAGGTCCAGATCCTGGGTTTGCTCAGTTGTGCTAGAGTGAGGTGTAGCAGTGGATTGCTGCTCTGCCTCCTGCCCTTGCTGTCTCTGCAGCACTGAGTGTGGTGCAGGGTGGCTTAAATTACCCCAGTGGTTTGCTTCAGCATGGATGAGTCAGAGCTGTGAGTTTCCATTTATCTTCCTGAACACAGTAAAAGCAATAATGCACACACCTCAGTGATCTATGGGATGTACTTCCCAAATTGCATCAGATTTGCCTTGCCTTCTGGTTGGAAAATGGTGTTTAAAGGCCAGCACAGCTTCAAAAAGCTGCATTGTACCACTTGCTTTTTAAAGATAGATGCCTCTAAGTGTCCTGGAGTGGAGCGTTACTTACCATGTCAGACAAATCCAGTTCCTGGCTTCTCTGGGTAAATATTAAAGGTCTGGTGACATCAGAAGGAGCTTGTTCTGCTCCTTGGTGCAATGTCTGTGCTCCAGTCTGGCTTTCCTTCACTCAGAGTAGCTGGCCACGGACCTGTGCACTGCTCAAGCCACGAAGCCCTCTGTGACTGCAGCCAGATTGCTGTGTCAGGGAGGGTGCCTGCCTTGTGTTTTGTGGTGTTTCAGCTCAGGATGCTTTCCCAGAGAGGAGCTGTGTGGCAGGTACTGTGCTGGGTTGTTGAGGAAAATGTAATACAAATCTCTTCTTGTTGCTCAGTGTCCCAAGATGCGCCGCTATGCATTTGAGCTGAAGACAATAGACAAGTACAGCCACTACCTTGCAGCTGAAACTGAGCAGGAGATGGAGGAATGGCTGGTAACTCTGAGGAAGATCATTCAGAGCAATACTGAGAGTTTGGTGCAGGAGAAGAAAGATGCTGTGGAATCTGTGCAAGGTCAGTTTGTAAACAAACACTTCCCTTCTCCACAGGATGCAAGCAGTGTGCCTGCAGAAGTGTTTAAACACACACTGCACTGTGTTTAATGCAAGAATTGTGGCTGACACACAGTATCATGCAGAGGGGCTTAGTGTAGCACAGATGATGGTCTGAGGAATAAAAGTGGAGGGAAATGTGACCCTTCTTCTGGAAGGGAAATCCATGGCAAAGTTTCAAGGCTCCTGGAAAATTGGCTCTGTGAAGTTCTGCTTTGGACAGACCTAGCAGACTGTAATAGTACACTTTGATACTGGTAATGCATGGAAAAATCTTACTCCCAAGGAATGGAAAAGTCTCTGTAAACTTTCTGTGCTATTGTTAGCAAATACTGCAGGGTGCTTTCTGGCAGAGTGCTGCTCCTGCAGTTGTTTTGAACATCTGTTTCTTGTGTCCTTGCAGATGATGAATCAAGCACGCAGGGAAAGTCAGAGAACATCCTGGAGAGCCTGGAGAGAAGCATGCATCCAGAGCTGATGAAGGTACTGTGTTTGCAGGATCACTCTCCCCACCCACAGCTACTTCTGTCCAGCTTTTCTGGGAGAGGGATTTTCTGCTTTCTGTGTCTCCAGGTCCTGGTGGGGTCTCTGTTATCCCACCCGTCTGTCTCACCATGGTTTGAGGCTGCATGTTCCTCACCTCCAAGTGTGGTTGCCTGCTTTTTCCTTCAGCTCAGCCACATCTCTGCATTGTCCTTGCACCATGGCAGTGCTTTGCATCAGCTCATGTATCACAAAGGCGACCTGAAAAATAATTATTTTGTTTAGACTCAGTTCTTCCCCAATAGCGAGTGTTTGCCTCTGTGTGGCCAGGCACTAATATCAATGCCTTCCTTTGTCCTAGTATGGAAGAGAAACAGATCAACTAAACAAACTGAGCAGGAATGATGGAAGACAAAACATCTTTTCTTTTGACCCAGAAGTCCAGGTAAACACTCCCACATTTTCCAGTGTGAAGTTTTGTTCACTGTGTCCCCTTGCATGGCACAGGGTTTGCCTGCAGAAGCAGCATGTTTTCCAGTGCAGAACAGAAGTGCAGCCCATATTCCTGGCAGTGAGAGCCAGTTCCTGGCTTCTCTGGGTAAATATTAAATAATAAAATAAAAAATTCTGCATCAGTGAGAGTAGAATGAGATATCAGTGCTCAGGAGGCAGCTCTAACACAGGGAAGAGTTGCAGCAGCCCCACACTGGCCTCCCTCCAGCTTTGCTGGCATTTGTGTGATGCATTTGATGTTGCTGGATTTCAAACCAGATTTTCTCTGGGGCTCTGAGAGGTTCTCATGCTTGCAAGAAGAAGCAGTAGAAGAGGTGTTGCATGGATAGCTGCAATGCTGCATGGGCTTAGCACATCTGGTGCAGGGAGCAGTGGTGGCAAAGGCCGTGGCAGGGGTTTTCAGGGAGAGCCTCAGTCTTCAGGGACTTTTCAGATGTAGGGACAGAGAAACTGAAAGAAACACCCTGTGCTGGTCTGGTGCCCTGGAGCAGGGGTCATTGTCTGTTGGCCTGTTTTCTTCTTGGCTTTGAACTTGGATTCTCTGCCAGGGTCCAGGCGTGGGATTTCAGTGGAATGAGCTGCAATTGCTAACAGAGTTTTAGAGAACTGTTCCAGGGCATGTCATGGTTTCTGGTTCTCCTTCTGGTTTGGCGTGTTCACACCTGTGAAATAGAACATTCTGGTTTAACAAGGAAATGCAATTAGTCTTTAAAAGGTTTAGTTGTACCAAATGAGCTTTCCTGTTGGCAATTCTTTAGTCTTTAACAGAAGGAAGATAAGCATCCAGGAGGCTTTTTGGTTTCTTTTTTTTCTTTTTTTTTAGGAAAAGCTCTGAGCAGCTTCCTATGTTCTAGTCAGATAATAAAAATGGAAATTTTATTCAGTGTGGAGCAGTCCCGTCAGTGCTGGTACACACACACTTGTATGCCTGGTGCTAAGGAAACTGGAAGCAGGAATGTATACCTACAATGTACTTTGCTCATGAAAAGAAAATAAGGGAAGCAAAAATACCTGCTGTTATTAGGGGTGCTTGGTGGCTCTGTCCCCAGTGCCCAGCACAGTGGGTGTGTGGAAGGCTGAGGGTCTTTGGTTGCAAGTGTGCCTGCTCATTCAGCAGGGTGGGTGTGGAGGCACAGGCCAGGCAGGGCGTGCTGGGCTAGGGAGGAGGTGATGATGATGGAGCCTGTCTGGATTTCCCAGCCACTCTCTGCTGGTTCTAGCCATACCAGTTACTGCTGTTCAGCTGGACGTGCCTTCCACTTTGAAATGTTGTTTACAATCCCACGTGTGCCCTCTCTGTATTTCTGGCACAGGGGCCATCTCTAAGCCAGCCATGCCTTCATGGTGCAAGGCACTTTTCTGGTTGTTGTCTTATGTTCCGCTTTCTTGCCCAAGCTCTGAGTGGTGTTTGGGAAGATCCCCTGGGTTACAGCAAAGCAGGAAGGAACTGAAATCATTCTGAGGTTTAGTTTGCTGTGCTCTACAAAATTGGTTGCTAAAAATTTATACATACCCATGAATTCATGTCCTGAATACCTTTGTGTAACATCATCAAATCACACTCATTTGTGAATGTGTTATACCTTTCCAACCACTTAAAAAATTTTGATAAAGATAATATTGGCAGTAATGTGATCCCTTAACATTTTTCAGGGGGTTGTTTTCTGTTTTAATGAGACCAGATGTGTTTGTTTGCTGTCTAGAGACTCGATTTCTCAGGGATTGAGCCAGATGTGAAGCCTTTTGAGGAAAAGTGCAGCAGGCGCTTCGTGGTTTGCTGCCAGGACTTCTCCCTCAACCTCCTTGCTCAGCTGAGTGACAGGGCAGAAGAAGGACCCACCAACGTAAGGGGAGCTCCACCATGTCCTGCTTTGTCTTTTTTCCTCTCACCAGGAAGAAAATCCCTTGGCAAATTAATCTGTGGGGTTAAAACGATCGCAGGATCGAGCAGGATCCAGTGGGACCTGGACAGGCAGTGACTGCTGGCCCAGAGTCCAAAAACGTGTTTGGGGACAGGGTCTGTGCTGATGTGCCTCAGCCTGCTGGGAAACCTGTGGTTCAGGGGCACAGGGAATGGGGGCTGTGTGTCTGCCAGATCCTGCACCCCTGTGCAAGTCCTGTTGGTAGATGATTAGGCTCCATCCTCAAACCACTCACGGCTATGTTTTATTTTGTTTCCCCTAATGGCAAGGGATTTCCCTGTTCTGAAACCTTCCTCTGACTGCCAGCCTAACTCTGTTCACAGTCACTTTATTATATGCATTTGTTATTGTGCCAAAGTTGTGCCTTAGCCTAAAAACTCTTGTATTTTCTGAGCCTCTGATGTCTGTAGGCAGCTATCACATCTCACCTCAGCCTTTGTTCTGCTGGGCTGAACAAACCAGTCTCCTCCAGTCTTTCCTCCCAAAACAGATCCCTGCTGTCATGTCCTGTGCTTGCTGTGGCTGGAGTCAGCCCTTTCTGCAGGGTGCAGAGCAGCAGGGCAGGCAGAGGCACCAGCACTGCCCCATCTCTGCTGATGTTGCCCTGTCTGATGCCTGGTAGGATCACAAAGGCTTTTTTGTGGTGGTTTCATATTGGCAGCTCACAGCTGTGGGACACCAGGCTCAGTAACTCCCAGCAGATGGACGCATTGCTAATAGCAAAGATTCTTGTTATCCATCCTTGATCAGGTCTGGAGTGAGACCTCATCAGCACATTTTCAGCATTGATGTAATGCCTCCAAGTCCTGCTGGAATGTCTTGGGCATGCTACAGTTTTATCTTCAGGCCTGCATTTTTATCTTTCCATGGATGCACGCCTACTAGGATGTTTGAATTAGAAATACATGAATTATTGCCACTTGCCTGGTGCTGTCAAGGTCAGTAGCTACAAAGCAGTTGGCAGATTTTGCACATGAATTTCCTCAGCAGTGTCAGCTTTGTATTTGAGCTCTCTTGGCTGGGAGAGCTAACTTTCCTCCTGGGATATCATCTGAGGAACATTTTGAGTGTCGCAGTTGAGCCATCCAGAGCTGCTGGGCTTTGGAAAATAAATATAGTGATCTTTAGTAGGTGGTCATAAACACTCTTAAGCTGATTTCTTACTGCAAAATAATAAACAGGTCCAATAAATTGAGTTCATCTTTTCTTCCTGACTTCATAGTTTACCACTTATGTAAAAAACATGTGGATTTCAATCTTTATGTTTCATATAGCTTTGTTCAAATGGACTAGATCAAAATGCAAGAAGGTGCAGGAAAAAATGGATCTTATATTTATAAAGCAAATAAACATGGATTGTGTGTCACAGTTGTGTAAAATTCTGGTGTACCAAACTAAAGGAACAAACAGGAGGAGAGGGTTCCCAGTTTCCTTGCCAGGGAAAACAGTGTATGTTGATATTCTTGAGTCTGTGCCGTGCATTTTTATGACACACATATTCAATACAAATTTCCAGGTTGAGCCCTTTTTCCTAAGCCTGGCATTATTCGACCTGAAAAGTAATTGCAAGCTCTCAGCTGACTTCCACGTGGACCTGAACCCTCCCTCTGTGCGGGACATGCTGCAGGAGAGCTCAGAGCCCAGGGCCGAGGGTGCCCCTGGTGCTGCTGGCCAGAGCCTGGTGCACGGCGTCCCCGAGTCCTGCCTGCACTACATCAAACGGGTCAGTGCCTCCTTCCTCCTCCTCCTGTGCCACTGCTGGGGCTTTGCAGTGACTTTGGAGTGTGTTGTTGTCCTCTGTGTGGTAACCAGAAGCCAGCTTTTCTCTTGAGCTGTCGAAGTCGCCGAAGTCGCTGTGCAGGGCACGCTGGCAGTGACAGGGAGAGCTCTCCAAGACCTGGCCATGGAGAGCCCCTGTGGCCATGCCCAGGGCAGGGTGTGTGGGGTGTGGAAGGGCAGTGGGATGGCCGGGCCAGACCCTGGTGCACGCTGGGGTCCTGCTGTGTGACAGCTGCTGCCTCTCTGTTGCAGGGCGTGTTCTCCGTGACCAACCCGCACACAGAGATCTTCCTGGTGGCCCGAGTGGAGAAGGTGCTGCAGGGCAGCATTGCCCACTGTGCAGAGCCCTACATGAAGAACTCAGACCCTGGGAAGGTACTGGCTGGGGCCGTGGGTGCATCAGCTGAGTGGTGCTGTCTGCTGCTGCTGCAGGGAGTAGAGAGGGCTGAAGCATGGGCTGTTCTGCAGCTCTTCAGTTTCTTGCTGGCAAAGTCTCTGTCCATTCTGCTTGCACTGTTCCCAAGCTGGCTTCAGTTGGGCTGTCCTGGGGGACTTGATTCCTTCCCCTGGAAAGAGGCAGAGGATTTTTAGAAAGAGCCAAGCATTTGGGGCCAGACCTTTCCCCATTGCACTTCAGCAAGCCAAAGCCTGGGCTGGGCTGGCAGGAAAAAGTGGGACACTCCATCTCCAGAATGAAGTGTCTGCATAGAGTCATGGACTCCTTTATCTTGGAAAAACCCTGTAAGATCATTGAGTCCAACCATTAACCCAGCACTGTCAACTCCACCACTAAACTGTGTCCCTAAGCACCATATCCACCTGTGTTTTAAACACCTCCACCACTTATTTCTCTGGGCAGCCTGTTCCAGTGCTCAACAACCCTTTGAGTGAAGAAACTTTTCCTGACATCCAAGGGTGAGGCCCTGCAGTTAGCCCCCATCTTCAGTCTCTGCATCCATGTAGAGTTGATGCTGCCTTGTTGCAGCCAGTCAAGAGTAGTTCCTGAAAAGTCCATTATGGAATACCTGGTAATGATGGCATTCCCTTGGCACACTTTGTGAGTCTGTATAGGATGAGCCAAGTGCAGTCAGTTTTGGAAAGTACCCTAATACCTCTTGGCAGATAGAGCACTAATAAATACCCTGACAGTTCAATCCCAAGAAGGTTTAGCATGGCTGCCCACAATGTTTGCTGCAGACCAGCAGCTGTGGGTGGTGTGAGGTGGCAGACAGGGATGTCTGTGAGCTGCGCTGGTGCCTGGAGCAGAGAGGGATGCTCCTCCCTGGAGACTGCAGCGCCCTGCACTGCTGTTCTGGGGCAGCATCAGAGCCCTGGCCCATGCTGACCTGCCTCTCTCGTGTTTTGCAGACTGCCCAGAAGGTCCACAAGGTGGCCAAGCAGGTGTGCAGCCGTCTGGGGCAGTACCGGATGCCCTTCGGCTGGGCTGCCAGGTCAGTGCTCGGGCTGGGCTGAGCCTTGGGCTGGGCTCTGCCCACAGTGGGAGCTGCTGCTGCTGCTGAGAGTGACCTGGGACATGGCTGGGCAAGGGACCAAGTGACTGAAGTCACTGAGGTTGCAGCTGAGGGCAGAGTTTGGCTCCAACTCCCAAGAAGGAATTGGGATTGGCCTGAAGTGCTCGATCTAGAATTAGAAACAAAATATTAAAAAGTAAACAGCTCTAGGGCTGGGAAGGCAGTAACCTTCCTACTGAGCTGCAATTACTGCTGTCAGGGCAGAACATTCCTGGGGACAAAATACACTGTCCCATGCTACCAAGGGAATCACTGCAGAAATCCCTCCTGGCACCAGCCATTGCCAGGGACAGGATGAGAGCAGAGGACTTCCCACCCTGGCAGTGGCAATCAGATGGGTTTGTCTTCTATCTTAAACTTTGCTTTAATTAATGTTCTTGGGAATGGCTGGAGGTAGTGATCCCATTCCCTTGCTGTTCTTTTACTGGAACTGATAAGTATGTCAGTGCTAACTCTTAAAGCTCAGTCAGAGGAAGGCAAGCTCATCTGCTGCCTCCTAGTGCTAAATTGCATTTTGGTGCTGGGAATGGCATGGGAGCACAGAAAGCTGTCACAGTGGGCTGGAGTTTGGGGGTATACCACTTGCAATGTGTATTCTTGAGCTGGGTGTTCCTGTGGTGCTGGCTGCTCACCTTTGGGATGGTGGTTTTGGGATGCAGCTGGATCCTGGCAGCCAGCACTCAGCCCTCTTCCAAGTGAACCCTCCCCCTAATGGTGGGCTCTGGGTGAGCATTGATTTAGCCTGGCTTCAGGTTTGTTCCTGCTGGGTAAAGAGCTGCCTTGGGATGCCAAGGAGCTGAGTGGTGCTGCAGGGAGCTGTGTTTTGCTGCATCCCTGGAATATTTCCTCTGTGGGTCTCAGAGGAAAGTGCTTGCACAGGAGCAGAGTGCAGATGCTTTAATGCTGTTATACACAGACACCCATTATTTTCAAGGGCAGAGATGCTGGTATTCATCCAGGGCAGATTCCAGTCTCCTGCTCTGACTCAGGAGGAAACTGCTGCATGTCCCCAAACTGGTTTTTATCGTGTGCTCCTTTCCTAGGGGGATTTCTGTGCTCTGACCCCATGTGCCAGTGGGAAGGTGCTTTACCACTTGGTGTTGGTGGGAGGGGATGGAAGGGTGTTTGTGATTGTGGACCAGGCTTGGAAATGGGCTGAATGTGTCCTGACCTGGCTGGAGAGAGGGGATGGGAAATGATGTCCCGTGTGATTTCATGTGAGAGCTGCAGCCTGGGTGGGTCTAAGCACCAGGTCAGGGTGGGAGAACAGGCAAGGCAGTGGTACTGGGAGCAGTCACAGGCTGGTGAACCCCTTGCCTCAAAAACTGCCTTTCAGATGTGTCAAACACCTCAGTGTCTGTATATTTGCCAACATTTAGAAAATACACCTCTTTGTTTCTGCAGGCCGGTTTTCAAAGACTCCCAGGGCACTCTTGATGCTGATGGAAAATTCTCACCCCTGTACAAGCAAGACAGTGGCAAACTCTCAAATGAAGATATGCTGAAGCTTTTAGCTGAGTATAAGAAGTAAGAGACTGGTGCAGGGGCTGGGCAGGCATTTTAACATACATTTTTAAACTGTTAAGTGTGGTAAGCATGAGATGGCAATTTCTGAAATACTTGGAGGGTAGCAAAAAGTGCTGGTGATGTGCTCAGCACCTGAGCTTTCAAGGTTCACACTCTTGTTCCTCTCTCCCTAAAACAGACCAGAGAAGACAAAACTGCAGGTCATTCCAGCCCAGTTAAATATCATCATCAAAGACATCCCACTGGACTTCACAAGTAAGGATCTTGGATCTTAACAGAAGTGCTGATGGCTTGAGCCTCAGGAGTTAATGCTTCTAGGGGGGATTGTGCTGTTGCATTAACAAGAGTATCTCAGGGCTGCCAACAGAAATGAGTAATTCAGCACAACCACTGACTTGTAAGTCTTTCTGATACATTCTATGGAGGAGATGTGGTCCAAGTGCAGAGATTTACCTGAGGGTTTGGTTCTCTTTACATTTTGGCCATCACCTCCTAAATCTGAAGGATGCCAGCATCCCGCTTTTGTGCCAATCTCATATCACATATTTGATCCATAACTTTTTAGGGCTTTACAAACATGGTCAGTGTGATTCTTTACCTTGCATTTAAAGAAACTGAAGCAAAGAAAGGACTTGGGATGTGTTCAATGTAATTGCATGGGCTTTTGGCAACTCCCGTCACAGGTTATGTAGGCTAATCTCCTGTCCAAAAGGCTTTTCTAGTGGACCTAATTTTTTCAGCTCTTATTCTCTTACAGATTGTTTCACAGCTTCTTACATTCCTATAAAACCTTTTGAGAAGGGCTGTGAGGACATTGCAGTTGAAGTGGAGGAGCTTGTCCCAGAAGTTGCAAAATACTGTTACCCCTTCACTGTCTACAAAAACCACCTCTACGTGTACCCCTTGCACTTGAAGTACGAGAACCAGAAGGTGTTTGCAAAGGTGAGTGACCTGGGGAGTGACCTGGGGATCACCTGGGAAGTGACCTGGGGAGTGACCTGGGGAGTGACCTGCAGCCAGACTTGGTGTGGGCCAGGGTGATGCTGCTGCTCATGCTTTTGTTCTCCCCCATTTCAGGCAAGGAATATTGCTGTCTGTGTTGAGTTCAGGGATTCAGATGAAGCTGATGCCAGGCCATTAAAGGTGGGTTAATGCTGCCTTTTAACAGGGCTGCCATTTGGCCACTGCTGGGCGCTCTGTACCAGCCAGGCTGAGCAGGGCACTGTGTTTCCATGGTCGCTGGTTTAATTTGTCCAGCTGATTTAGGGTGGCAGGAGCCTGAATGCAGCTGTTCATTTGTGTTTGCAGTGCATATATGGCAAGCCCGGGGGCCCTCTGCTGACCACGAACGCGTTCGCTGCCGTGCTGCATCACAACCAGAGCCCCGAGTTCTATGATGAGGTAAAAGCACATTTTCCTGGATGCTACACTGCCAAGGGGCTTTTCAGGATACCTCTTTTTCCAGGGCTGGGTGCAATAAAAAAGATAATCACCAGCTCTTTGCCTCAGCAGAAGGGCTCAGCAAAGGCAGAGCCTTTGTCAGTTTTTGATGTCAGTTTGTTTTCTGCTGTCTTTACTGTCACGCTTTGTGCGCTCCAATCACACACCCCCATTAATAAGTAATGTTGCAAATGTGATGGAAATGTTAGGAGTTATTTAAGATGGGTAAGAATGTGTCTTGTGTAACTGCATACAACATAACATTTGTGAAATGAAATAGAACTAAAATATTACTCCACAACTCAAAATACAGTCTGATCTATCATGATATCATTTTAGATTAAAATTGAGCTTCCAATTCACCTCCATCAAAAGCATCATTTGCTTTTCACCTTCTATCATGTCAGCTGTGAAATTAATACAAAGGCAACATCGAAAAAACAAGACACCGTTGAAACTCAAGGTATGTTCAATGCTTAAATTACTTCTGTTGGAGTGTAAAAGGCCAAGATAAAACAAATGTTGGGACATGAAACAAAAAGTGATTAGCATACCAGCCTATATGAATTTTCTTTTCTAAAATCAACCTAATATGAAATTGTAGATCAAAAATGGAATAAAATCCATGGGTTTAGTTGATATTAAATCTCAAATTTTTGCTTCAGTCTGACAGCGCTTTCTGTATGTTCCTGACTTGACTTGCACAAATGTGCTGTTGTCAGGCAGGTCACCAGTAAAAACTTGCTGTGAGATCAGGGTCTCAGGGGCTGGTCCTGGCAACACTGGGCATGTGCACACCTGGGTCCCACTGGCTGGGAAGCCTCTCCCTTCATCCAAAGGAGAAGGACCTTTATCGTGGTGCCCAGCCATGGCTCATGCACTGTTCCTGCCCCTCACACCCACGCCTGGTCTGTGCTGTGTCTGAATTCTGTTCACCGGGTAAAAGCTGCTTTAGTGGTCGACCCCTTGCTGAAGCCACTTGCTCAGCTGCAGGTTTGGACTTCCTGGGGTGAGCCAGAGCTCTTTCTGAGCTGAGCGTGTCCCGGTGTGTGTCTCTGAGCCTGCTCCCTGGTTGCCTCCGCAGTGGGGTTCTGCTGGGTGCCGCTGCTGAAGGACGGGCGCGTCGTCCCGCTGGAGCGGCAGCTGCCCGTGGCTTCCACCCTCCCCCCCGGCTACCTGGGCCTTGCAGACAGCGACTCGCGTAAGGTAGGAGCCCTCTGAGGTGGTCTTGAGTGGAAAAGGAGGAGGGAAGCTGAGCTTTTTGTTTCCACTGTAAATTCTGGGTTTCTGTTGGTGCATTGCTGGGGTGAAAAGATCTCTGCTGCAGGGGACACCCAAAGCTTGAAGTTCTTAGGGCTGGGAGGCAGGACCCCTTTAATTCCTCTTTCTCTGGGTATGCCAGTTGCAGAGGGTATTTCTGTGGTGGGCTGGGCTGTTGCAGATGGCACAGAGCAGGAGAATGAGCCCGTGCTCTGTGTGCCTGTTTTCATGGGGAAGGTGCTGTTTGTGCTGGGGGTGGACCCCTTCTTGCACCCCAGCCAGTACCTTCTGAGCAGGTGAGCCACCTTCCCACCACAGTCTGAAACCAAAGTACTTGGATGTTGTCTGTTCACAGCAGCCCAGCATGGATGCAAAGTGGGTGGATGGAGCAAAGCCATTGTTTAAAATCAGAATCCATTTGGACTCTACCATTTACACCCAGGTAAGTCAAAGTTTAAAAACTTTTAGCACAAATGTAAAGGCAGAGACTGTTGTGTCTCTACTACAGCTAAGCCATAGGTGGTGTGGGAAGGAGGGCCCTGGTACCTTTGCAAAGCAGCACTGAGATCCTTCTGAAGCAGCGTGGCTGGGATCTGCTCCTTGGCTGGATGGGGTGAGATAATCAGTGACTGAATGAGCCTAGGGAGGGGCTGATGTTTCCTTGGCCAGGTGCATTGTAACTGGCAGGAACAAGGAAACATTTGAGCCAATGACCTGCTTCAATGATGCAAAAAAACTGGTGGATGTGAGAGGTTTCCCCAAATTCTAGAATCATTAATGTCGAAAAGACCTCTAAGATATAAGTTTTTAAAAAAATAAAAAAAAAGGTTCTCTGTCAAGAGCAGACACAAGAAAACAGTCCTGGTTTCCCTTGGAAAGCAGTTCAGGCTGTTTTACCAAGTCTGGTGTGTTCTGCTGTATTATGGTAGTGGTGGACTTCCCAAAGTTTCACTTGATGTGCAGCAAAGATCCCCAGCACATTCTCTAGGGCTGTCCTGTCAGCACTGCTCCTGGGGCAATGCCCTTGGCTGGATGCTGTCAGCTACATTTACATTCAGAGCAAATGGCTTTCAGCATCTAATTCTGTTTTTGGAGATTTACTGACTCTGTATAGCACTGAGAGCAGCGTAGTAGTTGTGCTTCCCCCCAAAATTACATTTCCAGATGCTTTTCAGAGTTAAATAACCCAGTAATTAAACCTAACCTTGGAGGAGGAGGGAGAGTACTGGGAATGAGAGTCCCAGGTGGACAGTAGGAGGGTGGTGCTGCAGGGGGTGAGGCAGTTTCTGTGAGTTGCAACTCTTGGGGGGTTCTGTTTCTCCAGGCCAGTGCTGGCTGGGGGCTGGGGCTCAGGGCAGTACAACCACAGGAGAATTTTAACACTGCTGGAAGTTTTGTGCTTAATATTGAGGTTAGCTGGGAGCCAGGGGCTGAGCAGGGGATGGGTATGTTGGAAAAGACAGAGAGCAGTCCTGGGAGGTGGCAGTGGGGGTCAGAAGTGCCACTGGCAGGGACGTGGGGTTTGCTGGGGATGTGGCCCACTGCTGCTGGGAAGGCACCAAATTTCCAAGTACAAGTGACAATGTAGGGGCTGACAGATGTTGAGGCTGCTGAACTGAATTTTTTTGTCTTTTCCAGGACATGCACTTGCACAAATTCTTCCACTACTGCCAGCTGGTTCAGGCGGGAGCTAAGGAAGTGCCAGGAGAGCTTGTTAAATACCTGAAGGTGAACAGTGCCTGTCACTGGGCTTCATTTGTGCTCTTAGAGACTGTCAGCAAATACCCAGAACCCTGCCCTGGGGGAACACACCCTTGCTGGGGCCAGTGCATTGTGCAGTACCCTCACTTTTGCTTTATCCTGTCAGATGGGCTGGTATTTAAATGAAGTGTTTTTTCATGTCCCTACGTTCATTTATCTTGTCAGATGATTTTCTGTGTGCTGCTTCCCTCTGCCTTCCACAAGGGATAAAACAAGCAGTCAGCATTGCCCTGCCATGCTCATGGCAAAGCTCTCTCCTGGTGGACTCACACACGCCTCCCTTGCTGCTCTGGGCTTGATTCAGCCCTTTAAACTGTAGCACAATTCCTTGTTTTCTGGAAGCCCTTTCAAAATGGGAGGTTTTTTCCAGGCTGAAAAAGATATGTGAGATTTTCAGCCAGTTGAATTTGAGCAGAGGTGACTTATGACCTAGACCCATCTTTTTGGTAATCACTGCAGCATGAGTAAGGGCTTTGAAGCAGGTCCAGCAAGGGCTTCTGCAGGAAATATTATTCTTGGCTATTTGCTGTCGTTGTTTCCTTCCATAACTGCCTGTTTTTCACAGTGGTGCTGTAGCAACAGCTCCACTTCCAGTGGTGGGGATGTATCACCACAGGGTTACTTAATATGTGTCAGATAGGGTATAAATATTTTAAGAAATAGAAATAATAGCAGGTTTTGAAGCCAAGAACTAAAGTCACAGTAGCTTTGTTGCGAGCATTTTGCCAAGTCCCAGTCCTGCCAAGCCCCAGCACCCTCACTGCAGCCTAGACAGGGAGATGGGTATGTGCAAACCACAAGTGAGGATCCCTAACCACCACCATCTCAATAACTGCAGTAATTTAAATAGCTAGATACAGATTGAAAAACCTTTTGTTAGATTTGCAGGTTTGAAAAGTGAAAATGAAACCTGCTGTTTCCTAGACTCATATCATGAGCTTCAGGCACAAGAGCTGTGAGTCTGGTGGAGGGTGTGTGCACGAGGCCATCCTGACCTTCACCAAGTGCCTTGAACTCCATTTTCAATAGCAAGCTGTGCTCTTTGAAAAGAAAAGTCTCTCTGAAAGTCATTGGGCAGCAGTTTTTCATGCTCCAAAGGCATTTGTGGAAATGGGACTTCAAAAAACTGGCACAAGTGATGAGAAGACTTGAGAGCAAAACTTCAGCCTTAAATTCTGGACTTTTCAAATCAGATTAGTAGCGTGTGACCTCTAATGAAGTCATAGCTGCCTGGACACATCTGAGAGGAGGATTAATACCTGCCATGAGTGATCCCTGAAGGTTTGCAGCTGGGATCTGTCAGAAGGAGGCAGCAGGTCCTGCTGTGGGTCCCAGTTGCCCTGTCCTCCAGTGGGCTGAAGCATTTCCACACCCTGCAGCCTTTGCCTGTCCCATTGCCACAGAAATGCCTGCGGGCTGTAAATGTTTAACATCTGCAACATGTTGAACTAAAAGTGTCTGTGTTCTGAACATTTGTTTTAGTGTTTGCACGCCATGGAGATCCAAGTAATGATTCAGTTTCTACCTGTAATTCTTATGCAACTATTTAGAGTCCTCACAAATGTGACGCAGGAGGATGAAGTAGCTGTCAACTGCACCATGTGAGTGCTGGGTGAGCCATCCAGTGACAAATGCAAGGCCAGCAGTGGCAGTGCTCTGGTTTCCAGTACAGGGTGCTGAGGGACAGCACTGGCTGTCCCCTGCTGCTGTCTCCCCTCTGGATCATGTGGGTGGCATGGGGGCATTGTGGGGCTCTTCTCCTGGGAATGGTGTGAGGAAAAACATGGTACTGTAAAGATACTGCTGGTTTGTTTCTCCAAAGAGGAAAGGTTTGGTGGCTCTGGGAGCCGAGTTGTCCTACCAAAAGGCTGCAGAGTGCCCAGGTGTGTCCTGGTCTCATCCCAGCACGCCAGTCCCTGGTGTCAGGATTGCTCCTGGGGCTGCTGTGGCAGTGCTGCAGCTCCAGCTGTGCAGCCCCGAGAGGGCAGCAGCGGCCCGGGCAGCACTGCAGGGAGCTGCAGCCAGAGCACCTTCCCTGCCTGGCACCAGCAGCGACCCCCGGAACCCGGAGATGTGCTAAAACACACAAAACATGCACCTCCCTGCCCTGGTGCTTGATGTCACCCTGCTCTGGTCCCATACAGCGTGTGCCTCCATGTACCAGGAGCATCCTGCTCCTGCATCCTGCTCCCATGGAACTGGGGCTGGAGGCTGAGCCCAGCTCCCCAGGGATGTGGTGCTTGTTACAGTCACAGCCCTGCACCATATGGTGTGGGTCATGAGAACTTTTCCTTTGTGGAGCACTGTAATTCCACTCTGTTTGGAGAGGGCAACAGGTGACCCCAGGTACCTGTTGGGTGACCAGCTCCCACCTTCATTTCCAGAGATTTTTATCAAAGCTTGGCCTGATACTTTCCAGTTTGTCAGTATCTTTCTGTTTAGTATCTCTTTTCTCATCAGATTTTCATAGTGGAATTTAAAACCCACTTTATCTGATAAATGGCTTGTAAACTCCTCCTTGTGGTTTGGCCTGTGGGGTCTGTGACAACATGCAATGGCTTGTTGTTCCCTCTGGCTGGGAGTGGAATGTAAATCCCCAGTAGTGGCTGGGGAAACCAGGCTCTTGCTGCCTTGATCAGCCGCCTGGGAGTGAGTCCAGAGGGCTGGCATGTTCTCCAGCCTCTGCTTGACCTTCCCACACTGCAAGGCAACAGCCCAAAATAATCCAGTGCATGTAACAATGAGCATATGATATAAATAAATTTTTAAAAAAGGAGGCTTCCAGAATTAATAAATCCCAGGGATGCAAGGAGGTATCAGATTATAACAATGATGGAAAAATGTTCTGTCTCACCTCTTTGTGCAAGGAGTCCTGAGTGCTAAAAGTCAGCTTGTCTGGGCCATTCCTGGGCCAGCACAGAAGTGGAGAAGAGGCTTTGGGCACTGAGTGCTGTGTGCCAGGGTGGTGCAGGAGCTGTGTGTGGGGGTGCTGGCCTGCAGGAGCTGCTGCTCTGCAGATGAGGCCATGTCAGTGGTGAGGTTTTGGGGTTGGGCAGGTGGGATGTGTGTGTCTGCTCCGTGAGGCAGAGGAACTTGCCCTTGTGTGGCGTGCTGAACACAAACCACGTTTCTCCCCAGGGTTCTTCTGCACATCGTGTCCAAGTGCCACGAGGAGGGTCTGGACCACTACCTGCGCTCCTTCCTAAAGGTCAGTGGTGACACTCTGCCCTCGAGAGTCCCTGCTGGGGGCAGCTCTCCCTGACCCTGCTCTTCTTGCCTCAGTACGTCTTCCGAGCCGAGAAACCCAGTGCCAAGCAGGCAAAGATGACCCACGAAATCCTGGTGCTTTCCATGGCCACCATCTTGAAGCAGTCAGCAGATTTTCTGGCCATCAATAAGCTCCTCAAGGTGAGGTATTGGCAGTACTTGGCTGCCAAGGGTAGAGGGGAAGAAAAGGGGGTCTGGTGTAAAGCCCAACACTTATCCCCATCTAAACCCACTGCAGGGGCAAGCCTTGCATGCAAACCAACTCCTTGCATCCACATCCTTGAGGTTCTCCCCTGTTATTATGATATTTTATTAAAAATCCTTTGCTAGGATTTTTATCTTACCTGAGAAGTCTCAGAAAAGAAATGTAAACAATTAACTATCTGATGGCTGTGGAATGTGGTCTGGACATTGTTTACCAACAGGTGCATCTTAGATTGGTCCATGTGGATTGTTTTCACTTGATGACCAATCACAGCCACCTGTGTCCAGGCTGTGAGCAGTCACAAAGTTTTGTTATTCAGTCCATTCCTGTTCTTTCTAACCTTCTCATGAATCCTTTGCTCTCTCTTCTTTTAGTATAGTTTTAATATAGTATTTTAATATAATATATATCATAATATAATAAACCAACGTTCTAAAACATAGAGTCAAGATTCATGTCTCCACACATGGAGTATCCACCACGCTCCCCTTCAAACAGAGATGAATTCTTGCAGGGAGCCTCTGTTTAGGCCCATGGCAGGAGGCAGCAAAAGCCTGTTCATTTTGCCAGTTGTACCTATTTTCCTCAAGCCACACCTGAAGGGTGACTCATGGGAGGCAAACTGAGTTTCTGCCTCTCTGGGCTTGCACCCCAAACTCTGCTGTTCTTGGCAGGATGCATTGGGGTGCAGAGGGGCTAAATCTGTTCCCACCTAAGACTGGCAGGACATCTCTGGGTAGCAAAGGCATCTATTCCCAGCCAGCTGTGCAAGCACAGCTGTGCTTACAGAAACCCACTTGGATGTGAGCTTTCCCTCCCACACAGGTGCTTCCCCACACAGTCAGGGAATATCAGTCATGTTCAGTCCTGCTGAGAAAAGTAATAGTATTCTTTGTTCATTCTAGTACTCGTGGTTTTTCTTTGAAGCACTGGCAAAGTCCATGGCAATGTACTTACTGGAAGAAAACAAAATCAAGGTAAATATAAATTTGGTCAATGTTGGATTACAAAACTGTCACAAACTCCTCCAAAAGCTTTTCTGAAAAGCTCTGTGACTCTCTATTAAAAAAAAAAAAAAGAAGCCTGCCAAGCCAAACAGATTCACTTTCTTTTTCACTTTACTTTTCCCTTTTCTGCCCTTTCACTCTCAGCTGTAATTTAAAAATTTCAGAAGTCCTTATGGCCTGTGCAGCCTCCTTTGCTGTTACTACCTACTGCAGTTGCAGCCAATACTTTCTTTGATCACTGTTTTACTGGGAAGCAGCAAAAACAAATGCTAAAGAGCTCGTGCCTGTGCTCAGCTGTCCCCAGCTGTGGCTTGCAGCCCTGAGCTGGGATGTGCTCTTGGTTTCAGCTGCCCAGAGGCCAGAGGTTCTCTGAGTCCTACCAGCACGCCCTGCACTCGCTGCTGCTGGCCATCATTCCTCACGTCACCATCCGCTACAACGAGATCCCCGAGGAGTCCAGGAATGTCAACTTTAGCTTGGCTAACTTCCTGAAGGTCAGCGTCTTTCCTTCTCCCAGGATTTGATCGGGGAAAATAAAAAGAAAAAAAGAGATTGACAATGAGAGATAAGGAGCAAGCAAACAAATGTGGTTTTAATTTATGTTGTCTTTGGTTTTTTCAGTTGTAAAAATTCTCAAGGGGATAAGCTGTTCTAGGAAAGAAACCTTCTCTTTCCAAGGAGACAGTGACTTTGCATGTTACTGAGGCTTTTCAGCCATTCCTAGCAACTGTTTGGAACCTGAAATAGATATATACTCTCATTTTAAATATTTTTGTTGTCCACTGGATGACTTTACTACTTAAGTAAAGTCGTCCAAATGATTTCAGAGAAACAGGATCATGTATGTTTTGGGAAATCAGCAGCAACCCAGAGGATGAAATCTGGCTGCTGGAAGGACAGTAGTATGCAGGGGATGTAAGATGATTGCTTTTATTTTTAATTGTTGGTCACATGTTGCTATTTTTTCTCCAGCGTTGCTTGACCTTTATGGACAGAGGATTTGTTTTTAACTTGATAAATGATTACATTTCTGGATTCAGCCCAAAGGACCCTAAGGTAAGCAGCAGGGTTCTTGAAAAGTGGTTTGCAGCTGTACACATCTACATCAGCCAAAGCTTTGTAGTGATTATTTTATACAAGTCTTGGAGGCCTTTTAGACTCTGTTCCTGCAGAGTCTTTTAGAAGTGGAGACTCTTTGTCTGGGCTAAGAGCCTGTAGCCAGATGTTCTTTAAAGTAATGTAAAGAGTCAGAATGACAGGAAAGAGTGGTTAATATTCTGGATGAAAAATACAAAGTCCCAAGTGACATCTGTATGCATTGATACTTAGGCAGAACAACACAAGAATTTGCCAATTGTTAGTGATTTCCACTAGATGCTATTTATTAGATAGCATAGATAGATTTATTGCATTCTTCAATCCTTGTGCAACAAGTACATTGAACTGGAAGAAAATGGGCCAAACTAAAAACATAGTTTGTGTTTGTCTTTTTTTTTTTATCTCAGCTGCTGGTTGAATACAAGTTTGAATTTCTTCAAACTATTTGCAATCATGAGCACTACATCCCTCTGAACTTACCAATGACGTTTTCCAAACCCAAGCTGCAAAGAGCTCAAGGTATGTTCTTCAAGAGATTGGCCAAAGAGCTATAATTTATTAGTCCTCATGGCTTCTGACTAGATGAACTTTGGTTTGGTGTCGAGGAAATGTATGTTCTCGTTAGGACATTAACCTCAAGATGTTTTTCTGTCAGATTTATATAAATTTTGTTCTAGAATGGTATGCAGTCAGTGTTTTTGGCATTTCCTATATTTAAGTTTACTTGGGACTAGCAGTATCTGCAAGACACTGCCTGTGTTTCAGTAAACAGGCAAATTGTGCAATGCAATGCTTTATTCTCAGTGTCAGCCTCCCCTGAGACGTGGGTGTCTCATGGGGGTCCTGTGGGGAATGGGGATGCAGGAGAGCAGATGGAACTCCCTGCCCTGCTGCCAGCTCTCCCAGAAGGGGATCCAGGTTTCCTTCTGCTCTCACACTGAGCAAGGCACAGCAGTGGCAGTGTGCTCAGCTTGCCCTCAGACCTGGGGCAGAGCTGGAGCCCGTGCCAGTCCTTGCTGCATGCCCAGGGTGTTGCTGCCTGGCACCCCCACACACCCACCCTGCTTTCCCTGCCTCACTTGTTCCCTCTGGGGCTGAAGCTGCCCAGCACGGGCTGGAAGGGGCTGACAAGGGGCTGAGCTGAGGCTGTGTGCAGGTGCTGTGGCTGCAGCAGCCCCTGGCAGCCCCAGGAGTGCTGCAGACAGAGCCTCGCTCCCTCTGGCTCCTCATGGCTCATCTGTGTGCCAGGTTTGGGGGCCAGCAGCCTGGCCAGTGTAGGTACTGGAGGGAAGAGTGAGGATTGGGATTCCCCATGTGAAAGCCCTGTGGATTTATGATGTATTCTGGTGGGCAAAGGGGATGTTTGGCTGTGCCTCATGGTGAAGCCATACAAGTCCCAAAGTGGTTCCACACACATACAGGTGGCAGAAGCAGAAGTAAATGAAATATCTCTTATTTTGGTAAATATCTGACCCCTCAGAGCTTTCTGGACCAGCTGCTAATCTCTTACTTCAGTTTGGCTACTTGCTTGGCCTTGCTTAACAAAGAGTATTGCTAGAAAAAGAGTACTGCTAGAAACAGCCAAGAAAAACACATCCACTGATGCTTGTTAGTGGCATGGTAACATTAGGATGCTCTTTCTTTGTTAACATTCACCTTTGCCTTTGTGATGGTTAAGTTGAAGAGCTGTAAGGACAGCTCATCTTTTCTGCTGTGTTTTGTTGTGACTGGACCTAGCAGCTGAGGTTCACACACAGCTCCTGGCAGTTGGAGTGTTACATCTTGGAGCAGCAACTCTGAAACCTCCCAGCTACTGCAGGGCTGGTTGTTGGTCTGTCCCTGCTGCCTCACACGGGGACATCAGCCAGAGCCAGCCCCAAGCTTGGCCTCATGGCCAGCAGCACACGATTAGTTTTGCAATGTTGTGATGGGAAAGAATCCAAGGGATTCACAGAAGCTGGGAGTTAAGCAAAGGCCTCACAAATAATATTAAAACATGACATATTGTCCTGTTTCTCCAAGATTATTACTTGATTATCCAAGAGCATTATTTGTTCCTGTTTATTTTTGCTGTCTTTTTATTTGTCCCTTTTCTTTTTACACATAATTAGATTTTTTTTCATTTGCTGTGGAGCAGTTCACTTCAGTAGGTAGGTCCATCTGGGATGGTCAACTCCTCTAATGTTGAATTAAGTATGCACTTTCCAATCAATTGGAAATAATATTACATTATTACTAATGTAATAACCATGATGTTTGACAATTAGGCATTTGCTAACATGACTAACAGTGAAAGCCAGATAATGTTCCAGGTGGCTTTTTCTTTCCTCTGAATCAGAGTTTCACAATCCAGTAAATGCTACTTTTGAATCAATGAGTTTAAAAATATCTTTTGCAGCCACAGAACTGTTGGAACCCTTCGGCTGGGATTTTCAAAGCTGAATGCACCCTGCCTTACCACAGAAGAACTTTCATACCTGTGGGGTTTTGGAAAAAAAAAAAAAAGTCTGAGCTGAGCATATGGCATTTGTACTTTAGGGGGAAGAACAGAGAGCTTTGGGGTTATCCCTGTGGCTCTAATTTGGTAATTGGCCTGGCAGAGGTAGTGGTGTCAGGACAAGGCTGTTCACAGCAGCCCCAGTGCACACACACCCTGCACCTCATCAGTGTCTGTCAGTCCCTGCTGCTCTGTCCAGGCTCCTCAGCAGAAGTGATGCCTTATCCTGGTGGCAGCCTCTGCTTTGATCTCAGAATGTGCCTGAGTCTGTGTGAGGTGCAGGGTACAGGTTAAGTACAGCAAGGTGATGGGGTGCTGAGCTGGATTTCTCTTGGCAGTCAGGGCAGCTTCTGAGGGGCTGAGCTCAGTGTCTGCTTCTGGAGCCCCAGCCTGGCTCCCTGGCTGCCAGCTGTGCTCACTGGGGTGCAGACTGCTCCCTTGGCACCCTCTCCTCATTGGCATCCCTCATCCCAGCAGCACTACATGCTTCTGCTCTGCTCTCTGACCTCGAGAGAAGGAGCACAGATTGCTGGGGGTGTGGAATGAGCTGCAGAGCAGCTCTGCTAGGGCTGGGTGGCCAGGTACACTCACCACTTGCACTGCCCATTCCCACCCTCACACTGCAGGGTGGAAGCCCTGCTGCCTGGGTGGGGATTCACAGGACAGCCCCAGCCAGCAGCAGAGCATGCCCAGGCAGTGAGTTGTGCTGTCTTGCCCCATTTCAGCCATCTCTGACTTACAAATTGCTCAAAGAGAGAGAAGCCTTGCAAAGCATCACATTGCAGAAATCCTGCCTTGAGGTGCTGCTGAAACAGTGAGGGCTGAAATTAATGAACAGCCTGAACTGGAAGGCACTAAGTGCTTTGATATGACTTAGTTCACTGCTGGAGAACCCTGTAGGGTCAGTTCAGCTTTATTCAAACATCAGTGCACTGTAGGGGAGTAGTGAACACTGTTTGAGGACTCTGTGGCTTACATGACTGTTATGTCTTGCTCTTAACAGACTCTTGGAACATTTCCCTTAACCATTGCCTTGTTGTTTCTTTCAGATACAAATCTTGAGTACAGTTTAACTGATGAGTATTGCAGGCATCACTTCCTCGTGGGGATGCTTCTTAGAGAAGCCTCTGTTGCCTTGCAGGACAATTATGATATCAGATACACGGCCATCTCAGTCTTAAAAAACCTCCTGATCAAGCATGCCTTTGACAACAGATACCAGCACAAGGTCAGGCCTGTTTTGTTGGCTTTTTAACTTCATGTTGTTGCATTTTATGAAAAAAATCACATACCAGTTTTAGATATTGCAGGGTGCGCCAAAGGCATTCTAATTTCTTTTTAGGGAACTGTTGTAAATAACTGACAGTTACAGAATAACAGTAATAGCTCAGAAACCATCTAGGAAATAACTGAGCCCTCTTGCTCATGCTGAGTATTTAGGTAATTACCCCCAAACCATTGAGAAGCTTGAGACAGTCATTAGCCAAGAGTTGTTTAACAAAATTAGGACATCAATGATGTTCTGGTCTTGCGCCTAATTCCTGTCCTGTATTAATATGCTATAATCAGGAAACAGAACTGATCTCTGTTACATGCTGCATGTTTCACTGATTAGTGACTCAGAGGATCTTGATTCTCATGAGGTGCTGGATTTCCTCTGGGTGGATCTCAGTTTTCTTTGGTCAGAGGCTCAGCACATGATGATGCTGAAAGAGGCTGGAATTGGGTTTGTTTTATCTTGGTACTGCTGCCTGCTGACCTGTGTGCCCTCCACAGTGCCCAGCTATCTGTGCAGACACTGCCTGTCCTTGACAACATGCCTCTGTTTAGAGTTTTGGTCCTCACATTGCTCCTGGTGTGCTGCATTCCATAGTGTTTTCTGGGAGCATGGATGGCTTCCTGGCATCAAGGTGGGAGAGTGCCCCAAGTGTGCCAGGATGCCCTCCACAGTGCCCAGCTATCTGTGCAGACACTGCCTGTCCTTGATAACATGCCTCTGTTTAGAGTTACATTGCTCCTGGTGTGCTGCATTCCTGAGTGTTTTCTGGGAGCATGGATGGGGCACTCTCTAACCTTGATGCCAGTGGCTCTCATGGGCCCAGAGCCAGCTCCTCTTCCCTCCCTGCTCTGCCTGTTGGAAGCCCTGAGCTGGAGGCTTGCTTTTCTCTGCACTGAGGATCCCTGGCTGACTCAGGAGCTGTTTGCTCCCTCAGGGTGCAGCATCCCCTGACTCCTCAGACTCTCCCCTGCCTTTCTGCTGTCCCACAGGATATTGGTGCATGTGTTGTAAATGTGAATACTTATATTGTGTACATGCTGTGCTCAGGGCAGTGTGACCAGAAACTGCCTGGAGCCAGGGCAGGATGCTCAGCTGGTGTCAGAGACTCCAAAGTAAAAAAAAAAAAAAATCACACTGTGGGCAGGACAGGCTGAGCCTGTGCTGGCAGACCCTTGCTCCAGCCAAGGAGACCCTGGCTCCATCAACAGCTGAGAGGTTTTGTCAGCCCATGGGGGTTTTCAAGATTTCTTTTATCTCTTGTCATACGAAATCAGAAGAAAAAATTTGATTTCTTTATTATTTAAAAGGTTCTACTCAATTTGAAAGCCTTAAATTTTTTTTTAAACCTTTCAGCCAAATCCAGGACAATATATGTTTAACAAAAAAGAATTGGACATAAAAGAGTCCTCCATTTAGAAAATGTCAACCCAATCATTTTTATCTGTACCAGTTAATCCAAATTATTCTGTTTCTTCAAACTGTTTTCACTAGAAGAATTTGCTATGGAGAATTTCTGACTGGAAGCAGTAGCCAGCACCAAGCATGGAGCAAATGTTTCTGTTATGTTACTCCTGAGTATTGCACTTAAAAATCAAACTATGCAAGTCAAGTGCCAGTTAAAGAGTTAGGAAATCCAGGACTTAGTTTTTCACGCATCCTCTGTGACTGGGAATGTTATTTAGCCTCCAAAACCCCCGAGTGCCCCAAGCTTGTTGCTAGAAGGGTAATACCTCTCTGGCAGCTCTAGAAGTGGAGGTGAGAAGCCAAACCAGCTCACATTCTTGACCACCACATACCGTGTGTAAATAAAGATATGTATGTATATGTGTTTTGGCTCAAGAGTTCCCCTTTTTTCACTCCACTGGAAACCTGGGCTCTTACTGATATTTTTCTCTGTGCTTTCAGAACCAGCAGGCTAAAATTGCCCAGCTGTACCTGCCGCTGTTCGGGGTGCTGCTGGAGAACCTGCAGCGCGTGGCCGGCCACGAGGCGCTGACCTCCTGCCCTGCCTCCAGCCCTGTGAGTACAGCTGGGGTGCCTCCACGTCTGACGTGGTTTTGGACAGGCTGTGCAGTGCTGGAGAGGAGCTGAGTCCCTCCAAGAGCAGCGAGCTTGAGCAGGACTTGGCCAGGGACCCCAGCAGCTGTTCTGGGGAGTTGCCTGCCTTCCTGAGAGTTGTGTGTGTGGCTCCCAAGTGGCCTGAGCCCTGCAGACCAGGCTTTCCTCCTTGCTGGGCCAAAAGAATAACAAATAGGACATCTGAGAAAAACAATTCAGAATTTCAACTCAAATAATGAAAAACAAAAAGGAAAACACTACTATGACTTATTTAATATGTTCTGCTATTCTTTGTTCTCCTTCCCAAGTCCTTTGTCTCCTAGTTGTAGAAGTAAGGAAATTCTTGTTTTCAGCTGTGTTGTTTTTAAAACCTGCTCCAATCTGCCATTTTGTATTGCATTGTTCCTTTCTGTAAGAGAATAGGTGTTATCTTTGATTGCTCACAAAACCTTACATTGCTTTACAGGCATCCAGGGATGAATTCATATGCAGTTTTCCATCCCCCTCAAGCAGATCCAGCCTGATTGCAGACAAAGATACAGGTAAATTAATTTTTCTAAATTCTAAGTTTCCCATTTATTTTAAAACAGCTGTTACCAGCCTGAAGCACCCAAAACCCATTACCCAAAACCTGAAACAATCATCTCCTAAAAGACCTCACAGACTCTGCATGGTTTTCCCCAGATGTGGTGTCACCCTACCTGTCCTTTCCAGATTTTGCCTTTTGCAGCTTTAGACATGGGGCTTTGGCAAGCCCCATCTGTGCTGCCTGTGCTGTGCTGATAAGTGCAAAGGGTTTAATTGTGGGGTCTGGGGTTTTTTTCAGCCTGTGGAGCAGCCCTTCCAAATGGCCATGCAATGAAGCGAGAGGACTCAAAAGGATCCCTGAACTCAGAGGGAGCAACCAGTTCCCCGGATCAGAGTGAAAATGTAATGTACCAGGGGCTGGGCAGAGCAGCACAGCCTGCAGGCTGTGTTAAATAAGGGGGAGGGAAAAGGAATTCCCTGTGGTAACACTCTCAAAAGCTGCTTCTAGATATCTCTGGAAACAACCAGATTGATGTTTAACAAAGGTCAGAGTCACGAGTCTGGTATGCTTTCCCTCTTCAAACATCGCTGAGCCAAAAATAGAATGGCTGACAAATTACTTGTTGAAGATGAAAGGCAAAATCTGTGTGGAAAATCTCTGCTCCTACGGTGCATTTGCCCATACTCAGATGTGCTCCCTGTGTGTGGGTGGCTCTGAGCCTGGCTGCACCCCAGTGCCTGGTGCTGGGAATTGGTTTCCAGATGTCTGAGAAGCAAAGCACCGTGGTGTGAGATTGCCAGTGACCACTGACTAAAGATAAAGTGTTTGCAGGAAAACCAGCCCAGGTGAGGAACCACAGGCCCCTTGCAGAAAGTGACTGTCATGCCACAAAGACCTCTGACCCCACTGTTCAGACAGGGGGATATTCAGTAATCTTGGCAGATTGCACACGTGGAAATCAGGTATTTGTGCAAACCAATCCCTGGTTTTCCTCAGGGCACTTGGCAGATATCTTGGGTTGGCGTGAGTCATTGATGCATCTTCAAAAATTTTGGCCCTTGTAAGAAGCAAGGCAAAGATTGCATGAGCTCATGGCTGTGTCCTGGCATGCTTAGAAGAAGTGAGGCCTTGCAAGCTCTCCTCCATAAATCACTGAGCTCCAGGACTGGGTACAGCCAAGCACTTGACTGTCCAGCAAAGCCCTGAGCAGTGCTCCAGTGCTGCTGATGGGGTCTGCAGGGGTGGTGTGGCTTCCAGCTCAGCTCTTCCCCCATGGTCAGACATCCTCCTCTTAAATTTTCCAGAGTTGTTGAAAGCAATCTGTCTGTAGGGAATGCAATATGCCCAGAGCTGTGTAAAAGCAATGTCCCATGGAGCAGCAGAGCTTCAGCAGTCCTCTGAGGCAGACTCTGCTCATTGCCCCATTCCCCTGGAGTGAATTGTGTGCTGACTTGTAGTTTGGCATGGTCCATAGCAAATCTCTGGACATAGAACCATGTCTCCAACTCTAACATGATTGTTTATTTCTGCTTTATTATGACTCACATCCACAGCTTATCCCAGAATAAACAGCAAATGAGGTCTGTGGATCCCTCTCCAAACGTGTGAGGCAAAGCTTTAGGAGAAGCCTAGGGCTTCATTGTGTCCATTTATCAAAGGGTACAGCTCAGGCAAGCACGGAGAAAGCAAAATAAAGCTAGTATAATGTAGAAGTCATGCTTCCCATCACACAATGCCCAAGCCTTTCCCACATAAATTGACTCATCATCAGGATTTCATGTACTTTCCCTGAGTCACTACGTAGGAGGAAAATCAAAACACTTCCAAAAATCAAGGGGAGGAGAAAGTTCTTAAGATGAAATGCCCTCCTTTTTTAATAACTGATATTTTGTTTGGAAGTGTATGTCTTTAACAGAAAATCACATGTTGGCTTTAAATGGTGACAGCCAGTGAATTTTTTTTTAGGGGAACTGGCTTTAAAAATGTCCAGGAGCTTAGCTGATGCAGAGAGCAGGGGAAATGAAAGCAGGCTTTCTTTTTTCCTATTTTGCTGGATAACCTGTCATTCACTGCCCAGACATTTTTTCTCTGGTGATGTTCTCAGGATTTTCAGGTGCTCATCACTGGGTGAGCTGTTTCCAAGGCGTGGTGCTGTGGGGTGCACATGTGTGGGGCAGGAGGGATGCCAGCGCTGCTGGTGCGTGCCAGGTTTGCTGTGCCCACGCTGCACAGCCTCTGTGCACAGCCCAGGAGCCCTGTGTGTCACAGCTGTGTCCCTGCAGATCCGCAGGAGCTCCATGAGGAGCAGCGTGTCCCACTGCAGCCGGCTGGACCAGTTCGAGATCCGGACCCTTCTGATGTGCTACCTGTACATTGTGAAGATGATCTCTGAAGGTTGGTGCCTCCCGCTCTCTGGGGGCAGCCAGAAGGACAAGGGACCATCAGTTTTGGTCTGTAAAGTCCCCACTTTGAGTTTTTAAAAATCTCAGTGCACTGTTCTTCACTTTCTTTCAGATACTCTTTTAGCTTACTGGAACAAATTCTCCCCCCAGGAGCTGATCAATGTCCTCATGCTTCTGGAGTGAGTATCATGAGGCTGCTGTTGAAACACTGCACCTTTGTGTGGTCAGAATGGCTAAGGAGGAGACCACAGTGCACACACTGTCCTGTGCAGCACTAGGGGTGTCTGGCCAGGTCGGAATGACACGCTCTTCCTCCCTCTGAGGAGAAGCAAGCATATATTGAGGAAGCATGGTTTGGTGGCAGTGCCCTGTGCTCTGTCTGGGGTGTGTCCCACCACCTGTGGGCTCAGCTTCCCCTTCACTGTCACAGCCTCCACTTTGCAGCAAATCTGGGAGAACAGATGGGTGAGAAGACAGAGATGTGCCATAGAATTTTGAAACCAAGAGTGTGAGGTCAAGTGACTTGTAAATACAGACCCAAGCCCTTGTGCACAGAGAAGTGTGGCTGCAGGCAAGAACAGGGTAGCTTTTAAATGTTCTGGATCGTTCCTGATGTGCAGGATCTGTAACAGATACATATTTCATTTTCTTCCTAGGGTGTGTTTATTTCACTTCAGATACGTGGGGAAGAGAAATATTGCCAGGTACTGCCTCCTTTTATCTGGGGTGTGGGGATCATGCCCGTGCTCCCTGCCCCAGCAGAGGTGGGAAGGGCTGGTGCACACCCATGCTGGGCAAGCCCCAGTGGGTCTGGGGCTCTGCTCAGCACCGTGCCCTGAGCAGGGGCCCCTCACCTCAGCACCCTGCCCCTTCCCTCCCCTCCAGCTCCTGCATGAGACCCCCAGGCTCAGGCGAGCGCAGGTTGGCAGTGTCCCCCCCAGCCAGCTGCAGGTGAGACAAGAGCCCCAGCTGCTTCCCTGCTTCCTGAGCAGCATCCCTGCTCTTGTGTTAGCCCTAGGACCTTTGGAGCAGCAAGATGGGCGCAGCGTGGGCAGTCCTGCTGGGACTGTCCCACATTGGTGTGTTGGAGGAAGAGGTCTCCATCCTGGTGTGATCCTGTAGCGCTGTGGCTGCTGCTGCTGCTGCTGCCCAAGGCCTGTCTTTGCTCCCCTTGCAGGGTGCAGGATGCCTGGTTGTCCAAGCACACGGCAGCCGAGAGGAAATCCCAGACCATGCCGGCGCTCCGCAGCAGGGCCGGGGTGCGGCTCCAGCACCTGGGCAGCTTGGAGAGCTCCTTCACCCTCAACCACAGTACGTGTGGCAGCAGGGCCAGCAGGGCCCAGGGCACGTGCCAGCCTGAGCAAAACTGCATGTGGCCTTTTCCACTTGCTGCTGGTTGCTGCAGGTTGCTCAGATTCTGCAGAATGTCGCAGGCCTCCCTGCAGCATTCCTAGATGGGTGAGGGTGGCATTCAAGCCACCCTTAAAAATCACCCCTGGGATTTAGGACTTGTGTGGCTTTCTGCTCTTGCCTGTCTTGGCTCATTTCCTTGACTGAGTGTGTGGGCAGGTGGTGCCTTGGTTTGGGTAGAGAACAGGGCAAGCAGGAGAGCTGCACTGCACACAGACCTGTGCTGGGATCTGCTCTAAGCCTCTCCACGTGGGTGCATTTTGTCCCACTGGAGCACTTTGCCATCTCCCCTCTCTGGAGACAGCTTGGGCACCTCATGCTCTGTCTGCCTTTAAAGACAGTGATATTAAGGGCCAATACAGGTATTGTTTTTCTGGTGTGGCATCGGGCTGGGGCAACTTACCTGTATGGAGTTGGCAAATTCAGCATCTTGCTATTCTTGCATCATTTCCCAAATGCAGTGAAAGTGCAAGGGAGAAATTTATCTGTATAGCACTTAGATTTTTTGGGAGCTGGAGTGTTGAACACTATTTCCTCCTAATTTTCTCTCTGTCCACAGATGCAGGCACCTCAGAAGCAGATATTGTGCACCAGGCATTACTGGAGGGCAATATTGCCACCGAAGTGTGCCTGACAGTCCTGGACACCATCTCTTTTTTCACTCAGAGTTTCAAGGTCAGCACTGAAATCAAAAATGTTGTAGAAAAGTGTGCTGTGGTTTTATATGTGTGTGGATTTTGGTGATCTGTTCTCCTAGAGTGGAAGAATATAGAAGGCTTTACAAAAGCAAATAATTTGCAGCTTGTTTATTTTCCAAAACTGAGTGTTTCACAGGGTCTCTGAGTAATTATACCCATACACAATCTTGCCATTTCTTCAAAACTGCAAGGCCAGAGAAAATCTCATGTATGTTGTAGCATGACTTTAGGTGTTACAAAAATAGAATAAGAGGAAATGTATATCGTGTAGAAAGGAGGGACAAGAGAAAAGGGAAATGAATGTCCAACATTTTTAGAACAGTCACTCTTTTGTACCCTGAGTTACCTAGAAGCAAGGCCCGGATTTCTTTGAATCACTGTACATGAATATCTCTGGGGCTGAGGCACTCCAGCTGTGGTTACCAGAACCAGACAGGACCAGAACCATGGGTAGAAATCTTCTCCTCCATGTTGGGATTCGTGCTTTTGGCAGCCATTGCCATCTACAAAAACCAAGGCCTCTGTGGTGAAGAGAACCCCAGGATGGCAGCAAAATACTGTTCCAGAAATGCTCTTCCTGAAGTGTAGTCAGAGGAATCCTGCATGTAGCAACGTGTCTTGTGTGGTGTCACAAGAGCAGCTCTGGATTTCAGAGCGAGCACGGTGAAGATTTCCTTTCCACGTGGAGATGAACAGAAAGGTATTCATAGCCTCTGCTTCCTTTGCAGAGCCAAAAAGCCATGCTGGTGCAGATGTTAAATTACTGCTTAGAAGTTTGGTAACAGCAAAAGAATTTAGATGCACCACTTAAATCTTGCTTGGCTTTCTCAGCTGCCTCTTTTGGAATATTGCTGAACCACAAAACAGTGTGATTTTCAAACCACAGGACAGACTGGATTCCCTTTCCCTTTAGTGGGCTTTGGCTTCACTTGTAGGGCCACACCAGACACGAGTGGGTCCTGTGCTGCAGCAGCTGGGCTGGTGCTGTTCCACTGCCACAGGAAATGAGCTCAGTGTAAAACCCTGGATCTTGAACTTACCACAAGGTCTGTGCAAGGTGTCAAAATCTGAGGCAGCCCAAGGACTGTGAGGACTGGCAGTGGGATGGGGGCTGTTGATTTCCTGTCATACAGGATATCCACATCCTTGTGTCATGCCCAAACCTCCTGCACAGCCCTGTGGGGATGGCAGTGGGCACAGCCCACCTGGTCTGACACCAAAGTGTATCAATAAGCCTCAAATAATTCCATTTTACCATATCTGCACGAGGGGCAAACTGGCAAAACTCTGCAGGAAGCAAGGGAAGTGAGATTACCAACTACAGCTACAAATCTATCCAATGAGAAAATGGATCTTATTTATTTTTCTTCCCCCTCTCTCTTTTGGGCTGCAAAGAAAGCAATTTTCAAGAAAAATAAAAAGAAATGGAAAAAAAAAAACCAAAACAGGATGATAGTTATTATATTTACAGATAGTTAAATTGGTAACAGCAAGTTTTATTTAAAATAACTAGGCAACCAGTGACAGTTGTACAGAATATTGACTTAGGTTTTGGAGTTAGTGATTTGAAAGTGATAAAATATTTTAGTTTTTTTCTCTGCTACAAAAATAGCCTCTGCTAACTACTTTAAGTTTTTATTGATTGTCACATTTTATTAGTTATATTTTTACTGAAGGTCCTGTTGCTTATCTGTCTTAAGAATTAATGTGATTAGTTATGCAAGATTATCTCTGTCATTTCCAGCTTCAGGCACAACATTTCTGCTAAGTAAATTCTCCTGTTGCTTTCCAGACCCAGCTTTTAAGCAACGATGGCCACAATCCACTTATGAAGAAGGTTTTTGATATTCATCTGGCTTTTCTCAAAAATGGGCAGTCAGAAGCAGCCCTTAAGCATGTGTTTGCCTCTCTGAGAGCTTTCATTAGCAAGGTAGGTACAATGGCAAGGGTGTGGGAGAACTTGTAAGCATGGCAGAGAGGCCAGTATGGTTAAACTCCTGTTAAAGTGATGTTTTGGAAACGTGATTTAAAGAACAGCTCAGGTTAAATTCTCTAGTTATTCATTATTTGTTGGGTATCAGGAAGCAAAAGGAGAAATCATGAGGGATTCCCACACTGGCCTTGGTCACCAGGATTAGTGTCTGTCCAACCAACAGCTGGTGCTTCACTCTTTGCCCCAAGCTGCTGCCAGTGCTGCTGCTTGAACAGTGCATGCACTGACAGGCAGCTCCTCACCCACTGCTGGAGAGATGATGGCCCTTGCTGAGCCTTGTTTTGTGCTCTCTGAGCCCTGGCAGGTAGTGAGGCAGTGACAAAGCCACAGCTGACCACAAAGGAGCAGTGAGTGATGCTGACGTTGCCCTTTGTGCTTGTCAAAACCTGCCACTGCTCATAAGGACATTTTCCAGACCTGGTGTACATGAGAACACCATTCCTCCCAAGCCTTGCAGTTATCATAAATACAAAATCAATTAAAACACCTCAAATCCCTTGAGCACAACACTTCCTTAACAAGGAAAATCCATGATTGCAGCCAGGCAGGGCACGGTGTCTGAGTGGCAAGCAGCAAAGGGTGACTTCCAAAGCTTTTGCACTAGCTGCTGAGCAAAGTCTGATGAAAAGAAGAGATGCTAAACTGCTGTTCAAAGGTGGAAAAAGTCTGTGCTTTGTACAGTTTGCTGTAACCCCACAGCAAATCTAAGAGTTAGTGTAAGGCTAGGGCTGGATTTTGGCTTGAGCTAAGCAGAAATGCAGAGATCTTGCTGGCTCCTGTCTGCTCCAGTCAGTGGTCTCCTACAAGGTGTTTTTCCGTGGGGCTTCTTAAGGACTGCAGATTGGCAGCTGGCAGGGGCAGGAATCACTGTTTTTCTGCAGGGTTCAGTGCATGTTTATTGCTCTGCCTTCCTTTTGACTTTTCTGCTTGCCTGTGGTCTGCTTAGCCTCGAGATCCATCCTGCTGCAGATCTGCACACACCCTGCTCTCCCCCTTGCTAGCCAAAAGTTTGTTTAGCCAGAAATATTTGTTTTGTGCCTATAGCAAATAAAAGACATTCCTTGCCTTCCTGGCATATTTTCTGTGGGGTTTTTTTGGATGTGAAGCCAGACATGCACACCTGCTCAATTTGATCTCACTGTCAGCCTTCAAAGCCTGGAGCCCTTCAGGGGTTCCACACTTGCTTTCCAAAACATCAGTGGCAGCAGGGAGGCTGCATGCTTGGCTGCTGCAAGGATGGGCAGTGGGATTGGTTTTTTAGATTTATCCCAGTCTAAATCCATGCTGAATTTCACATCATGGGTCTTTAAAGATACAAATTATTGGTTTCGGCTTTCTCACATTTCCCCTGTGGCAGGACATATATGGCTTCTGTAAAAGCAAGATATGAGCCCAGCAGATGGTATCTAGAAGGAGGAAGTGTTTCCTTTGCCAGCTCCATAACCACACAAGTCCCAAACTTCCTTTTAAGTCCTCTCAAGGGTTCTTCTGAGGCCTGAAGTGGCTATGGTGGCCAGGACAGGTGGTCACTGCATTGCATGACAAGTCAAGGCCGAAATGTTTTCCTGCAAGTTTGTTTTCAAATACTAGCTCTGCTCTACGTTTTAATTTCAAGAAGGTTATACCTTTGTCACAGTTAGAATGGAATTTTTTTCATTTTTAGGGCCTTCTGTAGCTGTAATTACAATGAAAAGAACACCCCTCTTATTTGTGGTCACAGCAGATGGTTGCTGGATGGAAAAAAAAATCCTGAGATGTATTCTGCATCCCATAATTTGTCTTCTACATTACATCTAGTTATTTGATAGGCAAAAGACTTAAAAAAATGTTGCAAGAAAGCAAAGAACAAAAAATGTTCTGTAATTTTTTGCATCTTTGGTTTTGGTTGCATGTGTGTGTTCTGGGAATTTGGCAAGAAAGCTGTCTCTGTTTTACTGGCTGGTAAGAACCAAAAAAAGCTAGATTGTTCTTGTTTCACACTCTAGGTTTTCTTAAGAACTGGATCTGTCTTTTCAGGGCATCACTTACAGATAAATACATATATAAATACCTACATGCATGCTTAGGAATGGTCTTTAAATTAAAGGTTATAAAGGAAAACATGCATAGAGGATGGGTGTGCATTAAAGATGAGCTCAGACATCCTCTTGCCTGTCCCCATGGCTGTCCTGCCCTCACATCCCTTTGAGCCTCTCTGGGAGCTGGGTTGAGCCCTGCTCTGGTCCATTGTGTGGGGCTGGATCAGAAATGGGCTCCTGTGCACATCATCACCACAGGGGCTGTTTCGTGCTCTCCCCAGTGCTGTGGGCCAGCTGGGGAGACACAGGCAGCACCTGCCTGGGCCTCCAGCAGCCAAACACCCTGGATCTGCTTCCCTGGACCCGGCACCAGGAGCCATTGCATCTCCTTGGGCTGCCTCTCCAGAAAGGGACACGGTTCCCTGTGGAAAGGGCACAGGTTTTCCTCCAGAGCTGGTGTGGGGGGGTGTGCACAGGGCTCCTCCTGCAGCAGATTCCCAGGCAAGGGCTTTGTCCCTAGCAGTGCCCTGGAAGTGTCAGGAAAGCCTCTGCTGGCAGGCAGTGTCCCTGTGCTGTGCTGTGCATGCCCTGGCACACAGCTAAGCCCAGTGCTGATTTTGGCTGGCTTGGGGAAGGACAGCACTGCAGGGGCAGCAGATCCTTGGAGCTCCTTTCCCAGGTGCACACACCATCTGTGTGGCCCTGTGTTACTATGATGTTTATTTGCCTTTGTCTTCCTTCTTTCTCCCATTTTGTTTTTTTGAAGATAAGTTTTGGCCAGAGGCAGTGAACAAAAAGTGTTTTGTGCCCTAATTCTGGTTTCTTGGTGCAATCCCAGTATCTTGCTAGCCACAGGTCCTAGATTCTTGTTTTAAGACCCTGTCACCAGCACGCCATGGTGGTAGCCACGGCAGCACCTACAAGTTTTCCTGGAACATACATACTTAATATAAGGAGTGGAGTGCCACAATAACAGCTTCAGCCTCTGGCTGACACTATTTACTGTCACCCACCATGGGCAGAAGGTAGTGGGGCACATAAAAGTGGCTAATGGACCATGGCCCATGAGGGCCATGGGGTCTCGAATAAACTGATCAATCTTTCTTCTGAATTGGTAAAACCATGGCTGCCTCTGTTTTTGCCAGGGAATTCTTTGGGCCTGGTTGCCAGCTGCAGCAGAAGGAGCAGGGTGCTGCTGTGCAATGCCCCCGCAGCCTCCACCCCCTCGGGAGGTGTTGGCATCTCCCCTCCCCAGCAGGTCCCTGCGTGCCAGCACAAAGCCCTTCCTTGTTCTGCTTCCCTGTGCTCAGCCTGTGCTGAGGTGGAAGGAAGCCAAGTGTGGTGTCACCTCCCTGCCAGCCACCTCCTGTGACCACAGCCAGAGGGACACACCCTGGCATCCCCAGGAGGCTGCTGCCCACTGGCACAGGTGTCCCACCTGTCTGCTGCAGGTGTCCCTTTCCAGGCAGGGCTGAGCTTGCCCTGGCAGCTGTGCTCAGGGGTTTGCTGAGGGGACAGACAGGCCACCAGGGTGCTGGTGTTCCCTTCTCCCTGCTGCAGGTCCCTGAGCCCTGCTGTGGCTGAGGGAGCTTGCCCTGCTTGGCTTGGTCCTGCTGCTCCCTGGGTGGCAGAGCAGGTCACTGAATTTTAGGCTCTAAGGGACGAGCCAGTCTCTTGTTTGTATTCCTGAGGGCATGCAGGCATGATTTTAGATTTTTTTGGGGGGGTCATGTAGAAGTAAATGTGTGAGCATTGCAGGTCACATTTCCCAGTGAGGCTGGATTCCTGGTTGGGCTCTGATGGATTTTCTGATCTTCCAGATAGCACCTTGTGGTGGGAATGCCTGTGGGACCTCTCCTCTCTGCCCCACTGCTTGTGATTGTGGCTTTTGGAATAACGTAATTCTATCAGTCCAGTTTGGTGAGAATTTGCCAATAAAGCCAGATGTTGTCAGGGAAAGGGTTAGATGGACACAAGCAATCACATCCCCAAGAAACATGACAGCAATGTTCCCATCGGTCTAGGAAATGTGGTTAAAAATAGACCCCAAATTCATTCCCACAAATACTTTCAGACTCAGAATTCTGGCAGAAGTTTTGCTGAGGCTGTCCAGGCTGGAGCTTAGTTTTTTGCCTTGTACCCCTGCCCATCTGAACCCTATGCCATTTAGTGGTGTATTTTCTGATATTTGCATGTCTCTTGTGAAGTTTCCCTCAGCATTTTTCAAAGGAAGGGTGAACATGTGTGCTGCCCTCTGCTATGAGATCCTGAAGTGTTGCACTTCCAAGGTGTCCTCCACAAGGAACGAAGCCTCTGCTCTTCTGTACCTCCTGATGAGAAACAATTTTGAGTTCACCAAGAGGAGAACGTTTCTGAGAACACATCTTCAGGTCAGTGGCTGGAGAAAAGCTAGAGACGGGACACCTCAGATTTAGTGAACAGTTACAGCAACAGAGCTCTGTGACCTCCTACCTGCAGAGGATCCTGCCACTGCCATATGGACAAAAACCCTCCTGCTTTCCAGGCTTTGCCTAATTCCCATTTCCAGTGACTGGTCCAGGCACCCGTAGGTAAAATAATTGCCATCAAGTACTTCAAGCTGTTGAATTTTAGTGTATCAGACACCAGACACATCTCTGTGCCAGAGACTGGCTGGGATCGTGTGGAAGGCTGCCCTTAAGGGAGAAGAAGAGATTTCCTAGGAGCTGCTTTTTGGCATTGGTAGTTTTTGAAGCAATGTAGATACCTAGGGGGACAGATGAATACCCTCTGGGTTGTAAAGAATGACAGAAGAAGGTGGCTAATGTCCAAACAGGGATTCATGCTGGAATAGTTGGATTGTTAGTTCTGCAAGGCAGTTTGGTCCTCTGGGGAGTGTTTGTCCTTGGCAGATGTGAGAGCTGAGCCACAGTGCCAACCGCTGCTTACGTGGTGGAAAAGATGTGAAGTTTTCCTGTGAGCATTTTATTAACTGTGACCTTAGTAAAACCCTTTTATTATGGCTTGTTTAAATAAAGCCTCTACCTTGTCCCACAGATAATAATTGCAGTGAGCCAGTTAATTGCAGATGTGGCCCTCAGTGGTGGGACCAGATTTCAGGACTCCTTGCTCATCATTAACAACTTTGCAAACAGCGACAGGCCGATGAAGGTGAGTTGGAGATGTCACATCCCATCAGGTGCTATCAGCCATTGATGCAAGCCTGGGGACAGACTCCAGGAAACTGTGTTTAAGGGTTGGGCTAATGACTGGAACTGTGATTTATGGGCTTGTAGTAGGCTGCATTTGCTCAGTAAACAAGCGTCGTGCCAGCAGCAATAGGACCAGCTGCTCAGGCAGGTCATGCTCCAAAGGTGAGGCCTCACACCAAGGGGAGGGAGCCCAGCAGCTCAGGCTGTGCTTTGCCATGTTCTGCTTGGAAGATTGTCCAAAGAGCTTTCCAGGAACTCCCAGCTTTGAGGGAAATGGCAAGGGAGGGTCTGGTATTTCTGTTGCCTAAAGGTAATAATTAGCAGGATTTGGTTTTATTCAGCTAAGTGTCAGTAATGTTAAGAAAGAGCTCTTATGTGGAGATTAATGGTTGTATTTCTTTGGAAAATAATTGCCTGTCTTTGTGCTAGAATTAGTGGTTTGTACCCAATCCATTGAGCAACTGCAATGTGCTCCATTTCACACAGAGTAGCTGCCAAGGCAGGAAATGGGAAAAAGGAATGGGAAATGGGAAGTGTTTTTACAGTTTCATGGTTATCCTATGACCTAAAGGCTTCATGGGAACTTCCACTAGGTGTTTAATTGTGATCTAACAAATTTATAGGTAGAATATACCTGGCAAAACCTCAGTTCTTTTCTGCACACAGATGTTGCTAAGGGTTTTACTGAGCCATACTTTACTTGTAATTTACATCACAAGATGATCATTATATCAAGTTTTTGTATTTGTGTAAGTGCAAGAGTACAGGAGAAGTTTCAACACACTGGAGAGAATGCCATGCACAGCCACAGCAGCAGCTGGGCTGCAGGACTCTGAGGAGAGGGAGCATAAACCAGGCTCATCATGGAAGGGAGAGAGCTGAGGGGGACCCTACCTTCTTTCCACAGCAGACAGTTTATAGAGACATAGTTGGACTCTTTTCAGAATGTGGAGTGTAAAACAAGAGAGTGTATGCAAGTTGCAGCAAGGGCAATTCCAGTTTTGCTTAAGAAAAAATTATTTCCCAAGAGCACTGTGCAGCCCTGGGGCAGGGCCTAGAAAGGAGGTGGATTTTCTGTTCTAGGAGATTATAAAACTTGGCTAGGCAAGCCTTGGGTCTAACTCAATGTTGGCCTGGTTCTGAGCAGGGGATCAGATCAGGGCACGTGCTTCTCTACTACATTCCTGTGGTGGGAAGCTCTACAAATGCCTTCAGTGCTTTAGGAATTGAAGACAGACCACATCAGAAACTAACAAGCCAGATGTTGAATGACACAAAAAAATACTGGAGGCATGGTTTGTGGTCTCATCCAGAGATATTTGCATGCATGGAGCACTTCTGTGTTGCTCTCAGAGCAGCTCCTCAGGATGCCAAAGTGGCAGCATCACTGTAGCACAGGAACAGCCAGCCTGGCATCCTGGGCACCACCTGGAGAGATGGGCCCTGTGCGTGTCATGACTGAAATGCCTCTGAAGGCAGCTGAAACACTGAACTCTGTGTGCAGTGGGAGTTCAGTAAGGAAGAGTTAATTAGCATTATCTACTGTTCTCAGTGTTCTCAGATAAGTGAAGTTGGCTGAAAGGGTCATTCCTTGGCAAAGCCTGTATTTTCTGTATTAGCTTCTAATTCAATTTGTTTTGTGTCAGGCAACAGCTTTTCCTTCCGAAGTCAAGGATTTGACGAAGAGAATCCGCACAGTGCTCATGGCTACTGCTCAAATGAAAGAACATGAGAAGGACCCAGAAATGCTGGTGGATCTCCAGTACAGTTTGGCCAAGTCTTACGCAAGTACCCCCGAGCTCCGGAAGACGTGGCTGGACAGCATGGCCAAGATCCACGTGAAGAACGGAGACTTCTCAGAGGTGATTGGTGCAATTGAAAACGTGCTGCACAGCAGGACAGATGTACAGATGACATCTTGATAATTTCCCTTTGTGCTTTGCAGGCAGCCATGTGCTATGTTCACGTTGCAGCCCTCGTTGCAGAGTTCCTGCACAGGAAGAGTAAGTGTCTGCTGTTTGGGAGACACGAGGAAGATGATGGTGGGGTTTGGGGGTGTCAGAATCTTTTTAAAGACAAGGCTCTCTCAGTTTGGTAAATTGTAATTTTATAAACAAACTGAAAAGGAAAAAGAAGTTATTGTAGTGTATAAAGCTAGAAGATAAATAATTTTTAAGAAATGAATGTTGTTCATTCCCGTTCACTTAGACAGCCATGCTAGCATGGTGCTGAGTGAAATAAGAACTGACACATCGTGTCTTGCTTTAAATGTTCACTTGTATTTTATATTAGGAAATGTGCTCACTGGGGAAGGCCATGTTAAAAATTTGACTCAATATGATCATCAGAATTATTACTATAGGCAGTACAGAAAACTGTAGAATAAAGCAGTCAAAATTCAGTCAAGAAATGAGATTGTAGCCTAACCATACACATATGTAAAGAACAATCAGAAAAAAGGAGAGTTTTGTGGCTTAGTGCAAAACAGGAAGGAAGGACAGAGCTGTGTGTTCTCAAGTTACACCACGTTGCAGGTTTTCTTTTAATACCTGTTCTACAGCTGATATATTGACCCCATTTCTCATTTCCATTTAAGGGAGTAATTGTTGAAGTGGACCCTTAACATTTCAGAAAGTTAAGGCTGCATGAATGCTGATTACGTACACTGCCTTGGCTGGAAAGTTCTTTAGTGCTCTGCTTAGGGGGATTGGAGTCCTTCCAAATTCTGTACTTTGTCATGGCAAAGTGGGGAAAAACCAGGATGTGTTCTTGTGATATATATGCACATTTCACAAGGCTGCAGAGAGGGGGGTACTGAAAGTTCGCAATGTTTTATTTGTACACAAAGGCTGCTTACCACAAGTAGTGGTAAAGAGGAACTTCTAAAAGGGAAGAGGAACAAGTCCAAATGAATATTAAATGAAGTTTGAACATTGAGTTATTTCTGTCACTGGTACTCTTTACATATACAGAGGCTGGAATGATTCAGTAGAGGCTGAACTACCCAAAGTTTTGGAGTACCTAACTCTGCTTACTTGCTAGGAGTGTACACTTCAGTGTGCTTACCACCCAGCTCTCCAGCAATAGCTGGATAGGGATAGAGTTCTTTCCTTCCTTGGTAGCTGGTGCTCTGTTTTGGGTTCAGTGTGAGAGTGACATTGACAACACAAGGCTGCTTTGGTTGTTTCTCAGTAGCACTTACTCTAAGCCAAGGACTTCTTCAGTGTTTCAAGCTATGCCAGTGAGGAGCTGCACACAAACCTGGGAAGGAGAATAGCTGGGGCAGCTGACCTGAACTGGCCAAAGGGATATTTCACATCTCAGAATATCATGCCCAGTGTATTAGCTGCAGGAGTTACCTGGAAAGGGGGCCAGTCTGGGAATGGTTTTGGCATTGATCAGTAGGTGATGAGCAGCTGTGTTGTGAATCCCTTGATTTTCTTGAGGTTTATATCTCTCTCTCTCTGTTATTATTATTACCTTAGTTTATTTGTTTCAGTTATTAAACTGTTCTTATCTCAGCCCATGGGTTTTTCTTCTTTTCCCTGATTTTCCTCTCCATCCCACCAGGGCTGAGTGGGGCAGTGAGAGAGTTGAGTGATATTGATTTGCCAGCTCAGATCAAAATACAGCAGCATGACACATTTGAGATAATTCCACTAATCCATTTGCTTTTGTCTGCTGCAGAACTGTTTCCCAGTGGATGCGCTGCCTTCAGGAAGATCACTCCCAACATTGATGAAGAAGGTGCAATGAAAGAAGATGGTGGGATGATGGATGTACATTACAGTGAGGTGAGGTCCTGTACTGTAGGTAGGAGGATGGTAGGATATTTGATATCTGATTAGGATTTAGTTTTAGACATCATTCATATGAGCTCTAACAAATTGCAGCTGTGCACTGATATCTGTGAACAAGACTGTTCCACTCCAATTTCCCAAGGGAAATCTGCTCTGGAGAATTTTCTGTGTATGATTCAGACAGGTAAAAATTATATAAGTTCTTGGTTCCTATGAATAGCTTTTCTAGCACTGAGGCTGAAAAAGCAGCACCACAACCTTTGCCTGCTGTGTTATGCAAATGCTAATGTTGCCAGCACGGGGCAACACAGCCGGGTGTGGCGTTTCCAAGAAGGGACAATATGAAGTGAAGCTCTGCAAGGGAGAGGTCATCTTAGGGTCCCCATGGAGTTGGGGCTGTTCTGCAGGACACCATTGTAGCAGAACAATCCAGAAACCCTAGCAAGGCCTTGGGGAAGTGGGTAGATCCACCCATGAGTCATGAAGTCTCACAAGTACTTCTGCACCATCCCTGTGCAGCTGCCTTGGTTTGGCCACGTGGCTGAGCAAGGTGGCCCTGCAGCCCAGCTGCCCCTTCATCAAGGCTTGAGGATCTTGGCATCACAGCCAATATTTGTTCCTTGGACGTGTTTCTTAGTCACACACCTCTGATCTCCAGTGCTGTCCTGTCCATACTCTCCCAGATTTTTGCATTTTCCTGGGGAAGTAACTAAATAACTAGGACAGACTTGCTGGCTAATGGTTTATGAAGAGCAAATGAATTTTTAAAAAATAACTTGTTCTTTTTCTTCTTCTTCCCCTTCTTCCTCCACAAAATTTAGAATGCCTTTAGAAAGGGCAGGAATACACAGTGTTTAAACTTAAGTAACTGTAATTACTTATTCTGGGATCTGTATTCAGATACTGATAGAAGTATCTGAAGTTAGAATGGTTTTACACTAAGCTGGAGTGTTAGTAACACCACCCATTTGGTTGCTGTCACAGGAGGTCCTGGTGGAGCTGCTGGAGCAGTGTATAGATGGCCTGTGGAAGGCAGAGCGTTATGAAACAATTTCTGAGGTTTCCAAACTGATCATTCCCATTTATGAAAAGCGGCGTGAATTTGAGGTGGGTATTTCCAACTAATTTGCATGGAGCAGGTAATTTTCTAGGCTGCTAAGAAATAAAAAACAAGAGACTTTTCTATTTTTGAAGTTATTAGTTACTGAATTGGCGTCAGTAAAGCACACACTGTGCCTCATTGCTGGTTATTAAAGAAATTAGTGAAAGCAATGATCTGAAAGGTGTTTATCAAAGCTAACGACATGGATAACTCATGTTTAGTGAATAATTACCACCTTCCTGATAAAAAAACCTGTTGTCATTCCATATGCTTATCGAAGCTAGAGTCTTTCTGAGACCTGAGTTTTTAAAGGGTTAAAACCAGACTGAGAACAGTTCAAAGAAAGGACTAGATCTGTGGGTACTTCAGTGGCAAGTGGAGAGGAAGGAAGGAGGCTGTTCCCAGCCTTGCTCCTTCCCACCACGTGCTGTGAGCTGTGCTTCAGCTTAGTACTGGTCCTCTTTCCCTCCCTCTGCCATGACAGAACATCCAGCCGTATAACTGAACCTGGAGGGAGGGGGGGAAGCCTTACCTCAACCTATTTTTTAATTGTAAAGCTGTTTTTAATCAAAAAAAGACTTTCTGGGTAAAACACAGCCAGCTGCTCTGTGTGTGAAGGCTCAGTCGGGAAACACCCTGAGACAGTGTACTCAGCTTTCTCTGCAGGGGCAGGGATGTTCCTGCAGTCTGGGGTACCCTACAGACCTGAAACTAAGCATCTACTTAGAACCAGGTTTTCAAACAAGACTGCATTAGTTCAACCTCTTTAGAAATTAAGGTTTCAATTCTCCAGAGGATTGTGTTCAGGTATCGCAGAAGCTTCTGGTGTTAGCTAAAATGCACTGCTTGGAAAATCCTGCTTTCCTCACAATGTTAAAATGTGATTTCCAGAAACTCACCCAGCTGTACAGAACACTCCATGGAGCATATGCTAAGATATTGGAAGTCATGCACACAAGGAAGAGGCTTCTTGGAACCTTTTTCAGAGTGGCCTTTTATGGACAAGTAAGTATACACACTGGCTTGCCAGCTGCCCTCACCAGGCACCCTGGCCCCAAAAGCTGCTGCTCTGTCAGACCTGGAGTTGAAAAGCTCCTCTGGTGCAGCCACCAGTGTGTCCACTTGAGTGTTTTAGTATTGCACTCTGGGGATGAGGGTTTGTGTCTGTTTCCAGGAGCACGTGATTTATTATAAAGTTTATGATTCTGCTGGTAGGCTTAAAACAACTCAGCAGCTAGGAAATGCCTTAGTGGGTTCAGAAAACACTGAGGTTTCTTCTGTAGTTATAGTTATTGTAGGTCACACAAACATAATTTAGTGTGTATAGAATATAACTAGTAACAGTATATAACTATAACCATAGTATATAAACAGTAGCACTAAGAGACTTTTTTTTTTCTCTGCAGAAAAATGCTGCTGCCTTCGGGGTATTAGCAGAGTAAAAGGTTATGAGAGAAGCTGAGGCAAAATATGTATAAGTGTTGATTACACACATGTAGGGATAGGTAGTGCTTGTGTTAGCTGAGGTAGCTGGAAAACTGAATAGATCTGGGGTTCAGAGTCCCAGGAAGTGGTGTGCTCTTATCATATCTCATTGAAGTCTTCTGAGCTTATAAGCACTTGTGGTTTTATTTTTTTTCTCCACCTATAGCAATTAATAAAGTGTGATACCCTCATGTCCTTTCTGTCTCTGAACAAGCTGCTTCTGCTTGTGGACTCAAGCAAGGGGAGGTGCAGGACCCCTCTTTATAAAAAAAACATGTAAATTATATTAGCCTTGCCTTTCTTTACTTCTTCTTTTAGAGGAAATCATGAATACCCCTGCAACCATCATGGGTTTGTACCTTTGAATGTCACTGTCACAATTTATCAGAGCAGTGACTTTCCCTCTTTATAAAAAAAACATGTAAATTATATTAGCCTTGCCTTTCTTTACTCCTTCTTTTAGAGGAAATCATGAATAGCCCTGCAATCATCATGGGTTTGTACCTTTGCTTTTGCTGCAGCAGACATGCATTTTATATTTACCCTCATCTTCTCTGTAATTTTGGATATGTAAAAAGTAAATAAGGTTAGCAGCAGATAAAAGGAAACAACTGCTGGCTTAGTTTTCTGGAAGTTGGAAATAACTGGATCAGCCCTTAAAATTGAGTTGTGTAGCATCCCAACAACCAATACTTGATCCAGTTTTGCATTTTGAAGCTTTTCTGGCTTTATATTCCAGCTACACACAGAGAGCTTAACGCTGTGTCACAAGTTCTAACTGGAACAGCTCAACAAATTATGAAGTTCCCATGCTGTTTCCATTATGGGTAAGGCTGGTGATGCAAGCACAGCCTTTGATGTGTTTTGGTCTCCATTTACAGTAAATGCACCAAATCCCACTTCCCTGCATACAAGAGGAATTAAAGCACAGGAAACTCGTTTCTTTTTTTATTGCTTGAAGTCTCTTGCAGCTTACACAAATTCTTGAATTTCAGACTCTTCCTGTGGCTCTGCTGTTAGGGCTTCCTCAACTCACATATCTTTCTGCTCCTTCTCTGTACCTTGTTTTTGTGGTTTTTTTCTCCTGCCTATCTTTTTCCAAGCTTCCAAAAGGTCAAGTGCTGGCCAAACCATCTTCCACATAGTTTAGATTTCTCACTGTTTGTACTCAAGTAATGATGTGTTGTGTTTGTGTTGGTTGAATAATTTTATTTTTTTAAGACCATTTTTGAAGGAACCTATTAAACAGGCAAAGTTCAGTGAGACTTTGTGAGCCATAGCCTTCCAAAACTTTTTGGCTTTCTGATATGTTAGTAGAAGCTTGTTTTACAAGCAGCAAATCTAAGATACAAGTTTTCCAAATGAAGGAACACAGCTACATGCCAGACATTCTTTGAGGAAGAAGATGGGAAGGAATACGTCTATAAGGAACCCAAACTGACAGGCCTCTCAGAAATCTCCTTCAGACTTCTTAAACTTTATGGAGAAAAATTTGGGTCAGAGACTGTAAAGATTATCCAGGATTCTAATAAGGTAGAGTTAAACTGCATGCTCTGTGGAGCTGAAGGAAGATGACAGAGCATCCCTTCCTTCTGCCAGGGGGAGGGGGAGAATGAGCCCTCTCCTCCACCCTCTTACAAACACCTTGCTTCCCATTGTCCTGGCATCCTCATGCTCCTGTGTGTGGATATGTTGCAGAGCTTGACAAGGTGCTGCTGTGGCTCCCAGCTGTGAATTATGAATGAAAATTGCAATCCCCGTTGCTCTGAGCCTTGTTGAAGGCATTAGAAGCCAGCACAGAGCATCAGGTGACTGGAAGCAGAGTTGCTTCTTGTTGCTTTGATGCTGCTAAAAGATGGTCTAAAAGAAAACCTCTTGGGGCCTTGCAGCCTTAGCTCCTTTATTTTCCTCTGGAATACTTATTTATGCTCCCTGCAAGAGCTGTGCACACCCTCAGGCTGCAGTGGGATTTATCTGGGTTACCAAAGGCAGTGCTGGTGATCCCAAAGCTGGTTTAGTGCAAGCCTGCAGGTTTGGCTGGCCCAGTACTGCATGAGCACTGGATCTTTGATCACTGAGTCTGGAAACTTTGTGGTTGTAGTAAAAGGACTGAGTAGCTCAGTCCTGTGCTGCCCTGATGGGTCAGAGGACATGACTGCCTGCTGCAGGAACAGCTTGTTTGGCACCACGTGCTGTATTTCTTGTGCCACACCTCCTTGTCTTGTCTGCTGGTGGATGGTCTAGACATATCTGCGGAAGGCAAAATGAGCATTTGGCAAGTCACTGGCCTTCCTGCAGTGAGGCCAGATCAGAGGGAATTATTCTTAATCAGATCCCAGTGAATAGATTAGCCAATTATAACTTAGTAACCTTTGCTCCTCCTGTGTGTAACCCTCTTTATTTCATAGGTCAATATTAAAGACCTTGATCCCAAGTATGCCCATATTCAAGTGACTTATGTGAAGCCCTACTTTGAAGACAAAGAAATGTCTGAAAGAAAAACTGAATTTGAAAGAAATCATAATATCAATAGATTTGTATTTGAAACTCCTTACACTTTATCTGGAAAAAAGCATGGCAGTGTGGAAGAACAATGCAAAAAAAGGACCATTCTAACTAGTAAGTACAAATATCTGAACATGAGACAGTATCAGTAACTATTAGGAGACTTGTTCCAGCTCATGAAAATATTCCAGAAGTGTGACACATTCTCTCAGATTAATCAGAATTGTGAGACAATATTCTGCTTGGGAGGGGGGATTTACCTTGTGTTTTTAAGTGCACATTTTTACAGATTAAAAAAATCTTCCTGTTAAATTATAGCCTTGTTTGGGATTTCACATCCCCAAGGATATATATGTTCTGTGAAGAGTACCCCTGTGTGCTGCATGACTTCTCAATCTATACATTTCTTTTGCTGTTTCTGCTAGCTTTGAACTCCTTTCCATATGTTAAGAAGAGAATTCCAGTCAATTATGAACATCAAGTCAATTTAAAGCCAATTGATGTCGCTACTGATGAAATAAAGGACAAGACAGCAGAGCTGCAGAAACTCTGCAGTTCTGCTGGTGACGTTGACATGATCCAGCTGCAGCTCAAACTGCAGGGCTGTGTCTCTGTGCAGGTCAGTCTGTTTGATGTCTGTTCAGAATCTCATTTGCATGCACAGCTCGGGGTGAGGCATGGTCACAACACATTTACTTTCCAGAAATCATTAACTCCCCAGGCTTCAGGGCTGCAGCCTCCAGCACAGCCTCCCTGCCACGTTCAGTGCTGCACACGCTGGGAATAAACATTTCCTCCAGTGATGTTGACAGAGTCAAGTGTAATTGCACATTAATTAACCATAAGTAACTGCTGAAACATACTTAAGTCTTGAAGATTGTACTGTGAGGATCAGGAACAAAGAGCTGTTTGTGAGTCTGGCTTCTCGAGCTGGATGAGTGACCTTAGGACTCAGACTGTGCTGCTTTTCCACACAGAAATAGGAAGAAAATATGAGGAAACAATCTTAATATTTCTTTTTATCCCAGCAGGAGTTCTAGCATAAATGATTTCTTCTTTCATTCTAGGTTAATGCTGGTCCTTTGGCCTATGCCAGAGCTTTCCTAAGTGACAGCCAGTCCAGCAAATATCCTGCTAAGAAGGTGAATGAGTTAAAAGAAATGTTCAGGTAGGATTTCTAAGTAATAAAAACTAGCAGCTGGGTGGAAGATGGTACCTGCTCTGGTTATATTTTTGTCTGTCTCCAAACTCAGCAGATGCTGGATACTTAGATATGTCTTATAAAGATCCAAGTCTCATGGGGTTGTGGGTGCTCACACATATGAAAAAAGCCAATGAAATTATATATGTCAAGATCATATATTTCAAGATATATATTCCCAAGTCCAGGGCTGTGCTCTCCATTGGGAGATTCGCTTGAACACTTGCTTCAACAGTTTGTGTACGTTTTTGAGATTATCACATGAAGTATGTTGGAAAACCAGAGATATGACAGTCCAGGGGCTCAAGGGTCTTTGATATTGTGCATTGTTTGCCAGTTTTTCCAAGGAGATTTTTTTGCTAGCTAATGATGAACTTGAAATATTTTAAAGCAAATACTTTCCCAGTTTATGGTGGAGGAGCAGTGTTCTTGTTTCTGTTGCTAATTTTTGAAACTGTGTGACTTGCACAGGTGTTTTTCCAATTTCTGTCCCTTAGGGTAAGTTTTGCCTCCCACTTGAAAGTGTCCCCCAAGATATGATTAGGCAACTCTTGTTTCACCTCAGTATGATGAGTTTTTGCCACACTCTTTTCTGGGTCTCTCAGGTGCAACCAGCTGTCCACCAGCCCCTGCATTTTTTACTGTGTGCTGGTGGCTTCCATTTCACCCATTTCTCCATTCTTTTTGTATGAAGAAAGCAGCATTTGGACCAGTCCCATTCTTCTGTGTACCAAGTGACCTGGCAGTCAGGGAGCAATCCCTGAGAACATGCCATGCATGGTTTTACTTTCCAGCCTTGCAGTGCAAACACAGTCTCCATTTCAGTTGTGAATCTGTTAAATTGAGTTTTATAAAAAAAGGAAAATATATGTGTTAAATGAAGCGAAGAATCAATAACATACCTCAGAAAGAGCTTCCCATGGTGTGAATTTCCTTCTGGAGGGTGTCTGTGCTGTCAGGAGCCTGACCTTAGCCAGCCCTGCTGTGTCACATGCAGCCAGCTCTGGGCAGCCCTGCATGACTGGCTGTTCCACCTGTGAGGATCCAGGCTCACAGGAGCTCCAGCAGAAAGCCCAGTACCTGGGTTGCAGTCCCTCTTCATTCCCTGGTTCCCTGGGCCAGGAATACCCCTGGAATATGTCTTGCCCCAAACACAAGAGAAGAGGGGGTGGGAGGTACTGAGATTTGCCTGTCTGTTCAGCTGCTTGCTTTGAGAGAAAACTGGACTATCGTAATGCTCCAAGTTCATTCCTTTCCTCCCCAGGAAGTTTATCCAAGCCTGTGGAATTGCTCTGGAGCTCAACGAGCGTCTCATTAAGGAGGATCAAGTGGAGTACCACGAGGGGTTAAAATCAAACTTTCAGGATATGGTGAAAGAGCTTTCTGATATCATCCATGAGCAGGCATGTACTGCACATCAGGAGCCCACAGAGGTGGCTCTCTGTGCTTGAAAAGTGACTGAGCTCAGAACTGGCTGGGAACTGAAAATGTGATCACTCCTCGTGTTCTGTAGCTAAATATAAAAGGGCGAGTAAGCAAACGTGAAAATTAAGCAGTAGAGTTGGTGGATTCCTAAAACAGCTTTCTGTTGACTGAAAGTCTCAGCCTGATGTTAGTATTCAGAGTGCTGCAGGGTGGAGTCTTCAGTGACACACCCCTGCCTGCCCTGGTCATCAGAAATCCTGTGCCATGTTCTGCGTCATATTTGGAAATTATAAAGAGGTCACTGGTCAAAGTTCTCTGGCAGAATTTTCATTTCCTCAGTTCTAGCCAGCTTATGGTATTTTTTTTTTGGTGTTATTTTTCCTTATATATGTTTTCTTATAATTTTTGCTTAATGCCAACATGAAAATTTGTATGCACTGGTAAAATTCATGCTAGTTTATCTGATCTATCATCTAATGTTTTCTTGGATCTTTCTAGGAAATTACTTTTTACTAATAGCATCAGAGAGTTGAAAGATTCAAAGAGCAATTGTACTTCTATCTAGTATCATGCTGTGAAATTAGATGAGAACTGTCTTTCTGAAGTAATTTCCATGCTTCTGCTCTTTAATGTTGCCTTCATTATGACAAAAGAAAGCTTGTACATTTATAGCATCAAGGATATAAAATTAACAGTACAGACTGCATTGTGGTCCATAGAACTTGAAATTTAGAGGAATGCTTTCAGTTAGCATTGACTAACTGGAATCTCCCAGTTAGTCAATATGTAGTCTATGTGTGACTATGAATGAAAGATGCAACATGTTAAGTCACTAAATAAAATTAACAGTACAGACTGCATTGTGGTCCATAGAACTTGAAATTTAGAGGAATGCTTTCAGTTAGCATTGACTAACTGGAATCTCCCAGTTAGTCAATATGCAGTCTATGTGTGACTATGAAAGATGCAACATGTTAACTCACTAACAATGAATAGGCAAATTCCACAGCTAGTTGAGTAGTTGTTCACACTAAATGAAAAATCTATGAATGGCAAAATAATACAACTGCACCAGGCTGCTGTGTGTAGATGAGGTTGATTTAGAATAAAATAATGCTTATGGGAATAAGAGTCTTGTTATGGAAGAGTACAACATCATTTCAGGGAACAGTCTCATGATGGGGATGAATTTTGTTGTAGGAGTGTAAGGGTGGATCTGTCTGAGAGTGACTGCTGCATTTCTGTTGCTTTTGTTAGGTTCCCCTTCTATTCCGCTCGTGGCCACCGTTGTTTTAATATGCAAACTCTTGATTTTGCACATTTGCCACAGTTTTTTTCATTGCCACTAACTGCAGAGAGGCTTGTTCATAAGAGCTGCCACCTGCTTACTCTAAGCTGTTTGCCAGTGCCAAGACTTCTAATTTGCATGCAGCTGCTGAAACTTTTGTGGCTTTTGAATTTTGCAATAGTCAAATCAAAAACAAATCACTCAGTCAAAGTACAATAGCGAAGATTATTTTAGCACAAAGAAGCATTGTTAAAACACACCCCCTGCTACCTCAATAGATTTATCCATTGCTGTGTTGTCTTTGCTTAATGGGCAAAGTGTGACTGAAATGTCCAAGTGATGGGCTCCCTGGGAAGGATATACTTTTCACTTTCTTCTTGTAATAGCTCAAAAGGCAGCTTAAAATACCAAATTTATGAACACTGTTCTTCATAGTTGCATAACGTGATGTACAACAGCTGACTTGAACTTTTCATTGCCATCAAATGACCTAATATCTAACAAATTCGTCCTAATGGAATAAGTTTCTTATTTTCAACATTAGTCAGTTAAATGTAAAAATATAGTGCATTAACTTAGGGTTCTCACTGCAGATAGCATATGCTTTTCTAAATATTGTCAGTGTCCTAAAGCAGCACAGGCAGTGCCCTTTGTTTGAGATGCAAGAGCAGATGAGTAGTCACTGGGTCAGCCTCTGACCTATTTACAGATCTTTTAAACTACAATGTAAACACAAAAAATTTATAAACTGCAGCTGAACATGTCCAGGAAATTCCAGAGACTGGCAGAAAGCTGGGTATCCAGAGGCTGTTTATGATGGCCAAGTGATCTCAGTTTCACTACTGCAATTTCAAGGTTACTGACTTGACTGGTGAATCACATGGTGAAAATAAATGCACAGTCAGCTCTGCCATTCCAGCTGGATCCTGTGCTGTCAGGATGTCCTTCAGGCTGCAAAGTACAAAATCTGGACCCAGAGGTAGTGAGTGTCTTTGGGATTTAGCTGCATGTACTCCCCATGCTCACAAAAATCCTATTAGAATTCTGTTACTGCTGAGACATAATAAAAAATTGTTGTACAGAGAACTGTTTCTTTCCCGCAGTGCATAGTTGTAACTAAAAGTGATCCAGTAATACACAGAATAGTGTATGTATTAATGCTGCAGAAATCACTAAACTACTCTTCTTTCTCATTTCTTTGTTATGCTGCCTTTGTGAAACAGCTTTGAATACAAGGTTGGATATCTCTTTTGCATACCTTTTTAAACAGCTTGATTATCATAATGAAGTGAAACCTGTACTGAATTTATTATTGTTTTGCTTTTTTAGATCTATCATGAAGACACAATGCATTCACCGTGGATGCAGGACTCACTTCATGTCTTCTGTGCCATCAGTGGAACCTCTGGTGATGGAAGTTACTGCTCACTCAGACCCACTGCTGACATATAAACATATCAGTCATATTTTACAGAGCCTCCTCAGGAATTCTTGGAACTGTACAAAGGATGTGTAAAACCATCCATGATGAGCAAAGATTGAATTGCAGGGTGGTTTGGTTTGTTTTGCTTCAGTTTTTATTTCCCACAAAAAAAGTTGCCATGCTTTCAAACAGGGTGCTTGCTTATTTTGCTGAGCAACATTGAAAGTGCCTGGACATTGCACCACTGTGCTTGTTTTCTACTATTTTTTTAAGCTAAATGAATAGCAGGACATAGAAAGGCAATTACCTAAATACATGTTGAATTGCTGAACTATGAATTGAAACAATGACGTACTGTGTAAAGTTGTACAATGGAATATAATAAAATGTAAAACTACTTTGTAAATAGAAGTACTATAGAGTATATAGAAATTAGCATTTTATCATATTTGCTGCTAAAAGCTTTGTTGGATAGGGGACATGAAGGAAAAATTGTATTTACTGGTAAGAGAGTTTTCTCTTTTAAAACGTGCTTTGGGGTCCACATACCCCTACTGCACTTCATGAGAGTAAACTTGCCCTAGTCTGGAATAATAAAACCTAAGTCAGAAATTATAATTTTCATACATCCTCAGAGCAGATATTTCTAAAATAATCTCCATGAAAGTTGAGCTCACTGTAGCTGATTCCAATTTTTCACAGCTGCAGGAGAGGATGGATTGTACCCTCTGAGAGCAAACCTGAGAGATGTGTCATTTGATGCGAGTTTTCTCCTACTTGCCACTCATGGTCTCACACAGATATAAACTCTGAGAACAGCTTAAATTGAGTTGGAAATTATAAGGTGCTTTAATAACTTTCGGGAAAAAAAATCTAATAATCGGAGAGATGTGATTTGTCTCACACAGATATAAACTCTGAGAACAGCTTAAATTGAGTTGGAAATTATAAGATGCATTAATAACTTTCGGGAAAAAAAAATCTAATAATCTGAGAGATGTGATTTAAAAACTTGCAGCACATCAAAATAACTTACACAGATTTGAGGGATTTGTTAGCACCACAGGTCATGCATGTTCCCTCCTGTTAAGCAGATTTGTTCTCTGAAAGTTCATTCTTTTTGTCTGATAGGTGGTTGGAGAAAATGTATTTTCCACAATTCTTCTATTCCTTCTTCCCCTTCCCAAAGCTTTCATACATTCTCTGCCACTTTTTTTAATAGTACGCTTCAGATTCAGGAAGAAGAACACAGTTCAGTAATTCTTTTATCCAGCGACATTTTTAATATCCATGTTTTTCAAAATCCTGTCAATTGTATATATGGTTCCAGTAGTTCATATGGGAAGGGTGGGAGTTTTAAAGATATGTAACAAAATGCCATAATAAAATTACTCCAGCTGGGTATTAGCTTGGCTGTAGTGTCTATAAAATGTTTAGCTTCTAAGTCTTTGTGACAAAAATTATCTTCAAATAGTAACTGGACCACATTTCAAAATGTTTATTATGCATGATTCTAAATACCTACAATTATTTGTATTCTGAGAAAATAATGTTGTGATCCATAAACTCACCCATTAGCTGTTTCAAGCAAAATACAGATGTGCCTATAACAAACCAGCCACATTTCTGCTTCTATGTGCTTTTGTGCCAGACAGGCTCTAAATTTATCACAAACTTCAGTAAGAGGAAGAGAGATTAGTGTGTGGAAATATGGTTAGCACCTTCCTCATTGTTATCTTTCAACAAATATTTAAAAGCATACAGGGAGAGTTTTCCAAGTTACTTTACTAAGACATGTGAAGCTCATTATTAGTCAATCCAACACAAGATACTTCTGGAGCTAATTGACCTCTAAATATCAGTAGTAAAGATATATCTTGACTGCAGTCAGCAGATGTATGAGATACAGACATCCAAAAGCTCTTGCACTGTGGCCCTTTCAAATACTACAGATAACCTAAGAGTTTTCCTGGATTTGCAGGGAGATCCTTATGCATGTTTTTTGTTGTCTTGAATGTTCTGAGATAATATCGTTGGCTGAATTTTCAATTTCTATTCCTTATTTTTACTGGAATTCCCGTGGAGTTCTTACTTCAGATGTCTTTAGTGGTCCAAGATGAAATGTTTGTCTGAACTTCTGAAGCGGTTGATATTGGAGTTGTTCTGTCATTTCACTGCCATATACTGGAAAGCTGTCACGGTAATTTGGCCAAAAAAGAAGTGCTTAATATCAGTCCAGTTAGAATATATACAGTCACTGCATTTCAGAAGATACACTTATTTGCAGTTTTAATGAATTACATAAATTACATGCCCTAAGGATTAGCCTTCTGTCCTGCTAAATAATTTTCCTGGATTTTCTACAGAAAAATCTCCTTTTTATGTAGGTTATAAAAAGACTGGTAACAAACCAACTTGTTTTTACTTTATGCATTCACCCATCTAGAAAGGGTGAGGAGTGGCCATTATTTTACAGCTGTTTTTGGACAATGGTGCCAAGAAGATGATCACATTTTTCTGTCTATCCTTTTCTTACTTAATTGTCTCCAGATCTTTTCTTATTTATGGCTCAAAGAGCTTAACTCACAGACCTATCTGGAGATTGTGCTGTATATGTGCCTGTTTTAAGTAGCTGATACTCACATTGGGTGCATCATATTTTCTACCTGTTTGAGAAGAAATGTCTAGTTTTCATTAACATTTTTAATTTTCTTATGTTGCCTGAGGAACGGCAGGATTCTTTAGTCTTGAAAAATTAGTGGAACATACTACATTTGTGTGTCTCTTATCATTTTTGCTGTAAAACTGCTGTGTAATACATCAAGTCTTCAGAATGGATGCCTTGGTAATTTTACGTAAAAGGAAAAGAGATGAAGTATCTGTGAGGATTAAGAGGAGCTGGCTATAACAAAGTATCAGGATTGGTTTGGATAATGGGATGTGTCAGAGCCAGATGGTTTACAAATAGGACATACAAAGCAACAAAGGGTCTGCCAGAATTTTATGTACAAGAACTTACTTTTAGAGATTTACCAAGTAAGCAAAGTGTAAATATTTTCTCTCTTGGACCTACTGCTTTTTTCTCTGCAGAGGGATTAGAAAGTATCAGTTTAAGAAAAATAACCTCAGAGCTTCATTTCCTCTCCCCCAAAATTTCTGGAATGAAGAACTTACTGCAGAAAATGATGTATTTTTACATATCATTTGATGCTCTAAACTTCTTCTGATATCAGGACTTTTCACGAGATAGGCCAGCAAATGACAAATCATGGATGAGAGAACACCTGTAGCGTGAGACGTTTGGTTTTGTTCCAGAAGACCTTTGAACATACACAACATGGTATTTTGATATCGAATAAGACTTTGCATAAACATAATACCTTTGTCTTAAAGTGGTAAAATATGTTTGCTTTCCCTTTCTAAAGGTACCAGTCCCAGGGATTCCACATTATGTTTTGAGTAATTTGGCCCAAAAGAATTGGAGAAGAATGAAAGTGGAAATTATGGACACCAAAATTTAATAGAAATTAAATTACATCTTACCCAATTTACCCACTAGAGGAGAGTAGAACATGTGGATCTGATGTTCACTGAGATGAGTTCAAAGAGCACTAGTGTACAGCTAATTCTTATGCAACCAGACTGTAGTACTTCAAATAATCTGCTTATGCCAAGCAGTGGCAAACCAACTGTGATACACATATAATATTTCAGCTGGATGTAATTTACTCTCTTCTCATGTAAATCTAACACCTGCTGCTCCATAATCATAACAGGAGTGCTTTTGTCCTGCGTGTTGTACCTTGGAGTGTTGTACTAGCCCTGTTTAACCTTCTGTGTGTGAAAGAACAGCACCTCCCATTTGCCTTGGTTCTTAACTTGCTGCACTGGACTCAGAGGATGAACAGAGCTTCCTGAGACCAGCCATCCTGTACTGCTCTTTTCACTTCCTTTTTCTTGAATAATGAGTAATTAGACAAGAATCCAGGGAAAAAAAGTCACATGCAGTCAAGTTCAGAGTTTATTCCATGTCAAAATAAGACTAGAAAACCAGGAAAAATAAGTATTTCAATAACAATGTTTTGCCTAGGGTTTTTTGGGTTTTTTTTATTTCTTTCTTCATTTCACAGAACAGGGTGGGTGATCAGAAGCTAATACCAGTGTAAGATTCATGGGACTAAAGCCTAGTGCACTGAGCTATCACATATGCACCCCCTAAAGAAGGTTACCAAAATAAATCTTCAAACAGAGAAGTACACCAAATGAAATGGTGAATACTAAATTATTCAGCAACAAATAGAAGATGCTGACTGAAAAATCCTAAAGGAGCATAAGCACCACAACATCCAGCTCAGGGAAATCCCACAAACATGATTCATTGGGAAAACAGAGACAGTCATAGACACAAATTTATCAATAGAAACAAGATCTGAATCACAAAAAGGAAACGTCCCAGCAGATAACCCTACTTTCCTAAAAAATATCCGGTAAATTTGTCGTTGTGTTTTTGCTCTGTTCTGAAGTGACGATTTTCAAACGCAGACTTTTGCTCTTTAGGGATGTATTTGCTGTTGCTCTCCTTCAACTAGCTCAGCCTACAAGGTGGTTAGACTGATGTACATGCCCAGGCAGTTGAACCAGCTCTTACATGATGTAATGTAATGTAAGTCAGGTATAATTGTTACTTACCTTACCAGAGGATAAAGGAAAAACTGTTTTTTTCTACTTCTGCCTTCTGAGGCTTCTGTATGGAGCTCTTGCAAGCCTTGGCCAAACAGCTGTAAAACCAGGCTTATGCCTTGCCTCCCTTGGTGAGTAAAGGAGATACTCCCTTGCCAAATAAGTAGGTAAATCAAGTAAATCTTCATACTTAGGGAATAGTGAGCAGAAAAGTTGATGCATGAGCTTGTAATAGAATTTATCAGAGGGGGAGATAGAACATTTGCACAAACATGCTTGGCTCCATGTCCACCCAAAAGTGATCTTCAAAAGAGGTGGGTTTTATTCCACAAAATTTCTCATTTTCGGCAGGGCTAGGGCAGCAGTTCAGAGTTTGCAGAGTTAGTGTTTGTTGTGAACGTGTGTCACAAAATTGTAGATGTCCCCAGAGAACACAGAACAAAGAACACAACAAAGGTCAAGACGTGAGGAGCCATGTGAGTCAGACTGGGTTTTTTCAACACAGTTTTGGATTTTTGTGCCTCAGATCCAGCTGTATTCTATTTGAGTCCTTTTTTGAACTGACTCCAGCCATCTTCTGAAGAGCCTGTAATTATTTTGGCTGAGACCTAAAGTATTGACAGAAGCTGCTGCAAAATCAGAAATTAAGAATCTCTACATTGATGTGGAATAACTTCTGGTCCCAAAAGGGATATTTCCCCATGGCCCTGTGCTGCTAATAATCACTGCCTCTTGCTGGACTTAGTAATTGTGCAGGCACACCAGGCATTGGCACAATTTCTTAATTGGATTTAGGAAACATGCACAGGAAAATGATTGGATTTTTGTTTTCTTGCATCTGCAAACTCACTGCATGGCCCCACAATCACTGGCTTTGTTTGTGTGGGTGGAAAAGACAGGAGCACACAGCCAAGGGCAGGTCAGTAAGATGATTGGAAATCAGTTTATGCCAAGCTTGAAGCCACACTCCAAGTACTTGTTCAACAGATCATTGGAAAGGTTCCTCAGGTGTGTCTGTGAGCTGCAGTCACCACAGCGCAGGTGCATCGGCTCACAAGAATGTCAACGAGCGTGAGATTTGCAACAGAAAGCTGCAGGACAGGACGCAATGGGATTGAGAAATGGGAAATCTCTGGTAGGTGGCAGAGATCAAAGGCTCTGGCAGGAGTTGTGATTGCCGGGAATAGGGATGGGAACATGACAACAAGCTGAGCTTTCAGGGAGAAGGAAGAGAGAGGGGGAAGAGTGTTTCAGCTGCTGACAACGTTGATAGGCAGGCAGCCAAAAGCAGTGAACAATTTCATGTGTGCTTGACGTTGGCTCTCCTAAGAGAAGGAGTGGACAAAACAGAAAGAAGGAAGGAAAGGAAATAGCAAGGAAACTGAAAGCAAGAAAGGGGTTGCTTGGATCAGCTCTACTCTTCAAATGTCCTCACTAGCAGGCATAGTCCATGCTTGCTCTGATTGCACAATCTGATCTCCATCACACAGTTTAAATGTTCCAAATCCTGGAATTTCAAACCACATGTTTATATGATTATAATTGCAGGTCCTTAGGCACTTTTTAAGAGCAACTAGAAGTCCTCTTATTTAACAAAAAGACAGAAAAGCAAAAAAAGCCCAACATTAACACAGGATATTCCCCACCCTGTCATAAAAAGGTCCACTTCCCTTTTTCTAGAATGCTAAAAAGCAGATGAACTCTTGCAAAACTCTTTGAGGAGCTGAGTAAATACTGAAACATTCTGTTTGGTTAGGAATAAGTCAGTTTTACTAACAAATTTTGGTTTGCCCTGAAACTCAGCCAAGTTTCCTCCCTGCTGGATATGTACTATTTTTAGAATTACCTGTATTTGGGTGGTAACTAGGACCAAGCTTGCTAGCTACCACAAAATTCTGGTTCAGAAGGAAAAGTTTTATCCCAAATATTTTATTCTTCTGAAATTCATCAAAACAGCACTTATGTTCTATTCCCAGTTTTGAAAAAATTTTGGAAAACTTGCTGTATCACACCCATAAAAAATGTGAGAGCAAAATTCCAAGTGACCATATTACGTTTGGAAAGGGCTGAAGGAGAGGGAGTTTGGGGAAGTTTGTTGAAGGCAGATCTGAAAAAAAAAAAAAAAAAAAAAAGAACAATATGCATTTTTAGCATAGATGAGAACTGTAGAAATTATCTGAATTTTCAGGAGGGATTTTGAAAAGCGGCATTCTGCCAGGGGCTGAATAACTACTCTGACATCAAGAGAACTGCTCGGGGATGTGCTAACGTAGCTGCTTTCCTGGGAGAGGATATGAACCATACCCTGTGTGGGGTACGCTTCAATAGCTGAAGCGGACAAGTGTGAAACCAGTTGTAAAAGGAAAACGACTTTGACTGACAGAACGAGATCTTCGTCAGTCTGTGAGGAAACGCGGGGGGCACGGGGCTGGCGGCGGGGCTGCAGCGGCTGCGGTCCCCGCAGGGGCTGTGCGGGCACCTCCCGCGGCGTCCCTGCGGCCCCGCGATCGCAGCGGGCTCGGGGAGGCACCGACGGCTGCAGCGGAAGGGAACTCAATCATCTCAGTCTTTTCCAATCGAATTGGTTGGGTGAAGCGTCTCTGTGCTGAACATGCTGGAGGCAGCGGCGGGGAGCGGAGGGCAGTGAAGGGGCAGCACACGGGGCGACAGAGGGGTGACAACAGAGGGAGGGCAGTGCGGGGCCGTGGGATGCTCCCGTCGCTGCACAGCTCTGCGGGCAGGGGCGGTGCTGCCCAGGTGGCGGGGCCGGGCCGCCCCTCCTGCCTGGCTCGGATTACCTGGGCGGGCCGGCCCGGCCCGTCCCGTCACGCCGCCCTTCCCGGCTGGTCCGGCCCCTTGACGGGAAGTGGGAGCGAGGGGCCGCGCCGGGGCGGCCGAGCCATGGCTGTGGCCGGAGCAGCTCCGCTGCCCTGCCCGCTGCTCCTCGCCGTCTGCTGGGTGGTGGCCGCGGGGACGGCGGCAGGTAGGAGCGGGCAGGGCGGCGGGGCGGGCGGCGGGGCTCGGGAGCGGCCGCGGGCTGCGCTCCGTGCCCGCAGGCGCGGTGCCGGCGCTGCCGCGGCCGCTCCGGGCTCCCCTCGTGCGTGGGTCGGGTCGGGCGGCTCGGCCGTGGCTCCGCGCACACGCGGGCATCGATGTGAGGGAAATGCGGGCATGGATGTGAGGGAATTGCTTTCATTTTGTAGCAGGAATCGCGCGAAGCTCGTCAGCCGTGTGCGAGGCAGCGCCGGCTGCGCGCTCCGCGCTGCCACATTACCGGGAGCGGGGATGCTGAAAATCTGCTCTCCCCTTTCAGTGAGGCAGCTCTTGGCAGGGTCGGCAGAAATGTTTTAAGCTCCATCTTCGTTTCCCGGGACAGTTTCTGCCTTAAATCCCAAGCAGAATCCCCCGCCCTCCTGCCGGTGCCCGCGTCTTGCGGCGGTGCGGGAGCGGCTCCGCCGGGTGCGGGCAGGCAGAGCCTCCCTCGCCCTGTGCCTTCGCTCTTCCTTTGGTATTCCCGATTTTGGAAGTACGAATGTTTAGTTTTAGGAAACATGCGTGCGCGTCTGTGAGGACTTCATAAGGACTCGGGCTTGAAGGTTTATTCTCTGCTCATGTTATCCAAAAACTCAGCTATAGACATTAAGGAAATGTTATTTTTTTGTCTGCAATTCAGTTTATCACTGTGAAATCAACTTTCAGAAAATGCAGGAGGACAGAATAAAAACATGAGTTTTTTACTACTTTACAACGCTCTCACGTGGTACTTGAAGCACAGGATTTGTTGATGTTTCCTCGTTAGGGGTTTTGTAAATTATATGTTTTCTATGCCTCACTTAATCTCTGCTGGCTACTGCTGTTCTTCTTAGAAGCACCACCGTGGTTTTGCATTGTAGCGGTGAAATAACGGCTTGCCTACATTTTGTAGTCGGTCATTGAGTTGTTCTGCAAAATTGCTACAGAAATTTTAATAATTAGAGCATGAGACTATATTTTACACAGACAAAAGTATGAGATTAGCTTAATCTATGAATAAAAGCTGAATTAAAAACATTAAAACACGAGCTTCAGAATTCTGTACATTATTAAAAAGCCTACTAGATTTAAACTTATGCTAATACTGATTAATTTATAAGCTGTAAATATTAGCACTTCTTTGTGCGGCTAGTAATCCACAAACTTAAGTACAATGGCTTCTAATCAAACCTTTTAGAAGAAAATGTTTAGAACTTCAGAGTAGAAATTAGGGACGACATTTTTTAATGATTTGTGGCTGTTATAGTTAATAGTTCAATCATGACAAGATGGAATGTTTGGAACTGTGTACTCTTGTTGATTTATTTTTTTTTAATATGATCAAAAGGGCTCAGTGTTTGTAAACTTAATGTCCCAAGGCTGTTCCTAAAGCCCGTCCTCTGTTTTTGTTTGTGGAAGAGGTAATAGGCAAAGATGTTCTTGCTACATTCAGTTTTCTCACTGGAGACTGTATTTTTGCAAGAATAAAAATTTCCTCTTTCTGAGAAAATCCCAAAAATTCAAAAATCCCAACAACTTGATGTATTCAAACAAACTAAGCATATTCAAACTAAATCAGTGAATCTTTGTAATTTTTCTCTTTATCTGTGCAAACACATGGATTAAATGATGCCTGATCTCTACCATTGCCTGTGCTTGAACTATGCAAAGGTCTGAGAGAGCTCCAGAAGTTTGGTGAATTCCCTTCAAGATTCTAAGCATATTCAAACTAAATCAGTGAATCTTTGTAATTTTTCTCTTTATCTGTGCAAACACATGGATTATAATTATGCCTGATCTCTACCATTGCCTGTTCTTGAACTATGCAAAGGTCTGAGAGACCTCCAGAAGTTTGGTGAATTCCCTTCAGGATGTAGCTACTCTGGCTTTTAGGAAATATAAAATAGTGGTGTCATGGACACTTTGAGCAGAACTCTTGCTCAAGGAACCTCTTTTGCTTTCTCTATCTTCCCTCTCCCTTGTGCTAGTAGAAGGAAATGGGGCTGCACTGTGACTTGGATGGGAAAACTGATCTTGATGGAATCATTCTGCCCTTTTCCTATGAGCTCTCTTGAATGCTGGGATGGGTTGAGCTTGGTTCCCTTGGACAGCAGAACCTGCAGCACGAGCTGATATCTGTTTGAAGTGTTTGTGAAACTATTGAGAAACCAGGGTACACTCTGTCCACAGACTAACAAGTGGCAGTGGCTCAGTGATGATACCTGGAGATACCCTGAGAAACAGTCTCATTGGGCTTCTGGTTCAACATCTTCTCATAGTACATATTAGAGTAGCCCTTTAAAATTCACTTTTCCTTTCTTAGGGAATTCCCAATTCGTGATGTTTTTCAGAATTGATGTCTGACATGTACTTTACTTTTTCCTGGAAGTTTGCCATTTCCTGTCATATTTCCCTTCTTTGTTTTCTAATATGATCTTCAAGCTTTGTGATGGATCTTGAGTAGGCATTGACTCAGTGCACAAGATAAGGAAGGGTCAACGCACAAATGGATTTATCGCTGCGACCGTTTGAGTCATGGCCCTGCTCTGCTTCTCATTGGCCTTTGGGGGGGTAAAAAATGGACCACTGAAGTGTGGCAGCAGTAAATTACTGCTTGTCCCACACTGGTTTTGCTCACTGTGCCAGAACATAGCATTATATTTTTAATAGGTAGTTGAGAAAGTGATGTGGTTTCCTTGTTGTTTTTTAACATTCTTGCATTTGCAATCTTTGCTTTGCTTGCAATCTTTGCTTAAAGTGTCCTTCTAACATACAGCTGTTGCTTGCAAGATGTAATCACTTGTCTTTTTAAGGATTTCTCTTTAAAACTGCTGATGGATAACTTCTGGGGAGAACACGGTATTAATTGCTCCACAAAATGTATATACTGTTTTTACTAAAGTTTCAGCATGTGATTCATCTTCCCGCAACGTGCAAAAGCTCGAGTACCACAACCACTGCATTGTTGCAGGCTACAATTTCTTAAAAATAACTTTTCAGTTAATTTGTGCATATTTGAATTATTTATGTGTTGACGTAACACTTTGTGTTGAGAAACACTTTAGTGGGCGCTACTTTATCTGATAGAAAACATGAGCTGATGAAGCTGAGAACTTATTTGTGTTCTTTTCTGTCAGTTAAAAATCTGCCAGTATTACTAATGGTAAAATGTGAGCCAACAGGATTGTTACACTAGTAACTCCTTTCTTCCAGGAGCAAAAGTTCTTCCATCTCCATCCAACTTGAACTATTCATTTACCCATATCTGTACTCTGAACTGGACATGGAACCCCCCAGAGAATGTCAGCAGTAGCTGCAACCTGTGGTATTCCAGTGACATCATCATTAATGGCGTTCCTGAGGACAGAAGAGTAAGTACATCACCTCTTTGAGCTCTGTGTTCCAGTAAACATCTAACTGTTGTAAAACTCTGTGTGGGAGAGCATATACACATATATAAATACAATTTTAATGTAGCATTTCATTCTTATCATGGGATCAAAACCTCGAAAGTGAATCATACCAGCATATGGGATCTTCAGATCAGAAGAATCTGTCTGTTGCTCTCTGATAACTGAGTGCTGATGGTAACACAGAAGTACTGTAATAATAATGGGAAAAGTCTGGTTTCAGTCTTTGCTTGTGCAGCTTTCTAGAAAAATTAGATACAGGGCAGTCTACATACTCAAGAGTTTAATGGGAATTTACAATTTGAATTTTTCTCCTTTACTTTGAACTCACTTTGAATAGACATGCAGATTTAGTTGTAGTTTGACAGTATTGCATCTTTTGGAGGTGATGCCAAGAATTAACATTCCCCCATTTACCCTCTCCCTGCAATTACAATTATTTGTAGGAGGGTTGTGTTTTGAAGACAATATGGTGCGTGTTTGTTGCCTGGAACAAAAGTATGTCATTCATTTGTTTTGGGCTTTCATTTTCTGTGTTAGATGGTTTGCAGCCCAGATGTGCTCCTTGCTGTGGATTAGCTGCTGTTTGGACAGGGCATTGCCGTGGTGCCCATTGCTATGGGCTGTAGGACAAGTTTTTTTACAATTTATTGCCAGTAAAAACATAAGTTCGTTATTCCAAACTCTGGGAATTTGAAGCCTTTGGTAGATGCCAGCTGTGGGGGAGGCAGTGCTGCTATTTCAGATATGGTTACAATTGATATGATGCCTCTTGAAGGAGTCTGTTGTTGAGCCCTGTTACAGTCTTACAGCCTGGTGCTTACATTGGCCTCTTCATGCTAACCACTGCATTTTTTCTCACAGCTCCAGGAAATCCTGGACATGAGTAGGGATGCGGTTTGGCCAGTTCGGATGGAGCATTGAGCAACCTGTTCTAGCGGAACGCAGCAACCCACAGCAAGGGGGTTGGAACTGGATGATCTTTACGCTCCCTCCCAGCCCAAAGCATTTTGTAATTCTGTGACTCTGGTTTTGCAAACAGCTGAGCTGATTTGATGTCACTACTAAAAGGGTGATGTTTCATTTTGACACTAATGATCTCTAATAATCTTCGTTGGACCTTTAGATGAGCCAGTTGAACCTGCTAACACAGCAGTAACCTATTTACCTATTTTGATTGATTCATTAACAAATCAACAAGTAAAAAGTCTCCTTGGTTGAAGAGCTGACTAAGTTTGTGGAAGGGTCTGATAGATAGTAAAGTCATCAGCAATGAAAGAACTGAGGGTCAGCAGTTTCACAGGACAGGATGAGACAGACTGTACATCTTGCTGCATCTTTTTGCTCACAGAATCTGTTGGAGGTTAGGATTTTTTCTTTCTTTATTTTTTTTTTAAGGACATTTTCTCGGACTTGTTTCTAGAGATGATAACAACTGGTGCTTAAGAGAGACAACAGAAGTGGCCAAGGTGGGGTGAAGGGGTGCAGCTGGCTGCAGCCCCTTAGCTGGGGAGTTTTCTTTTGGGAAGAGCAGAGATACTTCGACATTTTGGCTGGGGGTGAGGGGCCGGGCTCGGCTCAGAGCTCTCTCTCGCTCCTGAGGTCACAGGCTGTGGTTGCTGTGGGAAGAATTCCCCACCACTGGGGAGTCCCATCTCCCACTGTTTTCTCCTACCATGAGTGCGGCTCTGCTCGTGGGAGCAGCCATTGAACTGCCATGTCTCAGGAAAGGACCCTCACCATCTACTGGGGCGCCTCAGGGAAAACCCAGGACCCCGAGCCCCTTTCCCCTCTGAGGGAGCCTCTCCCAGCCGTGTTCAGGAGCCGGGCTGCCGCTGCCCAGCCCCGCCGTTCCTCCGCCACTGCTCCGGGTGTTTCATTGCACTGTAACCCCACACCCTGCCGACAGGACATGACGTGGCTCCTGCTATGGAGTTCTGCTACATTTCGTTTATTACTGCAGCATTTTGCTCGCCTCTGCCATTCCATCTTGCTTCTTCTGAGGTTCCTGCTGCAGCTCCTTTCACCATCCAGAGGGGCGCAAAGACCAACTGCATGCATGCTGTGAGTTTGCAGAGGAAGCCGCTTTCCCATCTCATCCGCCGCACACTGACACACAGGGACACACTGACACAGGAACACACTGACACACACACACATGCTGGCAAAGAACTGCTGTTCTCTCCTCATGTCTTTGCCTGAAAGCCCCGTTATTTTTGAGTTAGAAAATGTGGGCCCCCTTCCCACCAAATTATTCTATCCCGAGGGAGGTTCCCACCTTCCTTGCCAGACACCTGTCTTTTAAACCCAGACAAACCTAATCTGTCCATTTGTTTGATTTCTTTACCCTCTCATTAGTGCCAATATTTATTATTTCTATATATGAGTGGTTACAGCATTCTTTGGCCATAACAGATATAACAGCCATAAAGATATTTGTTTCGTACCCAGTTTCCAGTTAAATAAAAAGCATCCTCCTAGGCCAACAAAAGATGCTCAAGAAAGTGTGTGATAAAAGGTTGAGCCTTTTTCTCATACAAACATACTTGAAATGGAAGATCATGAGATACTTGGGCTTGATGTGGTGTCACTGCTTTTAATAGCCATTTATGGGCTTGTTTTGGTAGGTTTTTCTTTTGCTCCTTAAATCATCCAAACTCATCTAACTGCTTTTTGGTTGCGTCTTCAAATGTTCTTCATTCTGTTGGTCATGCCCTGATGTGCACACACACAGAAAGGTGAAGGTCAGATCCGTAAGTGCCTGTTAATACCACTGTAGTATAAACATGCTTGTTTTGTATTATCCATGAAGACTTTTTCTAGGATGGTTTTCCCCCTTGTTATACTTACTTCTTGATCACTGTGTAGCCTTTGCTTATGTCTGTAAGTCACAGGGGTAGGAGTAGTTTTTCTCTGTGAGTTCTGATTGTGCCTGAGAAAGAAAAAAGCAAAGCCAAGCGATGCTGAGGCTTCCCACATAGTCAGACACTGGTTTCCTTTGGCTTTGAGCTGTAGTCTTTCTGAAGGGCTGTAATACATCCTTACACTGGCAGGAATTCCCATGTATCTGAGATGGTATGACAAATGTTCTGGTTTTCTTCCCCCATCTAAACCCAGGAATGGAGCAAGAGCCGCTTCCGTGTGACGGATGCGCACTTGAATGAGGAAATGCGCCTCAGAGTGAGGAGTGAGTGCAAGAATGACAGCACCAGCGAGCCCAGCCCCTGGGTGGAGACCTCCCTTCTGCCAAAAGGTAATGCCAGCAGTGGCCAGATCCCTCTTGGCCTGAGGAGACATGCCTTTTTCTCTTATCTTTCAACAAGAAATCATGAAATGCATCATAGAGAAACACCAGATACAAGGGCTGGTTTTATTGATAGAGCTTAAACAGAATGGTCATACCACCTTTGAACATAACTGGGGTCTTCTGATGCTTAAAGTCTTGTAAAATTGAAGTCCTCTTCCAAAACAGCCATGTAGTTCCTGTTACTTGTCTTCTGGCTCCTTTGAGCCCTTCTTTCTGAAGGGCTGTAATATATCCTAACTCTGGCAGGAATTCCTGTGTGTCTGAGATGGTATGACAAATGTTTCGGTTTTCTTCCGCCCCACCTAAACCCAGGAATGGAGTATGAGCTGCTTTGGTTTTGGTGGTTGTGGCATAAGAAATAGCTCTGACTCCATTAAGCCTGCTGCCTTCATGACTAACATCGAAGTCAGTTTATTTTTTTATGATTTTTCTGTATAAACAGAAGCCCATAAAATAACTCTACAATTGTCTGTGTAGGAGGGAGGACTGTGGTAAATTTAATAACTTGTTGAATAAATTGCTTAAATAATTGCAATAGGGTTCTGTCTTCTTCAAGAGATGAGTGAAGTCTACAAAGCATAGCAAAATGAATAGAGAAAAAGTATTTTTTGTTTCTTGGCATGCAGAAGTATGGGGTCCACAGCAAAACTGTTAGGAAGCAGACTTTGAGGAGTAAGGTATTTTGCTGAATACTTTAAGTTAGGATGTACAGCAAGAAAATGAGCCTCTTGCCTAAAAGTCTGTCTTGACCCAGGAGCATGACTTGATGTGGATGTAAACCACATGTGGTTGGGAGCATAAGAGACCTTATCAAGCCTGTGTGTGCGTCTGCCAGAAGGGTTCTGGAAAATCAGGGAAGTAGATCATTAGGACAGCATGTACTGAACAGGCTGGGGCTTTTAAAAGTATGTTTGCAGATGAAATATTTTTATATACTTCTTGGAATCGGAAAACATAAAACATATTTCATTTCCCTATACTCTTAGTTGCTGCTTGAGGGAGAATGCAAGCTCAGACTTTCAAAGTAGATCCACATTTAATACGGGTTTAGTTTTTAGTTCATGGAGATGTTGCTACTTGTTGGAAGGAAAAAGTATCCAATACAATGTAATATGGTAATGCAGTGTAAAGAACTCATACAGAAATGCATGATTGAATATGAAAGTCTTTATTCCATAATTGCTCTGCCTGTGTGATCCATTGACCTATTCACAATTGCTAGGTACTCATTTGTGTTGATGTGACTTAAGTTTCCAAATGTTAAATTTTAATGTCTAAAGGTATACGGGTCTCCATTAACAAGTCAACTTACCTAGTGTTGCTTTTGTCAATATTTAAGACTCAGAGGTATTTTCTTATATTATAAATACAAAGCAGCTAATACTGTATCTGGAGAAGCTAAAAATAGTCAGCCTTTAATTATGGTTGACACTGATGGCTGTAAAAGCATTTAGCTTTGTTATAGTTTTCCCTGCAATTACCAGCTACTTTGACTTATTTTTAAAGTACCTGTAGATTAATAGAAATAAATATTTTCCTGACTCCATACCTTGTCCTTAGCATCTGGTAACCCTAAGTAGCAATTAAACCATGGTGAACTCTGGGATGTGCTCTAATTGGCTTGCCTCTAGAAGTTACTCTGCTGAGATTTCAGCCATTGCAGGCTCTAAAGAGCTGGAATTCATCATTTGTTGTGCTGAACAGGCTGGTGTAGTCTGGGAGGTAACCAACCCATTTCTGCCTTCCAGTTTCAGTTATGTAAAATGAAATGTTTTACTTCCGGAAACAACAGAGAAAACTTGGACAAAATAAACCTTAGATAACATTTCCAACTTGCCTTGCAGGTATTCCAGGCACTGCTGCTGTTGACTTGGGCTGTGTTTGGCACAATTTGGAGTACATGGCTTGTACCTGGCGGCGTGGGGAGAACGCAAGCAGCGACACCAACTACACTTTGTTCTACTGGTTCGTGGGAGATTTGTGTTCTCAGCTCTAAAGTGCTCCAGGACTAATCTTTAGTTTTACATGACACATTCCACTCGTCTGCTTCCTGTTGCTTCTAAAACTCCCAGGGCATTGTGTCCAAGTTACTGCTCAGCCCCTTCCAACAGAAAACTTCACCACTGAAGGGGTCAGAAGCTGCTATGGCCAAGACTTTTTGGGAAGCTGATAAAACTGTTTTGTGTCTGCTTTTGTGGCCCAGATTAACACAGCTGCTATTGCTTTCTATATTTTTCTGTTTGGACACTTGACTCAAAGAGGGAATAATTAAGAACTAAGCTTGACCAATGTATTAGTTGCTTTCTTTGCAGCCCAACAAAACAGGATGTTTAAGTTAGGATTACTCACAATGTATGTCAGCTCATAAACCATTGGGAAATGGTATGAAAGCATTAATAACTCTTAGCAGTACATCTGTTTGCATCTTCAACGATGTAAATAACTGATTCACCTTTAAAGCTATGAAGAACATCTTTTTATCATCATCATCCCCTCTGGCCAGTGGACAGCCATAAATGGTGTCTTGTTCCAAAGGAAGAGACTTGTGTGAGCCAGGTCTTGGCATTGGTAGCTGTACATGCTGATCTATGCATACTTCTGCACCTTGATGGGGCTTGTGAAATGCCAGATTGCATTAGCTTCTGTAGAAATAGTGGAGTTTTCTTTGTGAAAGCCCCATGTCATAGTTTTAAATAATCTTTCTGTCTTATTTAAGCTAATTGCATAAACTTTATGCTCTTCTTCTCCAGTGGCAGTCTAGCAGGCCAGCTGTTCAGTTCAGGGCATTTGGGCAGCAAACAGCACAAATCTTGCTGCTTTCATTCAATGTGAGGGCAGTATTTGTTCCCTGTCTAGACTGCTGCTCAAACTTTTTCTTTGGTGCAAGAACAGGACCAATGCAGGGTTGATGATCTGAATTTCTGGGTGTAGGGATACTTACTGGAATAATGCTTTAGATTTGAGCTATATATTTTCAACTTGCCCTTACTTTTAATGGAAGATGTAGCTGCAGTGACTTCAAAGTCTTTTCATTCATGCTGCTTTGAAAGAATAATAATTTTTAGATTTTAAAGCCAAAAGCTAAGAAAACACTTCCATTTTAGAATGAAAGATACATTTTCCACAATGCAAGTGAGGTGGGGTATTTTGTTTTGTTTTCCTGGGAGGAAAGGCTACTGGTGTATTTGCATTGAGACTTGGGCAACAAAGAGAAGCAAGGAAGAAGTTTGTGTTCCTAACTTCTCTTGGGAGAAGGGAATACTGACATTTAGAAAATCAAATCAGGTAAATAGGTAAAACTCAACTGTCTCAAAGCTGTGATACTTGAGGCAGAGCTAAAGAAGATTGATAAGCTCGTTCTATCACAGAGGTGAAATTCTGCTGACAAGAAGTGGTCCAAATTAGTATATTTTCTAAATATTCTTTACTCCTTGGAATTGTTCTCCCATGTGGAAAATGTGAACCAAAGCTGACAGCAGCAGTTCTTTTTGATATAAAGCAAGCCTGCTTCTCTTTCTGCTCCTTGGCACTCTTCACAAAAACAATACTCTTTCTAAAGCCTGAGATAAATTAGAGGCTGCTTACTTTGCTTAGCTTTACTTTTTTATATGCTATAGCATAGCTTTAATGCAGTATCAGTCTTTAGAATTTGTAACACATTTATAAACAAGCCTTCCCCTTGCTGTCCTTTTCTTCTGAAGTTTACAAGAATAATTTATTCCTCTAGGTTTGATGGCTTGGAAAATGCTAAGAACTGTAGCCACTCCTCTGTAGACCAAGGAATCTTTGAATGCATTTTCAATCTTACCTTCCCAAAAGACAGAAGAACTTATCCTGCTATAATTATTTTGATTAGAGGTGATTCTGAAGAAGTTAGGCCTGTGTGTGCAAGTAAAAATCCTACCACCCTTGGTAAGTTTAACATCACATCATAAAAATATAATTAAAATAAGAAATTTGGTAGTACGTTGTGTTTGAGAAACTTTACCTCATAAAGTATGGATGAGACAATGAGATGAGATGCTCCCTTCTAGTGACCTTTGATTTGAAATTGTATAGACAAGAGTTTGTTTTCTGTGGGATGGGTATCTGGGAGGAAGGGGGAGGGGTAATTTTCCATTAACTTCTACTCTTATCCTTTAGTTGGATTTACTCTTTTTTTGACTTACTGGTGCTAACTTCTTCCTCTTTCTCTTAATCTGGGGTAAGTGTAGTATTCTGCAGTACAGGACTGAACAATTTTTTGTAAGCAGTGAAACAGACTTTTGAACTAATTATTCCATTTTGTGTTTCAGTAAAACCTACCACACCAAGACAGTTGACATTGTCAAAGACTAATGATAGAATTGATGTAAAATGGAGTGAATCAGAAACATTTCCAAGAAGTTGTTTAAATTATGAAGTTAAATATTGCAATGGTGATTCGGACAATGGTCAGATCATTGCAGTAAGTTTTCATTGCTTTTTTTTTCTTTTTTTTCTCTGTAAATCTTTTGTAATATTTGTGGTTAAAAATGAGCAGTTGCATGTGTTGCATGTGTCTGGGTTGCATGTATCTGGGTTGAGTGCCAGAGCTGTGTGTTGTGTTGAGTGCTGTGTGAATGTAGAATTTTTCTCTCATACTGTACATTTATGTTAGTAAAAGCTGTACATCAAAATTCCTGCAAGTCTTACAAATCTTTCCCATCATTTGTTAGGGCAATTTGTAAGTGTGTGAGAACAGTCTGATAAAGAGGGATTTACTAAACTCTCAGGAAATGGTGCCTGTCTGCTTCTCAGGCTTGTGGGCTTGGTGTTTTGGTGTTGGGTTTTCCTGCTCTTGGTCTCTGGCCATGGGGCAGCTTTGGACTTGAATGCTGTGAGCTGATTGCCCTAAAGAAAAATCAGCTGCTGGTGCACACAAGAACAGAGAATCTCAGAGGGAAAAGCAAGGGGATAAAGAATGAGGATGGAGGGGAAGAAAGAGGGTGCACCCTCAGGTACACTGATTTTAGTGTGCACATGAAAAGCATTGAGTTCAGTATCTGGATGGACTCGTGCTATATGTCCATAGCCAAACTGAATGTACTGTTTGGTCAGAATGATAAAAACAATATGATAAATTTCAAAGTGAGTGGCAGTCTTCTCCTGTGGAGCATGTTTAGTTGTTTATTCTACGCCAAACTCGAATGCTAGCAGCATTCCCCAGGAAAGTGGTATTTTGGATAAAAAATAAGTGCAGTTAGATCCTATCTAGTGTGTGCTCTTCTTTGTAGAGGCATCACAGAACACTTTGGTATGGCTGGTTATGCTGCTCTGACAAGAAGGGAAGGTAAATCACAGATGTTTCTCAGAAAAAGAAAAAAAAAATTAGAAAGGCACCATTCCAAATGCAAAGTCTTAGTTTAATCATTGATGCCAAATGCTGCATGATAGATGTAGCAGTGAATAAGATTAAATCTTAGCTTTGGAATGTGCATTTAGGCTTTCTGTGCTTGTTAAATTCCACTATGCCCTATTTTTAATGAGGTTTCATAGTCATAAAAAGGTCTTCCATCAAAACATTCAGAATACATTAGCTGTACAATGTAAATAGTCTTGGAAGTGACTGAGAATATGTTGGTAATTGAACAAAGCAAATTGCCTTTTCTTTTTTGCCTTAGTCTGAAGTGAATTCTGTGTCAATTGCTGGCATTGATCCTAACAGCAAGTACACCTTCAAAGTGAGAGCAAAGCCAAAGCGGGATTGTTACAACAGCCACCTCCAAAGTGACTGGAGTGAGGAAAAGAGCATTGGTGAGACACTTTCCCTGCACTGTGCTGCACTTTACTCTTCATCTGTTAAGGCATTTAATACCTTTCTGTCTGCTAAATAAATGGGAGTCAAAGATCATCTCCTTATGTACTGTTTAATTTTGAGTGAAAAGAGGGCAGAAGGGCTCTAGTCCTTCAGCAGCACCACCTGTCCCAGCCTGGGCTGCTGTTGATAGTGCTGCCAGTTGTGGAGCTATGCAAAGTCCAGTGTAGCCAGTTTTTCAGCCCTGAGTCTTGCTCATTTGCATTTCCTTGCCAAACACATCTACATTGTAATCCCATCTTTGGAAAACAAGACTGTCCTTGCCCATAAAAGTGGTAGTGTACTTGAAAAAGCACTGAAAAAAGTGGAGAATTAACTATTTTGTTGTCATTATTCCTAAAAAGCCTCTCAAAATATCCCTAAGATTAGACAATTTCTGTTTTCCAGGTGAGAAGAGGGACTCTACAATCTATTTTGTTCTAATAATTACCATTCCATTAATAGTAGCAGTATCTACAATAATTCTACTGGTTTATCTAAAAAGGTAAATATTGATCTCCCTACATTTGCTGCTGTCTTTGTCAAGATGAAAGTTATTTAGAATCTGCCTGTGTCAATGTTCCCCTTCTGTCTTGGGGAGTAAAATAAGAAATGGGTAGAGTTCACAGAGAATGAAGGCTGGCCAGTGATGACAAAGTTGACTCCACAAATTTTCTTGACTGTACCCAAATATGATTTTGACATTTTAAAATTATTTTGTGTTTTTTAAATGATTTTTGAATTAATATATCTTTCATCTAAATATTTTCTTTTTAACTTCATGAAGGTTGAAGATATTAATTCTTCCACCAATTCCAGACCCTAGAGAAATTCTTAAGCGCATGTTTGGAGAGCAGAACGAGGATTCCCAGGTTAGTAAGAAGCTGTTGAGTCAACAAATCTATTGAACTGGGATCTCTAGGCTTGCAGTTTTGTTTTTCCTATGTCTGTCTTATAACTAACTGTGTATAAGTAGTATATAATATGAAGATTAAGTATTTTACAATACTAGGAATTGTTCAGAAACAATTACACAAAACTTAGATTTCCTCCCCCACCGCCCCAACTGTACTTTTCTAGTTAGATTAATAGAATTGCATTATTCTGTTACTCCAGTCCCTTAAATTTGTTTCAGGTTGGGGTTTTTTGGGTGGCAGTTTTCTGATTGTCAGGCTTCTTTTGCTGTGTAGGTTTTGGTTCGAGGATTTTTGGTTTTGTTTTTGCAACTCCATTAAGTGACCACTACTGAACATTCATGTCTTTCTGCTACTTAATCATATTTATGATGCTGAATTAAGCTATTTGTGCTTGACTTCCAGAAACGATCATTTTTAGCACTCTCACATTTATCATAGTCTGTTAGCTAGGAAGTAAATCAGACATATAGCTTCTTGTTTGCAAAAGAACAAAACCAGCTATAGTTGTTTCAGGCATTGGTTCATGAAAGACTTGCAGTGGTGCCTTATTTTGGGGAAAATAAACAAAATACCCATTAAGGAAACTTTTCTAAATAAATCTCTCAGTAGCCCTTTATAAAAATTCAAAGATAAGTACACTGACAATCCATAATTCAAACCTTGACATGAATTTGTTCTCCCAGATGGGACTCTTGGCCACGAGGGCCATAACTGTGGTAGCTGTTACACTTTGTTGTGCTTTCACAAGTGTTTTGCTACTGCCCCAAGTAATTTTCTCTGTGTGCTCAGTGAAAACTCTACAAAGTGTGCCCATGCTCAGCTCTCCATCCTCCTGCCTGAGCTTCACCCTTTGGTTGTAGCTGGAAGCACCCTTAAGGTGGGGACCAACCTCATCTCCAGAGGACATCTCTTCTGTCAGCCAGGCCTAAGCCATGGCTCTGAAAAGCACAGTTTGTTGCCCAGCTACTTTGCCTTTCCACCATAATACAGGGTATATGATGTGGAACAGGGGTCTGTCTTACTGGGGTGAAAAAGCAACCCTTGCCACAAGGAGACACTGTTAAAAATGTTGTTCCTCTCTTTCAGAGCTCTGCAAAGGATGATCCCATGAATGCTTTTGACAGGTTAATTATAGAAGAAGAAATTCATTCTTTAATTTTAACAGAAACTTCAGAGAGCAGTAATCCTGAAAAAGAAAACAGGTAGACTCTGCTTTGTCAGTGAAAGAGGAGGAGGCTGATCCTGCTCCTGTACCTCAGGTGACTGTAGATGTGAAGAGCTGCGAGGCACTGGCCAGCTCTGACCTCACTGGCTCCTCCTCTCAAGATGCATCACAAACAGTGGCTGTTCTTCTGTCTCTGCCAGAAATCCTCATCTGAGCTCAGTCAAGATGAGCATGTGTGTAATTCCATGGGACTGCATTGTGGGTTCCCTGCTCTGGCTTCAGGCAGCTCTGCCCTGTTACTTGCCACTTGCACTTGTGTTTGTGCCTCACACCAGACTGCCAGGGTTTTTTTGTTTGTTTTGAGCAAGCACTGTGACTTCTCTGAAGTATTTGGCTCTGTTTGCAGTAGGTGGGATGGGTCATTAGTGCTACCACGTGGAGATGCTGCCAGAGCATGGACTGCTTGTGGATAACCCTTTGTGTGCCTGGGCTGAGCACTCTCTGGAGGGCATTTATGGACTGAGCTTCTTGTGCTTCTGCCCATCAGCTGGGGCTCGGTCAAATCCCACCAAAGAGGGCATTTTTAAAATTTGAAAATATGTATGAAAAGCCTCTGCTTTCCAGCTGGTGTTCAGAATATTCATGAAACAGGCTTAGTTTGTTATCCTGTCAATTGCCTGTCCTCAGATGCCTTGCCTTCACGGACTTCTTGGGTTAATTGTACTTTGTTTAAAATGAGAAATAGTTTTGTTTTTTTTTTTTTTTTTAACTTGTTCTGTGCAGTAGCAGGTAACTGTATTGAGTCTCTCCAGACTGTGATTCTACTTTGGCCATATTGGCCTGAAGACACCTGATTTTTAGCAGCTAAGTTGTCCTGAGCCTGTCCAGCAGAAATGTCAGGATGGATGCATGAGTCTAAAGAGTTGTGGTCAAACTCATTAGCAAATATTAAACCAACTAATTCAAAGGTTTCAAGATCCATCCTTACTGCCAAACTGATGGATTTGTGGAAGAGGGGGTGACAACCTTGACCTGTTTTCTAAGAGATAAGTTTTATTCTTTCTATAGTGATGAGACTGATTTGAGCTTCCCCTCTAGGACTTAGCAATGTAAAACAAGGTGCTGATTTGACTTTTTAAAAAAGATTTCTTCTATATTTTACTGTAACAGTTTGACAGGTGTTTTTGTTGTTGTTTTGTTCATTCTGTGATGGTTTTGTTTTGAGGGTTCTTTGCCCAGCAAAGCTCAGCAGGTGTTTTATGAACAACTGTGACATTTTTCTGCTCTGCATTCTCAGCATTAGTTTCTGCCCTGTGCTGCAAGGGTGGTTACAGTGGTACCTTGATTGTGCTGGAGGAAGAAGATAATGGAATGGAGAGAAAAGGATCCATGGAAGCCCTTTATGGTTAGTGCTCAGGGATTTCTTGCTCCTTCCAGATAAGTGTAGACATGTGAGTCATGGACATGGGCAGTCTTGGCATGGGAAGAGATCTCCTGATAGGCTTTCTAGGAGCAGACTTTATAGCTACTAACCTTTTAAAGTTCATCCCTGTCTTCAAACTCCATTCAGTCAAAAAAGTGAAACTAAATGCTATTATTTTTGGAACATATTGTTCTGCCAGAAGTAGAACGAGTGCTACATGCTTGTTAGCTACAGATGTGCATTTTTTATGCACTTATGCATTCCTTCCTTATAATAAATCCAGTTATTTCCCCATTGTTCCACTGAGCCTCTCAAATACAGTTTTTTCCATGTCTCTTATCCTCCTTTTGTTAGTGGTAGAAAGGGGAGGAGAAATGTAGCAGAACTAGCAGACCCCCTATTAGCATATGCCTTTTACCTCCAGTCAGGCTAAAAAAACCCCAACATTATAAAAATTAGTGAATGAGACAAAATAAAAATAAAGCCTCAGGGATTTCAGTGGGAAAAAAACTCAGGTTATACAGTCAGCTAGTAGCACTCTCTGAAATTCCAGAGATTAAGGAATAGCATGAGGAAAACAGTAATTATATTCCTTGCTGAATTCATTCCCTCTGCAACATTGATGTCATTATAATGATAAATATTCCTTCAATCTACCTCATCTGGAATGTTGCTCAACATAGACCACTAGACAGAAATGTATAGTTTCAAGATAAGTAAGCATAACAGTATATTATAAAGTTTTGTAGCTTTTAGCATAGCAATCTAGGACAATCAGTACCTACCCCTAAATTCTTTTGACTTTTATGCTGGTGTCTATGACAAAACCAAAATTTATTTGCTTTTAAAAAAAAACAAACCAACAAAAAATCCCAAACATATCGTAAAGCCATAGAATGGGAAAAAAAAAAAAGAAAAAGGATGGAAGGTGTTAGGCCGAAAGGAAGATTTAAATGGTAAGGATGGTTTAAGTCACTATATAGAAAGGTTTTGAATAACACTAGTTGATGCTTTCTGATGGATTCATTTGTTGAGCCTGTGTTTCAGCATGTAAAGCAAGTGTCTGGATATACTTTCACCTTTAATATGTTTTTTTTTTAAGGTAAGAGGTTTTTTTAGCTTGAAATTATCCACATCTTGCTATGATTTTTTTTTTCTTCATTGCAGTTACTTGACGTGTAAATTTGTTCAAAGAGTGAATAAATGTGATTGAATGCTTTTCAGTGTAATGGCATGGCATTTTGTTCTTGGGTTGAGGAGATTGAACTGAGGCCAAAGAGATGGATTTTCAATGAGGAACCATGTTTGAAGCATGCAGAACCCAGAGAAGAAAAGCTGAGTTGCTTTGCCCTCTTCCCTTTTAAGAGTGAGCTTGGCCCACACAGCGTTGTGGATGCACTGCAGTGTCTGTGCTTTTGGTTGGGATAGTGGAACAGAGATGGAGCTGAGCAAAAAGTTTGGGCTGTCACCCTCTGTACTCAAGGCCATTCTACTTTCTGACATTGGCATGTTATTTTAACACCACAGAGTTAATAAGCCATCAAACTGGAATTTGACTGAAATTGCTGCAGCCTTCCCCACTGTATCTTCAGTGTTTTTCATCTTTGTTAGCTGCTGGGGTTATTGAAAATGCCAGGTTGCTGAACTGCTGAAAGCCATCAACTTGTTGCTTAGACCCAAGTATATTGAAGTGCCAAATAAACACATTAGTAATGCCTTCTTGGAAAGATTCAGAGAGAATTCTTAGTTCCCTTCAGTGAGCAGATCATTCAAAATTAAGATATAAACCATGACATCAAAAGCAAGACTTTCATGTTTCTCTTTCACAATTCTACAGTTTTGATGGTAATAATGACTAACAATGATTTTAATCACTCCTCGTAAGTGACCTTTTCCTATTTTAATACATTCTGTTAAATAATCTAAGCTTTCTGTATTTGGCATCATTGAAAAATGAACAATTAATTTCAATTTTTTTTGTTCATTTTTTTCGGTTAAGGAATTACATGACACAGTTGAAAGAAGTTTTAGGGGAACACACAGAAGTGTAGGTCACAGTGTTTCAGTGCTTACTGGGTCGAACTGTTCACAGGTTGGGTATTTCCATTCACTGGAAATTATTCAATAAACTTTTTTCTGAGCTGGAACTTCAAATACTCAGAATTTCCTTTGATTATTTTTTTTCATTAAAAAAATCTGAATTTTTTGTTTTGAAGGGTTTTCCACTCACTCAAGCAAGAACAGGATGTAGGTGAGTAGGGGGTGGAAGTCCACATATGGTCAGGATGTTGCAGAAACTCCCTCCCTCCTCACCCAATGCTGTGGTCAGGGAGCAGCTGAGATCTGCAGGCCCAGGATCAGGTAAGGTGGGACTGGGAGGAGCAGTTCTGCTGGGTTACTGAAGGTTCATCAAGATAATCCCCAAATACTCCCGTTTCAAACAATATTTGCAAAATATGTTTTAGGGGAGCACTGCCAGCTGCAGAAATGTAGCTTCTAGATAATACTGAAAATCCAAATGCAAAACCAGATTAAAATCTCTCTATTTGGATGAACTTCCTGCAAGCTGTCGAATCAAGGTGGTAGCAGGAGGCTCAGATCACATGATGTAACAAAATCCACACTGTTACCACAGCAAAGCAATGTGGGTTTGGGTGGGTGGCACGGGGAAGAGAAACTTTCTTTCGGCTCCGGAAACTCTGTCTCAGGTTTCTGACTTGTAAGAGCCTGAAAGCTTGTTGATGACTTACGGGGGTTTTTTGGGGCTGTTTTTTTCAATCTGTTTATCCAATATGCTGGTTAGCTTAATGAGATCCTTTCTCTTTGTTTGTAAACCTGGTGGTGTTTATCACTGAAGGACCCCTTCTATGGCCATTCTCTGGTTATTGCTTAGTTTTCTGAAGATAGTAATTCAGTGGGAAAAGAATTGCTTCTGTCACCACAGAGCTGAAAAGCAGCCAGTGTACTCTAGAAATAGTCTCTGCTTCTTGTTTGGCTTTTGCTAAAATTCTGCAATTATTTTGCTGACTCTTGCACAAAGCAGCTACAAAAAGATAACTTTCCAGTTAACCAGGACTTCCAGTAATCATGTTCTCAGCTTGTTATATCAGTTTCCCTCTATTCACTTTGGCTCAAACAGCTAAACAAAATAGCAGCTTATTTTGGCTAACTGCATGATGAGATTAAAAGCTTTAGTGAGAACGATGTTTTGTTATGCTCAGGCATTGTCACTTTTTGGAATCTCAGGCAAAATTTGCAAAGCTAGATTGAATGTTAGGGGCAGCTTGAACCAGGAGCTAAGCTAATGCTTTAAAAGTAGAGCTGCCCCTACATCTTCTGTGCTGAAAGAAAAAAAACAAAGCCAACTAACTATGTGGTCTGTGTTGGGAAAAATTAAGTTGTGCAATGGACACGCTGTCCTAGTGATCTACTGAAACTGGTATCAGCAATTTTTTCCTTGAAGTTCTCCATTCTGAAACACCACAACTGAGCTGTAATTAACACACTTAGCTATGTCATTGCCACTTCTTTGCCTGCTTAGTTGTAGCAATAGAACTGATTTTTTTTTTTTATTTAAATGGCAGAGAGTACCAAAATTAGCCTGTTTTGCCTGTTGGAGCCTTTCTCCCTCCTGTACTTCAAAGCCTTTTAGCCTCTCTCTAGTTTCCTTTCTTCATGCAAAATGTCAGTGTGGAAACTTCTAAAAGGCCAGCAAGGCTCCTAAAAGGTGTGAAACTGCATGGTCCTCCAAATGTCAAAATCAGTTACAGGGAAAACTATTCAGGGTATGGCTATTTAGCTAAAGATCAGACCCTGTCATCTTCTAGGAGAATAGTCAGCTGTAGACAACCTTGCCTACATTTCAAAACAAGGACTGAGCTTGGTTTGGAGTAAAAATCTTGTTTCTAAATCCTTGGGAACACCAGGCCATTTTATTAGGTGTGTAACACTAATTATTTTGTTTATAGGCTATATGAAAAATTAATCATCCATTCATTAAAGCTTGGGTAGGGCTCTTCCAACCGTCAGGGCATCCCTGCCATATTTTCTTCTTCTGAATGGTGGCAAGACACAGTGCTCTTGGTGATCTGTCAAACTTGTAAAAAACTACTAGACAGTCTCCCAATTATTTTGTCTCACTGCTGTTTTCTCCTTAATTCAAAACTCCTCCAGCTGACCTGCTGATTTTTACTGCAAATAAAGTTGCCTTTTTCTCTGTCCTCCCCTCACCAGTCTTGTTTGCACTCTGATCATGCTACCAAGTTCTGTTCCTGATCTTTTCTGCTTTGAGAAAGTAAAAAGGAAAGAAATGGAAAGAAACAATCCAAGATGTTTACATATATTAATTTGTTTATTTATATTCTCTTCTTTTTCTACATCACATTAACTCAAAATTAGTATTATCCTTGTAATCTATGACTTAGGACTTTTATACACTCAAAAGTACCACTAACTATATACACTCTACCTTCTTCCATTCTTTAAAATTAATGCTGAAAATACAAGAAACGTACATGTAAGGGTTTAGAGTATAGTTCTTTGGTCAGGTACACCTTCCACAGTAAAGAAATTTGCTCTTACATTATTTTACACTCAGCAGTAGCAATACACAGCAGCAATAAAGGTGATTCTCTTTGATGTTTTGTAGGAATAATGACTGTATCTTAGTTTAACATGACAAAACTATTATTTTGACAGACTCAAGTTGAAAAATCAATTTGTTTTACACTTGTGTTAATAAACACTGAAGGTAAAACAGCAAGTGGTTTCTTTGCAGAGGACCTTTGCTCCAGTGCTAGATTGGCAGGAAGCAGGGAGACAGGCAGAGTGGTAGAATCATTATAACACTGCAGCACTTCAGCCACTGAACTCAACATCCTAAGTCCAGTGTTATTTATCAGGATGGTGACTACAGAATGATCCAAAGCAGTAAAATTCCAAGTCTACTACAGGCATTGGATATGCACCAGCTGCACACAGACAACCTGTATTTCCAACAATGGCACCCCAATCTGCAAGAGTAAATATCTCTCCTTCCCAGCTTTGTGGGAAAAATTTCAAACACTTGAGTAAAATAAAATTATATCCTTTAATGTTTTAAAACATTATCTATATTCCACATAATTCTGATATTTCATTTAGTTAGGAAGTCCTGACATATAGGATGAAATTATTAATGCTTTATGTTTAAAGTGTACTAAGCAGTGCAATGCCACAAACAGCCTCAGGCTCCATTTCTATAGTGTGGGGTGAAGGAAGGTGGCTGGACCATCTCACCAATGTGGCTCTGTGACAATGTCAGCCACATCAGTCCTTTTGTACAAAGACAATGCCTTTAAAAATTGCCTAAAGGAAGAAGAGTTTCATTAAAATTAGACTTCCATCTGAAGTATATGTAAATAAAAAACATTGGCTGACACAGTCAGCGTGGCTCAGTTTGGAACATGAAGTGCTGTGTAACACTCACTCCAGAGCAATGGCCTCCCACCTTCACATACCCATGAGCAGCACAATGACACAAATAACACTGCAAGCAACATCCTGCTCTGCTTGGGTTGGTATATTTTCATTTTGCCTTCTTTGGGTACTCTGAAAGGCATGAGTTGACAAACATTGCTCCAGAACTAATACTTCTGATTCATATTAAATAGACAGATAAATAGTCACATTTGATTGACTTTTAGTCACAGTGCAATTTAACTTAAACTATTCCCCTTAAAATATTTTTCAACTGTAAACTACACTAGAAAGACACAATAATTTTATTAATTTCATGACTTTTTTAAATCTGAAGTTGCCTGTGAACTTGTATGTAACAAAATCAATTACATTCCACTGTCAAATTACCATTAATTAGGCTGCTAAAATGTGCGTAAGAATATATCTGTTCCTATAAATTAACTCTGTGGGCTTTGGTCAATAATGGTACAATTTACCTGGCAAGTCTCCGCAGTTCTTTCTTCTCAAAGAATTGAATTGAGAGCAGCATTTCAAATGGACAAGTAGCCAATTTGCAAAGAGCTCCTGCTTGAAAATAATTTTGTAAGAAACCAGTTCCTTAAGTGATTTGAGACTGTTTAACATGGAAGAAAAATGTGCTACTTGATTCTGGACCAGCAGGAGCCAGTTGCTCCTCAGTACAGGCAAAAAGTTGCCAAAATTTTCCAGTCCTTTGCTTTTATGGAAGTAGCAGCTTCTCATGGTTGCTGAACTCCTTCATGTTCTCAGAACACACCTAGAAATGATGTGACAAACTGTATATCCTGCCATAATTAGCACATCTTAAAGACAGTTTTATCTTGCAAAGCTCAAAGCAAGTTCCAATAAAAATTTCTTTTAAAAAATATTTCATTACTCATACTAATGAATATGTTAAAAACATTTGGATGCTATACTCACTACCTAACACACGTGTACAAAAGCAGACACATAAAAGCATGGCACCTGACCTTGCTCAGGTGAAAAGAACTGAAAGTGGTTTCCTGTATCATGGTACTGAAGGCACTATGGCATTTAATTCCTTTCACAGTAACCTTCAAGCCTAAAGAGCAGTTAGGCTGCCTCTGGTAGCTTTCACTAAAAAAGATCACTACAGAACATCAAAATTCTAATCCTCAAAATTATTCTAAATTTCAGCCTAAATTTTTAACATAGCCCATTAATTCTTTTGCAAACACTGCCTTAAATATTAGGAAAGCTTGCCTCTCTTCTCAGTTCTCACTCAGATATATACATTTCCTGTGTATGTTTGTGCACAGACAAAGAAAGACAGCTGACAATCACTTTGACTCCTTGGTATCCTGCCAAATGATCAGCTCACTGTACTGCCTATTCATCCTTCTTGAACATCAGCGACCAAGACATTGTCTAATCTGTTTCAAGTCTGAAAAATAAAGGCAACAATTGTCCTTCCCAGTTACATGGATGACCATTAAAAATGCCCTAAGAATTGTCATTTTATATTTGTGTCTGCTAGTTCTAGAAAAGTGCAATGTGTAGAGGGTGTATTCAAGTTACAGCAATTTTATTTCCCTCCTTTTGAACAACATACATTTGAAAATTAAGTTATTAAATTACACTGGGTCCAGCACACCTGGTTCCACTGTCTTGTAGATTTTGCTCAGAAAGACTTCCACCTTGTCATCACCCAAGTGACACATGTCCAAGACGCAGATAACATGTTTGCCATCGAGCTCCTCTGCTGCTTTTACAATTTCATCTAGAAGTAAAGGAAAGGTGGTTTTAAAAGGTGTTTACTGTATACTCTGTACAGAATAAAAAGGTGTACAGAATTGATAATGTTCTCCATACAGTAATGTTCAACCTTCTTTCAGTGAAAAATTTTATTCATAAATTCCATCACTAGAAATGACAGAATCAGAATTAGATATGAGTTTGTAGTTTGGATATTAAAATACTGTCTTCAGAGGCTGAGAACAGCTCCAGCAAAAACTGCCTTCAAAGTTCAGTATTACAGCAATTTACTAATGGTGGTGAAATGGAATTCACATCCCTTTCAATGAAGTAGTGAACTGAAAAGGATTAACTTGCACTGATAGATAAACCAAGAAATGATAAATGAGTAACATCAGTGAAAGTAACATCAGTCTCACCTGAAAGAGGAAATGTGTCATGAAGCCTCCCACTGCTGGTGGCCTTCTGCTGGCATGCAGAGATACAACTCATACAAGACAATAATTTATCATTCTCAATGTCTTCCAGTTGAAATAAGTGGGGATTGTCAGGGCAAAACAGTGGAAGAAAAGCAACATCTATTGCTACGTCATGGTTTATGCCTGTTGAAGAAAAATATTTTATGTTAGCAGAAAACTTCATATTCAGCCCATCAGCAACTTTGTGCACCACTTTTTTTTTTAACATACCACTGCACTGATTTTTATTTACATGTTTTTGTCCATTAGTTAATAATTAATGTCTAAAAAAATATATATGTTTCTACATAGGATTATACACAAGCACATTCAAATTGATATGATTTTATGAAATACTATGATTTAAAGCTAACAATGCTGATAGTTCAGAAAAACATTAAACCTTGGAAGCCATTTCATCTTCCTTTTAACTTTATCTGCAAATGCAGAGACATTAACTTTACAACCAGTAAAGTGTGCAATACAGTGCTACTTTCATCTTCAATATTGTATTGTCAGTCTCAGGATTCTAATGACTTCAAATATTCAAACACCTTCTCTGCAAATGTCCCTTAGCAAATAATGAAAACTTTTAAATTATGGCAACTTAACATGAGCATTGTTAAGCAAGGCAATTTCTGTCCCCTTTTAAAGGGAAAACAAAATTAAACTTAATAACCATCAATAAAGCTAGCAGATTCACATTAACTTGCATATTTATATTTTAATAAATAAAAATCAATCAACTGACACTTAATGTTAACCAGAAGCAGCATGGAGCAGTAAATGAATATGGCTAAAATACATTCTTTCATTTTCTGCCATGGAAAGAAGGCACTTTAGGAGCAACAGTATGAAAAAACCAACTCAATGAGAATAATGCTGAAAAGAAGCATTTATAGTTGCCTCTTTAAGAACACTAACTTGTTTCTGATAAACAGCTCTCCAGTGGAAAGTCAGCTGCCAAGTGCAATTGAATAATCTGCCTGAGTACCTTAGGACCTACTTCTAACTGAAATAATCCATAGTTTAAGGACTACACACATTCTTCAAATAACACTCGTAAGACTATACCCAAAACTGAAATTATACGAAAAGTGGTACTACAAACAAGATACTCAGGCATTTCATTTAAAAGGTATGTTTAATGAAAATAAAATTTACCCTAAATGGGGACTCTGTCAATAATTTTTCAAACCTCAGGAAATACTCAGAATCAACTGATTCCTTTAGAGAAATCCATTCAGTTTCTGATGAACTTACACTGCTCTTGCTTAACCTTTTTTATAAAGGCAAGCTACTTACCCAGAATTGTCACTTCATAATATCCAAGGCCATTAGCACTTTTAAACTCATTGATGTTTTTATCTGTTCTGGCTTCTGTTGGCTGGTGCACTGCTGCATGAAGGTTGTACTGTTGCATAAGTAAGTCTTTGTGCACATAATCAAATTTACATGGGATACTTTCTGGGAAAATTTTGCTGTGATGAAAATAATTCATTAACTTGTCTTTCACTTGCGCCCACAGGTCACTCTGCCAGGAATCACAAGTTCTTCCAGGCTCTTCAGTTTCAGCTATATTATTCACTATTTCTTGATCTATTATAAGCACAGAAAACATTTAGTTGCTTATATAATTGTATCACTCATGGTAAATAAGAAATGATTTTCATTAGAACATTTCAATTACGAACACATGGCAGAAATTAAAAGAGCTATGAGAAAATGTGAGGTCTTATGCCATAAAGTACTTTTGAGATACTAACCTAAATTGAAACTTCTATGAAGATATACTGAGAATTTATTGCCCATAATGGGAAACAATGCAATGCTGTCCTTTCAGCCATCCCTTAGAACCCAGCAGGGAACATTGAGCAGAATGACATTCATGATACATTGCTGCAGTGGTTCCCCAGAGGCTGATGCAACCACAAGTACTGAGGAACAAGGTTATAGGGATATCTTTGTTGCCTGGTTTGGACCTGAAGAAAAGAAGTAGTCTTAAGCCCCCTAATGACATAACAACTATTTGCAACGTACCTGTGCAATACTGCAAACTGTCTGATACAGCCTGTTCATTTTTATCTTGCACAGAATGTCCATGCTGATATTCATCTAAGCTATAAAAAGAAAATGATAGTGTGTATATGTGTATATATACATATTTATTTACCTTAAACCTAATTAACATCAAACTCTATGCAGCAAAAGACAGACTTCTAGTGATAAATGACACGAGCTCGAGTGAATGAGCTGATTCCTTATTGTGAGAGTTGTATGCAGCAGCTGGACACAGCGAGCCCCCCGTGCTCAGTAAATCAGCTTGGCAGAGCTCTGGACGAGCCCGGCCCGATTCCTGGCCTCGGGAAACACGCGGGGAAGGAAGGGTTGTACACCGGCAGCCGGTGTCTGCTGCCCTCTCCCGGCACCCGGCCGAAATACCACGCGTGACACGGCCAAACTCAGGGGACCAACGGGTGACCCGATCGCAAAAACCTGTGCTCAGCATGCGGCCATCGCCTTCAGCACCCAGACACACAGAAACACGAATGGAGCCATGCCAGCACTCCGGAATCCAAAACGACAGAAATGCCAAATCTCTACTTTCCTGTGGACATACTGTCCCGTTGTAATGATCAGTTCAATGAAGTAAACTAGGTATTTGTTAGACTTTCTTTTTTTAATCATAAAGTTTTGAATTAATGGTAAGAAAGTATTCTTTATCAATCTAATAAATTACCTAGGCATTATGCAGGACAAAAACATAAGAGGCACTCTGCAAGCAAACATGGTAAAATAAGCTCTTAGGCCTATATATTCCTTTCTTCTTTGATCCATTCCTCTTATTAGAATAAAACCCACTGTGATGTCTGAAAAACCTTAAGGAAAGGACTGTCCTGATTATCTTGCATCTCAAGTAACTGCAACAGGCAAGACTTTGTTAAGGTACCATTAAAATTCCAGACCATCAAAGTAGTTAATAATAATGACAAGATACAGACAATAAAAAAGGAATCAAAGATGAACATGCTGTTTGCTGGACAGCATATTGTACTAATATTCAATTTCATAAGGATTCATAGGTTTTAAAAATATTTCTTCTATTTCATACTAGGGTGTATCTTGAAAATTTCATGTCAACATTTCCTAACAAGTGGAAAATATCTAAAATAGTATCTAGTGAAAAGATGAAAGGAAATGCACTATGGGTTTTGAGTATGAAAGTATATTTTAAGAAATGCACTCCCATCATGGATGGATCATCACTGAAGCGACCTCTGTGTGATGTCCAAACCTAAACACAAAAGAATCCTCACTTAAGCAGTACAACCTGTGCAATTACTGCCCACAAAATTAATTTTCACTTTTGACATCTGGACCTGTCAAACATAAAATGAAACCCCAGCACAGTGTTAAGAAAGGCTTGCTCAGAAACCAACGAGTCAAGTCAGGTACACACCAACTTCCCTCCTCATTAAAGCAGAGGGTTGAACCAAGTCATACTGCTGACAAGTGGATATTGTGGACAGTGCATATCATGGGTTCTTTTCCTTTAAAATTGTCTAGATTTGGCACTGAATAAGCTCTGATTTAAAGCAAGTAAAGGCTCAGGAAAATATGAAAAAAACTTGTCACAATTTTTCCCTACTTCTTTCACAGATCTGCAGCTGGCATAATTTCTACCTGCCCAACACATTATTCCTCCAGGCCTGCTTAGTGCTGGATGTGTGGACAGCCTGACCTGAGCTAGGCTTGTAAGGGAAACTACTTGTCTCCAATACAGTCCAGGTGCTTCTTTGTGAATGAACCACTACGTCTGCAATGCACCTGAGGCCACCCAAATCCTTCCACTTACTGCATTGTGCTCCTGCTGTTGTACACCAAAACAGCCACAGCCTATTTTACCCATGCCAGCTTCAGGAGAACTTGTGCCCTGCCAGATTTGCTGTTTCCAGTCTGCACTCTGCAGACACCCCTTTTCACAGATGTCCACTTGAAAAAAATCCTTTCTTCATTATTTTCAGATACATTGATATTCAGCTTGTCATCATTTTATTTTCAAGTATTGTCACCAAAAATAACATCAATCAAAATATATGGCAGATCAGTATTTTCAGAAACTATTGGGAAAATAAGCATGTCCCATGCTTCACACATATTTCCTAAGCACTGGGAGTAAATGTGATAAATGAAATTAAGAAAAAAATAGTTATGACTTGCAGCTATGCCCAAACAATGCACAGAAGTAAAGTGCCTCAGAACAACACAAGAAAACATCCCACTCACTGATAAAACTGGTAAAACTTGCTTTATAGACTGGCTTGAAATGAACTGTTCTGACACCACTGTGATAAACACATCTACCACAGCAAGTAACAGAGAGACCAAAATGCCTTCTATGATAACTTGACAAGTCTACACAAATTCGGTTTTAGTATCTACTAATTTCTCCCTGACAAGTTCTGATTTATGTGAAAAAAGGGTTGTGAAGAAAACATCACATTCTGTGAAACTTTCGGTCACATAAACCTCAAGATGAATTTCCCTATATTATAGAGTCCCCATTTCCTAGCTGTCACATCCACAGGAAGGAAAAAATATAAAAGGGTCTACGTGACAAAAAAATACAGAAGTGAAAATTACAAGGACAGAAGCATGCAAACAAGTTCATTTCATGCACAGAGTAGGAGCACTTGGTGCAGAAGTTCCATGGTAACATGCTAAATTTACAAAGATTAAAACTCCAAGAAAACTACTGTGCTTTGTTCACTTCCACATAAAAATAATCTTGTCTGAAATTCCCGATCTTTTCTCATTCACCATCACCTCATTCTCCATAAATTAAATTACTTTGGAGTACATTAAATGCTTAGAAGTACCATTATGTGGAAGATCTTTACTAACAAGGATATAAAATATCAACAATAATACTAAATTACCCCATTTCTTTGTTCTTTCTGAAACCCTTAAAAATCAGGTAAGTTACCTCAGAAATGCAGGAACTGTAGCTGTCAATAAAAAAACCTCAAAATAAGCTCTTACTGCTTAAAATACTCAAATGAAACCACACACTGAAAATAACATACAAAGAACTTGATACAGAATAGTTTAAGTTAGAATATGTACTTTAAAACATATCTCTACTATTCGAGTCAATGATCCTTGTGGGCCCCTTCCAACTCAGAATATTTTCTAAAATATGTGAAGTTTGTTAAAACTACTATTGTTATTTCATCAACACATTTAAGTATTTCAGTGAGAGCTGACATTCTGCTACACCTAAGGAACAGAAAACAATGCAATTTTAAAGTATGTCAGCTAACTTTCTATTTTTCTTTGGCAATTTGGAGAATTCAGCACAATTCTACAGTTACTTACAGAAATACACGAGTTACCTTTTAATTATATAGAGTGAAACAGCTTTCCATAATCCAACACAGACTTTCTCCTCCTTTAGCTGGGGTTCTAGCACTAATGGCATAGAGTGGACACACAGGTAGCGAGGAGAGTAGCAGATTGAGAAAAGCAGAGAACAAAGTAAACATGCCTTAACTTCTGGCTTCACCTATAAGAAATGGGGAGAAGACATTCTTCCCATCCTCCCCCCACCCTGGAAAAGGCGGAACATTTCTCAGCAAGCAAGAAAACAAGATTCCTTACAGTCAAGGAAAATCTCCTGATTTTCCTATGGATTTGTACCCCAAGTCCCTGCAAAGTCCTGCACCACCTGCAGAACTGTGACCTTAAAGCCAGGTGAGCTTTTAATGAACCAGCTGCAAAATCAGGTAATCATTTCTCCTAGAAAATGCAGTTTCTACCAAAAGGACTAGGAAACAACAGACACATGGGTTCAAAAGAGTCTCATTTATCCCACAGAAAAAGCTGTTGCAAATTAACTTCCAATGAATGTGTTTCAAGAAAACAGCCATGCTTGTAGGGAAGCAGTACTGGCAGAATGGTCAACAACTTTGGTCAGCTCCCCCAGTACCACTGTTGCCCTATTGCTAGCAATGTGATTCTTGGGTTTAGGGGGGAAAAGGAAGAGATGCTAAAAGTAAATCAAAAAGGCAACTGTGCCATATACATAGTCATGACATAAATCCAAATCACTGCCAAAATACACAAACATCCTAAATGACTGACACCAAAGAGTTCAAACATTCAAGTTGTTCATGTTCTGTCTGGAATGAGTGACAAGAATTTATGGCCCTTAAAGAAAATGTACAAAGGAAAGTAGTTTGTACCCCCTGGTTAACAAATAAAAGCACTCATTCAGTTTTCTTAATAATTTCACTTTTGTAGTTATTCCAGCAGGTTCCAGACTTGACAGGGCTCTGGATTTGAAATTCCTAGGTGGACTTCAAAAAAACTCCACCTTCTCTGGAGCCAAGCTGAGTTATGTAACTGAGTTATGTAGCTGAGTGTGCTGGAGTGAAAGGAGCCAGGGAAGTGGCTTCCCAGGGACAACTATACTTACACCTCTGTAGCATCAAGAAAAATGTACAGCTCAGCCAGCACCAGAAAACCCATTAATTACCATGATGAACCCCTGTTATTATACATTCCCTTAGTAGTAGTAGTAGCAATATAAGATGTTTAATAACATGCTCAAAATTATGTTTCAGATGTATTTAGAGTTAGTGCAGACAAGTAAACAGAAAACATGAAACTTTACCCTAATCTGTTCTTTCATTTTGCTTCCTTAGAGATTCCCGATCTGGAAAATTTTTACTTGGAGTATTTTTGTTTGATTACTTCAATTATTCAACACAATTAATTTCATGTGACTTACCCAAGTTTTCTTCTTACAGTCCGCGTAAAATAGGGGTAAGATGACACAGGACTAACAGATGTACCTCCCCTTAAAGTAGGAAATTCACCATTACTTTTCAGTATCTATTTAAATGGAAATTCACAAAGCAAGGGACTTTGACATTTTTCTTTCAGACAGAACTAAACTAAGACACACAAATACTGGAAGTTTTCATATGCAAAAGAATCCACTACATTTTCTATACACTACCAAGACAGAACTTTTATTTACCAAGGTTTTCGTAATACTAAATCTTCATTCAATGCTAATTATGTTTAATTTCCTTTCCCCTCAAAATATACTAAATATCCAGTCTCTTCACACATTATGACTTATGAATGTGAAAAGTAAAGAAGAAAAGTATACCCTTTATAGTATGAGAAATCCACTGCAAAAAAACCAGATGTGACTGGCCTGACTTTTGAAACTTTCCATCTGTCAGTGTGTACACCAGGCTCTCAATAGTGAGTATGGCTGCACTAGATTTTACACAACTGTTGCAACAAAGAGCAGTCTTATACAAACAGGTACTTTACTGCTGAATTTAACACAGTTGTATCAGACAAATTGAAAGTTATTTTGAGCCCTTAGGTGAGCACATGATCACCATCTACTTACTGACAGCAAGTTACAGCTACATGCAGTACACCCCATTGCCCAGAAATCAAAATAAGGTGTGTTTGAAATTAAGGAACAGGTACACCTGATTCTGCATTTTCAGCCAAGATATATGATTTCCTCACATCACTGTAGCTGTTGTTTGTTCCACAGCTATGTCACTAAACTACATTTGGTTTAAGTATTATTAACTACTTTTATTTCAAATCTGTGAGCTTAATAAGTAGCTAGTATAAATATGAATCAGAAGAGAGCACTGCAACCTACTTCAATTAATCCTTCATTAGCATGAACAGTGTAATTGTCATCACCTGATGCTAGGAAAAGTACACAATTACTTTTCAAATATTAAACTGTATATGCTTTTAAAGCTTTCTTATTATTTTCTACAGCCTGGGCTCTGGTCTGATTTCTGAAAACACTTTTTAGAAGATCCACCACATATTAATGAAGAGAGCTTACTGTTCTGCATCTCTTCTGGATCTGCGTGTTGCCTTTCTCTTGACTGAACTCCCCTTTGACGGCCGAGCTTGGCGCTGATGTTCCCCAGGAGTGCAGGGTGGCCCCACAAAAGATTTAATTTCTTCATTTTTTCCCTTGTCAACAGAGTCTTCTTTGGACGCAGAAGAGCTTCCAAGAGACTGAGAGGTATCTTTCTGCAACAACAGTTAATTGTTTAAGATTTTCAATGCACTTAAAGCTATTTCTTCCAACTCAAAAACCTGCAAATTTCTGACAGTCACCTCACATCTAGCAAAAATTATATTCTAATCATATTAATAAGGTAAATTCTGCCTAGAAAGTGACAAGTGAGCATGTTGCAGCAGTGGCCTCTTCCACACTCCAATTTACAGGAGGTGATCAGTCAAATTAGTAACTTTGAAACAGTTACAAGTTTTACAGAGGACTGCCAAAATACTTTCAGAGAAGCACTGAATCACCACTTTTTAAAATTTTGCTCTCAAAAATCAGATTAAGAGACAATGTAATTAGATTCTGAACTCATATGCAAAATTCTCCATTCTAATGACAATTAATGCTGCTTTGGTGTTAACTGTCACACACCATACCTGGACCAGTTCCCCTCCTGGGGCTTCTTCAGCTGCATTGCTACAGCTGCTGTACCTTATGGCACTAATGATTCCCTGAACAGCAATTCGCTTGTGCTCTCTGTAGTGCAGCTCTTCAATCTCCTTCCCTATTTCGCTTATGGGTTTCAAAACTGATTCAACTGCAAAAAAGAAATTTCCATAATCAAGTTTTAGAGAAATGTAATACCAAAATCTCTAAACGCAAGACTAAAGAGAAGATTTTACTAAATATTAAATTGATTTAAACTTACTTAAACTCTTAATTTTAAAGAATTCTAAACATTTTGTTATCCACATCACATGGAAAAAAAATAAAACAATAAACCTTTTTAGCATCTGTTAGTATGCATTGTTGGACACCACAATTTCTATTTCAGGTGAAATATCCAGTTCAATGTAACCTTCAGAATAACTATTTTTAATTTTGATGTAGCAGAATATTCAGAGTAAAACTTCTGGGTATATGTGTAGCTCACATCAGCTTCTACAATTCTCCCAGCTAGGAGTGCAATATTTTCTGTGAGGTGAGGATTTAGCCTATGAAACATTTAGCCACAAAAGGGAGCTTTTCTTGGAGTAAGACTGACTGGAAAAGGCCACAAATCTTAAAGATATTTAATATATGATACCTTCATTGTTTTTACAGTATTTCAAAAAGCTGTCAGGAGGTCGTGGAAAAGGGTAATAGCCACCGATGACAGTTTTCTTCATTTGATCAGCTTCACTTTGCGATTTCGTCCACTGAATGAAGTTTTTCACTTTGGCATCCTTGGTGTATGGCTGGCCCTTGTGCCACCCTTTGAAGACAAAAATAATCAGGTATCAAAACCAAAGCAGGCAATTGACACCTGTTCTCATTTTGAAACTCCCCTGAACACTACCTATTAAAAACAAATTAAGAAAATCTTGACTAGAGAGTACAAAAAATGTCTTTTGTCAAGAGTGCTTTACAAAATGGGTACCCTGAATTCCTTGACTACACTTGCATGACACCAAACGTCAGACAAACATTAAATAACAGAAAAAACCAACACAACTAGCAAAAATGCTCCTAGAATACGAAAGCTGCAAGTGTTTTTTAAAGTTTTAAGTGGTAACCACCATTGCTACCCTATCAAAATATGAACTTAGTAAACATAAGTCTTAACCTAGAAATACTTTTTATAGGATAAACCCATTGTAATGCCTCACAAGAATGCCATTTGCCTTCTTGTCCTCTGCAATGATGTTTCCTTATTACCTCATAGGCTGTACTGATTTATTGTGCTGTAAAATGAAAATACCCTTTCCAAAGAAACAACATGAGAGTTACATAAAACTAGAACTAGTTTAAATTACCTGTAATGAATATTTGACTTTCATTTGAAGTCGTAAGGTAAACTGTCCTGGAAGGATTCTCAGTCATCACTCTCATCTGTGTGCACACCAAGTATGTCACTGGAGAAAAAAAAAACATCATTTTTTTTTCCTGACAGCTCATTGATTTTAGAATAGCAAGACTGACACACACTGGATTAATTTCATTAAGTCCTCTAAACAAGACAATTTAGTTCTTGATCCTACAAATGTTTCACACAGGTTTTGAGTCTCCATTATAAATTACCATATGGACATGCAATTAAATATTAATTTAATTTCAGCATAGATATTACAACTAAAACATGAGATACTTCATCAGGTTGGATATCACTGAAAGAAATAGTACAAATATTGGTATTAGATAGCTGTGTTTCTTAAGGACAAAAAGTATAAAATAATGTGAAACTATGGCATGCCACTGCAAAATTTCTAAACAGAGCTCAAACTTACTCTTTTGTTAGTATCTCAAACACTGGAATGTGATTCCTTCCCACTTCCCCAGAACACTCAAGATGAATGCAGCCATAATCTAAGCAGGATTGTGCAGCTGGCGCTGCATCAAATGATATAAAAAATGCACATCAACACCAACCAGTGTTAAAAATGGATGAGTGTTTGGAGAAGAGAAAGAAGGCAAGAAGAAATATTTAAACATCTTTTAAAATCAGTAAGGATTCCCTAGTTTAAAATTTATTAGTCTTAGCTTATGTGTGATAACTAACACAGCTGGGTGATGATGATGACTGCTGTTTGGGCAAAAAACACTGTTTCAAAGAAATGAAGCTTTTCCACTTTCACCTTTCTCTTCATTCAATCCTCTTAAATTATTCCTGTCTATAAAAAAGCAGGTATTTACAGGTCAAGAGGAGCAAGAGATTTGACCACCTGCTGCCTTTAATTCCCTCTGATACAAGAGATGTTGCCCAGGTTCTTCTTCACAGAAACATCTGAAATGAAGGTGATCAGAGGAGCCCCAGGCCCATCTGTCCATCTAATTGTTTACACTGACAGAATACAATTTGTAAGGGTTTCAAATATTTAAACTATTTTTTATTATTAAATTTTAATTTCTGATCCACTATCTTCTGCTTGAGGAGATAAATCGTGGCATTTGTTTAGTCAGTGGCAACTAATCTCAGAATTAGAAATTCACAATGAACTAGAAAAACATTAAAAACAATTATTAGTATTATAGAGAGGTGAATACTTGGATGAATACGCTCAAACACATCTGGCTGAGAAGTTGCAAACAATTCCAGTATGAACGGTTGGTCTGAGGTCCCATCAATGGCATGTGCCCAACGATACAGCCAGAAGTCTTCACTGTGTTCTAGATAAACAAATATTAAGAAAAATGTATAAGCATTTAATTAGAAATTTAGAAACTATTTGATAAGTTCTGAAAGTCATATTTGTAGAAAAACCTCTTTTTCTGGCTCGCTCAGCCCTTCCTACAAATGTCACAAGACCAATAACATCACAGGAATGATTGTGCGGTAAGTCATCCAGCTCTGACCTAAAAGCAAAATAGAAGAAAGCTGGGTAAGCTTTCTCAGAAACTCTGCAAAAAGCACTTCCAATTAACATTCACTCTAGGGCAGTGTAATTTAAATTCAAGCTTGATAACCAACAAAATTCTATTTTACCTTGTGATAAACCTATATTTAACTTCAGGTAATCCCCATTCTGGCTTAACCATTTCTTCTGGAATAATACTTATTTCAGTAGGAGGATCTCGAACATTAAGGCAAATCTCTGACAAAGAAAAAAAAAGTCAGTAACATTTACAGCATGAATACAAAGTATCATCATCATCATTGTTACAATAATAACATAACAAAAGTAACAACAACCCATAAAGAAATCGGTAAAGTTTCTTAAATACTGCAACTTTGTGAAAATATTCATCAATTTCATTGAGTTTGAGTTTTCATCAAAATAAAGTGAGGAATTGAGATACAACAAAGCAATTTTATCATCTGAGTAATGTTAAACTTTCCAACTGCCTACTTGACCAACTAGTCCAATCCAGGCAGTATTTTAACAGCAACTAATCCAACCATATTGATTAAATACAAAGTACTTTTTACACTAGCTTTGTTCTCAAAAGTCAGTAAGGTCTGGAACTGATGTGCAGAAAATGAAGTAAAACAGAAATGGTGCATCAGAATTTCCATATTTGATGCTAGTTCAATAGGATAGAAATACACCATGGCCATGGAGGAAAACAAAAGATCTTCCCATGCCTATTCTATAGCACCTGAAATTTTTAATTTATTTTTCAGACTGTTTAGATGCTAAATCACAAACATAGTGGAGCACTGGGGCAAGCAAGGTGTTCTTCAACCAGCAAGAGTGGCTTCAGCTTCTAGAATACACAAGGCAGTACTCTGTGGTCTCATAACAGGACAATTCTTGCTGGTATCTAAAAGATTCTGATGAAGTTTCTTGGGTTTGAGTACAGGATTATTCAAAAAATGCACCCAGAAAAGTAATTAAGTAGATATAAATAATGCATACAACTGTTTATGTAAATATCTGGTACCTCACCCTGGCAGTGCAACATTAGAAGGTGTTCTACTTCAAGTCAGACCCTCTACTCAGGAATACTCTCTAGGCTTCTGCTTTCTGGAAATGCATTCAGAGAACAATTGTGGTTTTGCATATGGTCGTTTAGCACAGTATTGCCTAGAAAATTCCCAAAACAAAACTTTCCCATGTATCAAAACTATCTCTCAATTGTTTCATTAATTTGAAATTAAATGAGTGATGATTTTGAGATTAAAGGAAAGTCATACACTCAGGTCAGGATTACCCCCTGGCTAAGGTCATTCCACACAAAAGCTGTCACGAGTGCCACACAAATTCACTGATGTGTGAGACTGAAATATGCACACTGCCTGGCAGGGGAATTCAAGACATTGGTACTAAGTTCCAAAGGTTTTAGGCTGTGAAATGGCACCTCTCAGCAAGTTCCACAATGCTGCAGCTGCAAGCAGGGGCCAGCAATGCAGAGCTCACTCCACAGAACTCCAGGGATGTGCCTGAAGCACGGTGCCTTGCAGGACTCTCCATCTGGAAACCCTTTAATACTGGGGAATTGGTAACTCTCCAGATGTTCTGTACAATACTTGCAGGTGAATGCTTCTAAGGACACACTGGAAAGTTGGGATTTGATGGTATTACAAATTTAAAATAAATGAAGAAAAAAGTGATTGTTACTTTTGTGATTTAGTGTAATTGAAACATGAAATATTGTGACACATTGGGCATATACAGAGATATTTAGTGAGGTAATAATTTCACTTCATCTGAAAAAAAACAAAACCCTCATGAAATGGAAGTTGCACAAAATCCATCTAACAAATGCTCTAGAATTTTTTCTGGGTATTCTGTTTTCTTGTGACTGTTCTTATAGGACATATGGTCATACCATGCACCCATGCATCATGGGATTATGTGAATTCATATTAAGACAAAATTCTCAGCTTTGTGCAAAGAACTGAGACTCCATACATACTTTTCTATGAACCAAAGATTTACAGTTTCTGAGTTTATCTGTGCACCATGGTGCTTTCCAGTGGAATGACTTCTAGTTCTTCCATTATACAGCTGTTACCCTTTACAGGCCAGTGGCTGAGCTGGCCATTTTGATCTGTTTGTTACCACTCCTACCCCAATAATGCTTGTAAGAAACCAGAAGTGCAGAGCAAATAGGGCCATGAAAATGCAGAGATATTTGCCCATAGAGAAAGTCACTTCAGATGGCATATTTTACTCTGTCTTCTTTGCATAGAAAGGTTTTGTGGCAATTTTAATTGTTGTCAGGGCTGGCTCGTAATTGTCATCACCTTCCCTCAGAAACTTCCATTTCTGGCTAAACATTTCTATCTCCTGACAAGTCATCACAAGTACTTCAGACACTTGAGATCTGGTTTTAACGCAAATATTTATCAGTCAGAGAAGATATTGCTTCTGGCAGTGAAAACATTGCTTCTTTCTGTGCACTGCAGTTAACTTTTTGTGCACTGTTTCCTAACTCCATTAGGAAACTGTCATTGTCAATAAGTTATACATACATCACTGCACTGCAGTTAACTTTTTGTGCACTGTTTCCTAACTCCATTAGGAACTGTCACTGTCAATAAGTTCTACATACATCACCCTTCACCAACACGCATATTGTTTCAAGAAGTTATTTGAATTTTCTGAATGTTGGCTGTCATTTTGTTCTGTTCATTAAATGCACAAAATTGGAAAAACCTCATATGGAGTGAGGGAACAGAGAAAACAACCCCAAAGCTGATAAAATCCAGCTTGAAAAGGCCATTATTGTTATATTGCAGGACTTGTATTTTTGTAGTATAGCTCCTTCAAGTATCTGCCATACTAAACAAATGGCAAGTAAGAAAATGCTTTTTTATAGCATTTTGCCAAGGAATATTCTTCATACACACACTCCCACAGTGATGCTCTTTCAGCACACAGAAGTCATCAGTTCAACTTTTTATTCTGTGGAGCAGTGCAGATACTCTGGGCCTTGACAGTTTACACTAAAATCTAAAGTCAGATGAGGTGATAATGTCCTTCAATGACCAGGAAAAAGGTGTGAGCAGTGTACAAGTGATATGTGTGTTATTAAGCAGGAAGTGGAATCAGATTTAAATTCACTACTAGAGGCCTATCTTTATAATCTCTGTTCCTGATATCAGGGATTCTTTTTTTATTTCTTTATTTTTTAAATAAAGGTTTTAACTAATTGTGGCAGTAAACTTTGTAGACATGATTCCATATAAACAGGGAAGAGCAAGACCCTGGATGCTCAGACACCTTTCAGAAGTACTAATTAAGGATTATATCTTATCAATTAGTCTCAGCAATGGATCACTTTCTATTTTGTTTCTATGGAGAACTACTTTGCACAGGTGTATTTCATAGATTAACAATAGGTTTCTGCAATACTTAACCAATTGTGGCAAATCTCTTCATCTGTGAATCCCCCGGGGTGGGGTGTGTTTTGAACGGGTAACTGGACTTGATGGCATACTTGGCAAGGAGGAGCACTGTGCCAACCTTCATGCTGTGATACCACTCAGGACACAGAGAATTCCACAAAACCATTGACATCATGCCTGAGCCATCAGCAACTTCAAAGTAAGCCTGAAGAAAAAAAGAGACAATATACAGTCATCTTATTTATTATCATTCTGCTAGGTTTTTATTTTGGATAATGCACCAGTACTTGACTCATAAATTATTTCTCTGATACAAATGGATGTAGAGGATGTTCCAGAACTTGTACTGAATGCTAGAGTAGAAAATATTCCCAATTTTTAATCTGGGCAAATGCTGAATCTGAAACTGAGCAGATCACTGAGCAGTAAAAAAAATATTTTTAAACTAACCCACCACACCTCCAAGAAGTTCAACACAAAAATATCACAAGCTACATATATTAGAAAAATCATTAAGAATTTTACAGTAAAATAATATGTCTGAAAGTCAACAGATGGGAGAATCAGGGTCTAGAAATAATTTAAACATATTGCCTTTTTTTTTTGACAGGACACACTAAGTCCAACTTTCAAAGCATAGAGACCAGAAATGTTTATGCTGTTAAACTACTAACACCTCGAAGTATCCTTTCCTTCACAAAACTCAAATGAACTATAACTGAAATTCATCCACTAAAGTTTGTAAACATATGATCACAAAATTCAGCATGTCTTGCTCTAGAGATCTCAGCATTTTTGTAAAGACAGCATTTTCTATATAAAATAGCTATAAAATAACTTTATGTGCTTACTATATGGGAAAAATTATTTCCAAATATCTTACAGCAATTTCAGTGTTAACCTATGCATTTATCCCTCTTTACCTGATAAGGCATATCCATTTTTTTCTCTGGTTTTCCATAGTACCTTAGTCTAGATTTGTGCAGGATTCTCACAAGAAGTGGATGGAAATGCACTCTGCTTCTCCATGTCATTTCCAGGTGACCAAGATTAGTCAGTTTGGAGACTAAGGTTAAGGGGAGGGGAAAAGAAAAGACCAACAAAGAGCATTCATGATTGAACGTCTAAGTTTTCAGGAGTAAAGTGGCAGGATGTTACATTTATTTTATTAATGTTTCTAACATTTAAAAAGGCTCATCTGCTCATATCAATCACCAGTAAAATTCTGTTATGAACTATGCACACAGCATAGTTTTGCTTTCTTTTTTTTTTGAGAGTGATGACACATTTTAAATTACACAGAAGTGTTGTTAGATGAGCAGAAGAGCTATGACAAAAACCAGAGGTGTCAGCCTACAAGGGTATCACACTCGTGCAGAAGTCCTGTTACACCTCTCTCCTCACCAAGCCTGAGCCCCCCAACACTGACCACGTTTTGGCTGGCAGTTTCTAAGCGTGAGCATCCTGCCCCACAGACCAGACACAAGACTATTACTGCACCCAGTGTTTTTGACAGCTCCCAAGACTGGGCACAAGCACCACAGCTACATATTTTCAGTCAATGTTCGTAGAGTTTAAAAAACTCTCTCAAAGCAACAGAGAATCAAAGAAGGGGCTGGGTTCAAAGGGGTCATCTCCTTCCAATATTCTGCCATGGGAGGGACACACTGCACCAGACCAGGCTGCTCAGAGCCCCATCCAAGCTGGTCTTAAACTCTTCCAGGGGTGAAGTATCCACAAGTTAACAACTCTGGGATACCTGTGCCAGGGCCTCACCATCTCCCAGGGAAGAGGTTTTTCCCACAGCAGCAGGTGAACTGTGTGTGGCACAGGTGGCACATTCCCAGTGGGGCCAAACACAGCTGGAGGATACCAGGAAGCTCAGCCCGGCTGCACAAGATTCTGTGATGAATCAATCAGGTTGGAAAACACCTCTAAAATCATCGAGTCCAACCTATGACCAAACACCACCCTGTCAGCCAGGACATAGGACATGGCAACAAGTGTTGCCTTAACGCCTCTAAAATCATCGAGTCCAACCTATGACCAAACACCACCCTGCCAGCCAGGCCGTGGCAACAAGTGCCACATCCAGTCTCGCCTTCAACACCTCCAGGGACGGTAACTCCATCACCTCCCCGGGCAGCCCATTCAAATGCCTAACCACCCGTTCTGTCAAGGAATTCTTCGCAATGTGCAAGCAAAACCTTCGCTTAAGACTGTGTGCCCTTGCATTGCAGGGAAAAGAGCCCGAGCCCCAGCTGGCTACACCCTGCGGTCAGGGGACTGCAGAGACCGAAAAGGCTCCCTGAGCTCCCTCAGCCAGCCCTCAAGGGACTTGTGCTCCCGGCCCTTCCCCAGCTCCGCCGCCCAACAAAGACGGCACCGCCCCCTCCCTCAGGGCGTCCCTGCCGCACCCTACAGCCGCCTCCTCCGGGCTTACCGTCCACATCCACCTGCACCGGCGGCCTGTCCGGTACCCACACGTCTCCATAGGGATCCTCGTTGTTCCAGAGCGGCAGGTAGTGCCTATTGTCCCCGCGGAGGGGCTGGAGCGGGCGGTGCCGGTCGGGCGGGGTGCCGGCGGTGGCGGTGCCGGCGCCCGCCGCCCGCTCCAGCCCCTCCAGGCAGAAGAAGCCGCGGTTCAGGCGCCTCTCGTCGTAGCGGAACGAGCAGCGCGTGAGGCGGAGGCGCGTGCCCGCCCGCAGGCGCGCGCGCTGCACCAGCCCGTTGAGGCGCGGCGCGAGGTGGCAGCGGTGCCAGCGCGCGCCGTCCGCCAGCGTCACGTCGTACCAGTACTGGCGGGGCGCGGCGGGCGGCGCCTGCGCCAGGTACCGCTCCACCGCCACCACCGTCACGGCCGGCGGCTCCGCGGGCGCCGCGCTCAGCTGCGAGGAGCCCTGCACCTCCTCAAACACCCTCTGCAGGCAGAAGGGCGCGCCGCCCTCCGCCGAGGCCGCCGCCCGGCTCTCCTCGGCGCGTTCCGGGGTAGGGTCCTGCATGACAGCGCCCTGGCCGCCCCTCCCGGGCGAGAGCCGCGGCCGGCCCCGGCAGCGCCCCGCGCCGCGGCTTCCCGCTGTCATGGCTGAGCAGAGGGCGCCGCCCCCGTGGCGCGCGCGCGGGGCGGGGCGGGCGTGCGCGCGCCGTTCAAACCGCCAACGGCCCGGGCGGGGGTGGGGACATGGCGACAGCGATCGGGACCGGGGAGCGGCTGAGGGAGCAGGGATAGGGCCCGGGGAAGCGGTCGAGAGGCGGCCGGGGAGCGGCGGCGGGCGGCCCCGGGTGTTCCTGCGCTAGGCCGGGGGCCGCGGCCGCTCCCGTGCTGGCTCGCGGGCCGCCCTCAGCGCTGCCCTGTGGCCGTGCCCTGTGGCCGTGCCCTGTCGCCGTGCCCGGCAGCTCGGGGCGCAGGTGACCCCCAGCGCCCCGTGGGTGGGACAGAGCCCTGATCGCCGAGCGGGTCCCTGCCTCCCTCAGAGAGCCCTGCCGCGCCTGTTCCTGCTTCCACAGCACTCGTCATTGCTTCTTCCTTACCCTCAATGCGCTCCCAGCTGGGAGAGGCTCGTGCCTGCTTTTGATATTGTATTTGTCCTTTACGTAGTTGCAGTGTGGGGGTAATTGTAATCATTTTGCCCTTGAAACAGCCTAATGAGTCTTGTTTCTTGCTCCCATTTTCAGAAGAATTCTTACTAGTGGTCCCTAAGTGTGTGAGATTTATATTATTATTGATTCTTGTCCCTCTGCAACTATCAACTTCTTTATCACACCATAGAAGCAAAGAATGGTTTGGGTTGGAAGGGACCTTAAAGACCATCTGGTTCCAAATCCCCTGCCTTTGGGACAGTTTCACTGATCTCATAAGTAGTCCTGTGAAAGCTTATGGAGATCAAGAACTTTGATATTTTATCAGTGGCTGTATTTTTTTCTAGTGGAGGAAACAAAACACCTCTTATGAGGAAAGGTGGAGGGAGTTCAGCATGTTGAAACCAGAGAATTACAAGACTGAGAGGGGATTTTATCAACATCGACAAATATCTGATAAACAGGTATCAAGAGAATGGGAACAAGTGGTGCCCAGTGGCAGGACAAGGGGCAACAGGCACAAACTAACACACAAGGAGTTCCATCTGAATAGAAGGAAGATTTTCTTAGAGGGCAGAAACAAGTGGTGCCCAGTGACAGGACAAGGGGCAACAGGCACAAACTAATACACAAGGAGCTGGACATTTTCTTAGAGGGCAGAAGAGAACTGAAACAGGCTGCCCAGAGAGGTTGTGGAGTCTCCTTCTCTGGAGATACTCAAAAGCTGTCTGGATGAGATCCTGTGCAACCTGCTCTGCGTGACCCTGCTTTAGCAGGGGACTTGGACTTGATGTTCTCCAGAGATCCCTGCCCACCCCAGCCCTTCGAGCAGGACACAGTAAGGAGAGAGGGGTAAAAAAAAAAAAGGCTAGGAAGAGCAGTAACTTCCAGTCTTTATAGTGACACTGGTCCAGATAGTCTTTGGAAACCCAGAATGTGGCTGCAGCTTGGGCAGAGCTGGCTCAGGTGCTGGGCCAGAGCAGTTCTTCCAGCTTGAGCACAACTGTATCCTTGGTCTACTGCCTTTGTTACTGTGGAGCACTTGCCATGGGGAAATTGGAAAACCTGTTGCCTGAACCATTTAAAACAGACCAAAAAAACTAGACAAAAGGGTATAAAGCACAAGCTTTTGCTGACCTTTAGAATTTTCTAGGAATTATATGACATTATGGATTTTATGATAATTACAGTGCATTCCTTAGTGAGAAATTTAAAACAAATCAGTCATTTGTGTTATGTTGAAGCTAAGTGTTAGGTAAAACTTCCACAGAACTTTTCTTCCCCAGTAAACACATGACTTCTTTTGTGAACTGATAAAATGGCATTTACAGTTTAAAAACATGAACATGACCCAGAATGATCTTGCACAGGATGTGACTTCACATCACAGACAACAGATAACTACAGTGTATACTTTTTTTAGTTATTAAATAACCTGTGGGTATAATGAGGAAATCTGTGGACCACTCCCAGCTTATCTCCACTTTTGTCTGTGCTCATGATGTGATTTGCAGAAGAAACTTATTCATACACAGGTTATTGTTACATGTCCATTTGTTGCCATTTTTATTGTGGGTCACTGGGGTTTCACTCATTGAAGCTGAAGCTTTTGTGGAGTGGTAATGGACTGATGTGGACTGATAGCAGAGTTAATACTTTATACTGGATAAATCTATATTGCAGGTTCAGACACAAGATTGCTCCTTCTCTTTGGAACTTGCTCCTGCTGCCTTCTTTCTCACCAGCAGAGGTCCAGCTAACATACCAATTTCAAAACTAGAACAAGGTAAATCTCTTGCTGTCAGTGTGTGAAAGCTGCCTTCTTTCTCACCAGCAGAGGTCCAGCTAACATACCAATTTCAAAACTGGAACAAGGGTAAATCTCTTGCCATCAGCATGTGAACAACAAGTTTTAAAGACTCCTTATGTCTGTGAGTTCAGCTAGGTGTGATTTCCCTACCATACTTGAACAGTGGGACTGTATGACTGTATTAGAAACTGGAAGTTGAGAAACACTCAGAGAATGAGTCAGCAATGACTGCAGAGGAGCCATCAGCAGATGGCTGTACCACATCACAAGAGCTGAGGGCTGGGTGTTATCCTGAGCCTGCTTCATCAGGGTGTGTAAGCAGCTCATTGAAGACAATATGATTTTTATATGCCTACAGCCAAGTGTGCTAAACAATACTTGTGTTCACCCCTGGTCAATCAACAGTCTCAAATTCTCAGAGACAATCAGCAGTCAAATATCTTGGGTTTTACATACAACAAAACTTAAGAAAACAGCAGTTAGCCTTTACAGCAGTGACAGTGAGGAATGAGCTATGCTGAATAGGAGGACATTATTACATTCTGTTAAATACTACATTTAAAATACATTGGAGTAATGAAAGGCACAAAACAATAAAAGGTAATGCTCTAGATTAAAAAAAATCAGCTGGTGTGCAAGATCATAAAGCTTACTGCAAAAGTGTTCACACCACAAAGTGTTTTGAGGACAAAATAGAAAAATTTTTCTGATGCATTTCACCATTATTTCCTAGGTGCTTTTGTTAAATCTTCTTAGAAAATAATAGAAGTGGTTAAGTAATGCTAAAATAACATTTTGGGTGATTACCCAGCTGACACAGCCTTGCCCTTTAACCACCTCTGCACTTTCAAAGGCAGTTTAAGGAAGTGGTGGGTTATCTGCAGAAAAATTTCTTACACTTTTGGTGTGTGGAACTTTGACTTACTGCCGGTTAAGTAATGCTAAAATAACATTTTGGGTGATTACCCAGCTGACACAGCCTTGCCCTTTAATCAGCTCTCTGCACTTTCAAAGGCAGTTTAAGAAAGTGGTGGGTTATCTGCAGGAAAATTTCTTACACTTTTGGTGTGTGAAACTTTGACTTACTGCACAGGTTTTAAAATCTATAGAAGTCTTTTCTATAAACTGCAGGTTTGCTTATGCTTCATTTAACTTAAATACAGCTGTTTAACCATGGAACTGAACTTGTAACCCAGCTTTTATGATGGTCTTTGGAGAAACAATGCCGGTGGCAATAAAGACTGTGTGAGCTTACCTGAGAAAAAGTGACTTGGGCTAACCTGGCACTTGAGCTAATGTGCACAAAGGCCAGTTCTTGTAGCATCAGTGACTGCAAGCTGTCCCTCTGCTGCAGTGCCACTGCCCTCATGCCACGGGGTGTTTGTGTAAAGAGAAAGGCAGACACACAGAAATCCAGTGAAGCTCATTAGCAGCACAGCACTGGCTGTCACCCTCAGGAACACTCTGTCCAGTCTGAACTCTCACACTGTCACTTGGACATCTTCATCCATACAAGGATATATATTTATTTTGTCCCTACAGGCAGATATGGAGGTTTCCCTAAGGACAGTGACTGGATTTGGAAAACAATAACAAAGGTTTCTACAATTTTTACAACAGCCAATGTCAATAACAGAATCATTACAAGTGTGATACTAGTTTTGATTTTTCAGAGTATTTTTATTACTGTTTCAATTGTACAATTTCCACATTAGAGAACAATATACAGTGTACAGTACATAACTTGCATGGTTCCCAGGTTTTGAAGTCATGTGCCAAGCTTCAGGCTGAAAAAGAGAGTTCACCATGCCTAAAATGAAAGCAGGCACATACACACAGCTCTACATTGCTGCAGCATTAGCACAATCTCGTGTGGCAAATATAACATTATGAGCACCACCTGTCACTAGGAGACTGCATGTACCAAAGGGTTAATGACATGGATCCTTGACATTCTGCCCCTGTAGCATTCTTTCATGTCAAAGTGACATCACTAGAAAAACACATTAAGCAATTTAGTCCTTGGTTTTAAAAGTTAGTGAAACAGTACAGCTAGTGAAACACCTCACAAAATGAAATTACAAATTTGATATACATTTTGCATAGTTAAAATTATGTCTGGATAACCTTGGTTACTGGATTTTTGTCTTCTGGCCTTTGTACTTTTGCTTTGAGCTGAACAGTTATTCAAAATACTCCCTCATTCAGTGCCCCCCAGTCACTTCAGATACCTTTCCATTTCTTTGGCTGCTTTCTTTTCCTTAACATTTTTTAACCTTTTGTATTCCTCCTACAGCAATATGCTGTGCCAGACATCCACTCCCTTACCTTTGGCTACTCATGTTTCTTTTCTTCAGCTTTTCCCTCCTCTTCAGTCACTTCCCCTTTCTTGTTACTCTTCTCAACATCTCTGGGCTCTTTCTCATCTCCAACCATTCTGACTATCTCTTGATAGAGGGACAATGCCACAGGTTTCTCCTTGTTGCATCCAGCTGCTGTTGCTATTTGCAATCTCACTTCTAAATCCTTCAAAAGCATTCACCTCTAAGTGCCTCATGCTTTCCATAATTACACATGGAAAGTTTTTAATGTTTTTTTATAGTGAATAGAAGACGAAAATCCAACTCACTGCCTTGAATTGCAGCTAGAAAGAAGAAAGCTAATAGAGGGAAACAGAATGAATTACAATCCCAATGTAATAGTGCATATTCCCTCTCTTGAACTTGGGGTTATTTGGGTATTTTCCCTTTTAGCATGGAGTTAAACTTCTTCACAGTGTGTCAATGTATTGTCACTGTTGTAATTTTCTGCTACAGTAAACTTAAGTTTGATCACATTTGCTTCTTTAATCTGTTCATATGAGTTTTTATAAAGTCCCACTAAATTATTTTTAAAAAGTCCCTAGCATCAGGAAAATATCAGCCTTCTACCTGTTGGCACCAGAGCAGGGAAAAATCCCATGGATCCTCTGTAATGCAGAGGCTGCTGAGATAAGCACACTTTCAAAATATTACAGGGCAGTAATGGATCTCTGGATCTCTGATTACTTACAGCATGAGCAGCTTTGTCAGTTTTGCACAGCTACTGTGTGCAAAATGAAAGCTGCTCTTCCTTCACAGTCTCTTAGACTTTTAAGTCAAAAGCAAGTAAGTTGCTTATAAATTGATTGTCTGCAACTTACTTTTTGCCAGTAATTGTAACTTTGATCTCTGGTTCTGTTATAGATTTGGACTTGTTTGGTTTTGTTGGTGGCTTTTTTTTTTTTCTGTTTGTTCTGTGAGTCCAATGCAATGAGCCCAAGTGTTCAGCAGCACAGGGAGCCAAGCCAGGCTTTACTCATTTGCCCCAGCCCTGGCAACAGGCAGGGACAATACTACAACCAGACAGAGGTCCTGTTGTCACACAGCTCTGCTCAAGCAGTTTCCATTCAGGTTTCAATTGTGCACACAAGCTAATCACTCACATACATTAAGAACCACTTTGAGCACTTTACTGTATTTTTTTAGTATGGCTTTAGGCTTGTTTTTCTGTTAGTTAAACATTTAAAAGGAAAATTCTTCATTAAAAAGCACTATACATTTTGAGATAAGCTATTGCCTGTGAAAAGTGCTGGGTTAGTAACTTTGGAAAGTGCAGTCCTCCACAGAGCCAAAAACATAACAGCAACAGTGCAGGCACCTCTGACCCGCCTGCAGCAGTGAGGTGCCAGCACAGGGAGCAAGGGGAAGGGTGGTTAGCCCCCAGTTTGATTCCCTGGTGACACACACAGGGACAGCAGTTCTGAGCACCTGTCAGTCACAGCATCACTGCCAGCACCAGGCTGACGTACTGGACAGCACAGCTGCCACTTCCAACAGCTCTACTCTGCCTCAGCCAACACAGAATCATCATCCTTGAGGTAGATGAACACATATTCCAACACACTTTTCCTGCACCTTTCAGTATCAAATATTTCAAGTAAAAAACCCTATCTTCAAGCACTGGAACTAGTGATTTCACTTTTGCCCACAGCATTATCCCTACTGTATCATGTCTGGAATGAGCTCTGTTGTATTATATTTGAAGCTCTACATTTTCAAAGCGCATCCAAAAATCAGCTACATGAGGATTACATTAAACCCTACAACTGAATCATAGTATATGATTATATATAGTGTGTATATATATATATATATAAATATATTATATCTCTATATTTTTATGGCCAACTTATAAGCCCCTGAGAACAGAGTTTATGCAGAAACACTGGCACCAATAACACTAGAAGATGCAGCTTTATTTAGATGTAATTAGCATAGAAAGCACCTGGAATTATTTATCTTTTCTATTTATAATAGATTAACTCTTTGGGTATTTTCATAACTATATTAAGAATACATTTGTTAATTTTAATATTGATTGTGGAAAGGTTATATTTACATAAAAATACACAAAGATTTGATGTGAAAGAGCAAGAAGGAAGAAAAGAAAGTGCCTGCTCTTGTGCCCTTCTTTATATACATGGGTAGTGCCTTTAAATCAATTCATATGAGAGTGGGTCCCAGCTGTGAATGAAAGTTACAGGTTCTGTTTCATAATACTTTATGCATCTATGATTTTGACAGACTATTTAAACTGTTTTACACATACCTCCTACAGTAACTGTGTCTATGGGCTCAGGCATCCAGCTCTGAGAGAAACACAAGTCTGTCCCCCTCTGCATTTGTAAAAATCTCCCAGGTGGGGCACATGTTCAGAATTAATTATTTTTACAACTCTGTACTGAAACACACCTATCCACCCAGCACAGGGGATGACCCCCAAGGTCCAAGGAGGATCCCTCAAACCTTCTGGTCTGCTGGGACCCACCACAAACCCTTACTCCTTCCCTGTTGTAAGGCTTGGACAAGTCATTCAAGTTCACCTTGGTGACACAGTAACAGCTTCCTTAAACTCCAAAAGGAGCCCAACCCCAATTCAAAATAGATTCCAACTGTGATTTTGTATCTACCTACAGCTGTCACTGTCCATAAAAAGTAACTTCAGTTCAAGATACCAACATTACCTCACCTGTGAAAGTGAAACTGTCCATTTTTCAGAGTAAAGGAGCTTCTTATATTGGCTACATTCTTCACTAAAGTCTCCTAATACAATCTTTGTTTGCAACATACTTTGAAAGACAAACTAAACATGTTTGCAATACTTCAACAGGAAAATGGAATTCTTTCCAGACTGAAAGAATGTGAATTTTAATAAGTCAATAATGACAACATTTTTGTAGGTAAGAAGTGCAAATTTGTTTGTATTATCTCTGAGAATTTTACACTGCTACCTACAGGGAATTTTTCATTTTCTTCATTTTGATGTGCTTTACCAGTTGAACAGTACATTTTGACCAAGAGTCATAAAGTATATTTGACTGCTGCCTCCTGACTGTACAGATGCAAAGAACACCTTGAAAGGGAAAAAAAAGAAAAAAAAGATGCTACTGTCAGTTTATATTTACGAAAATATTTTTACTCATATAAGAAAGGTGATAGAATGCCACAGTCCCAAATACAAGGATATACATATATCACAATTGAATTTTAATCCCATGAGAAACTTTTTAAAGTGAAACTGTACGTGTGGTACAACTGCATTTTTTATGTATTTCTTTCCCTATTTGAAAAGACATAGGAGAACATTTAAAAATAATTAATCTAAGGTTTTAGGGTTTCAGTTTTCTAAACATGACAGTGGGACTAAACAGATTTCAAAGGATATTTACCAAAATTTCTATATGCAAGAAATCACACCTGATTATCCATACCCCAGTGTCTACAATTAAGAATGTTGGGTTTTTTTTCCCCCATGATGACTGCTCTGAACTGCCTGTAATTTCAGTAGCCCAGGACAGGCAATCCTGTAGCTGGGAATTTTTGGGGCTCACTCACTAACCCTCACCACTAGTGATTTCACTTTGGCCCACAGCATTATCCCTACTGTATCATGTCTGGAATGAGCTCTGCTGTGGTGCTGTGCAGTTCACAATGCCTGTATTTGTTATCTCTGATAGCAGTGAGGGCTGGGGGGAATAGAGAGTTCTACCAGCTGCTGCTGGGAATGTGTGCAGCATCCCTAAGGAATACCCATAATGGGTGCTTCGTGGGACCAGTGACTACACTGACTTTGAAGAGGGAAGTTCTACCAGGGTAGGAAATAACCAGTAACAAAGTTACCAAAATTAACTGGTCTGTTATAGTCAGCTATTACTTATTTTTGCTAAGTCACCACACTCTGACTCTGTAGTCATCTCTGTACCTTGTCATTTCTTTCACATAGAAATTTTAGCTTCTGTGCTTTCTTGTGCATAAATACTCCTTCCAGATTTCCTGTTTCCACAGAGCGTAGTTCAATTGCTTTTTCTCCCCAGCCCATGACCTGATTGGACTGAAGGTAAGCTAGAAAAAAAAGAAAAAGAAGAAAAAAAGTTACTATTTAACAGCTGAAAAACTGATTCTTGCCTCATTCATGTTAATTATGGATCTGAAGCATTTTTCTTTGATAACAATATATTCTGAATTAGTATTTTAAGTTTACACAAAAAACCTGAGGAATAGTAACTAAATTTCAGTTTGTTCTCTCAGACTTATTTTGAACTCTAGACATAAATCTTAACTACTGCTGTGTATCTTAGACTCACAAAAGCTTGGAGGAAAACTCTGAAGGGCATCTTGTTTAACCACTGGCCCCAAAGTGGGGCCAACATAGAGAAGGTTACTCAGGACCTTGTACAGATATGGTTTGATGGATATTTCACAACCTTTCCAAGACCCTGCTGCAATGCATCACTACTTTCAAGGCTGAACATTTCTTCCTAATATCTTGGTTCAACTTGTGCCCATCTTTGCCTCTCATCCTTTAACTGTTCATATTCTAGAAAAATCTTGACTGTCTTCTCTGTACGCACTGTGCTCTGTTCCTGTTAAGCTGGGTTTGTATTTACTATGGACTTCAGCCTAGTCTGAAACCTAAATACTTCAGAATCTGAGACCATGGCATGATTAATTTGGTGTCTTCCTGATTATATGTAATATAATATATAACCCCTGATTATATGTAATATTTCCAAAACCAAAAGAAGATATTCTAGCACTGTGGAAGCTTACTACAATGCTCCCCTTAAATTTGGTAATAAGAAACTGGAATAGTGATGAAGGAGTTAAGACCATAGATTTCAAATTAGGCACAGTTTCAGTGAAAACCCTCTGACTGGTACTTGTATGGGCTTCCAAGGTAAAATCACATTAGTTATGCCCTGTTGGTAGTCAATGCTCAGGAGTTGTTCTTCTTGCTCAACTATCAACTGTTATTTCCCTAGTCTGAGAATTCTGTTGCTCTAAAATGATGTAGAGGGAATGTGTGCACTGGACTGGGTTTTAGCCTCATTGGATAGTGTATAACTGCCCTACATTACTAGTGTGAGCAAGGTCTGCTTCTTAAAACCTTCTGTTTTGATTCAGGTTTTTGTCTAAAAATTGAACTTTCAGTACAGACTGATACTGGAAACGTCAGCCTGCAATCCTGCTTGAGAAGGACAGCAGAAAATAAAGGCAATATGCTCACTGACTGAATATACTTCTAGCAGGGCTGATTTAATATTAACTTGGAATCCTTGCTTTATGATTGTTGTTAGAACAAATGCATGAAAATCCTACCTCCTTGGAAACACATATGGTTTGGTTACAGTGTTGTGATTTTGGTTTCCACAGAGTCTGTAAATTTCCCCTAAATCTGTTCAGAAGACTTTCAGTTTTTCTTTGTGCACTGAAAGCTTCCCTGCTACTAGTGCTGAGAGCAAGATAATCCTTTCCCAGTATTCCAGTCATGAGGAAAGAGGAAGAAATCAAACTGTTTCAAAAGCAAAGCAGCAGTGAGTAACCATGGGTGAGTGGCAAAAGAGGAGTATTTTTTCTAAAACTCAAACCCATGAAATGAATACATTTTACAACCTTTTCTTGTTGTACAACATGGCACCATTGCTGTAGTCTGTGGAGAAAGTGTCATTAACATTTGTGAACAGTGCAGCAGTAGCAGGATGAGCCCAGGGCAGCACCCATGCAATCCACAGTATCTGAAAAGTAATCCCAGATCACACATAAAGAGAAGAACATCAAAATGATACAAGACTCAAACTTCTGCTATTTTTTGTAGCAACTGACATCGCATTAACCTTTTCAAAATTCACTTTTGAACACAATAGAGACAGAGGCAGCCTGTGGTTCTGGGGGTGGGAAGCAAAGCAGGTGCAGTATATAAACAGCACGAAACTGTTCTGTGGCTGCACTGTTCAGTATAGGTCATGTAGGTCTAGCAACAAAGAACTAATAAGTCTCCTGATCTTTTCCACTACATGAAATTTACACTCCAGCTGCCACTCTGCTGTGTCAGTATCTGTGCCTTTGGCAGATTTCAATTTGATAGCTTCCTTGCAGCTCCCAGTAACCACTTCATTAGTCTCTGCTGCTACCTCTAGGTCATCTGCTGGGCCACTTCTGCTGTGTTCTGAAGAGATCTGACCTCCAGGCAGTATTCAAAACAGGAACAAAATAAACCAGATACACCAAGATCAGCCCTGATGCTCTGCTGTCTGGCCAATATACCCAGAACCTGGCAACTGACAATGGCAGGTTTAAGTACAAGTAGCATAAAATCTCAGCTTTGCAGCAGAATCAAACAATTCTTTTCCATATTTCTTCTGTGAAACAGCATGCAAACAAAATGGCCTCATTACACCATTTGCACAGTTGTCCAGTAATAAGGACTTATATATACATGGAGATTAGTTTGAAGGATAGCAGGCTATCAATTCAAAGGTCAGTACTGAGTCATGATAACCCTCCAATGTGGGAGCTCTTAGAGGTGTTTCGTGTGAGATGAACTGAGAGCAGATACTCAAAGTTGTCTTATTTTGGAACAATAACTCCTATACCACGAGCACCTTGGGAATAGTTACTTTGAGTCCACTTTCCACTGCAGCTTTAGATAAAAATATCCTTTGCTTCCAGCTGGTATGTTGTAGAGCATTGAGGCAGTAATTTAAGCACCTTTTGGTAACACTGTTTCCCTACAGAATGGTCTTCTTGCTTCTAAAATGTACAGGGAAAAGGAAATAAAGACTTTTACTAGTTCCTCTGGGAATATCCAGATGTGTGTCAACCCTTTATGGCTACATACTGTAAATAATTCATTACTCACACAAAAGGGCAAGAGTGCTCCCAAATCTTATTAACCTGATGTTTCTTAATGCCTTTTTGAAACCTGTTTTATAGAAAATTATTACAGCTATATTTATATTTAGCCCTACAAAGATGTGTACATCTTTGAGATTAAACATAGAATACTTCCACAGTTTTTTAATTTCCCATGGGATTTGAGCTTCCTCTCCCCGATTTCTTATTAACAGATTGGTCACAGAGGTCCCAATTTAAGACTATGAGTAAGATATATTTAGATTCTCTGCCATAAATCCATCGATTACCATACAAACTTTTTAATTTTTTGTATCAAAATACTCTCACCAACTACAAACTTTTATTTCAAAATACTTGTTTAAAGAAATCAAGAAATCAGCAAAGGATGACTAGAGAGCAACAGGGTAACACAAGACCCTTCTGTCTCTGTAACAGAGAGTGAAAATTGAGATATGCTCATACAGACTTCATGAGGTTTGAAATGGGTACAGAAATCCCAGGAAAACAGGATCTTTTAAGAAACTATCAAGCTGCCCCTAAGCTGGGCCATTCAAATAACGGTTATTCACACTTATAATGTTTTTTTTCTGCAGCCAAGGATATCAAAGGATTAAGAAAATTAATAGGAATTGGGAGTAAAATTATTAAAAAGTTAACAGAGGCCTTATCTGAAGTTTGAGTTGTGTGTTTATAGGTCAGGTTAATTTTTAGTGGAAGTATCATTTCAATCAGAAATCAGATTTGGTTTGTACCACATCCCAAAGATGGGCTTTCCCTAAAACGACTCGGGTAGAAGTGAAAGGAAAAAGGTGAACATCCTTGATTTTTCACAGTGGTATGCAGTTTCTTCCAAGTTAATAACAGGCTTCTGTGCAGTCTAATTGTCTTGGGCTTGTTTTGTTGGTATGTTTGTTTTAAAATAAAGAACAGGAGTGAGACAGAAATTAGCAAGTAATAAACGCAAAAATCTGCCTGTGTTGTTCTTCATTTCCCCATACTGTTAGCCTGAAGCCCTATGGGAAAGGTGAAACAAACAGCTGTCCTGGCTGCAGTACAACCAGAATCTCCTCCTACACAGACAACTACAAGCATGGGAGATTAAGAATCTATCACAAATACCCTGGGCTGGCAGCCCTGTGAATTTAAAGTGCTAAAATGAAGGGGCCATTTGACAGCAGTTACAGATCTCTTCAGTAAGTGACCCCTCAGTAGCTGTGAATTTCTACATAAAACCCTGTCAGCTATGAACAACCAAAACACTTCTTCCCCTCTGTAATTCACATAATTCTCCCTGTGGAAACTGGTGGTAAGCTGCATTCTCAGTGAAGTCTGTCTGTATAGTCAGTGTGTGATGCAATAAACAGTGTGACAAGAATACAGACTGTGTCCAAATGAGAAGCCTCTATTGCAATCATTGGCCGTGTTAACACAAACACCCATAAATCTGTTTACTCTTTTACACATCTGGTTTGCTCAGAAGCTGCTTTATGTGCCATACAACCATTTTCACATAGATACAAACCTCATAAAGAAGTCAGGCTTCATGCAGCAGCACCTTATATTCAATAGAGAGCTATTTTTCATACCTACCTACAGATGCTGGCATTTCTCCCCACTGCAGAACCGTCTCCTTTGTGAAGTGCCCATATATATCAATGTAGATGCCTTCATCCTCGTAGGTGAGCAGGAGCTCCATGCCACTGGTGTTCGGGAGGATGATGATGGCATGGGGGCGAATCGTCCCCTGGATCTAGAATCGTATTTTACTAACATTTAGATCAGAACACAGACTGCGATTTCAGTGATGACATTGATCTAACTAGTTTGGCAGAGCAATAAAAAGAACTAGCTCATGGCTCATGGAAAGTGAAAGAAATGCCTGTTCTCAGAGGCTGTATAGTTTGCTAGTAAGCTTCTGAAACAGACTTTCTCCCCTTCTCCCCCCTTTGAATATGACAGCAGGTTTGCAAATAAATCAATGTTCAATAGTTCACATTAAATTTACCAGTGTTAATGGTTTCAAGAAGCCATGGAGCCATTGAGACACAATAATATTTACTTAGTCCCTCACAAAATATTTGCATTATATAAATAGGAGAAAGGTGAAATAAATTTGAATTCACAACTTTTTCAGAAGATAAAGGACAAACTTCCACATTCCAGGAGATCAGTGCTTTCACTTTCCATGATATTTCCCTTTCCCCACTCACATGTTAAAAACCTGCAAATTTAATAATATTTATCTTGCTGTAAAAAGTTCCCTGGACCTTTTCACTGTCTTTCCCTTCCCAGATCCTTCACTACAAAAAGCTGCCCATTTGACTGCTGTTGGGCACACCTCTGCATGCCACAGGAACAGTGCATTTCACTCACACGAATCTCTCCCAGAAGCCAACATATCCCAAGCAAAAAAAACCAAAACCAAAAGTGAAGTATACAACCATGAAGGTGGGGTTTTGTGAAAGCATTTTTGAAAGAAAAAGAGGACAGCCTTAAAAAAACAGTAACAAAGCACTTCCTTGTTTAAAGCGCTACTCAAACCAGGATGTTACACAGTAAATTAAACCACCACAATTAATATTTTATAGGAAGCATATGACTGGAGCTTTACATCATTCTCACAAGCCAGCCACACACAGGTCTTTTTTTTTTTTTTCCCCTCAAGCACAGACATTTATGCACACTGTAAGGGCACAACGAACAGTAAAAGAAGCACTGAAGCTGTACTTGCCAAACTGAATACACTCAGGCCACCCACTTGACTCCGTGCCTCGGCAACAACTATCCGTAACACTAGAACGGGGATCCAGAGCCGCAGAGCAATTTTAATGCGCCGCCTCGGAACCCGCATGAGCGACCGCCGCAGGCAAGAGATGAAGAAAGAGGTGGGGAACCAGGAAAAGAGGCTACCAGAAAGCAAGAGTATCTCAAGTCAGCCTGTTACAGTCTGGGTATTGCCACCACAAAGCTCCTTGAGGTAAGTATCCAGTTCTAGCTCTTTTAAAATAATAGAGTATCAAAAAAGATAGAGCTGCTGTAGGAGCGGATTTATTTCAGGTCTAAGACTCTGAAAGGAAAATATATTTTTAGTCTGTGCTAACTTGTGGCTGAAGAGCTCAGTCAGTCTCAGGTGTCCCACATATTCAGGGCAGTCACCTGGGAAATCTCTTTCATCAGGTACCTAATTGTATTTGCAGCCAGTTGAAAAAGTAAAGCCTCTAAGAAAGTTCACTTTTTTTCTTTGCCTTTCTTCTCTTGGGCAATTATGCTAATGATCCTTTTGACAAGTCACTGCTCACCTTGCTCAGCAACCCACTTCCAGAAAGGCACGTGGGTACCACGCTTCAATTTACAAACTGATGGGCATTCATCATAGCTGCACAGTTAACAAAGGTACTGTCGGATTAAATAAACCCTCTAACAAGACAAATACTAAGTACCTTAAAAACCAACACAGAAATAAACAGTAAAAGCCTTTAGCAGGTGATTCAACAGTTAGAACTGCTAGAAGTCATTTTTCAGTTCAGAGCAGTCTATAAATCTAACAGCCAACCTTGCACACCGTGCCCATGAGGAACACAGGTCTGACAGAACGTGGAGGCTGTGGCTTGCAGGGGCAGCAGAGTGATCAAGTGGCTTGCACAGGAGGAATGGGGTTTTCATTTGGGTGGAAAACAAGGGGCTGAGAGTGGAGAAAAGTTAAAAATAGATGGATTCACAGCACAGGCCTGCCACATGCAGATCTAGGATGAGATTTCTTCAGACCTCCCATGCATAACTTCGGGACACATGGTCTGGGGATGCAAGGAGGCCGTGGCACCCCCAGCCCCTGTGGAGCAGTGTTGACTTCAGGGAGGGTTCAAGTGTGCACAGAAGTTTCTCTGCCAGGGGCCTCCCATCAGACTGGAGCCAGTCTGGAACCTGCCAGTTTGCTGAACCTAACCCCCAAGATTCTCTGGCTTTTGGGACTCACAGCTTTGAAAAGAAAAGCTAAAAAATAAGCAAACAAACAAAAATCCAAAAATATTAACACCATAGCACAGACTTCATATTGGACAGCCCCAGGCCAGCCATTCACTTCTGCAGGGCAATTTGCTGTTATCTGAGCTGAAGCAGGAATTTAGTGATCACCATCACCTCAAACAGACACAGTGCAGGATGTACACATACCCCTGCAATCAACACCTTCATGCTAACTTACTGACAATCTAATGAGAAAGTCCCAAGGAAAATGTAAAACTTCTTCAGAATTTACTGAGTGGTTTCATGGGCAGCTAAATGGCAAGAAGATCAGCAAATTTATTTAGTCTGAAGTTGGTTACTGCTGTCTGCACAGTGGCAGATTGTAAAAGTCACCTAAATTCATGTAGATATTATTGTGTCTTTGACTGTTTTAGTCCTAAATTTCCAGGATAAATCAATTAAAAATAGTACTGTCCATACAATAGGCTTTCTGACATTAATCCACTAAAATTGATATTCTAAATGTGATAAAAGCATTTAAACAGGACTTCAGTGTTATAAAACTATGTGAAAAGTGGTGTGTATTAGCTGCTACTAATCATTCTATTGAAAAACAGCACAACTCTTAACCTGATCATCATCAATACATAGCCCAAAGAACAAAGGCATTAATGTAGTTTTTTGGATTCTCTTACGTGTGTTGGAAGGTACAAGTCATACACAGATCCAGAGTCCACATCAATGGCATGAAATCCCACTACTGAGCCATATATGACCTTTAGTCTTTGCCCATTTTCAACAGTCAGGTCAACTGATAGTGGTTTGTGATGAAGTGAGGCAAAGGACTGGAAAAGAAAAATGCAGTTTGTAGCACAATAAAACTGTGGGTTTGCAGAACTACATTTAGGATTCTAAGAATTCTCAAAACTCAAAAGTTAGACAGCTATTTTGGTAAAATGGTAGGTTACATTTAAGGAGTTAAGTATCCATCATCCACCGAGTTCAAGAACAGTTTGATAATTCATTTGTGGTATGAAAAAGAAATCAAGATTCTAGAAATGGACTAGGCAAAAAGTAGGCTGACTACCACTGTGTTTAATTTCCTCCCCTTTTGAGGGAAATCAGCATCAACTTTGTCAATTCAGATGCACATTTTGGCACAGCACCTGCTGAGTTTGGCTGGGGTAGAGAGAAACAAGTTATTCACATCTAACACTCACAACTGTGACAGTTTCATGTTTGCCATCTCCAAAGTACATCAAATGCACTACATTTTCTTTTAAAGAATACTCAGTTTATCTTTAGCTAGAATAAATGTTATACAAAACAACAAAAACAAAAGCAGAGCGTAGAAGAGAGACAGTGAGAGACAGTGACACATCTGAACCAAAGTGATGTTTCACTTACCTTAAAAGCCATGAATTTGTGATAAGGCTTTGGAGCCCAAGCATAAACCTCCACTGAGTTTTTCAAAGCGATTACAAGGAATTTGATTCTCTCATATTTTACTGTAATACAAGCAGAACAATTCCTTAGGTACCAGACAGATGCTGAAATCAAAGACCATCTCATCACATGAAATAATTTCAATGGATTACTTGTAGAGGCAGACATTATCCAGCATGGGAGACAAATGCATTCTGGACATCAATGTTTAATATCACCAGTGACAATACCTTGACTGGAAACCTAGAATTCATTTATTTTCAGTAAAGCCAAATGACTGTTACCAATATTTATATAATCCTTTTCAAATAGTGATGAAAAAAAAATATCACTATTTAGAGAAAAAGGTCTTGACCCTACAGCTAAACCAACCTGCTTGATTCTTTAAGTATGAACAGACTCCAACACTATTGGTTATGAATAAGCTACTGTTGGAGGACTAGTGGTTGTTGGATGAACAATTCTGTCAGACTTGGCAGGATGAATTTTCATTTCACTGCTCATCTGTGGGTTAAATCCCCAGGTGCTGTGTGGGTGAAGGACTCCCATCTTTCTGAGATGAGTAAGCATTTAAGAGATGAGCAATTTCTCCAAGACAATTAAGGTCATGCTGGGCCCATTGAGAATAAATGAAGAATCATGCACTGAAAATTAAGATTTCTTTGTGCATTGTGTTTTCACAATGGAAAACAGGATGCTATCTCACACAGGCAGAGAACAAGAAAACTCAGCAAACTCCACCAAAATGCAGGAGAGTAATTTTTTTTTTTTCCTTTTCTACCTGGAAAAATAGCTGTACAACCAAAGGTCAAGATACAAGAAGATTCACCAAGAGAAAAACAGCAGCAGCTGTGCTGTCAAAAACGCAGGAGGGGCTTGTCATATGTAAACACAGAAGCTCCTACCAAATGTTTGCCTAATTTTAGGATAAGTATTTTGTCGTTTTGTTTTTCAAAAAAGCACCAAACCCAAGCATGAGCAACTGAAGCGGAATATGTGGGTGCTTAGCTGTAATCACAGTTAAAGTAACAACACACATCTGTTTCATATTCTTCCTTGAGTTTAACCCCTGCCACTTCTAAAGCCAAAAAGCAAAACCACCAAACAAGGTATTAATGAGGTGCAGCCACCTCACATTTCCTGCACTCCTCTGTATCATGGCTTTATCTGACTTCCAAGAAAGTGCCACTTTCACACCATCCTTCACCAAAGCAAAACTTGTGCCATATATCCACCCCCATAGTTAAATGACAGAAATTATCACAATCCTCACATTAACCTTGAAGAATGAGCTGCCTGAGAGCCCAAGAAAAGTGAGACATTACCATTTCCTGGGTGTTTAAACAAAGGTATATTTGGGTCATTCATGAGAGAGAAAGGGATGAGCTGATCTACCTAAGGACATCCTACAAACATGATTCACCAGGACTTGAAGTAGGTCCAATCTTTTAGCAGTTACCTAGGGCCAAGAGGGAAGCTGAGGAGGTGGAAAACATCAGTTCAATTAAACCCTTAAGTAACTAGAAAAAAAATGGAACCACTGACAGAGCACAGACCATGGCTGGCACTCCCTCCTTCCAGCCATTACAGGGAACACCATAACATCATCTGGTAACTGCTGCAAGAAGAGATGCTGCCTGAAACGACAGGGAGCAAGGCCATGTACAACCGGGAGTCTTGAAAGGACTATGAGAAATTCACCCAATACAATCCTGAAACAAAGCTGAAAAATGCTGCTGTCAGAAGGTTAAAAAGCATCTCTCTAAGGAAAAACCAGGAAATCCTTACCAACTTTGTAGTGCACACAGCCTTCCAGGTCCCCCACGGACACCCAGCCTTGCCGCTTCTCCACCTCTGGATCGTTGCGCAAAATTTTATTTCTCAACCACGACAAGTAATACACCCTCAACTTATTCTTCTTCCCTGGGATTTGCAAGAAGAGACAGAACACTTTAACTTCCTGAAGTACAAACTCTCCCTCACTTACAAAAAGCTAGAGTTTTGTGACCTTGAGTACAGTGGGTCCTTGTGCCTAGCCAGGGTGAGAAAACATAGCAAGGGCACGAAGGAGTGATGGGGACACACAGGGAACCTGGCACAGGAGCAATTCTATGGCACTGGGCACATGTGCACTACCCTTGTGACTCAAACTTCATGCAAGATTTTCACACGTGAGTAAAATTCCTCCCTCGGGCCAAAGAACAGGTTTCTACAGACACAGGTGTTATCAGAAACCATCACACTAACTGTTTATTCTGGAACACAGGCATGTCCTGCAATGGCCACTTTGAATAAGCTATTGATGCAGTTCTAATTAACTGTCAATCTTCATTCCAAGTAGCTATTTTTTTTCTGGATGCCTTTACACATGAGAATTATTTCGTCATCCTTCATCTCAATCACTCTTTTTGTCGTATTAGTTCATAAGCAGCCTATGGTCAACAGCACTCTGGGACCACACATTACTCTGGAGAGAAGGACTATGTCACATCCCAGCAACAACTGGACCTGGCAGTATGGGACAAACAGCTGCTGGCACTGCCCACCATGATGAGTCTGGATTGGAGATGAGCTGCTACTCCTTGTTGGACCCCCAACTCTCACCTTGGTACATATTGTGCATCCTTTGAGGCTACTCTCAGCCATGGGGAATAAGGCCAGAGTCAAAACTGTTTCCTGGCAGAGGGTGAAAACCTCCACTTGATGCTATTGATGCTTTCACAATACAGATCACTCTCATGTTATGGCTCATACCTCTTGTTGAACGCAGGACGAGGTCATATCATGATATGTTAATAGAACTGCACTTAGATAGATGCTCACCCATCATGGAAACCAGAGAAGTGACAAACTATAGCTTGCAGAGAATCAGCCCATTTTAGGAATATGAAATGCTCTTACTTCCCACAAACCATTTTACACATTAACCAGGCAATGAATTGTTCCAAAGCCACTCTGGAATGGGAGTGTAAATGTTAAAAATTCAGCAGAGTTTTCCTATTAACGAGAATAACTGTCCTGTGATTTTCTGAAAGAGGAAATTCCTCAACCTAGTTTATAACCTAATTCTTCTTTTTAATTGCCTCCAAACCCAACGTGGGTCAGATACTTTTAGCCACTGAACCAACCTGATATAGTAATTAGCACATTGAGTCCTTCCAGAACATCCATTTGCTGGAACCGTCTCCTCGTAATCAGCGTATAAACTCTTCCTTGCCCACTTCTGTCCAGCAGCCACAATCCATTCTCTGTTCCCACCAATAAATTTACCCCTGTCAATACATGAAAAAAATACTGCATAAGTCTCCTAATGATTCAGAGGTCACTGAGTGCTCACTGTTTTGAGAACCAATTTTTATTTAATCTCACTTAATGGAACCTGATAATTTCTCTGTTGCTCTGTGGATGACCTCCCAGAAGAAAAAACATCTCACCATTAGAATTTTTACTCAGCAGAACACCTGTATACCTTATGGAACATGAAGGATGAGTAGTTGTGCTGAAGTCATTGTTGATTTAAACAAAAAGGAAAACATTATGTGAACCTCAATTTCTCAGGTGACCTCGGAAAGTAACTGTGACCAGTGCAAAAGTCCCAGTCCAGCACCATTACAGTAGTGATACAGGAGGCCCAACTAAGTGTTACAAGGGTCCCTATCAACTACAAAAAAACCCCCAAACAACAACCAAAAAATCCCCCCAAAGTATTTTTTTTCCAAATACAACATTCAAATAATGGGGGCACCAAACTTGTGGGAAGAAGCACTGTGTTACAAGGAGGTGCAGGGTTTGTTTGAAAACAGTCTCTGGTTTGGAAAATGCCTTCAAATGCCCAATTAAGGAGTGAATCCATCTGAAATCCAACTGCTGCTAAGGAAGAGAACCACTGGGTTGCTGACATCAGAGAATGTCAGAAATTGTGTTTGGCTGGAATGACATCTGTGTTTCTAATCAGCAGATTCTAAAGACACAACATAAGGTATCCTGCTGTGACAAGCACTCTCCTCCACTGGCAGTGCTCTCACAAGAACCTGGTGCTCTTCAGCCTCAACGCACATTTAATTACATACCTTACCATGCAGCCCTGTTCTTAATTTAAAATTTTGGATTCCTACAAACCCACATTACACAAAATCTGTGAAGCTGTAAACTGGAAATCTACATTTGCTTTGGATAAGATTCCATCTACTTCATTCACTTGCCATTGCATGCTCAAAGAGTGGGGAGTAAAAGGCTGGGTGAGTCCCCTAGAATACATCTGTTCTTCTGAAGCAGAAAGACAGTTAAAACCACTCAAGAGTTTGGTAATGTACAACTGGGACAAGGTCCACAGCTGTTGAGAGCGACCTGACTGCTGTATCTTGGTTCACACCATGTGAAGCTGACCCTGTAAAAACCATGTAAGCTTAAACATTCAGAATAAGCAGTGACAGCAGGAACTAAGCAAGACAAGCTTTTGGAAAGACCTGACCTGCTCTGGATCTTTGGAATACCTAACACATGACAGCAAAAGGCTTGGTGTTTGGATTATTACCCCTGTGTCAGGGCTCAGTGATCAGCTGTACCCATGTGCAACTCAGATGAGTCTCATGAGCCACAAAAGCTGCTAAAACATTTGCAACTTTTGGCTCTCCCAACAGCATGGTTTCAACTTGGTGCTTGATCAAAACATTTTCTCATTCTGCTGCACAAAGTCCTTTGCAGCTGTATTTCATGTGTTTGTCATCTTGTCCCTGCAAGGCAGGGCCATGTAAGTGACACAGGTATCAGCTCAGGGATCCACTCCAGCACTCTCTGCCAGGAGAATGGCAATACAACTGTGAAATCTGCCTAGCAGACACTGCCAGCCACTCCTGCTGTGCCTTCCCTCCACACCTGCCCAAGGACTCCCAGCTTACCCCACAGAGCAGCACACAGGACCTCGGAGTTGAATTTCTTCTTGTATTTACGGATTTCTGGGCTGTCACTTTGTGGGCGGATATTGGTTGGATTGACATTGACAACAGAGCCCTTCCTTGCATTTTCCCTCCTGACAGACTCAGTTTTGGCACTAGATGCTGGAATGAAGGACACACAATTGTGGGAAATGTGAGTGTTTGGTTACAGCTCATATCTGAAACACCTTGTTCGTGGCAGAATGAAATAAACCCGAGGGGTGAGAAAACACCCAGAGAGCTTTGTATAGCAAAAAAAAAATCTGGAAAATTTCTCAGGCATTGCTGAGAAAGCATGGTGGTAACACAGCAGCAGAGCACAGCAAACCACATCTGAAAGAAGGGCTGAAGCAGTACAATGAGAATTCACAGTAATGTGAAGTTCCAGTTTCAGAAGACTACTCAGTTTTCATTTCCAAACAATAAGCCTGCTCCACACCTGCCAAAAAAAAAAAAAAAAGAGAGAAAGAAAAACCCAGGAACATTTTAATGCAAAGGCAAAGCATACTCACGAGAACTACAGGAAGGTCCTACTGGACTGGTGGGAGGGGTGATGGGCAGAAGTCTCGGATCTATGAATGATGTGAAGGATGTTGTAGAGGATGTGCTGCTCTTGGCAGGTGGGCTTTCAGCACATGGGCTCTGCAATGAGAAACAAGAGATGCTTCAGCTTGGGGCACACACCCTGGGGTGCTCTGACAGAGCTGCTACCTGCCTCAAGTGACCCCTCTTCCCACAGGCCCATGCTCAGAGCAGTGTCAGAGCCCCCTGGGGCTGCCCTGTGCTCCCTCACATGATGCCTGGGTGGGAGAAAGCCAGGGACAATAAGCACAGGCACACCAGAATGCTGCTATGGCAAGGAGCAGAAGGTGCGAGTCCTGTAGCTTGTGCAAACAGGGAGAAAAAACAAAGCAAGGAAAGAAAGAGAGCAGAGAAGGAGATGGGGGAAAATAAGTGGAACAAAGAAATCTGTTAGGCAGCTCAAGATTTCTTATCTTCGTCCCAGATAAAACTTTTAAAGGAAAGAAGGGATGTAGTGAAAAAACTTATTGTAAAAAGAGACAGGACAGAGGAATTTAAAAAGGCTGGAGCTCAATCCAGGCAATCTGTAATTTCTCTCTTACCTTAGTCAGAGGTTTGTTCTGAGGTTCCTGGCAAGTCAGTGGCACTTGTGGCGGGTTCACAGAGGAGTCTGTAATTTGGCTTTGCTGGAGGAGATCTGGCAGGAGATAGTTCTGGTTGTTTATGCTCCAAAGGCCTTCTTGAGTGTTTGGAATTTGTTTCCCTAAAATTTGATCCTGCATGAGAACATACAGATAAACACCACATTTAGTTTATTTCCAATGCACTCTGAAACTCCAGTTAATTAGGATGATAAATAATGAGCACATGGAGAGGAGTGCTCTCTCTGATGTATCATTTAAAGACAAACCCTATGGCAAGATTAAAACAAAAAATTAAATACCAAAGTGCATGGCAAACATCAGAGATGACAAATCTGGGGTTTACTCCTGAAGTACTCCACAAATATTCTTCATCTACATTACCTCAAGCACAGAAAAAGAAGGAACTTCAGCCTCAGAGATACCAAGTCAAATGATTTGCTAATGAATTTCAGACCTGACCTTGGCATACTGCAGACAGAAGAAGGCACTTCTTGGTTCTGGACCTGCATTTAGTTTGAAGGCCTTCATCAGTAAATTCATTGCTACTTTCAATTTACTGAATTAGGAAACCCTACTCCAGAAAGAGGACATTTAGTAGGACCCAGCATCTGCATTTACAGTATAGAGACACTTCGTTCTGCAGACCTCCTTAGAGCATCCCATGGAAATTCTTGTGAACTTTGTGAGGTACCACACAAACTCTTTCCCTGACAGAACTATCTGTGGAGTCAGAGGTGGGTTTCTGGGAATACATTTTATGTTTTAATTTAGATGTAAAAACTGAAACCAAAATATGCAAGTCAGTATTTGAGACTGGGGAACCAAGCCAGTATGGGGCTTTTTAGTTCAGTTTTCAGCCACATTCAGCAGAATGAAACCAAACCAAATCCCCATTTGAATCACTCAGGCACTTTGGTACACCCTAACCACTTCAAAGCTGCTCAGGCTGATTGGACAAGCAAAGCAATGCTGGAGATGATGTGGAGACTCATGGTGGCTGCAGCTGGTGGGTGAAAAAGGGGTCAGAGGAAGGGATGGGAGGCTCCATGAGAAGGGGGGAAAAGACTAGAAGGCAGCAGAGAAATTTATGAGGTGTCAGCCATCTATCTGCCTGTTCTCCCCACCATACTCTTTCCTCCAAACCCACCAAAACATAAAACCTCAATTCTTTATCATCCTCCCTCATCCTCAGGGTGGGCCTCAAGGACCCCAACATTCTCCCTTTCCTCAGGCAGCCTGGATATCAGGGGAAAGGGGAAACACTGGCCTGGTTTTGCCACAAGAGAAATACTGGTTTATGCCCCATTTATAGTTCTTTCTCCACAGCAGAGTCTTTTCTCCTCGAGGATGGTGGGACAAAGGCAAGTGGAACTCCCTCCCCAGGCAGGAAGGGCACCACTCTGGTCTGAAGTTTAGAGACACCAGAGGTAAAGAAAACTCATTTTTCTTTGTACTCTGCCACAGCTCTGGAGAAAACACCAGTTTCACAGTGATTTATTTTCCCTATCTGTGAAGCAAGAATACACTCTGTAAAATCTGAAAAGGGCCCTGACACCAAGTACAAGTCTTATTACTGTAAATTTTTTCTTGTTTTCAACCACAAAGAACATTGTTCTGCTTTGTCTCTCTTCATCTTTTCTGCACTGATATTTATCACAGGGGAAAATCCACATGACTGAAAGCCTGTACTAGAAACTACAGCTGGAAGGAACCACAACATGACATATGAGAAGACAAGAATTTTTGCTAAGCCAGTAGGGAGAGATAAAGTGGTTTTCCCCTGTTCTGGTAATATTTTAAGCAGTAGGAGGTAGTTCACTTTAAACTGAAATAAAAAGAAGTCAAGATTTTTTAAAAGTAGCAACAATGCATACCAACAATAATAACAGTGCTTTTTGTCCAGTGCCTTCACAAAATATCTTGACATCAGAAACTACTACAGGTCAATAAGAAGGACAAATGAAGAACTGCAATTCTGCACCTAAATGTAAGCATTCCTACAGGAAGCACAAAACCTGAAATTACACATTTTTTTCCAAGGCTTATAGCTATAATTTGCAATGACTGAGCAGGACTTCAGAGTGAGAATGCTCCCAAGAAGTAATGGATATGGAGTTTATCATGCACATTAATGACCTGACTCCCCCTCACTGTACCCACCCCCCTTACAAATGGCCAAATTACCTTCTGTTCTGCCACGGTGCTTTGGGGTTTCAGTTCAATTCCATCTGGTACCCTCGTCCTTGAGAAATCTGCAATTCTGCCGCTTAGCAGTTGCCTGGTAACAAACTCCAATTAATGAACAGAACTACTTCAGGGGGGAAAAGAAAAAAAGGAAAAAACTACACATAACCACGTTCAAAAGTGAACATAATTAACATTCAATAGTTACACTCAAAGGTTCTTGTACAAAAGCAAGCTGATTAGTCTGTGGATCTGCCTGAATGGGCTTGTGCCTGAGGACCACTCACACACAGCAGGAAGCTCTCCCCACCTTGACAGAGAGCATCCCTTCATCTCCCTGCACTTCATCCATCATCTTTCAGACACTGCATAGCTCAGGCAAGTCCCTCAAGCTGTCATTTGGGAAGTGCCTACTTCAAAACTTCTGTCTCCTGTCACACGTTCCCCTGTGGGGTGTAATTATGAGCCACCCTGCTCTCCAGAGAGAGCAGCAGCTGCTCTGCCATGTGCTGCTGTCAGGGACCTCTCTGCCAGTGCCTCCTGGGACAGGCTACACTGGAATTTCACCCTGTGAATCAGTCCCTGAAACACAGTCCTGCTCATGTTAAAAGGAAACACAGAACACGTTGCCCAGTGCACAGAGAGACAGAAGAAAGCAAGAGCTGCTGGACTGGCTGGGGCCAAGAGTCCCCCTAGCCCAGCATCCCACCCTCAACAGTGATCAAAAGCTGATAGCAAATCAAGAGTGAGAACAAGACAAGTGTCTGTTGTGAATTCCCAGTACATCACTGCCTCCTGCACTGCCTGAGGTATCTTTGAATTTTAAACTTTTTCACCCAAGTGGAACTGCTTCAAACGTGTCATGGCCCCATTTCTGCACACTTCCACCTCAAATGATTTATTTATCCCATTTATTTATTTATACTCATATCTTTTTAACTGCAATCCATTTAAGCCTATTACATTTTTGCCTCCTTTCCAGTAATTATAAAACTGACTGGATTCAGCCAGTGCGAAGGGTTCTACAGTACTATGTGCCAACTGGCAGCAGACTGAAATGTATTTTTTTCTTTTAAATGATGTCCCTCTGATAACAAAGAAGGTTTGGTGAGAGACCTACTGATTTAAGATGGGTGTGCAGGAGTAGAAGTTTTTGTGGCATTTTCTGTTGTTTATTTTTTGGTTTTGGATTGTCTCCCCGTTCTATGTGAGTGGGTAAATATTTGCATACTAAACTTAGAAGGAATGACAAGATGTGGATTAGAATCAATGGTGAATGCCAGGACCTGGTCTTATTAGGGAAGCAAACAGCAGCTGATCTTAAATAATGTCAACCTCCAACTTAGGAGAGGGAGCAAGTAATTCCTAGCCAAGCACACACCTGCATCCACCTTGTCCAAATGCTGGTAGGAAACAGCTATCAAAGAGCAGAGAGAGGAAACTGAACTATACAAATGAGTCCCAGGATACTCAGTGATTTAGGAGCATACTGCAGGCACTGGAGGAGGAAGCACTCTCCATAAAGTAGGAGAAATTAACATCAATGGAATAGATGTGCTAAACAAGGAGGTAAGACACTGGATCCTATATAATGATATTCTTTCCTTAAAAACAGAAAACTGGAGTGTGTGAGGAAGAATTCTGGCTCATCTCACTGTAAAGAAAAACAAGACCAGAAGTTGCGTTACTGGTGAAACACAGCAGCCCTTAGTCCAGCATCCTCAGAAAGGAGCCTTCTCAGGGTGGTTACCAGGATTCATCCAAGAACATAGGAAACTCCTTCTCTTGCCCAAATATCCTATTTGCTATTTACTAGGCAGTAATCAGGGATATACTTCCTGAAGCATCTTTTAATATCAAGATTGCACCTATGATTTTACAGGGGCTCTTGCAGTGGCTGTGTGTACAGGAAGGTAAATGTGACAAGGAGCATCCTGATTGCACCTCTCCAGAGGATGGGTGGATCTCAGACACAGAGGAGATGCAAATAACAAATGCAGAGTTCCAAAGGCAGTGATGCCACTCCTTCAAATCATACAGCATGCAAGGATCACAGCAATCTGACACTTACACAGCAAAGTCATTGCTACAGGGCAAATCCATATTTTTATGTAGAGTCTTTCTGAGGTCTAGGATGAATTCTATGACCTAGAGTGAATAAAACTTTTTACAGATCAGAATAAAGTGGTTTGGAAGAAGATCAGTAGGAAAACAAAGGCATTACAGTAAAAGTCAGCTCTTTCAGGTGCACTGAATAAGCTACAAGACTGTTAACATTCTTTCTCCTCATCTCAGCCTTGAAAATAAACTTCAGAAATGCAAATGAGCAGCATATGCAGGCACAAAAATTCTACCTCTTCAGAGCAGCACAGGGGAAAGGACTGGTAGCAGCCCAACACAATAACCTGCCAACAATGCTCCAAATCTGGGCATGTCTGCCTGACACCTGACACAACTGCATGTGTAATTCTGTCAGAAGAGCAAGAGCCCCATCCCAGAGAGCTCTGTGGCCCTGGGATGCGCTTCAAAATAAATCCTAGAATTTGAATAAACTGAAGTCTCTTTGCAAGAAAATCATAAGTTTCATTCACCAATACTAAAAAAAATGTTTCTGTTTGCTGTTCCTAACAGCAGGGGTGGCCAAGTCACCCCCTGACTCCCTTCTCTCGGAGTAGCAAGCTACTCTTGCTCCACTATTTCTCAGCAGAATACACATTTTACGTGACAGATAAAACACCACAAGATGTCAGTCACCAAACCAGCAAGACAAACTGGAAAGCTACAGAGACAGCTCAGGTGGGATCAGCAGTGGGACAAGCCACAGTATCAGCTGGAAACCACAGCAGACGCAGAATGTCATTATGAAAAATACAACACATTTTACAAAAGCATTTCTGCTTTTTATAAACAGCCCTGGTGAGGAACCCAAATTTTCAGTGGCAATTATTTCTCCCAGAGTGAGCAGACTATGTGAAATCAAGGGTCACGTTTGCCTTGTTTTCTCTGCTGTAACCTGTATTTGTCATGAAGATATACAGTTTTTACAGTTTTGTTTCCCTCTCCTTTTTTCTTTCAAAAATTCCATGTAAATGTAGATCAGTGTGAAGTATTCCCTATAAAAGCACTACCCAGTATATCCAGTTAAAACAAGACATTTCCTCATTGTCACAGGGCAGCAAGTCATCAAAGTGTATTATTACCCTGTGCACATTTGATGGAGCAAACATTTACCCCCAGGAGTTCATTAAAATGCAATTAAATTGCTTAATTACAACTGACAGAAATGAGTGATAGTAACTTCAAAGGAGGGGGAGTATTTAGGCATGCCAGCCTTTTCTAGATATTTAGAAGTGTGTAACAAGAATATTATTATTATTATTATTAATAACAATAATAATCAAGCCAACCTTGTGTGGTTTGTGTCATCTTCATCACTGCTGCTGCTGCTGCTGACTTCATCACTTGAGGAGGAATAGTCTGCTGCCTTTAACAAGGAGTTGGCACTGTCCTTCACCTTGGCAAAGGAGCCTGGACTCTGAGTAAAGAAAACTCAGCTGAAGAACCCACTGTTAAACAGCACCTGCTGTATTTTACTGTCCCAGCATATGCAGTTATGGTCACTTCCACCCCAAAAAAGCTTTACAAGGAAGCTGATCTGGTTCTGTTGGTCCATCACAGGGTATCTCACACAGGAAAGTGACCTGAGCCAAAACTGGACACTCTGCTGAGGACCTGAGCTGGACACAAGTCAGACCTGGACTGAGAGCAGTGAGCTTGAGCCAGCCTCTCACACCCCTCAGGCTGACTCATGAGTGACAGCAAACTCACACACCAAAACAGAGCTGTCTGCACAGACAGACCCCTCGGTGAAAACATGGACAAATCAAACATATCAGTGGATTTAAAAGAACCTACTGCAATCTGGCCTGGATGAGAAACTTTTTCAGGCTTCTGATGCAACTGCACGTGGTTCTGGGACAAAACATTCTCTGCCTTGGCCAGTCCTGGTTTCCCTGGGGGTAAAAACCCAAAAGATTATTTTTTTAAGTGTACATACAGCAGGTGAGAGAGCAAGACAAGCACACATAACTAGGACCCAAAGCAGAGAGAGGTCTCTGCAAACAAACTACACACCTCTGGGAGAGAGGTGCTGCCAAGATTTGGCCTTCATAAAACTGTTATACAGAAACAGTCCAAAGTGATTATCTAAACCCAACTGGGTGAGGGCAAACAGCTGCACTAAACAGCAAATCTACCTGTGAAATGTGGGCACCCACTGCCTGCAAACACTGGGAAAAGCAACAGAAGCCTTGAAGGGATGCTCTGCACACAACCCCTGACACAAGGGAAAGGAGGGAAAGTCCCCTCATCCTACCCTGGGACACACTGGCCAGCTCAACACTTGCCTCACTTTTTCAACACTCAACACTTTTTCAGCAGTTTCTCCCATGACTGCCCTACTGCTACCAACAGGACTCCTTGTGAGTTAAGGGGGAGAATTCAAGCTCACACAAATTAGGATTCACATTCAGTAATTTAGTTTTGTCACAATGGTTTCATGTCTTCATCCATTTTGCAAAGCTTTCAAAACTCACAATTCCTTACTGGTCAATAAGCAAGTAAGCAACTCAGCAGAACTATTAGCTTTAAAGTATTTATAGCCCTTTCCTCCAATTCTTTATCCCTGTGGGTTTGGGAAAGCAACAAACTCCATCTGAAATGCCATATGCCAGAACTAGCTGTAATTTAATGACACTTAAGAACTCAAGGAGACAGTTTAAACCACAAGGGAGGTTTTCTATTCTTTCCATTTCTGGTGAGATTTTTGTTTCCCCATGCCAAAATAGCACAGGAGTTGCACATCACATGGACTCTGCAAAGCTGAGCTGGGGTGTTGCATGTTGTTAAACTCTGTTATTCAAACACAAAATGACATAAGAGCAAAAAGAAACAAAACCCAAGCAATTTAAAGTGTGCTTTGGATTTCTCTTGAAGAAAAAGCTTCCTATTTTGTGTAGCTAGTAAAAGCAAAACTGGCTTGATTGTGTAAGTGTAATAAATAAGCAATTTGTTCTCGTTTATCAAGGGCTTTTAAATTAACAATGTAAATCTCAATATAAAAATAAATGACCTCATAAGATCACTGGGGTGGTTTCAGAACATTTTTTGCATCCACCCTGCTTCAACTTGGATTCCCCACGTTCCCAATCTTTGGTGGCCAAAACCTGGATGCAAGGCCTTGTGACACACCAGAGCTCTGTGAGGGGCTACAAAAGAACTGCCCTGCAGCTGACCCACAGGAAACACCCATAGGAGCAGCAAGAGAGGAAAAAAGCTGTCCACTTCTCCATGTCCCCATCTGCCAGAATCTCAGGAACCAGAATCTGTACTGCAAAACACTCCACAACCAGGAGCAGGCTGCTGCATTCCTACACCACCACCACCACAGCAAAGGAGATTACTAAATTGTACTTTGCCTACATCAGATGGTTTTATCTTCCTTTTAACTTCTTTTGCCCTTTTTTCAATTCCACTATCTTTCTGCACATAAAAGAATACTGGAGAAATATTTCAAAATGTGCTGTAGAGAGAGATTTATGCTTCCTTTTGCCAGTAAGTTATTAGAGTGCAGAAATATTAGTGTACATAAACTGCTCAACTGTATCATCTTATCAGTGGGCAGTGCAAAGAGCAGAATTTGGCAATGACTGAATATCAGTATTGAATTACATCTGTATTTCTGGAATGTTGGCTCTGCTGAGTTTCAATTATGTCACTAACTGCAACAGAAATTAGTTTTTCCAATTCTTAATTGAGGCAATTCAAATTTTCCATTCAAAAATATATTCACAGTCACTTTTCTAACTCAAAAGAGGAAGTACTTATATTTTAGGAACATGGGACCATAAAATCCAGAGGGCTTTCAAAAGCCTCTCCCCAGAGGATGTCATTAAAAGGACCTATCCCATCTGCAGTGCAGAACTTGACACCCTGCAGAAGACCATTTCATGTGACAGGAATTTAGTACATTCTGACTGATGAATCTTTGACTTAGGAATCACCTGAGGCTGACCAGCTGCTCTGATGAGATCCCATCTCCCACTGCTTGGTGCCAGGAGTGCTGCTGCTACTGTTCAGCTTCAGAGCATGTCCCCCGGGGGATGACTGATGAGTGTTACTGAACAGAAAATACAAAAAGCAGATGAGACTCTCGTGTGCTGAACAGAGACTGGAACAGAGCTCCTGCTGCTACAGTACGAAGTCATACTCTGGATAAAGAAAAGTTTATCTTCATTGCTGCTCCAAGCAGGGCCACCCAGGAGTGAGAGGAGGTGCTGGAGGGGACAGTTTCCTCTGGGCAGTCATCCTGGGACACGACAGAGATTCCCAAGTCATTACAAAATATCCTTCTATATTACATCTGCCATGAACTCTTCAGAGTCAAGTGTCAGTCCTGATTCCAAAATCTCATGGCTTTACAACTCCACTACCTTCCTAGAAGATACATCAGCAGTCACTTATCAATGGAGAAAGAAATGCACTGGACAGTAAAATAAACTGCCAAGCCAGTGGCTCAACCAGAAACCCAGTCCCAGAAGTCACTCATTTGTAACACTGACAATTACTTATACATTTCTTTTCTGCTTTGCCTCCTGTAATTCCCAAGTGGGGAGCATTTAGGGCTTGATTTCACTTGAAAGTTATTTCAGACGATGTTTCTGACTCTGACTCATCAGAAATGCTGCACATCACTTTGTTATTTCAGCTAAATCTACTTCACTTTCCAGTCTCTCCAACCCATTCTGTTCCCTGATTAGACATCCAGTGGGGGCTGCCCTTTACTGCTGAGCTCTAGACATCCTTGGTCTTTTCTCCTGGGATATGAAAAAAATACACCAGCCTTAAGGGCAGACTGCCAAAATTGTCACAATTCATCTACAAGCTGCCTGTTCAAGCTACTATCAAGCAAAACAAGCAGGAGAAGCTGTAATTGAAAGTGGCTGTACAAGGAGTTGAGGTCAGACCACCCTCACCAAGGCATGCAGACACCTGACTGTCCTTTGAAACCAATGCCACTGGCACTGAGGTGGAGCATCTGCCAGATACTTCAGTTTTCCTATTGACAATAAAGCAGCATTAAAAAATTACTTTAAGCATAAAACACAGTATAAGCACAGTGTATTTGTATAAAGTACACAGTGTAAGTTTTGTTTTAGTATAAGCATAAAATACTTTAAAGATTACCTTGAAAGGCATCTCTGATGGCCAGGCTGATCCCTGCTGTAAAATTTTGAGGTTGTCCTTTCTGGAACCTTAAAGATTTAATCAAACACTTCAAGGTTGCTATTGATATTTTAGATGCAGTCAATAAACCTAATGCTTATCCTGTATCAGTGAAAAAAATAAGACTAACCAACAGAAATGAACAACAGTTCAGCAGGACATGTGGGGAGGTGTTTTCTCCCAGTCCTCATCTCAACTCATGAGCCCTTTGTTAATTTTTCCCTCTCCGCTCAGCTTGGAGCAAAAGAAGGTGAGTGAGCAGCTTTCGTGGGTGCCTGGCTTTTGGCCAGTGTCAAACCACGACACACACATACACATAAACCCACACCACCAACCTCCCTGTAAATTTGCATCTCTCTTTCTAGATTAGTGTGACCCAGTTCACACACAAGCAACGAGATTTTCAGTTTCATGAAGTGCAGAGGGTGGATACCCTCAGTGCAGTGCAATCAACCCCCAAGAGACCCAAACAGCCCCAGTTTTACCCACCTTTGGGGGCTGTTCTTTGCTGTGGCTCATGCTCCAGAACACATCGTCCTGCCCAGGGCTGAGTGGAGCTGTCACCATGTCTGACAGGGAGCTGCTGTGGTACACGTCCTTACTAGCCCGGAAATTCTCACACTTGAATCAAACAGAACACACAGTGAATTGCATTTCCCTGCCTATTTAACAGGTTGTTGTCTCAACAGAGATCAATGGTTCTGCCTCGGAGATTAAATATTTACTAAGTTTAGCAATAATATTGTGTCTGGATAGAGCCTTACTCATCTTGTTCACTGTGCAGTGAGCTACTCATTTCCAGCATGTTAGTATGTTAGGCAGAAATATCCCAAGGTCAAGGTTACAACAAAAAGAAATAGTAAAAAAAAAGTCTATTCTGTCTGTGTATATATACATATATATATACACACACACACCCTTTTCTTAAATCTGTGGAGAAGCAAATAGGTCACTGGCAATGCACAGAGAACTAACTACCTGGATGATGCAAAAATTGCTGTGGAGTCAGTACATTTCATTCAAACCTGGCCAATGCTTCCACTGCAGAATTTCCATAGTCTAATCACTGTGGGAGCCCACCTCCCCTGACTTAGATGTTGATTTCCAAGCTATTCTTTGCATGGCCACCACCAACCCACAGTCAGTGGAGGCAAATTGCCAGCTGCAAACACTTCTAAGTGCTCCAGTGATTATGAGGACGACCCTGGTCCTCTTCTGAAACAAATTTTTCAATTACTTGAAAAAAAGAAAGAAAGATCAAACTTGAGAATGCAGTAAGAAAGAATGAAATTATGCTCAGATTACACCCTCATGGGTGGTCAAGTCCAGGTGATCCCAATGCAGCCACCTGTGTTTAAAACATCTCTAAAGGTGTCCAGTTAGAGCACTAGGACAGCAAAAACCCCAATCACAGCATGGGAAGGGGAAGGAATCAAGTTACTTCCTTACAAAGTCTTCACTTTAAGGGAACAAGAAGTAAGCAGTGCAAAACTAAAGCTATAATATTCAACATTTGGTTCTCTGATTCTTTCTGTATGTAAAAGAAGAAATCTACACTCTGATGATCTGCTACCCCAGGGTGCTCCAAAGAGGAAGAAACTCAGAGTTAAATGTGCCAGCTGAGAGTGCTGCCTCCCTGAAATGAGAAATCCTCTTGGACACAAGACCAAGACAGAGCACACAGAAACTCTGTCTGAGCTGGGCCTGTCTGCAGGGCAGATTCTGCTCCGCTGGAATCAGTTTGATATTACAGAAATAGAAGAAGTATTAGAGAAATGCCTGAAGCTCTACCACTCTGATCTCCCATGCCAGGGCTCTCTGGGAGGTGCCTCTTCCTCAAGCACATTGCAACATCAGCACCTCCAACACTTGGAGACCTAAGAATGAAGTTGGCAATTTTTTTCTGAGTCAGAGTTCAAACTCTGTGTCCCAACTGAGTTACTGCACCTTAGAGCAGAGGCACTTGCAGTATACTTTTCCAAAGATTGACTCAGATGAGCACTCTATTGATTTATCAGGGAAGTCCATAAAATTCTCCAGTTTCTCCGACCTAAAAAGTAAAGCAGAGTAACTAGAACTTCACACAGCTTTCAAGAAGATAATAGGATTATGAACTCTCTCTAACTGTACAAGAGTGAATTTCATGAGAACAATGTTCAATGTCAATTAAATATTGACAGGCAATAATTCCAGAACTAGATAAAAGATGTCTAAGATGCCTCATTGTAACCTCCCAGACCTGTATGGTGAAGTCATCTGCCAAAACCAGTCCTGAGAAACTCAGTTATTCAGGTGCTTTTCCTGCCTTTTTTGGGACAATACATTCTGTTGATTCTCTTTGCAGAAAACAGCTTTTTCAGCAGTTGTAACATAAATCTATGTCCTTTCAAAATACCTTTTTGTCCAACAAGATTGTCTCTAATAACAGTTTTTAGTTAACCAGAATTATTTGAGCAGCAAAGTGCTCACCTGAAGAGATCCATTGTGGGTATAGAAACAGGTTTTGCAGCAGGTGTATTATTATCAGAATATAGGAGGATTTTCTTTTCCTTGCCACTTTTTCAACAAGATACATATATTTCTTTTTAAATTCCAGCCTTTGAGTCCTGCTGATTACCAGAAAACTATTTGTGTTTAAAAGCATGGATAAGCTTTGCTGAGTCATGATGTAAGTGACTGAGTAAATCCAAATTCTGCCCAGTACACCAGCTCTGTGCAAAGCCAGGAGCAGACACCTGCTTCCACAAACAAGCCAAAACCATCTCAGATAACTCCCAAAATCAGTGTTTGATATTCTCCTTAGGTTTGTATAGGGAAAATAATTTAAACTCCTCCACCTAACAATGATTCTAAACTATTGAGATTTGAACCTTAAATTGCTTTTCTTGTAAGTAATATCTAAAGAACAGCAGCTCTCCTCAAGCACAGAAAGCATTGGTAGAGAAAGTGTTACCTACTGTGTGCCCTCAAACCATAAAGGGACATGTAACTGAGCCAAAGGAAAGAACACTGATTCACACAATGATAACATAAAGTGATACAGCACAAAAAACTCATTACTAGAGTTAATTTAAAACCATTTAGAAGCAAGAAGTTTGCATAAAGGGACATGTAACTGAGCCAAAGGAAAGAACACTGATTCACAAAATGATAACATGAAGTGATACAAAAGACTCATTACTAGAGTTAATTTTAAACCATTTAGAAGCAAGAAGTTTTAAAAAGAGGCTGTGCTGCTTTTTGGAGGATGCCCAAGTTACTAATTTGAACTGAATCTACACAGATAGATTAAGTGCAAGTGTTGTTAGGAAACAGCACAAGGAAAAGGAATTTCTTAAACTTCTGAGCAGGTACTCTGGGATACTAGGGCACTCCATGGCTTTACACACAGCTAGCTCTTGTAATATTGTTAGACTTCTTGTTCTCACATCGCCCCACATAATAGAGAATATCTACCTAGCAAATCCTATAGGAAAACCACAAGACTTAATTAAAAATGGAGCTGATTTCAGATGTGAGCTAAATTTTTCCACTAGTCAGGCAGCAGGAGATGCTGGGCAGAAGATCAGACTCAGTGACTTTGCTCAAGAAGCCTCTGTGAAATTCTGCAAGCAGTCCAAAACAGCTCATCCAGCACCATCACAACCAGAGAGCCAGATCTGCTATGTACTGCAGCAAACACAAACCTGGTACAAAGCAGGTGGAATTGGTACACTCTGGATCTCACATTTCCCTCAGCAGACAGACAGGATGTAAGGCATTGAGCAATCATGCTCCTTTCACCTCAGGAGCTGTGTTAAGTTTTTCAGTGAACCAATTCTGAGAGAGATTTGGGCATTGAGGATGTGCCACAAGATCTCGCAGAATATGACTGTTGAAAATAAGAAGTAATTTTTTGTCTGAGCAGAGCAGTGCTGGCAGATGATCCCCCTCTGAGAAACCTGGCTAGAAGTTCTTCAGTGCAGCATCTGTGATGAATTCAGCTTGCATTTTAACTCCACAGCTCACTTTCATTTTAAATCAACTAGGCACCCACATACTGAATTTCACAAGTATGTTTCTGTGTCTTTTAAGCTCCAGGTGACTACCTGACCCATCACTTGTACTGCCTGAACACCTCATGCAGTTAATGCAGGCAGCGTGTCCAAACATGCTGCCATTAGCAGCAACAGCTGCTCCCAACCAGCAAAGGGAAAAATAACCCTTCAGGGGATTTATAAATCACCCACTGAAGTTCATGTGGACTCTATGTGAACACAGCAGGGAGCAGCACAGATTGGCTTCTCCCTGTCCACATGCACTGTCAGCTGTGAGGGGGTACCAGGGCACCTCCCAGCAGAGACTGAAATCACACTGTGCATCACTTGCTGCTATTATCCTTAAGTAACACCATCATTCTAAACAACACATATTTTTTGTAGTGTAGTCTCCATCAAGAAAGGTGAAAGAAGTTGGTAAATACTGCTTCATTCCTCACCACTCCCCTCAGCAGCTTGGAGAGGTACTGCAAAATGGGAAAGCACTGACAGGGTGCAGAGGAATGACCCCTGTCCCAGGTGAAGCAGCCTCTCATGCCAGGAGTGGCACCTAAGCAGGGCAAGACAATCCTCTGTACAGCCACTGTACTCCTGCAGAATCCCAAATGCCCTGCAATAAACTATGGATCCTCCTACTGCTATCACAGGGCTGAAATATTTGCCTCAGGGAAGCTGCCAGCCTCTGCCCAAGGCTAAGCTACAAATGTCCTTCTTGCAGACCTTGCAATAGCTCTCCAGTGATTTGGTGCTGCAAGCCAGGCCATCAACTCAGCCCATTTACAATACTCGTGACTTGAAACAACAAAAAAGCCCTGGAAAAAAAGGATGTGAGAACACAAACATAAGTATTTTTCCAGGTAAAAGCTATCAGGTGAAATGAGGCCCTTCTGCTCAAAACATCTGTTTCTGGTGATTTTTCCATCACCACCAAACAGCAAAGCAACCTGAAGAGGAAAGGCCCAGGGAGGCTTTGACTCAGGGACACAAAGAGCCAGCTATTATCCACCTCCCAGACTCTGGGACTTGCTCCAAGGCATGAGCCAAATCAGGATAGGGGAGAACTGCTTCCCCAAATCCTCCTGCTGGGGAATTTCAGCTACTCTGGTATCTGCTGGGAAAGCAGCACGGTGAGCTGAAGGCAATCCAGCAGAGTCCTGGAATGCACAGAGGATAACTTTTCCAGCCAGGTGATAGGCAGCCCTGCCAGGGGGGATGCAATACTGGTCCTGAGGGTCACCAGCACAGGGGAGCTAATCAGTGAATTCAGGGCTGGAGGCAGCTGGGGCTGCAGTGATCACACACTGGTGGAGTTCATAGTGCTGAGGGATATGGCTCAGGCAAAGGGTAAAATCAGAACACTGAATTTTAGGAAAGTAAGGAAAGAAATTCTTATTATGAGGGTGGTGCAACACCAGAGAAGGTTGCTCAGAGAGGCTGCACATAGCCCATCTCTGGAAACATTCAAAACCAGGCTGGACAGGGCTCTGAGCAACCTGATGCAGTTGAAAATGTCCTTGCTCATGGCAGGGAGGTTGGGCTAAGTGACTCTTAGAGGTCCCTTCTGACCCAAACCATCCTATGACTCTGTGACCTTTCCTGCAGGATGCTCACCTGAAGCTCATGCCAAGCAAAATCAACAAGCAGTTTAAGAAACTTTTAGGATAATACAACCTGATCTCATAGCAATAACCCCTAATTGCAGGTGTGCTCAAAGAAGCACAGAGGCCCACACTGCTGCTTGGTGAGGCAGTGTGCCATGCTCTGAAAGCAGCTGAGCTGCCGCCAGTCACCCACCCTCCCCTGCAGCCTGCCCTGCCCAGAACCAGCCCTGCCCTCTCCCCGGGCTGTGCAGTACCTGCACTAGCAGGGCTCGCTGTGGGGCAGGGGTGCAGGGGCTGGAGCTGCTCCCGGATCCCATCCTGGCCTGCGTGGTGGCCTCGTGTCCCAGCGCCGCTGGCCACGGGCACGGCTGCACGCTCTCGCTCTTCTTGGCTCGGTCCTCAGCCTGGGAAGGACAAAAGCAGCAGCACATTGCACAGAGAGCCCCAGCTCTGTGGGCTGGGTGCTGTCCCACGGCAGCACAGAGCACACCACCTCTGATGGACCTTCCCACCAAGGAGGACAGCCCTGGCACAGCACAAACCACCAATTCCTCTCCATTTGCAACCCTTCCTTCTCCATCAAGTCTCCAACTGCAGCAAGGAGAAGGGCCTGGGTTTCCATCTGCTGTATTCTAGGCCACTCCTTTGGCTGCAGGCTGGGATTTTAGCTGGCAGGAATCATCTGTCTATACTTATCTTTGATAACATACAGCCTGTTTTGCTGTGCATTAATTACCCCCTTCCACAACATTGACATTACTGCACATTGCTTTCCACCTTAAAACACTTTCAAAACTGGCTTTTGGTGTGTTACTTGTACTGTGAGAAAGACTGAGGAACATGATTTAGAAGGAATAAATTTCCTGAGGGCATTGCTCATTGCAAAAGTCTTTATCCTGTGGTTTTGACCCCGCTATGCTTTTCAATTCTGTTCAACATGACTAATTCCCATTCTCTAATGTAAATCTTTAGCATATCCTCTGATTCAACAGCCTGGAAACAACTCTACACAGTAAACTAGGGATTCATGCCATAAAGATACCCTGTTATCTGTGTTAGGATTCTTAACAGTATCTGTCACTATATCTGGATGTTTGTGCCTGTATCAGAAAGGTAAGCATATTCTTAGCACAGCCTAGAAACTGCTGAGGACACAGAAAATTATTCCACTTTGTTTGACTGTGGAAAAAAGAAGACCAAAACCTAACCCACTCCCCCCCCCTTACTAAAACTAGTAACCACAGCCAAACACCATGAAATTCTAGCTCCAGTGAACAGGCTCTTGAGGCCACATTTTCATTACCTGCAACTCATAATAATGAAAGGCAAATTTTACCATAAGCAAGGAAGAAAATGTAAAAGCCAGAGAAGATAATTCACCCCCCAGCTCTGTGCCCAAGGGGAGCTGGCATGAAAGGCTTTATGGTCCAGATGCAAACTCATGCAGGTGACATTTTGGGCTTCCAGAACTGATGCCAAGCCCATCCAGGCACTGAGCTGGCTTGGGGTCTGCCTCCCAGCTCCTTCACTCTGGTGCTGCTGGGACCAGACTCAGCACAGAGTGAGCTCACATCTGGGCACAGGTGTGCAGGGGACAATTGTCCTGACCTGCCGGGGAAGGATAAGCACAATGGCAAAGGCAAGGAACTCCCAAGAGAGGGATCTGCACCCACAAACATTAAACTTGAGGCTTTGGGGGGGGCTTTAGGATTTTTTGTGTGTTTTTAATGTCTCAATGATTGATGATTGGTCCTAGAAATGGGAGCCCTAAGAAGTACAAACAAGCTCACTCTTGAGGAGGCTGCCACTGTCCCCATGCAGGTCCCTCTCAACAGAGGAACTAACATCTCTGGCAATGAACTGGAAAAGATCAGTATCAACAGGAGCAAAATCACTTACTTAGCCCTGTTAAAAACAGTTACAACTTTACAGCATTTTTAGATCGTTACAAATAGTTATGACTGCTGACAAAGTCTCAACCAAAGAAGGCAACCCAGCACCACCAATTATCAATTTAGTGGAAGGATCTGTGACTTCCAAGAAGTTCTGAGATTAAGTAAATAATATTGTACAATATCCTTAAAACTCAAACCTACTATTGTAGCCATAATGACAAAAGCCTCATGCTGTGAGCCTAAAAAGCAACTGATCTACAACTAATTACACTAAATTAAAAGTTAACAGTGACTGCACACTAAATTCTGTAACACACTTCATTTTGCTATCACGGAGTCATTTACAAAACACATGCCAAAACAAGAGACGAGTATCTAAGACAGTATTTTATTGTTTTTTTTGTCTTCTAACTACAGTAAAATTAATCATCAGAGTTGCACTTTCACCCATTAAAGGCCTAGAAGAGGCAAAGCTTTTCTGTTAACTTTGATGTTGTGTATTTAGAAAAAGCAGCTTACTGCTCTGCAACACTCAATTTGCTCCTCAACTAGAATGAGACCCAGCCCTCCATCATCAAACAAATACTGATTTCAAGAGCAGTTCATTCAAATTTCAGTAACGATTTGCTTAATCAGTCAGTACAATAAAGCCTTTAGAACCAGGGCATTTGTGGTTTTGACAGTTAGGTTGTACTTCAAAGAGAATTACTCTCGCTTTCACAAACTGCTCGTCTAACAAGGAGCTTAGTATCTTTTGTTTTCCTAACTTCTTGCTGCTGCTTGGCTGTTTGCAGACTCTATTCAGTTACTGAAATTCATCATTTCACCAATGCTAGCAGTTACATTTAACTATTTATCAATACAGGACATTTCAGCTCAGGGAATAGTGGCAGCACACACACAGAAGAAGATGACAAAGAAGACAGCAGCAAGGTGTTACGAAGCTGCCCTGCATTTCTCCTATTTACATGTGCAAGAGCTCTCCTCATGCCTCTGTTTGGGCATTTTGGGAAGATACTTTGCCATCACTGCAGAGAACATCAGATCCACTCCTCTACTGAGGAGGCACCTGTGAGCTGCTGAGATTTTGACCCAGACTGTAGTGACACAATAAATCACACACCAGCTGTAGAACTGGTTAACCAGTTGGGATTATATAAAAAAGCATGCTAGAAATGAGGAGATAACATGGAAATGGAGTCAGAGCTTTTCATGACATTTTGACAGTGACCAGAATGAGCTGGTGGGTAGAAATGCTGTCAGAGTTAGCAGAGGAGGAAAACGGATTACAGTACAGGCTGACTACACGTCCTATCCCTGATCCATCAAACCTTCTCCTAAGACATAAAAACCAAGAAAAGGCATCACAGCCTGCTTGCTGGGGCACAGGGATCTGTGCTCAGGAAGCAGGATGCTGTTCTGTGCCTGGGTCAATTCTGTGAACCCTATCCTCAAGCAAAGACCTCTATTAAACCTCAGGTGGTATTACCTTATTTCATACCTCTGTGAAAGACAAGGGAATGACACCTATTGACCAGAAGAACCTTGTTTCTCCACTCACCAATCAAACCCTTCTCTCAACTCAAACAGAAGTGACAGAACAATTCTTCCTTCCCCTTGAGAAGAACCTTGTTTCTCCACTCACCAATCAAACCCTTCTCTCAACTCAGCAGAAGTGATAGAACAATTCTTCCTTCCCCTTATCCTCTGAATATTAACGGAAACTGAAGACTGTAGCATAAGTTTGTAGAAAGGTCAAGCTCCAGATGTAGGTTTAAAGATCTCTGCTCTCTACAGCATCATAAACTACAAAGCACCAAAATGCTGCCCTGGCCAAGACAGTACCTCTTTGCTTGTGCTGCTGGATGGAGGGTGCACTCCTGCATTTGAACTCTTGGAAGGCTCCTTCTTCTGCTTGTGGTCATGCTGGAGAGACAGCAGCTGTGTCTGATCCTTGGGGAGGGTTCTGTGCATCTTCCTGGTGTGCTGCACATCCTCCATCTTCTGAAAGCAGAGAGTGATGAACCTCAGAGACAATGATGCCTTGGAGAATAACCAAGTTGCCTGCTGGAAATAGTGGCTTTTCAAAGAACTAAGTGACCACAATTCCAGCAGGGCTGACAGAAGAGTCAGAACCCTGAGCAACAGGAAGAGTAAAGTGGCACCAAACACTGCTTGGCTTTTTAGACAGCAGGTCAGAAAATCCCATGTGTTCTTTTTACTTTTATTAAAACCAGAGGTCTTTAATCAAACACTGCATGCCTCTGTTTGATTACAAATCAGTTTGCAGCTGAAACATGAGAAAAATATTGTGGTCAAGGTGACAGACTTGATAATGACAGTTCAGCATTAAAATTAACCTCTGCTCCACTGTTTTTGTGAAAAAGAAATGGTCCTGGTTACTACATGAATGAAAAATGGGGACTAGAGATTTAAGCTCAGGATTAGCTGATGCTGGAAGCTTTCAGGGTAAAGGAATTTCAATCAGATCAATTCAACAGAGAGAAACAGCAGGGACAAAAGTGGGAGAGGCAGTGTCTCTTCTGTAGATATGGAGGGTGACTCAGTAACATCTAAGTTAACTCAAAGGAAGGCTGGAAGTTAACAAAAGGAAGTTAATAAAAAGGAAGGCTGAATCTGAGAACAAGAGGCAATAAATGCATTAGTGAAGTCCCTCCTTGGTCCATGACTCAAGAGGATAGGAACTGAGAGAGACATCAGATACAGAACAGGGAGCTGCAAACTGCTGCCGGCAAGCACCCTCTTCATACCTGCTTCTTTTCTAACTTCCTCTGTCCATCTACTATGAAGTATTCATCTTCCACAGCCCTTTTGTCTTCTTTACACCTTTCCTCTTTCCTCTGACTGACTTTCACCTCTGGCCACCTCTGCTCACACTCCTGCTGCCTTCGTAGCTCCTGCTCTCGCCTCTGGTGCTGGAAGAAAGCCAGGGAATAACATTGCTGATGTTACTTTACTTTAGTGACCACCAATTACTCATGCCAGGGCTCATAAATCACAAGGCAAATTTCCTGCTCTGCAGTCACCAAAGGGGGGGCACCTGACACACCACAGAGCAAAACTGGGCAGGGACAAGCTGCTCCCACCGTGACTGCCCAACCTGAAATGAAACCTCTGCCCTTTTGGCAGCCCAGAGCAGATCTGTTATTTATGAGGCATGTGGGATCTCCCTGAATAGACTAATGTAATGACACCTGGGAGAAGAGCCTGACCCCCACCTGACAGGAGGCTGTAGCCAGGTGGGGGTCAGGCTCTTCTCCCACGTAACAAACAAGTGGTGCCATGGCAGGTTTAGACGGGATATTAGGAAAAATTTGTTTACTGAAAGGCTGGTCAAGCATTGGAACAGACTACCCCGGGAAGAGATGGAACCACCTCTCCAGCAAGTGTTAAAGAAAGTATGTGGATGTGGCACTTAGCACCAACATATAGTGGTGGACATTCAGTGCTGGGTTAATGGTTGGACTGGATCCTAGAGGTCTTTTCCAACCTTAACGGTTCTGTGATTTTATGATTTAGCTCTGCCTTTAAGACAGAAAAGGTAATTGAAAAGGCAATCAGATGTCTTCTAATAATGGTTGGACTGGATCCTAGAGGTCTTTTCCAACCTTAATGGTTCTGTTCTGTGATTTTATGATTTAGCTCTGTCTCTAAGACAACAGTGTGTCGGGCAGCTGAAAAAGAAATCAGCTGTCTTTTAAAATCTTAAACAAAAGCAGGGCCAAGACTCTGGACCAGACCAACAGACTGCAAACTGGGAAATACATAAGAGGAAGAAATGGGGATCTCTCATCCCATCTGCCAGGGCTACCACCACCAAAACTATCCAAGCAAAATACCCTTCTCCTTCTGCTCACAGAGCTCAGGGCAGGTTATCCACAGGGAAAGGACAGAGCCCATCTAAAACCTGTGTTCAAAAGCAACACAGGCCTCCCAAGGTGCCAGACTATGATCCAGGTCGAGCTGACAATTTAACACATCCCTCTTGCCCTGCTAAGCCTACTCCCTACAGGCACACTTTCATTTGTGATGAGACATGAAACAACAGCACAAGCCAGCCCAGCCAGCCCCCTACATCCTCCAGCCTCCTCCTCTGCTCCTTCTGCTGCTCGATGCGCTTCTGCCGCTCTGCCAGCAGCTGCTTCTTGTACTTCTCCTGGTCCTTGAGCTGCTGCTGCTGCCGGTGAGGGTCCGAACGGTTCTTGTTCTCCTGCTGCAGCCTCAGAAACTCACGGCGGAGAGTTGACTCCCCCGGGAGGTTAACTATGGAGCTGAAACAAAGAGCAGGTTTCTACACGACAAAACATAGCACTAAAGAGAGATGTGCTTTGAGAATTGAATGTTTGTTGCCCTGTGTTAGCAAATCACGATATATCTCCAGCAGTTGGCTCTACAGCCACACTTGGTGTGCTACAAACCAGCCTGGAGCTGATTATTGGGTCCTTCATTTGAGAGTTTCCCCCCTGCTGCAAGGAAACTAAAGCAGCAGCTTATTACAGACATTTTATACTCAGCAGTTATGTTTGACAGCTACAAAACAGTTAAAGCTACCAAAGGGGACCCAGGAGATTAGGGATTCAGAGCAAGTTGAGAAAGCTGTTCTGGCTGAGGAGAGCTGTCTTCAATGAGAACAGCTTGAGCAGACAAATTTTCTATTTCAGTAATAAAATTAACCTTGGTTCTCCTTCATCTTCATTCAGCTCATCATCTTCCTCCTCACTTCCACTGTAATCATAGTCCGTTTCTTCTAAAAAAGAGAATAAACAAACACCAGAGGAGGATGCTGTTATTTAAGATTTGATCTTGAGGTTTATTTCTGAGCATTCAGCCTGAATTAGAGGCTAAGGAGGAATTGGAATTTAAAAGTCACATGTTGTAGAGGGAGGCTGAGGGAAGGCAAAATATCCACGTACATAATTCAAAATCTAGCTCAGATAACGATTCAGGGCAGCCCCTTTACACACACCCACCTTTTCCTGTGACTGACTGTATTGGTTTGCAAAACTAACCTACTTCCATAATCTGAAACAAATTAGGCTAAACCCACAGAGAAACCCAACCCCCACAGCATCACCAGTAAGGGGCTCTCAAAAAGACATTTAGACAGGACATAACAGCTTGCATTGCCCTGCTCTGCTGTCATGGCTATGCTGAGGCCACCAGTAAATCCAGGTTTCCTTTTGTATCAAAGGGTATAATTAAGAAAGCAAAAAAGGAAACAAAAACTAATACTAGTTTTAGCACAATGTTTTAGAAGCTGGCCCATAGTTTTAAAGTCCTCTTCAAGACTGACATGAAGGCAGTTTTTACAGGATAATTTCAAACTGGTCCTACCCTCCATTGTTGGCTGTATCACATGCTAAATTGTCACTTCATTTTTTTAAAGTTACTATTTTGAAGTGTGTAGTCTGGCAATTCCACACTATTCTCCTTTTCAGAGGAGCTTTGATTAAAAATAGTATTTTCAGGTCAAAATATAACTATTTATGAAGAAATTACATCTTTGCACTTCTCCACCCCTCTCAAGGGCATTTGTGAGAAATTCCAACTCACTATCTTTCCATTTCAGTGTGCTTTGGGATTAAGAGCTGAAAGAGGTGACAGAATTTGCACCTACTACTGGAGTCAGTAAATCTACTTTGCAACAGCAATTTCATTTTAGATGCAAATATTCCTGTTGTCAAATCAGAGCATTTATAAGACACCTTCCAACACCACAGTGCTTTCCCAGTTTGCTCTCACAGCCCCTGATCCTCACAGCATTTCTGGCAGTATACAACATGCTGAAGGGGAAAAGGGGAGAGAGGGCAGGGTTGTTGGTCAACAGGCCATGTGTCTCTGTCCCCTTTGCACAGCCCTTAGTCTGCCATGCACAGGCATTTTCACAAGTATCACCCCAATTCCTGCACTGCTTCCTCCAGCTTTTGCTCTGAAGGGTAACGCTGGAATTTAGAACAAATTTTGTTCATACACACTGTGAAGGAAGTGATTCATTATAACATCTGTATTTTACTGGAGCTTGGAGGTCTTCTTTTGTGCACATTTCAAAACACTTAAAGAGTCCTGCTGCCCCCAAAGAACTCACAAGGAAAAATTAAATGGAGATCCAACAGTAAATCAATTGGATCTGGGACAGAAATATGAACTGGGAGACCAGGAAACACTGCTCAAGAAAGCAGAGACCCAGACTTGGAGTTCTTGCTCCCTGCTAGCACTAGGGCTGCTCTCAGTAACTCAAGGTTCCAAGGACTTTAGCACTAAAACACCATTAAGGAGCCAGGCTTCAACAAAGAAATCTTCAAAATGACCCCACTATCAAGGACAATGCTTTCTCAATTTTTCCAGCATTTCAGCTGCATCTGCCTTGTGCTCTGCTGCCAAAATCTGAACAGAACATGCTCTCTGAAGTGTCCTTTATTTTGGTTTTGCCACGTTACCCTTTTCTCCTTTTTTCTTCCTTGTCCTGTCCAGGTGGTCCTTCAGCATGATGCGCACCTGCCGCTCGTTCTGCATGTCGCGGATGAAGGAATGCTTCAGCAGGGTCTCCGTGGAGGGACGGTGCAAATAATGCTTTACAAGGCAGCTCTCAACAAAATTTAGGAACTTCTTTGACCTAAAAAAGACACAACAGTGGAGAAAGACCAATAATCCTCTTCAACTCGTGGACCAAGCACTACCTGAGTGGTGGAAAGCACTAACTTTGCAAGGTTTCCTTCTATATAGGAACTGAGAGAGACAATTTGAGTTCTGCCTCCAGCGAGACTCCTGTGACCAGCACAGTGCTGAAGGTGAACTCCATCTCACTCCCTTCTAAGAGGAACTGTTACCTTAAATATACATCCTGATCAACAAAACCACAATGTGGCCAACACAAGCCTTTCAAAAACACCCTTGACCTTTTCATAAGGTGAAGATTTTCTTTATACACTTAATTTAAACAAAAAGTAATTCTCTGTAGGGTAGGTGACTGCCATTAGCCCCACAATGTCCAAGCAATCTTCTGATAAAGCCCTGACCCCAAGCAGCACATCTAAGCCTTCCTTGCTTACCCTGCAATTTTGGCCACAGACACTAAAATGAAACAACTGCCGCAGTTTAGGCAGAGTTCAAAAAGAAAGGTGTTGCTTCCCAAAGGTCAATTATATCTGCCCTCTGGCTCAATCCAGCTCCCAGAAACAGCTGAAGAATCACCTCCTAGATAACTAAACAATTTAAGAAAATCATTGTTTCTGGACAAGAGAGCTAAAAGCCCTCTTAAGCTCAATGCAGCAAAAATACAGGTTGTTTACACATCTCTTTACCATTTTCTGGATTTCAGCTTTGGGGGCGGGTTCCTTGGGATGAGGAAGAGTGCTCTCATGGGATGCATGTCACACAAGGCTGCAAAGGAAACCAAAAATTATGGAAGGATGCATGTACCCCCTGTGACTTTGCTTCCCACTTCCAAAAAGCTGCACTTCCAACATCACAGCATCCACCCCAGGACCCACCAGGAGCCAACCAAATTCAAACTACAGCCAAGAAATCAAGTCTCTGAGTACACAGAGATTTCCAGCTAAAAGAGATTCAAAAGAAAGGCTGCAAAGCAAGAACAAGTACAACTTTCTTAATATTTTTTATATATATAGCTTTGGAAGGACATAAAAAAGCTCATCTTTACCATATACAAAAGCATGTTTGCACATGCACAGAAGTTAAAACTGAGATTGAAATATTTATCTAGTTATTATGTCTGGCTTCTGGTTTCTGATAAATGACAAGCTCCATTTTGACCAAACTCTTTGCCACATTTTTCACGGCATATGAGAAAACCCAGGATGAAGAAAAGCTGATACAAAGCACAGAGCTCACAACCTGCCCCGTGGCACAGAGCAGAATGACAGAGCACACATTTCATCCATGCTGTGCTCTGGGAATGGGAGCACCATTACCAGGCCACAGATTCCACCCCTGCATTCAGAAGCTCTCCAGCCCACTGTACTTCTCTTCAGGGCTACTGTTGTGGAAAGCTGAAGCTACAAGGAACTCAGAAGAAAGCAAATACCATCCCAAGGCGCTTTGTATGGAATTTTGAGTGTGCTCTATCTGGCAGGTAGAAATGTTGAGGGTAAAAGGTCTTCCTTCACCAAACAGAGCTACTGAATGACAACTGAGAGGAACTACATGGAGGCTGATTTCTTATAATGTTTAGGTGTTCAGCAGTGATGCTCTTAACAGAAATGGACTTAAAGCATCACAAACCAGTAGAAGTGAGAAGCTCTGGTAAAGCTTTCCCTACCTTTTATTAATTTCTCTGTCTGCCTCCACCTGCCATTCTCACATTTGGTTCTGGCTTTGACATTTTCCTTGGTATTTTCAATAGTACATGATACAGTGGCAATGAGGGGCAGAAGTCTGGTTTCTAGCTCTGGGTCCCAGACACTGCTGTACTACAGTAAACATAACACAAGGCAACAGAATATAATCCATAGTATTTCCCTGTCAAAACTAGGGAAAGCATCAAATACATGAGGAACTGGTTTGCAAAATTACAACGTCTCTCCCAGAGAAAACTCCCCATGGACTCATGTCTCGGGACTAAGCTTCAGTCAGGCTAAAGCACAGGGTCTGAAAGTGCTCCTGAACTCCAGCTGGCTCCTGCTAGAAACCAAGTCTGATGGGAGAACAGCCAAGTGGGTTATTTAAAAACAGCCTACGTGCTCTCAGGCTCAGGCCAGAGTCTGATGGATTTCATCTCCCTTGCTCTCAGCAGTGACTGGGTACCCCACACATCCCATCAGCCCTGCAGGAGCTGGGCAAAGCCACCAGCTCCCCTTGCCAACCAAAATGCATGAGGACTTTGCACCCCCAGATCCCTGCCTGACCTGCAGGCTGAGAGCGTGGTCATGGATCAAAGCCATTACATGTGAGTAAATGCCATATTAGTCCCAAAATCTGTGAGAAACAACTCAGTTTCAGAGTAAAAAAAATAACCTTTAGGCCTACCTTCTTCCACTGTCATAATTTTTTTAGTGACCTAAACCCAAAGGCACTCCTGCCAGTATTTTCGGTTGATATATCAATCACTTCTGCTTAGTTGTACCCACAGGCAGCAATCAACAAACTGATGCTAACAAGAGCTTTAAGAAAAGAAGTTTTGTTTTCCCAGGAGATAAAGGCAAGGAACCAAAGTATAGACTGAAAGAGTTTAAAAGGAAGAAGAAAGCAAAAGAGTCCAAATGAGAAAAAGTCAGAGTGTTTTTAAAGATACAGACAGAACCAGAATTCTGTGCACCAGTGCATTAGCCCAGCATGAGTTATTTTAACACAGAACAGCCCCACCTTTACACCACATCACTTACGAGGAGCTCCTTCAGCCATTTCAATAGCAGTGATTCCCAGGGACCACAGGTCACTCTGCAGGAAAAGAAACAATGCACATTGCAGCCTGCAGCATCCAAGCTTGGTTGTTTTGCTTGTTTGTTTTCTTCTTGGGTTTGGGGTTTTTTTTACAGTTTCCCTAGATCTCTCCTGGATCATATTGTTTTACTTGGAGTGACAAATGTTCTGCTCCCTTCCCAGTCCCTACTGAGCTTTTAGCAAACATGCTAATAGCCAGAAGCTTCCTCTTCCCCATGCAACTCTGAACTGCTGATCCGTCATGTAAGCAGCCAGCCCCAAAATGCAGACCTTCTGCATTCAAAAAACAAGAGCCAGACAGAATATAGCAGGCACTGTTTAAATGTATGTCCTAAATCTGTTTTCATGAGGCAGCAAGACACAGCAGCACCTCACCCTTCTCCTTCTGGCCAAAAATAATTCTTGGTTTTAATGCTTACTTCAGAGCAGTCATTGCTGAGTTTCTGCACTGATGGAACAAGAATTGTAGTCAGCCCTTGGGGTCTCATTTTTTCTGTACAAAGTCTCTAGTCACACATTTTTGGGCACATGAGAGAAGAGCACATCGTGCAGCCAGATTTATGCCACAATGCACGTTCAGCTCAGTTAGCAGAGTGGAGTTCTCTTCATCAGCTGATCTGGATGCAAGGGCCAGGTTTTGATCATGGAAGGTAAATTGCAGCCACCATCAGTGTCTGCAAAAACTCCACACGTTTCCACTTGATTAATCATATGCATTATTTCACTCTTTGTATCTAAATGTAGCCAAATGAGAGGCACATGGCCAAACCAACTTGCAGAGCTTCTCTAAAACTTATCTCTAAAAAAAACCAGAGTGACAGAAAACCTTCAAAGATTAGAAGGAACAAGCCATTACATGAATAGCAGCTCATGCCCAGCCCAGCACTCTAAATTTATCAGCAGAGCTCTCTCAGTCCAGCTGCTCTGAACTCTTCACACAAGCTGAAAGCCAGTTCCCGTCAAAGTTCATGGAGGGATTCAGCAACAAAACTGGTGGGGATTTCATAGAGCCACAATCCAGACTTGTAATTGAGTAAATGACTGAAAATTAAGAATCTTCAAGGGGTAGTACTGCAGGTTTTGAGGACAGTGAGAGAAACATCCAGGCTACAAGGAATTCTGGAGTTCCAAAGCACAAGAGGCACACAAGAGTGAGGGAGGATGACAGCAGTGTTTGTAAAGCTCACTGTGTATACAAACACCTTTATCTGGATATATTTGCACTAGTTTTGTCTTGTTTGTTTGTTCTGGTTTTTTTTTGAAGAGCAAGAAGTTCCAGAGCAGCTTCCTATCAAGTATAAGTCTCTGTGGGAAAGACCAGCTCTGTGCCACCTTCTGAGTCACAGCACTGTTTGCAGAAATGCTTCCAAAACCCTCTGCTGATAAATTTTAAACTACCATCTGCAGTATCTATTTGGGAACAGACAAACTACAATTATTACTGAAGGCAAAGAAAGCTCAAGAAATAGGGGTGCACATTCTTTATGATTATATCTTCTGTTAAGTACACATTCAGGGAAGGAAATCAACTGGGGACAAGGAATGAAGACAAGAGATTAATTTCGTGAGGTTTCAGTAGAAGATTGGTATGATATGAAAAAAAATAAATATTCTTTAGTCGTGACTGACACACACAACATGACCTCACTGGGCCAGTGCAGCACAGAAGGGCTCAGCAAGGGAGAATCACAGCCTCTGAATCACCAGGAAATGGAAGCAGTAACAGGTTATTCTCATAAATATTTGGAAGGAGAGGTGCAAAGTGGCAATGGAGAGAGCACCTGAACTAAAAGAGTGACTCTGCAGGGTCACACAGAAGACTCCTGCTCAGAAAGCCATCCCTGGAAAACACGCTGCATAGTAATGCCCACAAACTGAAATGCAGGAAATTCTGTCTCTCAGCCACCCTGCCACTGACCAGAAATCATTCCAGGATGGGAAACCACTTGCAGTCACATGCTCATGAATGAGCAAAGGGATGCTAATTACTGCAAATTAACTCAGGATTCACTGCTGAGTACAGAGCAAAACAGCTCTACCACAGTGTGCAGTAATTTGTCATATTAATATTACACTACTTCAAGTATTCCTTTGGAACTCCTCTCTTCCTTTCTTTCCAGACCTGCAAACTTCTTAGCACTTTTTTCTTATTGCAGAGAAGTTCATGAAAGTGTATTTCATGTACTAAAAATTCAGAAAAAATACTCAAAGTGAAACTTCACTCTTAAAAAGAGCCTCTACCCACATATTACAAATACTTCTGTTTGTACAGTTCTAGTATTATTGTGGTTTAAAAGGCAGGAAGCTTGAACTTTCAAATGAGCAAGATTTTAGCAATAACCCACAGGTTTTCTTACCTTAGGGGGTGTTTAACACTTACTCTGTAATCATAGGTAGAGTCTGGGTTCTCCTCACAAGCAATGACCTCGGGTGCCATCCAATACGGGGTGCCAATAAATGTGTTTCTTCTCCCAATTGTCCTGTCCAGCTGAGCACTTACACCAAAATCCACTGAAAAGCCAAGAAGAGGTAAAGAAATTAGCAAAAAGCTGTATCCACATGGCAGAGCTTGTACTTGGTCACTTTCATACTGTTTAGAACATCAAACCTTTGCTCTACAATACATATGAAAGCTGAGCTCCTCCAGCATGTCTTATCCAATAGTTGAGATTTAACTGCCTCTTTTTTCCCCTTCTTTTTGACAGAAGAATTAAATAATGCTAAATTATTATCTAAATTATTTATATATATACTATTCATTATTTATATTATATTATTTATTATTATATTATATGTCATTTATTTAGCATGCTAAATCTGCCTGGTGGGTTAGAGGAATTGCTCTACAAGACATTATGGAATAATTTATGCTTAACTTAAATGCTGCACTGAGTAGGACTCAAGGTCTTCAACTAGACTGAAAGAAAAAATAGTATCTACACACAAGGCAAATTTGGATGTGTCTAATACAGCCTCTTGTGAAAGCTGGAAAGAACCACCATATCACTTCATTCTGAGGTGTCTGGAATAAATTCTTCTCTACATTCATACACTGTCTCAGAACAAACTGGAGAATCTACTACTTTATTCTCATCTTAGCTCATGATGATGAGTGAATCGTGTGGTTCCCTCTGTGCTGAAAAGGGTGGTACTTTCATAAGGACTGTACAGCAAAACGGCTTTGTTCACATATGAAAAGGGTCCACACAACCAGTAATTATGTGATTGTATTTCTCTTTGAACAAAACCCCAAGATACACTAATTGCATCCACTGGGATAGCACTGGAGTGGTATTCACAGAGGAGACAAAGGAGGGGGAAGGAGAAGGACTGAAAGGAGACAGCCCCGTGGTCACCATCAAGGGGCAGATTTTCTCATTGATGTTGTCTCATTGCAGATTATCTGCAAGCCAAAATTATTCGTAGTGCTATAATTTCATGTGCCTGCCTAGCAAACCTTCTCCAAGAAGAAGGTGGAGCTGACCTTTGGGATCATTCTGTGCTCTGTGCTTCTGATGGGAAGCGCACACTCTCACACTGAGGTGGAACAGAATTGAACTGAGAACCTCTTGGCTTTTGAGCTTCTTTTCCTTAAGACACATGAGCTAAATCTCTCTGGAAACAAATTTTTCCTTCTTTTTTAAAAGCATTATACTCAGCAAATCAGTTTCATTTTTACCTAGAGTTAGAAAAGTTTAACTGTTTTGTCAACCAAGTGAAGAATGGTGGAAGTAGTAATTACACAAGACCATAAAAACACACAACACCCCCATCTTACCTGTATTAAGAGGGAAGAGTTGACAATTAGTACATATGATTTAGAGACTACAAGCAAAATCCTGCCTTCATTTAATTTGACAGCAAAACTCTCTTTGACTTCAGTGAAGCCAGGTTTTTGCCACAAGGTTAAAACATAATGAGATTTAAAGTACCTATTTTTACTTGCTCCAACCAAGCATGCTACCCCACATCCACCAGCCATGTTTATTATTTGTTGTTTTCCAACTCTACAGAGAATTGTCTTAGTTAAAGACAGAGGGACTGTAAAGATCATCACGAATAAGAAGTGCTCCCCTTGAGATTTCTCCTTTAAACACTTGCCTGTGATGTCTTTCCAAAACATGAAAGACATCTCAAGAGAGATACATACTTGAGTTTAGCTTTAGGAAGTCAGAAGTTGTCAACACTGACATGTCACAGCAATAAAAGGAAATGAGTAACCCTCCAGCTCTTCTGAGAGATGACTGTTATTCAGTGGTAGCCCTTACACATGAGTAATTCCACTTATTGTCAGATTTATGCAAATCTCTGAGACCACTTCCTTTAGAAAAATGGATTAGCAAAATTTGTTTCCCCAACTTTTTTACTCTGGAACTCTTTTGCATGCCAGGATCCTCTGTGAAGTCCTGGTGGTGCTGTGACTTCCTGGGCTGGCTCTGTGTGTGATATATATACTATATATAATACTGCCTGTAGTGCCCTCACGCTGTCAGGGACACCCTTGCAGAACACTTTACATTTTCAACTCTTTCTGCATTACACACACCTTGAAAGCACAAGCATTGATGACACTTGGCACACGTTCTGCACTTAGGTTACTGAGAGTTTCTTCTGAGCCAAGATGGAAATCTTAAATTTTAACAAATAGATTTCTAGCACACATTTAAGGAAACTTACCCAATTTTACTTCTGCATTTTCTGTGAGAAGAACATTCTGCCCTTTAATATCTCGATGGATGACATGGTGAGCATGAAGATGTGCCAATCCCTAAAAGAAAACCAGATTTATTCTTTCTTCCTAACATTACCCTGGCTATGGCACTGTTGCCTTTTTACACTTTTGCCCTTTTCAGTCTTTATTCATAAGGAAAGTCCTTTAAATGTTACTAGCAACATTTTCAAGGAGGAGAGAGGACAGAAAACATAGACATGATTGTCTTCTTCACCACAGGACTGACAGTGGTGGAGCATCTTGAGTTGTGTGAAGAGAATGAGATAGCAATATTTTAAACTTCTGTCTCAGAATCAAGGGATGTTCCTTACACTCTATTCTAAAAGCAAGTAAGAGAGAAAAAGAGCAAAGCAGAATGCTCTGTATGAGGACCAGAGACAGCAGCTGCTTGGTTGTAGTGGCCTCAATTCTGCATTCAATGAAATGAGAAATTCAGTGGCAAATGGACTAGAAAAAGTTAAAAATACCATGTCAGACCTCTTTTTGAATGCAGCAAATATTGTTTTCAATCAGTTAATATTTGCTGTCTCCTCCTGCATTTCAAAATTGCCCATGGTTGAACTATCACAGACATAAAGGAACACACTGAAATAATCCATTATAGTAATCCAGGGATGCTTCACTCACAACATTTAGCCTCTCTAATATTAATGGCTTCAAACAGAGCTCCCACCCAGCTTGGAAATTTTCCAGAAGGAAGCACTGTCAATCCATGTGCAACTGGCCCATTTTGTCTGAAACAAGCATGATCAAATCCAATCCCTTGTTTTACCAACATGCTGTTACAGTTTTCAGTCGCATGAGCACAAATCAAATGTTTTAACATTAATTGCTTTAACAGAGCAATTACAGCCACACCAATGAGGAACAACCTGACCACACCACTAAGGGTTTTTCTTTTGCAGAAGAACTCCCCACACTTTCCAGATACAATGATCATAATCCTCAGGCTAGTGCCAAATCCCTGCAAGAAGGCAAATATTCTCTGCTGAGCACATTTCTCAACTGCTATGCCCCAGAAACAAAGTTTCACCCCTATTCAAGCAGTACTTCAGCATGCCAGCTAAATTCCAACTCCCAGAACACGCATTTATCTTACCATTATTTAGAAAAGATGTAAAATTCTATTATAGGAAAGACAGATCAGTAACTCTGTAATGGGTTTTGAATTTAGAATGACTGGCTCCAACATCATATTTTTTTTCCAGGCCAGTTCACTAGATTACACTTGGGAATTGTTTTATCCTCTGTACTTTCCAGGAAAAAAAAAAAAAGAAAGAAAGAAAGCAGCCCTAAGCCTGCATAGAAGGAAATATAGCCCCAAGATTTGTCTTGGGCAATACTGTCCCAGCAGGGCCACCTTTAAGATTTTGGAATGCTGTTTAGTCAACATTGCCTAATAGTGTGGAAAAGAGACCCCTGAGTGTGTGCAGGTAAAGGAATTATGGACAGAAAGACCTTGCAATCATGAACAGCTGAAGCACTGAGCAAAAAGATCTCCTGATGTGGAGGGCAGACATACTGAAAACAGAAAATTTATTTCCTTTTCTAGGTGCCCAGTGTCTGAAATTTCAGAAGATGGCTATTTGCCATAGGAAAGAGGAATTTTCTGTTCTTCAGAAAACGGGATTAGCTACAACAATATGGGATGTCAAGCAGCCATCATGCTGGCTCCCAGGGCTCCTCTGAACTCAAGGACCATAGCCCACAGCCCCATGGATCACAACCTTTAAACAATAATGCTCATTAGTGACCTATTTTAGCAACCAAAGGCCTGGAAAGGCCTTTTTGTTGCAAATGAGCAGCGAAGCTCTGCTGGCAGGACTCACCCTGAGAACCTCTCTGCAGATGTAAGCAATCCAGTCTTCCTTGAAACAGTTCCCTTTTGTCTTCTTTACCAAGTCGGTGACAGAGCCTGCCCCGCAGTACTCCATCACCAGCTGCAGGGACACAAACACACACAGGGCACCTTTACACAGCTCTGCCAGGGCCAGCAGGGAGAACACCTGCAAACACCCACTCCTGCAGACACATTTCTCTCCACAGAAAAAAGCAAGGCACAACTTCCCCAGAATATTTCTGAGTTTCACAGTCCCTGAACCTCACAGAAAGGAAAAACAATTCTTTATCTCATTTCAATGAGATAAATTCTTTTGAGAGAGAATGAGAACAATTCTTTATCTCATATCACAGGCTGTGCCTGTGTTGTGCCAAAGCAGAATGCAATATGGAGATGGTTTACAGAGTGATGGGGTTTTGTTTCCTTGGCTGTCAGGGCCAAGTGTGTGTGTGTGTGTTGGGACTGTTGGAGGGCAGTCACGAGATGTTGTGCAGTTGAGTGCTTGGCAGATTCAGTCTAGTTGTAATGTAATATAGTATAAAATAATACAGTATAATAAAGTAATGGATTAGCCTTCTGATATCCATGGAGTCCTCCTCATCATTTCTCCCTGCCATGGAGGTCACCATGAACACTGCACACTCCCACCACAGCCCAGCCATGGCAAACTGTATGTGGCCTTCTCAGGTGCCAAGTGACTTAAAAATCTCATTTCCTGAATCACACACACTGCTAAATAAATAAAAAAATCTCACTAGTGCTCCTCTCTTGTTGCAGGTTTTAGGCAGTTTGGGGTTTTTTTTATATACAAAATTGGAAAAGCAAGAGTTAACAGCACTGAAAAACATGGGAACTTTTAAAAAAATTGAAATTTCTCATTTTGCTGCAGAGCTTCAAAAATATTGCAGACAAAACATTGGAGGATTCATTATTCTTCTTTTCTTTATTGCAAATTCCTCTGGTTCCTTTTTTTAAATTTTCCATCTGAAAAAAGGAGAGGAAAGCAACAAGAACGAGAGAAGGCGAAAAGGACAAGCTCTTTCAGTAAAAAAAATTAGAGAAAAATTTAATTTAGAAAAAAAAAAGGTTCAAGCAACAAATCAGAATGACAGCACCAGTCACAAGAATCATAACATACTTTATGCCCATCCTCAAAGGAAATCATAGGGATGGAAGACGTCTAGGAGGAGTAATTTTTCTCTTTTATATGTTATTCTTCAGAACAATGACTTCAGAGCTTCACTGAGACAGAGTCCAAGCCAAGCATGCTGGAACTAAAGAAGGAGCTGTAAATCTGATGAGCAGAAATGACACTAAACACTTACCCAGAGCTGATCATCTTGGCCTGCAGGACTTTTCTTTACAAAAGCCCCATAATATGTAGCAATATTCCGGTGATGGGAGTACTTTTTTAGCATGTTTATCTCCAGCTTGATTTCCTCCTCTTCATTCTGTAACAAAAAAGAGAGCAGGAGGCTCCTTAGGGGACCAGAGACCATGGAGCCCCAGGGCTGCAAAGCAACCTCTGTCTTTTGTGAGCAACCTGGTCTGATCTCATGGGTGACCCTGCCTTGAGCAGGAGGCTGGGACCAGAATTACCCTGGGATTATGAGACTGCAGCTGATAGATGGCCCCTAAAGTGACAACTGAATCACCCTGATCCATGGGTCTAAACCAATGAATTGCTAGGGTTTGACCTAAAGAATTAAAAATGTCCCCACTCGGGCATAAAAATTGCACATTGTCTCCTCAGGGAGCTTCAACAGTTCCTATTACTCCCCCATTTATGGCTTCTGCATGCAGTAATTTGGTCTCGGAGACTAACCAGATTCAAACAAAAATAAAATTGTTCCTAACACTCCATTACTTAAATATTTGGAAAAGCACTGAGTGCACACATCAGACAATCTGTCTTCCCAGTCCTGTGGAGGGTCCTGCTGGGAGGAAACCAAAGCCAAGAAGGAGGTGATTGCCACAAATCAAACTCCAGCCTAAGCAGGGTCAGGAACTGCTCCTTCCTTACAGCTGAGGCTGCCCTGTCTGGACCATGGGCTTTCTCCCCTCCTAACACCAAGCCATCCATGAAGCCCCTGGGATGCTGGGAGCTAGCACACCCCAAACATCATCTTCCAGGCACTGGCTGCCTGTTTTCCCTCTGTTTCAGTCTTGCCAGGACAGACATTCTCTTCTGCCCGTACAACATTGTGCACAATAAGACAACTACTGGAAGCACAAGTTTTAATACTATATTAGAAGGAAATGCCCTTTTCCAAGGAGAACTGCCTGATTTGGAAAGGCCCCCTCAGAGCTGGCTGGCTATGGTGCACAACACCCAGTGAAACACACCCAGGTTTTGCCATCTCACTTCAACAGGAAATGAGTGGTGCTGCAAGGTATCCTTCTATCAGTGAAAAGGAGTACCACAAACTTGAAAATTAATTCACCTTGTTGAAAAATATCCCAGTCAGCACTTACTAGCTGAAGGGGAAAAAAAAAAGGCAGCAAGAACAACTCAGCCCCAAAGGACATTTTTCTGTGCTTTTCCTCTATTTTCCAGTATTTTGCCATTGAAGCATTCCTTTAACCACCATGATGGCCTGCTTGCAAAGCCAGACACATTGACCTTCTTACCTGAGGCAACACATTAAAGCCTGACAGGCTAAAGCCAAATTCCCTCAAGAATATGCATATGATGTGTCTTACTAAACTTGACCACACAAAAATAATTCCCAAAAGAAGGGACCAGTAAGTTTTTCCCAGTAATATCAACACCCAGGAGACACATTACCAGACCAAAGGCTAACTGCACTAAGCCTTCAGAGACATAAAATAACTCTAGTTGAAGCTAAAGGAGCTATTTCAGGTTTCCTAATAATCTTTGTTGAACACAGGCTCTCAAGCTGCACACATCATTTATCTTTTGTTTGCAGTTAGGGAGAAAGGAGGACCCTTAATCCTTGGGACTCTTGATACAGCCCTGGATGTTGAATGACTGAATTAGTGAGGCTGAAGAGGAGCCCAGTGCAGCACCTGGAGTGTCCAGGAGAAATGGGAGCTGGCTGCAGACAGAATGCAGGAAATCAAACCTCCAATGGTAGGATTCTCTGCACAGAGCACAGTCAGAGAGGTGAGAGCTTGTGCCTGGGGGATACCAGGCTCTACTCCCTTTGGAGCTCCAGACAGTGCACGTGAAAGGGTGGACACAAGCAGGTAAGGAGGAGGCAGAGATCAGGACATGGGAACTGTCATCCTGGACCTGACCACAAGAGTCCTGTCATCTACACAAGCCTCTGGACCTTTAGGGAAGAAGGGCAGAAAAAGGAACAAACAGGGAGGACTCCCTTCTTCCTCTGCATTCTGCCCACTCCTTCTGCAAACATGTGAAGGGGCAACACTCATCTTTGGTAAAGGCCTTCTCCAAATTACTTAAAATATTTATAGATGTGAAGGGTTTGGGGTTTTTTAACCCTGCCCATCAGCATGACATTCGCCCTGGTGGAGCCCAGCTCCCAGCCTGTAGCTTTCACAAAGTTCCCCTTGGGGAGCTGGCAGATCCCAACCATTTCCTCATCGCTGCTGCCTCTTTTTCAGCTCTTCTTCCTTTACCCAGTTAATTTCCTGGATGTTGGAACCATGCTGGCCAAGCTCTTATCCAAGTACTTTCTATTCCTCTGCAATGTGACCTCCATGTTTTTAAACAAAACCAAGCACGTGGTTGTCCATGAACACAGCCTGGATACCCCACAGGCTCATCCACACCCACTGGCAAGAGCAAGAGGAGCTGCACAGGGGTAATGCTCCTTTCCTAGGACCAGCAAGGTGCAATTCTCTTGTGTCTTTATCCATCCTGAAGGCCAGAATGATCCCTCCCTGCAGCTGTTTCTCCTTCCCTGGCCTGCAGGGCCCCAGTACCCCTGCCCAGCACAGCTGAATGCCTTGGGGAGACACTGCTTGGAGCAGACAGCAGGCTGAGCTTCAGGTGCTGGTCAGGCTGTAAGGCAAAGGGCTACACAGGACAGCAGCTGGGCTTTTCACAGACAAATGCACTCTGGCTTCCCAGTGCCTCAGGGAGTTTGGGAAAAAAATGCTCTATGCCATGGAAAAGCCAAGGCAGAAGGGAAAAGGTGAGTGATTGTGCCCCATGGGCCATTCACGAGCTCGCCCAGGAGCTGAACCCAGACCTGCTAAGCCTCAGTGCCAGGTACATCCTTCAAGCACAGGGACAAGGGACAAAAGCACCCTCAGCTTCTCAGTGCACACTCAGAATTTCCACCACCCCTCTTGGCAGCAGCACCACCAGCCCCGTGTCTCAGGGGTCTGCTCATAAATAATGCTGCTCAAGGGAAGGAAGCAGGCTCGCAGATGTGCAGGTGCAGAAAGCTGTTTGCTTCACAAACCAACGCGCTCCTGGCACAGATGGCTGCTGCACAGAGATGACAGGTTCATGATCAAAGGCTGTTTTTGAAGATGAGGGCCTATCTGCAATGGCATTAGACTGGAAAACACGCTCCTCTGACCACAACTGGAAATGAGATCATCAGCTGACAAATACTGCACCAAGGGACCCCTTAGTGCTGGGGCAGGTCTAACAACAAGTTTCACATTTAAATGTTATTTTGCTCTCTAGAAAGAATGAAAGCAAAGACAGATGGAGAATGATGTGCTGGAGAAGAGCTCTTTGATCACCTGCACCGACAGCTGAAGAGACAAGCAGCAAGAATCTCTCTGCAAGCACTCTGCTTGTCTAGCTCTGGCAAAAAACAGGAAGCAGAGCCTGCATGGAGAGGCACATGAGCACACGTTGCCATCAGCTCCCCTTTAACCATTTCAAAGGGCTCCCCCCACCCCCGTGCAACTCAATACAGCAGCACTTCCTGACAGATGTCCAGAGGATCCCACAATGACCACAGCATCCTGCTGCTGCTCTTGAGAAACCAGCCTGGGGCTGCAGCTCTTCACAGCCAAGGGCAGATTTGCTGAGCTCTTGGGGTGCCCCAGATCTGAACAATCACAGCTGGAGCTGGGCAGGCAATTTCTGATGAAATGACTTCTTACTGGAAAAAGAAACCCTGCAGATGTTGAAAGAATCAGAATCTTTTGGTGAACAGAAGTGGCAGAAGTGACTGCATCCAGGCATGCCAGCCTGTGCCCTCGCAGCAGGAATACAGCCAACTCTGCATTAGGAAAGTGAAAATAAGAGCAGAAAGTCCTGCACTCACCCTGTGCCAAGCCCAGAGAGCAGGAACACTTGAGCACAGTTGAGCTGGAATTGTCCAGGGTTTAGTGGGGGAAGAGCACCAGGGAAAACCCTTTGGGCAGTTGCACTAACATGCTCCTCACCTTCCCATGAAGGGCCTCAATGTGAGAGCAGCATGACCTGCCATCACTGCCCCTCAAACAGGACAATGCTGGCTCTGTCACCTGCAGCAAATCAGACCTAAACAGCTTTGTTTTGTTCTCACAATCCTGCAAGTCCAGTAAGGTGATTCCTAAAGCAGGACCATTTAAATTTTGTTTCCAAGTAAACAGGCATTACTGGATGCTACCAAACCAGACTTCTAGGAAACTCAAGAGGAAGCAGCAGGGAGTCTCCCCAACCTTCCTGGGGCTCAGGCTAATGTGGTCTCAAGAAGGCAAGCTGCTCCACTACTGGCTGTGCTCTTAAAAGAAGAGACAAAACCCAATATTTAGCAACTTTCTCAACACCCTGTTTGAGCACTGACAACCATTTATAAATGTGAGTAGGGACAGTGCCAATTAAACTGTCTTCTTCCCTCATCTGTCAAATCACAATAAAAAAGCACTGCATTTGCATTTCTAACATGATCCTGCTTGCTGGCTGTCAGGGCACTACTCTGAGGAACAGCTGGCATGTGAGGGGATAGGATGTGATGAAGTGCAGAGAGACAGGAAATCTTTTAATTGCTGTCTCTGAAAGCAGACAATCAACTAGAAATAAGTAGGAAGGGACTTCTTGTCTTTGATATTATTGAACCCCAAAATATATGGCAATGCACTTCCTTATTGCTTTGTCACCATTAGTCAGCCACACTTAAAAAATATGGTTGTGTTAACACCACTCAGTACTTTATAAAACACAAACCAGTGCTCAGGAACCATAACTTACAGCAGTGGATCTTCTTTCATGAGCTGTCCACCTTCTCATGATCTGATTATTTATTTTTCCTTGCTGCTTGACAATGACCTTATTATTTCTGGTTTTGCACTCACCTCAGTAACATTCATCACTTTGATTGCTGCCAGCTGCCCAGTCTTAACATGGCGACCCTGTTAAAATAACAGAAAGCACTATGTAAAACATGTAGGCAAACTATGAATACATCAGCAAATTAGGCCTGTAACAACCAGGTTTGACTAATTGCTTTCAATCATGTTCAAGGCAATGTTCTAGTCGGTGTTCCTGCTCCTTGCAAGGGGGTTGGACTAGGTGACCTTTACAAGATCCCTTCCAACCCAGACTATTCTATGATTCTATGTACCAAACAACCTTCCAGTGACTCAAGGTGAAGTTTGGTGATGTGTCACCAGAGCCACACCCTTACTGTGCTCTGAATTTAACAGAGTTACCTCTACAGGGCTGAATTTCCTTTTAGCATAAAGGGAGCAGCAGTGCAGGGAGAGCTCTGTTCTCACAGCACAACACAGCACAAGCTCAGGGGTCTCCATCTAACTTTGCTCAGCAGGTGATGCCTGCCCTCAAGCCTCCTCTTCCAGGAAATCTCAGCACAGTCTCAGAATGTCTGAACAAGAGGCACGTTCCTGTCCTGCCATCCATGGCTGCTGGGGAAGCTGGAAGGCATTGGGCAGTTGGCTCTGTCCCCACCCTGACCCCTGACATGTCCTGGCACACCTCAGGGTACAGCCAAAACTCTGAGTTCCAGAACATCAATCTGGCAACCTCCTTGTGGCTGCCAAGAAACTAAAGTTGTTTGCGTGTTTTTGACTTAAAATAAAAAATTAATGCTTTTTACTTCAAAATGCTTAGTTTTTATAATTCTCAGTTCAGCTGAGTTAACTACATCTCAGCTACTACTCAGCTAGTATCTCAGCTACTTTCTTAAAATCATGCAAGAGCTTTGAAATGAAAAATGTAATTTTCTGTGGTGGTGGGGAAGAAGTAAGCCAGGGCTTTGACTGTGTGGGTGCCTACACACGTACACAGTTCATTGTTGAATGCCCACACCCCACAGTCACTTTTAAACATCAGACAGCTGGTAACTTCAGACTAGGAAAAGGCTTGGTTTTGAAAACACAGCTAGGTAAAGGGAGGTAATAGGAAATAAAGCTATTAAAAGAGCAAACTTGCTCCTGGGAGTGACAAAATGCGATTCACAAGAACCACCACCACAAATCTTGCTGTCAGCTGCAGTTTTTCTTGCTTTGGTTAGGTGAAGCTGCTCAACAGATACCACAGATGAAGCCCTTCACCACGATAACCAGCACTGACCTCACACTGGCAGATAGCATCAAAAGATTTGAATATACAGCGGGTTTGCTGTGCATCCTAGCTTCTCACTTCCATCAGATGTTCAGAAATAGGTTTGAAGCTTTGAGACCGCAATTTTATTCCCGAAATAGTAGTGCCTGCAAAGCTGTACATCAAAATAACTAACTGACAGCAGTTAAGGAAGCCACTGGAAATCAGGAAATCAAATATGAAATGCTGCAGTTTGCAGACAAAATGATTTGCAGGTGCAATTTACACCCACAAAATTAAAAGCTGGGTTGATGTAATTTTAAAACCCAGGTTCTATCTGCACAAAAGTGCACACAAATGTTATTTTTAAGACTAAGCAATTTTGCATCAAAGAAAAATTATTCCCCATTCTCAGGCAATATGTCACAGTCATGTTTTCTTTTACAAAAAAACTAAATCCTGCTGAGTTTTTTGTACATTTAAAGGTGTCTTCTTTCCATGGAAGCACTCCTGGGATTGCAAAACATTTTCTCATGAAGCAGAATGAGAGGATGATGTGCTGTGATATCAGCACAGACCTCAGGAGGAAGACAAACAGGGCACCCTCTCCCCAGGCCACACAGGCCAGTGTCACCAGTGCCAGCCCAAGGGATGCTGGTGTTGGGTCAGCAAGTTCCCTCAGCCCAGCCACAGCTCCTCTCTTGGAGCCACTGTCTGCAAATGTTCCCATTTCCACTGAACGTCTGGGCAATGCAGGGAGAGGGCTCCCCCAAAGCACAGCCACCCTGTCTGCACCCCAGGGTCAGTCTGAGACAAGCACACTGGCAGCTCCAGCTCTCTGGACACCACGCACCAGGTCACCAGCCCATGGAAAACAGGAGTCTCCCCTGGACTGTTGTAGGTTCTGCAAAGGACCAAGAACTAACACTGCTTTTCACAACTGTGGTGAAGCATGGAAACCTGCTTCTTTACTGAAAAATAATCAATCAGTACTAGGCTAACAGTGCACTTGAATATTCATCAGAATAAGGGAGAGGGAAAGGCTTGGCATTCAGTCCTGGTGTCACAGAATAGCTCCTGGTCAAATTGTCCCTCTTGTAACAGATATTGGTCATTTTGCTGCCACAGGTATTTCCACTGGATGGAAAATCTGCTGCTCTCACCACTATAAATGTGAATACTAACCCCCCAAAAGGTTTGGAAAATCAGTATTTATGGGAAAGAAAACAGCAAGTCCTTTTGTTTTGAGGGCTCTGATTCACCTTTGCTCAAAAGGTATGTCCCTGTTAACTAAGATGCACAACTCAATCCTGCTCCTGCATTAAGGCACAGACTATGACTGTGCTGGCAGTTCAGAAAAAAAATTACAGATTTCTCAATATTGGTCTTTTAAACTGTTTGGAGTCAATTTTCCTTAACATCTCTAGAAGCAGTAAACATCCTGAACCCAGCCCTGATAGAGAGTAATGCCTTAGCAAGGAAAGATTTCAGTGCTGGTCCCTTATTTTTTTCATTTATCAATAAATCTCAGAGGTTAGCCAGAGTTCATGAGAACTCTCACATTGCTGCTTCTGCTGAAGCCACTAAGTTGAGCACGTGTGAATTGTTTTGAGAAAAGTTGTGTTTTCATCTTTGTTTAAAGCTTCTAGGAGCAAACTGGCTGTTTTAACTTTTTCCCAACCAAATGAGATCAGCTGATTCACTTACAAGACATGCTGAAGTTCATCCTGGCTGATTTGATCTGAGAAGAACAACAGGCATTGCCCTCCCAGCCCTCTGTTCACTCTGCCACTGCCCATCCTCTCCGGATCCCTGGAGTTCAGCCTGCTGTGATCCAAGATCCTCCACTGCACACTTCCTTAGAAACTGGGCAGAGGGCTGGAATGGTCTGTGGGCTGGTTTCCCCAACAAAAGGTTTAATCTTTCACCCAAATGCTCAGTATAAGAGCCCTGGAGAATGTAGTGAAAACAGCCAACAGCCACTTGCAACACCCATATTCCACCCAGGAGTACAGCATCAAATTCCATCAAGCTCACACAGAGCTTAGACACGAACAATTCTGAGGCTCAACGACTTTCTAAAATTGAAGTTCCACCCTTCATTTTGATGAGGTATCCAAGCTGGAAATAATTCTCTTTGAGTCCAGCTAAATTCCTGGTCTCCTCCAGAAAATATTTCCGCATAGTCTGCTGTAGTTGCCAGTTAGTCACTACAGTAACATTCAGCAAACCTGAAGCCAGCACGCACATTTTTCAAATCTACACACTGCTCATTGCAGCCAGACTTGTGGGAGATGCTTTATGCCAAAGACCTGGCTCTGATGAGCTCCAACCCTTCATTATCTCTGCAGGGAGAGATACATGGAATAGATTGCTCCGTGTTATTTCTGTTGGATGTGTATTTATCCTTTCACCTGAGATAAAGGAATGCTTATCTACACCCTTACTAAGGGTCAAGACACGTACTTTTCTATTGACATCAAACAAGAGTGTCAACATTAGCAGCCAGCTATTAGCTGATAAAGGGGCTTTACATGAATTAAGTATATTTACAAAATGATGCATTCAGTCACGTACAACACCTTTTCCTCTTAGGTTCCAAAAAAAATTTTGGACTGTCCCTGGCTTGGGCCATGATTACAAGAAGAGACCCAAGGTCCCTATGAGATCACAAGGCTGCAAGTCATACGCAGAGAGCTTGGTCTGACAGCTTCCCTCCCAGATCCTGCACGTAGCTCTCTTCCTGGGGGTGGGAAGCAGCTCCCATCAGCTTCTCTCCCCACCTGGGATCCGACAGATTTGGACAATTGCAAGCCCAGACAGCAGCAGCCAGCTGTCCACTCAAGTGCTGCACACCGTGCCAAGGCAGCCCACGGCAGTCCCACCACAGGCTTCCTTTTTGGCAAGAGGCACACATTAATGTTCACGTGGTCCTGGCCTGTCTGCTGGAGCTGTCCCTGATGTAACCGCAGCAGGAAAAAGTGCAGGAGAAAGGCAGGGACTGCCTGCTGCAGGACACCAAGGCAGCACAGAGCTGGTGCATTTCACCACACAACATGTCCTTGCTCTTGTCCATGTCCTTGTCTCCTTGTCTGCAAGCAGAAGCAGCACAGAGAGGAGGTCAGGTGCCTGTGTGGAGGGATACCTCCCAAAAACCAGAAGACCTGGACACTTCAAGTTTTTGTGGGGCCCTTCATGTGGACACAAAGTTTTGCAGCTTTGTGTCCACATGAAGGGCCATGTCATACCAATCACACTCTACCAGGCACAGACACCAGCAGCTCACACTGTTAGCACAAGGGTAGGGGACTCCTGGCTGACCCATCACTGCCTGCCTGGTAATCCTGAAAGCTGCTAAACACCACAACTTTAACTCTCAGGACCTTCTCTGGGTGTTCAAGATTTGCATTGTAAAGTGAGATGTGGCTGTTGGGGGTGTGGGACTTTGGCAGTCAAGGTCCTTCTCAACCAGACATTCCTTATGGGATAACAGATGCAGCCTGTGGCCACCCGTCCTTTGGGAGCGAGGTGAAAGCACAGCTGCGTGGCTGCAAGCTCTCACCGAAAGTGAACTCGAGCAATCAGATTTCCTGTTCAAAATGCACTGATGAACTTTGAAGTCTGAGCCCATCTGTGTGGCCCTGCAGCTGCTGGCAGCCTGCCAGCTCAGGCTGCTGTGCCCTGTGGGACTGGTCCCCACCCTTTCACCCCTCTCCTCTCCACCCTTTCCATCCTGCAAATACAAGAAAAGCCTTTAAGAGATAATGCATGGAGTGAACAATGCTCTGTGCAGGGATCCAGGAAACCCTGTGTCCTATTCCACGTGACCTTCATGAAGCCACAATCCTTCTGTTTCCTTTCCACCCGCACAGGACTCCTCTACTCAGACCCAGTTCTTCAGAAGGGATGAGGGATGTTTGCTAACCCCAGCCCCAGAGCCAGGGGGAACACCAGCTCTGCCTGTTGACACTGCAGGCAGGCAGGCAGGAGCAGCCTCCCATGCAGCTGCAGAGTGTTCCCCAGTGGGTCAGCACAGCAGGGAGAACCCCAAAACATAAAACCTGCAGATATGCTGCTCCTACGCAGCAGCCTAGACACAGCCACTGTTCTGCAGTAAAAGGCTCCTCATAAAAGCACCTGCAGAGTGTTCCCCAGTGGGTCAGCACAGCAGGGAGAACCCCAAAACATAAAACCTGCAGATACGCTGCTCCTACGCAGCAGCTTAGACACAGTAAAAGGCTCCTCATACAAGCATCCTGCTGTCCCTCAGAGTCTTCATGATGGTAACAAGAGGTCAGGGCTTGCACACCTGGGGCTGTGTCACCTAAGACAGTTTTTAGGTGATCTCTATCAGCAAGAGCAGTCCGTACGTCTCAATTCAGCACCTGCAGCCATGTGAGACAAGGCATGGCAGTCATGGCTGGAGCCCTTCAGCTAAAAATACAGCAGTAATGCAAAACCTGAAAGGATCTTCCAGGAATATATTCCAAGGAAGAAGTGATTAAGAGCTTATAGCTTGATTTTGTTAGTTAATGGCCCAAGGCGAAGTTCAGATTAAGTCATGCACTGAATACTAGCACTGGATTTCAGGAACGATTCATTTCATCATAGGCTATGACATGTAATCCACGTCAACTCTGATAGTTTAAAAACCCCCAAAACCACAAAAAAGTGCACAGAACCCCTCAAACCACAAATGTCTTGGACAGATGGGCACCAGTTTGTCACAAAGTCCTTTTTTTTTTTTTAAACTCCCCCCAAAGAGCTCAGGACACCAGCCAGGTGGGAACACAGTTATCATTTTGATTACAGCTTCATCCTTTTAATTACAAACTCAGGCTGCAGAAAGCCTCCTCTGATTGACATGATAAAGTTTTGGTGATCCATCCACACCAGCTCTGGATGTCTGTTGTATTTCAGGGCTGTAAATCAAAGAATCGTATTCCTCTAGAGCATCTCTTTTCTTCTTTATCATGCTGAGATTTTGGAAGGTCACCTCTGGAACCCTCAGCTCCATCTCCCAGCTGGAGCACACCTTTCTTTCTTTCCTTGGGCCTGCTTTCATGGCAGCAGTGCAGCAGGCAGGCTCTGCCATAGAACCACAGCCCAGCTGCAGTGCCTTGGTGCTGGCTGTGTGGATGCCACACGTTTGCCCTTTCACCCCCACATCTACCACACAATCTCCAGACAGTCCCGGGTCTCACCCAACACCCCTTGGGCAGCAAAGCCAAATATTGCATTTCCTCTTCCCTATGCTGCTTTAAGACACTCTGGGTAGCCTTGCTGCCGTTAACTGTGCTGAAGAGAGGAAGAGCACACAGCAGACTCAGCACCAGCTCCTGAGACCAGCAGGAGGAACACGAAGGTGCTTTGTTCTCTCAGAAAATACAACACTGGACACCACCAGGCACAGTCCCTCACACTGGAGCAGGACTGCCTGGCAGACTCCAACTTAACACTGCCTTCAGAGCCAACCCCAAACGTTTCCTGCCAGGGAAAGCAAAGCACATCACCTAAACACTACAAAATATCACCCTTGTCCTCTGCTGGTCCGTGGTGAACAACAGAAATGGCAACACGCTGTAGATAACCAAGGCATGCTCTTCAAGGTTGATGCTGTATTGGTCCTTTTTGTCTCCCATATGCTAAACCCCACTCTGTGATTAGTTGTGTTCTAAGCAGTCAGCTAAAATGTACCACTTTAGGTATAGACCACACCAATAAGTCAAGTGTTATTTCACATACCCCAGAACTTGGGTTGCAAAATATCAGCGCCAAACGCTAAAATGTCTGCATGTAGATACATAAAGAATGAAAGTTAATTAGTAACATTCTGTGCTCTATAAGACAAAGGCCGCTACATTAATGAAGAAATATTAGTGACACATATGATTTATAAAGGGATTTGAAATTAATTAAAAACCCTAAAATGTTACACTGCATTCCAAATTAAAAGATATAATTTTGTAAAGTTTATCACATTTAAGTAGTAAAGTGTATTGAATATTCAGCAAAAAACCAAATTATTTTCCTCGCAAACACCACCACCCTATTTATGTGCAAAACGTGTCATTTTATCCCTCCCATTGCTTTTCTCTCCCACCTCATATCAGGAGTGGAAATGTATTTGCACTCACTCAAAGTGAAAATAGTACTTTTTTGAGTTTTTCCAAATGAATAGATGTTTCAGGGTTAAGATGTAAAAAAACAAAATCAGGAATTTCTCTCAGGGCCTCTACTTGTGTCACATGTTTAAAGAAACAAACAAAATTATCACTGTAAATCATAATACACTGAAGATAACCAAGTTGGCAGTGGTATAGGAGAACTTCCTATATACTAAAATAGCAACACATTAGCCCAGAGAAGAGATTAGAAAATATAACCTCCATCAGTCACTTAAAATTCTACCCACGCGCACATTGTCTAGAAGGGAGGGATGGATAAAGGTCATTTCAAAAGGACCAGATCAAACCACCTTGATCTCTGGAGGAAAACAACAGTTTTTCATCCCCACTGTAAATGTCTGTACCACAACCCTCCTGAACTGTAAAACCCAAGAGGCACCAGAAGCAGTTTTTCTGTCCAGGTTTTTTTTTATCCTTTCAGTTCCTATTTCCTCCCATTGTATGAGTGGAAACACAGATTGTTTGCTTTGCCTAATGTTTGTCTGTGTCTGACTGCAGACCAGTGGGAAAAGAAAATGAAACAAAGGAACAAATTCAAGCTCTTTCATGAACACGTTTGAATATTGACATTTTTTGCAATATCAGTATGTTCACTTGATCAAATTACCATCCTCATCCAAAACATGAACAACTCATACTTGTATGAGAATGGACTAGGGACTGATCTTTTGGGATACTGAAACCTGCTCCCAAATGGGTCATTCTCACTGTGATCAGCAAGACCAAGAAAAGCACCAAGCTCTTTTGAAAATACCATTCTAGCCATAGAGGTTTCTCCTCTACTTATTTGAAGTGGGTGGTGTCTGCAGAAGAACATCCCATGTAATCTTCTGCAGCTCCATGCTCATTTGGAGGGAAGCACCCATTCCTGTGGCTTCTCCCTGCTCAGCTAACATGGAGACATGATGCGTTAGATCCCCAACTTCTACTTGAAGTGTCTGAACAATGTGAGCAACGTGCAAGAGAGAGAGCAGGAATGAGCAGGAACACTTCTCCTGGGGCAGGTAAAACCAGGGTGGCCTGTCCTGGGTGCCAGTGGGAGCTTGAGAGCTGCAGCACACACCTTGGAGGAACAACCTTCACCTGCACATTTGGGGTCAGCCTGGCTGGGGGTCACAGGGTTACTGGAGGCAGAGCTGCTCCTGGTGAAGAACCAGACTCCCACTGACTGTGATGTGGTCCAGTTTCCATCTGGTGATAACTCAGTAGCATCTGAGGGCATGGCAAACACTGAAGCTCCAGCTCCCCTCTGTTCAAAGTCATCCAGGTGCTTGAGTTTAGAGGGAACTGCAAGGCCCCTGAGTGGGAACTGCTGCCAGCACGGAAAGGAAAGCAACATTTTGGGGCCATATGTGGGTTGAGTAACTCAGACAGCAGCACAGTGAATAGGAGGAGAGGTCTGAGAGGCAAGCTGTGCAGTGATCCCATTTTCCTCACACTACATTTATTGAGACATAAAACTCATTTCGTTGAGCCTAAATATCACTATTTGCACAAGTAACAGCCTTGCTATTCATCCTGGACTTTGGCATTTGTCACATCCCTTCACGTCTGTTGAAACATTCTCAGATTTCCGACCTCAGACCCCCACCAGGGCTTGCTACCCCTGTCAGGAGCACAGAGGCTCTGCAGACATGGGTTTCTTTCCTCTTCCCATGGGAGTTCTGGCTTAGGGACACTGGGCTGGTGGGGTGTTCAGGACAGCACAGGACAGGGGGGATATGGGGTATTTGAAGTCCCAGGGCTCCTCTGGTTGTGAACAGGAGGGTTGGAACAGCCCTGGCACAGAGCCAGTCCCACAGAGCACGTGGGAGCCCAGCGGTGATTTACGACAGCAAAGGTCTGCTGCACCAGAAGTCTATTCATCCAGAAAAATAAACAAATTTTGGAATAGCCTCAGCCTTTGGAAGGCTCTCACTCTGCAGAACAGGGGTTGCTGAGAAGCTAAGTCTGGGGTGAGGTACAAATCCCCCCAGCCCAGTGAATTTCTGCTGCCTGACTCATACACATCCCTTTGCAGAAATGCAGGACGCTACAGAAAACCTGTTCATAGCACATCTCTGCTGCACAAGGTCACAAGGAGTTAAGGGTGTCCTGCCAGCCCCATCCTGCTGAAAGGAAGTCAGGGCTGGACTGCAGGAGGTCAGCTGATGGGTGGCCAGAATTTTGGCGCAAGAATCCCTCAAAGGAAGGTTTTTTGGCTCACCATCGCTATAAAGCTACAAAGGTTAAGCTGCACACAGCAATTACAAACCTCATGTTAGGAGAGTCATCTTTTAGCTTTTTAAGTAATGCAGCTTTATTGGCCTTCTCTCCCACATAAACACCACCTTGTGTGCATATTAAGCTCTTAGCATTTATTTCACTGAATTTTTAAAGATCCTTCAGCATTCTTGTAAACAGCAACTGTAATGTAGTTGAATTTTCTCTGCCATATAATACAGAACATGGACACGGCTCTGCACAGGTTAAAACTGTGTTGTTGGAGTTTTTTTTTAAAAAAAAGGCTTTGAGGCAAGTAGGGTACACAGCTGCAAGTTCCAGCCTAAATGATGACAGAGCTACAACAACCCTAAGGGTGATTTACTTTTCCATTGCAGTTCTGGTGGTGTTTTTCTCACCCAGATCTCAGTACCATGCAGGTATGCACCTCTGCAGGTGGCTCTGCACAGCTCACACACTATGGCCAGCCCAGGACTAACATTAGCTACTAAATGGCATTAAAAGGTTTCACTTACAGCCTCAGAGCCTTGCCTCCAGTGTTTCGTGGCCAATACCCTCCCTACGACTCTGTTCACCTGAGGTGAATCCTGAACTCAAGAACTCTGCTGACTAATACTGTCAAGTTCAGAAGATCTGAGGTTTGCCTAGGGAAAGGTCATATTCTTTACAGACATACCAAACTCTTCACCGAGCATTTAACTGAGGGAAAAAAAAAAAAAGAGCACATAATTATGCCTTTTCATTTGGCTCTACCCGGTGAATCCTCTCCAAAAATTAAAAGGGAGTTAATGAACACAATTAGTCTGTGAAAAAACACAAAAGCCTCCAGATTTCTGAATTATTTCTGTAAGAGATGAGCTACATGGCACTGATCTCACAGCAGCAGTCAATTCCCATTTCCTTCCAAAATCCTATTGGCCAGATGGTCTAGAAAACTCAAGGGAAAATTACTTAAATGTTTGGAAAGGCTTTCAGTGTTAAGTTAGTCTCCAAAATGAAACCAGACTACCCTTTTAATTAGTCTTACAAGTGAAGAATAGCTCGCTTTTCTAATGAATTTAAAACAGTGAGGAGATTCCAAGTTCAAAAACAAAAAAAAAATCTGAATTCATAAGGAGCAGTGGTGTCTTTTTTTTTTTTCTAAACTGATCTAATCAGCTTTGTACAGCAGAAGCCTGGCTGGCAAAGGTTCCCCTCTCAAGCAAACTACAGGTCAGATGCACAGTAATAGTTCCTGAACAGCTACAAGCAGTTACTGCTCAATGCTTCATCTTCTCAATTTCTGTATTACTTGTAGGGATTGAAGTCAATCACAGCAGGGCAGAAATGAACAGTGAGCTCTTGAGAGGAAGAAAGAAATAAATACCCCTGCAGAATAATTTCAAGAAAATGGCTAAACACATTACAGCTGAAGAACCACAGAGCCTTAAGCAATGCAGCTCAGCATAATTATGAGCACACATGAAGCAAAAGCAGCAGTGAATCATTGGAAGAACTGGTCACAAGAGGTACCAATATTTTCCTGAAATTAACTACTTAACAGCCCTAACTGGATTTTTGAAACTCTCATCTCTTTGTCTCGCCCTGTTTAAACAAGCCAAATTAATTTTGTGCAGGGCAAGATGAAGCAGTGAACTGCACAGTGAGCTGTGTGTGGGTGAAACAACAGCAGAGCCCCAGCACAGGCTGGGGGCCCCTGCCCTCCTCCCCTGCACTGCTGGCTACACCTAACAAAGGTTCCCTGCAGCACTTCCCACCAGCAGCTGACCATGGCTTGTCCCAGCACTGAGGTTCTTGCACTCCTGGCCCCACTGCAGTCAACCAGACAACCTTAATGATTCCATGTCCTAAGGAATTTCTGCTGTTGAGTTTATTAGATCTGAATTAATCTCATAAAGGGTCAAATTTCTCAAACAAAACAAACCCCACTTTACAATGAAAAAACAAAGTGTATTTTCAATGGTTTGCCTGGTGGAAAAGGTGTGATTGCAGAGATCCTCTCACAGGTTTGAGCCAGAGCTTGTGACACAAGAAATAAACCTCAGCCACTGCTGCAGAGTGTCCACTTGTGTAAAATCACCTCTGACAAGCTCTGCAGGGCTGCCACCCACAGCTGAGAGCCCGTGGGAAATGAGGCTCTCCATAAACCTACAGATGGAAACTGAGAGCTCTCATTGCTCTGGCTCAGGACATGCTCACCTTCACAGGTGTAGGACTGATGGCACTGCCCTCACTCAGCCTTGCCAGCTGCTGTGCCACAGGAAGCTTTCACAGGCAGCACTGGGAAACTCCATGAACTTCTTCCACACCAAATACAACAGGGAACAGGTACACCAAAGGGCGTGCACAGAAACACACACAGAAATATTCATAACTGAAACACTCAAATCCCCTGGCCTGGCCTAAGGTACCTCAGGTGTCAGTGAAGCTGCACCAGAACCCTTCCCAGGACAGACTCTTAAAGCCACTTCTCTTTTTCCAGGCTCTGAACCCTGTGTGCTTCCTTTACCTTTTAACAGCAATAGCCTGTCCAAGCAGCTGCACCACATCCAAAGCAGCTGTCAAGAAAGACTAAAACAAAACAGCAAAACAACCTCAACATTCCACAAGGCATCCTGCTAATGCCAGCAACTCGCTGGCTTACATGTGGAATATAAATTTTAAAAGCTAGCATTTCTGCTTTAACATCTAGTTGTGCTCACTTTAAAAAAATCGCTTAAAAAGTTTAACCATCCACAAGTTTCCAAAAAATCTGCCTTTTGCAGCTCCTTTGCATATTCCATCATCCACATCCAGATGCCAAAATACACCACCAAGAGCTCACTGCTGCTTTGGATAAATATGAGATTATGTGCCAGAGGAAAATTTTTCAGGATAAACTAAAACTCTACAGCACTGCCAATGCACACATTTAAATAACAGAAATTTAAATTATTTGGTCTCTATTTACAACAACGAGTCATTTTAAAAAACCCACATATCAAAGTGCATAGAAAACCCCACACCAGAAAAGCCATCTCCCAGCTGCTTTGCATTGCCTTCTACCTTCTAAACCTTCAGGTTCAGGGGAGCACATGAACGTGCACTACCAAAGACAGAAGCTCAGCCAGTTTTTTGGGGTTTTTTAGAAGAAAACAGAGTGTATGGGATTGCAGTCCTCTTGCATCCAATCATGTTTTAACCAGTCAGCCCATTCCAGCTAAATCTGGTCTCCAAGATGATTCAATTCCTGCATGCTTTGTGCAAATCAGAGGAGACAAACTCCTTTCCTCCCTGCATCACTGAGGCTTACAGAAAATACCTATTTTTGACACGTTTGCACAAGAAAATAACCTAACACATTCAGTAACGGAAGAGTTACAGAAAAACAAATACCTGACAAGAAATGGGTTCTGAAATTAGTCACTGAGTCATCTTTAGGGACTGGCTGCCTGCACTCATTCTGATTTGCCATTTGCTCTGTAACCAGATGAGTGCAAGGTGAGCACAAAGCACCATCACGCCACTGTTAGCACTTAACTTCCCCTCTGAATAGGTCAAACAAATGACATCATGCTCAAAGGACTGGAAAAAAACAAGGTTTCACATAATTATTTTTAAAGACCTGGTTTGCATACATGGTTTGACCCAGTTTAATTAGAAATGTTATTTCCAGCACAATTTTGTTAAGCGTGGACATGCTCAGTGGCCTGAATCAGGTTTGTTTGTCATTTTCCTTTCACTGATCCAGCCACACCAGTCATCAAAATGCTCATTTTTTGCATACCTCCATTTCTGTCCACTTTCACAGCAGCTTTAATAGAAGGAGATTACTGAACAGTTCTTTGAAAATTTCTGTTTATTTCTGTTACCAGCTCTTTCTTCTTTTTAAAAGAGAATTTGTTTTAGAAAAGTCAGCAATTAACTTGAGTAATTTAATATTCATATGCCTCATGATCCAACGAGAGAGAACAGGGGTTTATCACTAACTGGTACAGTAAATGCTGCCCACAGCCAGGGGTGGGTCCAGCTAGTGGTTTTACCCTCATGTGAGAACATGATTTTGTGGCAAAGCATCAACCTCCTACCTGCTGAGGCTTCCTCTTGTTTTCACCAAGGGGAAAAAAAAAAAAAAATAAAAAAAGAAATTATGTTCTGCAAACCTCAAGAGAGCTGTTGTTCTGCTTCACCAGCAGGTCCAGGCCCACGCCCTGTTACAGACTGAGCCCAGCACCCACAGACCCACCTGAGGGACCAAAAACCTCAGCAGCACATCTGCAGAAAGGCACTGCTGCAAAGGCAGGCACAGCATGGGGGGAATAACAAAAAAAATTAAAGTGCAAAGCCCACTGTGTCACCTCCTGTAGTGCAAACACTCTTTGCTAATAAAGAGTCCTTTATACATGGATGTCCTCCTTGGCAGGCAGGACAGATGAGGCCCATCACACCACAGCCAGCCCCTGGAATACACCTAGAGAATGCACAGTCATCAGCCTGCCCCAGGCTGGGGGAAATGCAGAGGCAGCAGCTTCCCCATTTCTCCTTCTGATCATGCTCCCAGTTCTATAAGGAGAACTCAAAATGCCTCATGCAATCTCTGGGGACTTTTCACATCACACAATGGCTTCTGACAGCTCAGACACCAGGGCACTGGACGATGACATTCATGCTGCTTGCCTGGCAATAAAGGAAGCCAGAAAGGAAAAAAAAAAAACCCCACTGCTGGCTCACCTGGTCTGAAGGTACCACCCCTCCAGAAGATCAGGCAGCATTTACACACCCAGGATTCAACCAGACAGGCTCCCCACTAAGAACCACAGCTCACAGACCACAGTCTCATCTCCAGCCCAAACTCCAGGGGCACCTACAATCCCTGTCCAGCCCTGGTGTGGCTCAGCATTGCCTCCATCCCAGCACAGCTGCCTGGAGCCTCCCAGCCACCCTGACAGAGCTGGGCTAGAAGGATATCTCCATGTGATAAATAATTGCTCTGTTTTAATATTAATAACTTTCAAAGGGAGAGGTCTGCCAGAACAATGTAAACAGTGCAGGATACAGCAACCACAAAAGCTTAGCCAGCCAGATACTTCACACACTCACTATGACATTCAAAACCCATCTGTGTGACAGGGCAGGTGCCATGCAGGCTCCAACCACCACCCAGCTCTGATAAGGCCATTTCCCTCCATTCCTGGTCACAGAACTGTGACTCTGGCAGATGGAGAAAGCCAAATGACATTATAAGGCCTGACCAGGAGCTTGCTGTGACTCTCTGAACAGCCTCATGAATGTAGGAGGCAATTTGCAGACATGGGCAGGAACCTGAGCACTCACACAGGTGAGTGCTGATTCCCTCACCAGCATGAGAACACTGTAATTCCATCATGCAATCCGGGGATGCAGGCCATGCAAAGTCTTCCAACAGGTGGGTACCTAGAAACTAACATCATGTAAAGAAAGGAAGAGGGGAACAGAGGAAAGGCTGAGTCCAAAATCCTCTCTGTTCTTTATTCTCCAACGTGTGCTATCAGAGACCTGATTTTTCAGTCTTTGTTTTGTACCTTCCTCTTCCCAAAATAGTTCTGGCTGATTTTTCCCAAGTGTCCAAAAGCAAGTTAGTGCATCTCTTTATTCCTTCATCCATTTTCAGGCACATCTTTGGAGAGCAGGCCGCCATACATGGATCTTCTCCCCCTGCAAGCCCTTTCCCTGCCAGGGCAGCTGCCCCAGCTGGGCACCCAGCAATCTGCTCGTGCCCCCACCCAGCAGCAGCAGCAGGAGCTCAAGGGACTTTGGGAAACGTCAGACCTGCTTAGGCTGATCTGCACAGGCACAAAAAGCCCAGTGTGCCCTCAGTGCACCACATTCTCTGGCTCAAACCCCCTCCTGAGCCACGCCAGGCTGTGCTGGGCTCGGGGGCACCCCTGCTCCTCCAGCCCCAGTGTGCTGCTCCAAAACCTGGCTACCTTCCAGGGGAGGGACAACAAAGCACAGCCCATGCCTCTGGAAACAAACCACCCTCCATCCCAAAGGCATCCCAGAGCAGGAATGGCCTGGTGCCCCCAGTCATGCTCTGCTGCTGCCTGTCCTCTTCTGCAGGGCGAAACACAGGAAAACTGTAAACCCCACCAGAGCAATTTGATTTTCAAAGCACGAGAGATAACAGTGGCCCCCAACTCCTAACTTCACCCTCTGATCATAATAAAAGGCAATCAGATATCTACTGACACAATTTGGCTTCTGGGGGCAGAATGTCTGCAAGAAGCCTGTTACGATAAATATTTCATGTTAGACTGCAAAAAACAAATATTATTTTTTTTCTAGCTCTTTCCTTTTTCCATATAACAAGACAACATAATGAACAATCTGTGTAAATAATGCATTTGAGAATCCATTATCTAAGTCATATGCATATTTATTTCATGATGGTTTTGTTGCATATTTTAGTATAATTGTTCACAGGTTTAAAGCCAAGAGTAAAACAGAAGTAGACAAATCTACTGCAACAGAAATAATTACTAAACTGGTTACCCTTTTGTTATTTTTAAATACTGGGGAAATGTCTTGCCAAATTCAGCATAGTAAATAAGAAAGATATCTACATTTTACTGAACTTGAGGAATTTTCTTTTCAGAAGGCCATTACACATTTCTCTTCTGCCCTTTTCCTCTAAATGTTTCCATTTTAAACAACAGAGATACAAGAAAAAAATTGCATTAAAAAGCTCTTAGCAGATGTAACAACCACATAGTCAGAAAACAGAACTTAATACATTCCAGTATTTAGTAAACACCACCAAAATGTCAATATTTTGCCAACTGGTCTCGCTTTTGGTTGTGAACACTCCTCTCAGAATATAAAATCAGAATAATTCACATTAATATTCACATTTCTTTTTATTATGCCAGATTATTTCAGTATGACTGTACCTTTTTTCCCCAATCTATTAAACATCCTGTTGAATTTAAATGCATGTTCAAACGAAGGAAATTAAATGTAATGTTTTGACATTTCTGATGCAAAGTTTGAAAACAAAAGCCAACTCGTTTCTTGAAATTTTCCCACTCTGGTTTCTCCTGAACCCATGTTTGGATTCAAGTGAAACTGTTTTCAAACAGCACATTGTTCAGGAAGTGGCTGCTAACCAATTTTCACAAATCACCTCCATGAGCACACTGATTCCTCCTAACCACAATCCCAAAATGCTGCACAAAAACAAGGCCTGCTTCCATTTTAACAGCTACACTCACACTAAAAGCTCAATTTCCAGCAAAATCATGGTTTTTAGCCATGGTGGGAAGCAGAGGCAAGAAGAGAAGCAAGATCTCCTGAGCCACAGCTGCCCACTTCAGCCCCTCTCTTACCTGTATGAAAAAGCTAATTTTTCACACACTGGGGGCTCCTAAAGGCACTGCCCAGAGCACACCCCAGATATTGCACAGGAGCTAATAAAATTATTTATGCAGGACACTGAAAAGGTCACAGTTTGCTACAGAGTGTATCTTCTGCACTATTCAGTTGTAAGATCTCAGAAGTTACTAAAATGTTGTATTTTCAAGGGTAGGATGTGGGGATGGGGAATAAATGGCCTTTGAGAAGGTGCTTCTAAAGCAAATCCTGAAAACCTTTCAGGAATTCCACAAGGTTCAGAAGGTTACAAGGGCAGACTTAAAATACACAAGGATTTTGAAAAATAAAAAGTATACTACAAACAGCTGAAAAATAGTTTCTTCTTCATTTTAGGAAGCCAACTGATTTGTTGTTCCTTTTATTATGCTTTATTAGCTATTGCCCAGAGGTACCAAAAAACGACTTTCAAAAAACACACATGCACTCCTCAGGGCATTAAAGCAGACCTGGAAAGTACAATTTATCAGGAGCCCTAAGAAAGAGTCAGAGACACACAGATCAGGTGATATATCCTCACCAGGCTCTAAAATCCTGCAGTTCACTGTGAAAAAAGTAGTTACTAAAGCTAACCTGCCATGGGAATCAGCTCAAATATCTATAAACAACACACTAGATTTTTTGTTATTTAAAATTAAGTAATATCATGTCATGCATTCATTAACTGTCACAGCCATGGTTTTCTGGACTACAAACAGGCAATTACAATTTTTCCCCAATTTCCCCAGGTTTATATATTGTATCCAGTGAGAATGGCTCTGAGTGGGTCAGACACTGCAGAGCTCAGACCCGGAGCACTGGTCCTGCTGGTGTGTCTGCACATTGGTGTGAATCTGGATTGCTGAAATCAATGTCACTGCTGAGGTGCTTGAAGCACAGCAAAGTGCTTGAGCAGGGAATTAAGAGCTTGAACTACTTCCTACTATGCTCATATTACCATCAGTGCATTTTTAGCACGTTCTCTTACCTTCAAAATAGCATGACCCAGTGACAAAATCTGAAGTGTTATGCAACATGAGCTCAAAATGCCAACAGTTTAGGATGAAAATGCACTGCGTTCTCCCACATGGAGTTTTAGGTCCAAAACATGGAGGAGCTGAAAGCAGGAGGCCTGACAACAAATTATTTGCAAGGATTTTAGTACTCTCTAATGGCACATCTAATTATCGTACATTGCTCTGTTCAGTCAGAGCCTTTATTGTATAGAGGCACTCCACAGCTGAGAGGTTTTTTTCACATCCTTACTCTTCTATTTTTGATAAACTAGTTTGGCTCCTAAGAATCTTAATCGAGTTCCTCTGAAATATTCACTAACTAGAACCAGGACTTCACAATTTGCTAATTAATTTCGCATGTTTGATCCATTATTTTAAAATCCAGTGCTGAATGTAGTTTGGCCCTGTTATGCAAATAGGCAGGGAAGGCAAGGTTAAAAAAACCCAACAAACAGCACCAAATCCTTAAAAAAACCCAGCACAAAAATGCTTCTGACTCTGACAACTGAATACACGCCATAAACTACCCATTTTATGCAGATATAAATATTTAATATAAAAGTGGGGTTTTTGTATCCTCCAAGTTAGCAATTCACACTCTAATAGGCTGGGTTGATAGTCTGTATGTCTTGAACTCAAAACTGAGATTGGAAAAGAAAAACTCTGGGAACACATGGTCCCACCTTCTGTCAGAAGCAGGGGCTTAGGTTACATTAACCAAGACAGTGTCAAACAGCCTTGGATATTTCCAGCAAGGATGACTCCACAACCACCATGAGAAACCTCTTCCAGTGGTGACTTATTCTCATGGTACACAATTTTTTTTCTTACAACACAGTTTGCCCTCCTTGTATCAAGGGTGCCAACTCCACACCTGTTCTGATGGGGGAGGAAAAGGACAATTGTGGTGTGGAAGCAACAAGAAAATGGAAACATTTATGGGAGTGTATTTAGGATTTGTAGAGAACTGAGAGAAGATGAAGAAACACACCTGGTAGTATGCAGACTTCAAGGTCTCATTAAAAATTGAAGAAGTTAAATACCAAAACCCCAACCCACACCTCGCTAGTGTGTTACTGGGATTGCAGCCCTACATGCTTCAGTTTTCAAGGCAACCCATTCATAAGCAAACAGCATTTCATATCTCATTACAATGGCAGCAGCACATATTGCATTCAGACATACTCCTGGGGGACATCCCCATGGCCAGGAGCAGCAGACAATCTCCATTACTTGTTTGCACAAGGATCTGTGCAATGAGCTGCTGACTCCATCCCATGCACTGTTGGCAGTGACTTTATACACTGCTGACTGCTGTAATTAATGAGTTTTTCATGTGAACAAGATAATCAGCTCTTCTACTGCTGCCATGATGGGTTTTGCCTTTTCTTTTTCTATACCTTTTATGTATTGTCATACTCAAAGCATACATACTCTTAACTCTTTCAGCCTGGTATCTCAGCACAGCCCTGGTATTCTGCTAGGCCAGGAGACCAAACACCCCCACGGCCCCACAGCTGAGGCTGGAGAGCCCTACACTGTCCTGAGAAACCAAGGCCCCTCTAGAACACATCCTGAAAAGCAGGATTAGACCTGTCTGGGGGAATACTTTAGAACAGGGACATGTCACACTATTCATTCAAGCCTCTCTTTGCGGCACCTTCATTAGATATGCTAATTTGCAAGGTCTGTAAAATTGTAAATGTGATCCACTGTGTGCCTGCATTTCGGTGTATTCCACCTTAATGAACTGTTGCACCATACAGATCCTCATTAAACACCAAAGTAAAAACCCTTCATCTCTTAACTGTGTCTGCCTCTTAATTTTAGGACCAAGAAACCAAAAACCAAAATAAAGCAAACAGATAGACAAACAAGCACTTTTATCAACTGCTAGTGAAACAGAGAGTAGCACTTTGTCATTTCTCTAGAGTACAACTGACTTCCTCCTTGACTTGTCAAATTCTCAGTGCCTCGAAGACTAAGATTAGCTTGAAAACTGTAACTCACCACAAATGACAACAAAACAACCTGAGATTATGTGTTATTTTTAACATCTCTGCAGCACTTTGGAGACTCTGAAATTGCATTTCAGCACCAAGGCACAATCTTTGGAAAGCGGCTACTTCTGACCCACCCACAGAAGGGGTGGTTTAAAAGTTTTCAGTTTATACACATTCACTATCTGGATTATACTGAACATAACTGTAATGTTTCTTACATTTAACATTCCAGGTGCTACCATTAATTATGGTTTACAATACAGTCCACAGATTTTAACACTCCATAACTTAGCACGGTCAGGTGATTCTTTCCACAGGCTGCTCAGTCTCAAAAACCCCCATGGTCTTCCCCCCAGCACTCCCAACTCAATTACATCAGCCAGTTAGTCAGTGAAACGGAATACCAAGAACTTAACAGACTTTCAAATTAATATAAATGAAACTTTGTATTTATGTTTTGCTGCACTCCTGCCACTCTACATCAGCAGCAAAGTGACCCATAACTCATGTTAGCAACTGAAGCGCGATTCAATGCCAAGAAGCAGCTGTGCTAAAAAAAACCCCAGAAAAACAGCCAAAACCCCATACACTTCCTTGCTCAGACCTGCTTCCTTTTTGCATCCTGAGTCTTATGTGACCACAGAAAAATAGAAATATTAGCTACGCAGAGTCACCGCAGGAAGGCAGGGCTGCTTCCACCCCTGCTCACAACAGCAACAGCACTGCTGCTTCTTCATCAGCTGCATTACTGGGAAACCACCTCTCCCCTCCTGACTCTCACAGCTCCAAACCAGAGCACCTCTCTCAAGCTCCCTGGGCCAGCCCCCAGACTCCATTAAAGAGAAAACCATTTTGCACACACAGCAGCTGCAAATCTGTCAGGGTTTATCACCAGCCTCCAAGACCACGTGCCAAAAAACATCAGCCCCTGGAACTATCCACAGACACTGGCCTCTCTTTCCCTAGGCCACTGGAAAGTGGCAAGCCCAGGAGAAGGTTAATGCACATCACTAAAAATACAAAAGACAAAAGTCCCAATCAGGTGCCTCTTGGCATCAGAAAACACCATTGCTGACCTCATTTGGCCCATGAAAGCTTCAGAAAGATGAGGACTCTCAGAGCACTTCTGAATGAGAAGGATTAGGAACAATTCCTCTTCATCTTGACAAATGTCAGAGTCCCACAGCCTCCTTCAGAGCTCAGGAAGAATTGTGTGACACAAACACTTCAAAAATGGCAACCTCTTCAGCTGCCCCCATATCTCCCTTTCCCCATTTACTCAACAGAAAAATGACCCTGCATTGAAAATTGGAATACAGACAATGCATCAAGAGGCTCCTATGGAAGAAACACCTCTCATCAAAGGTTATGAAACTAACAGCAGAAGTCTTTGAAAAAAATATTCACTTTCCCCAAACTTAGAGTTTAGTTCTTACTGAACAGCCAAGCACAGACCAGCACAGAACTGCTCTGCTCAAGGGAGATGGACCAGCACCAGCCAGCACTCCAGAGCCACAGAGCCCAGCCAGGCAAACTCCTGCAGGTAACAGGAGCAGCAGAGAACTCACAGCAGTGCCATGGCTCAGCAGACCCCAGGGACTTCCCAGTGGCACCTTCAGCCTTCTCACTTCCTCCCAGATGACACTGGCAGTTCCATGATACAAACCATTGCTCTGCTGCCTGAAGGTCCTTAATGATCAGCAGCTCTAGAAACCCTCAAAAATGCTGTCCCTCGTATCTGGAGAGCAATTGCTCATGCCCTGCATTGTCATTCTCATCCCTGGCCTCAGGAACAGGCAGGAGAATGGACAGATCTTGCCAGAAATAGCTCATGGGATGTTCAGAAACTTATCTTTCCCAAATGCATTTGGTGGAGATGGTGCAGAGACTGGACACAATCTGACCTTCAGCTCCTCAACACTTGAGAAGACAAAGGCATGAAAGAGTCAATTCTCCTGATTTCCAACCACCAGCAAATGCACCATTTCCAACTACTTTCAGTTTTTCCTTACTGTCAGGGAAGACTGTGCCATCACCTCCCATGGCATTATTCTGAATCACCTCTTACACAGGATTGTTCTTTGGATTCCAGCATGTAGAAACCAGGAATTAACTGATAAACTCACCTGTAATTTCAAGAGATAATGAAGCCTAAGTCTCATGAATTCTGGGTGCCATTGGATTTTTTTCACATCTAATTCACACTTTCCAAAGGGTGAAGTTGCCAGTACTGGCATATTTATGTCCTACTACTCCATAAGTTGTCAAAAAAATCTGCTGGCTTTTAGTCAGCTATTCTACACAAACCTTTATAACATTTCTACTCACCTCTAGCACTGTCATGTGTACAATTCATACCTCTTCCATTTCATTTTAAAAGACTCTGAACTGGAACTGGAATAATTCAGCATGAATAATACTCTCCTTCAATAAATCTGTTAAACATGGTTTTCCAAATCTAATGATGAATCCTCAAAATTTTATTTTCATTTTTATACAGCTGCATATATTAAAATATGAATCATCTTCACAGCCAACAAAGCAATTTAGTAATCCTGAATATAATTTATTTAGCGTGAAATAAGTTTTTCTTTGATTATGTGCAAATTACTATGTGTAGTTTCTGAATGTATGGAAGAATCTAACACCTCAGGAGAATAAAAACACGCTCTAATGATATGAGTAAAGTATATGGATAACACAGACTACTTTAAAACTTAAATATTTATGATCACAAGCTTATACCAGACAAACTGCAAAATTATTCCAGAATTCCATTTGTTCACTCTAATAGTTCTAGCATTTTATAGATCAGAGGACGTAGTGTACAAAAGTTAAAAAGAAAAGTGACTGAGCCTCTCTTCTCATGGCCAGAACTGCAGAAGCAGTGTTCCACTGCAGCTGCCCTCCTCCTGAGAGAACTCCTTGCTCTGGGAGCAAGGCCAGCCCTCGGGAGAAGGCACCAGGCAGCAGCACCTGAGAGCATTCAGGGGGAGCTCAGGGTCTGCAGGAGGATTTCCAAACACACTGAGCCTTTGGGCTGGGTGAAAATCCTTCACAACAGAGACAGAGCTGACTGCTGAGTGTGGAATGTGCATTTTGCATCTGTCCAGCTTGGCTGTCCCCATCAGCAAATTCAACAGCAGCTTCCACCACCATGCTCCACCAGGAGCAGCTCCATCCCCAGCAGAACACCCCACTGCTCACACAGATTTGTCTGACCAAAGTTTAACCATTTGTTTCACCTCATTAGGGGTGTGCTTGCAGGGAGCTGGGGTCACACACAGCCCCTCAGCCCTCCAGTGCAGGATGCACAGGCACAGAGGTCCCCCCTCTCCCAGTGCCTTCCTCAGGTGTCCCAGCCAGTCCCAGTGCAGAATGAGCAGAGACTGAACCCTGGTCTCTGGCACGCTCAGTGGAGAGCAGCCTTTGGGAGCAATTTTAAATTGTCACTGTCAATATTTCTTGCACATTTTGGCAGCTAACATTCTAATGAGCTGCATGATGGCTCAAAACATTTTCTTTTGCAGCAGAGAAGCAAACTATGTTGCTCCTTCCTGCTTCTGCCATGATTAAGCAGCTGATTCATACTCAACAATCATAAAAGATGACTAGATTGAAATTTTTCTTTCCCAATACAAAATTAACCCAGACACAAAAAGAAACTCAACTATTTCACAGAACATTCAGGAGGTTTGGGATCTTTTTACAGGTAAAAACCAACAGCACCTCTAAATCTCTCTTGGCTTCTAATCTGTCCATGTGAGCCCCTGAGTATGTATTTTTAATTCAGTAGTATTACAAGCAGTATCTGAATGACAATCTAGAAATAACACAGACTTTACCACCACAAAGACTTACATGAGAAAGATCCATAAAAATAAGAATTTAAAAAATGGTAGCATGGGAAAAGAGAGACTTCCCAGAATTGCTCCTGCAAAGCTTCTTCCAGAACCTATAGCTTCAAAGGGAAAGTAAAACATGATCACAGCAGATCTGCTACCAGAGGATGGACACCCAAACGCAGCACGTGTTCAGTGCCCTGGAGAAAGAAGAACAGTCCTGCACTGCTCCTCCAGGACCCTTGTGCACTTTTCCACAGAGGGATCACTGCACAAAGAGCCTGCACACACACAAGGACTTGCCAAGCAGGGCCTTGTCAGCAGCGGGACCTGGGGAGAAGCAGCACCAGACAGATTTATTCCAGCCCCTTCCGCTGCACCTCCAAGGGCTCAGCAGCACGGCTTTTCTTTCCTCTGCCTTCATTCTCAAAATGGGAACCTGGCTCTCTGTTTAATCACAAACATCTCCTCTTCTTAAATCACTTTTAGGGAAGGCTTCACAGTGAGAGAACACTTTTCTAGGCTTGTTGTTACAACTAAAGTGTGCCTGGTGCAGGGTGCTGTGCTGTGCCAATGTTAATTGCTGCAGTTTTGTGTTTGGTGGTTCTGCTTTGATACCACAGTGACAAAGCAGTGTGACAGGTAATGACAGAAATCAAGGACTTCATTGCCTCCTGCAGAGCAGGGCTAATTGACACCTCTGTCTGGAACAGCACTGCTGTCTGAGTTCTGAACTTCACCCAATCCAGGCCAAATTTAGCCAGCACTGATGTAAATTTCTGCCAGACACCTTTTAAATAATTTTGAAAAAGAGAAAATAAGAACAGAGCAGAGGGAAGTTAGTACAAAAGCTGTTTATGTGACCTGTGGCAGCAAAGAGATATGACAACAGGACAGAAGGAAGGGCCATGGAATTTCACAGGTAGTACATTCCGCATTATGCAGAAAAGAGAGCAAGACAAACCAGGCTAGCACTGGAACAATTGTCCACCTTCTTAAATGGTGCTCACTTCTGCTTTAGGTAATACAGCTTTATCAAGATCAGCATCCTAAATGAAAGAGGGATCCAAACCTTGTAGACTTGTCCATATGTCCCATTTCCAACAACCTGCACCAGTTCAAATATTCCCGCAGGATCCTGCAAGAAACAGAATAAATAACATTACTTGGATTACAGCAACCACTTCGTAACAGAAATTAACTGTACAACACTAAAATGAAATATCTGAGGCACATCTCCTAATGTGTTACACACTAAAGGGAAATTGACAAATCACAGGGTAAGAAATGCATGAATATTTACATTTTCAATCAAGTTTCACAAAACTCTGTATACAAAACACTCGGTGGAGATTGGCAGGATGGTACTACAGCAAATACAACAAATAAATAAAGGTGTGTGAAAAATACTAGATTTCAAATGTAGACTCAGCTTACAGTAGGGCAAGAAGAAACTCCAGGTTCCAGGCCTTACCACACTGAGCTAGCCTTGAGGCTGAGCTGCTGTGCTCTGCTGTGAAACACTTGGTATGAGCAATGCAACAAAGGAAAAAACCTAAAGAGCAGAATTGAAAAATTACAAGATAAAGCACCTGAGCCCAGTTACCTTAGTGAAGGCAAATGTACCAAACCAGGCAACCTGAACTTACAGGCAGGCTGAGAACACTCAACTCCTGTTCTGCAAACATAACAGAGTGAATTTGACTGAGGATTGAACTCTTGGCTTTGAACCCAAACTAGATTGCTGTTAATTTACATAAGAGACTAATGAGTCAGGTGATCAGTCTACCATTCCACATGAACCAACTTCCACCCTCGCGCTGCAGCCCCTCGGGCTCAGGCAGCCCTCTTGTTGCAAGGCATGGGCAATGCTCACTCCTGAGCAACTGAGTACATTAAAAAATCTGATACTTCAGTTAAAATTCACTTGAGCGATTTATTTAAAACCATTAAGAACTCAGGAGATCAGTTTCTTGGTTTCTGGCTAAGCCATTCATCACTCTGCTCATTTCTTGCCATGGTATCACTGAGAGTGATATATTTTATATAAAATATTATTAACTCCATATGTCAGTTTTACCACATCTGTTTCAGCAATCTATCATGTCAGTTAATGCCTATTGGTACTGCTGAGGGATGTGATACAGAAAACATTATCTCAGAAGTACAATTTCTATGCCCCTGGTTGCAAAACATCCTTTTTTAAAGAGGTATCAAAGTTCTCTCCACTCCACTTATATGTTAATCTTTTAATATAAGTAATTCTTTCTTCATATTGGATATGGAAATGTTTACCTTGGCAAAACCCCAGTGGAAACACACAGGCTTTTTTTTTTTTTTCTGAGCAGATTTTGCCTTTATTGGCACAACTGTCATGATAAATGCCAAGAGCCTTCAGAGCAACACAGCCCAGACTTCCATAACTGAAAGTACTAATGAGTTCATTTCATTTTAAGTTAAATGAGTTTTAATCTTAAACTTCCTGGACTGTCAATCTTACAAGACTTTTTCTTTTTTAAAAAAAAAGCGATGTGTAAATCAGATCAAGATGACTTCTGACCCAGTCAGTCTGTGTCTTTTTTCCTCTGTCACTTATTTTAAAACAAGTCAGTAAGCCTTCTAGACTTAAACCCCCATTCCAGAAGCCCTCACTAAAAAGGAAATCAATGGGAACACTCACATATGGATTTAAGCACAGGCATAAGAATGCCTACAAGACTGGATCTCACTGAAGTTTTCTTTGCTTTCTTCTCATTTCCTCATTTTATGTTTTGACTAGTCTGGATATAAACAAACGCTTTACTTCAGTGGGGCTGAAGTCAGCAAATAAACCATTGCTACTGCTAAAGCAATGGTTTATTTTGTACCACTGGTGGGTGGTACAAAACCTCTGCTTCACGTGCAACCTCTGCACAGAACTGTGCTGTGGGCAGCTCATGCTCCAGGCAGTGAAACTCGCAGCAGCTCTCCAAGGAACTCTCCAGTAAAGGGCTTCCATGCCAAATATCCACTGCACTCCATGGGAAGCACGAGCAGCACCCTAATTCATCACCTCTGCTGCAGAAAGCAGCATTGCTGAATTAAGAAGTGCCCACAGTGCAGAGAAACCCAGGGGAACCTAAACTGCATTTTCAACTTGGACTTTCCAACTGCATCTCTCACTTAAATGTGTTCTGTCTTCACTCTTCTTCTCTAAGCTTATTTATTATGCAAATATAGCAATTTAAGTGCCTCAAAATTAGCTTATCTTTCCTCTTTCAATAAATGTAATTCTGATTCAGCATCCTAATAGTTTGCTTGTAAAGGCTTCTGACAGTCCAGGAAAGACCTTAACAATTATCTAAATAAACACTAGCATTAAAGTGAATACAGTGCAAATCCCATCCTGCCCTTGCTAGCAAATTGAGCATTAGCACCTCAAGCCTCCACAGGTCTGAGTGCAGCCAAACACTTTGCCATCTCTCTTCTTTTAATCAGGACACCACAGTGAACCAAGCCTTGTTAAGAGTCATAAAGGATATTAATCTGGGCTCTGCTCCTTGGATTGCCTTTGTTTGCTTGGATATCAGCACTGCATTGTTTGCTGGCATTGTTCACAATGGGCCACCTTCCTAATTGTCTTGGAGTCACATATCATCACTGCTGTAGTGCTTCCTCCCAGCTACCACCTGAGGCCATGCTCCAGCTCACCCTGCACCAGCCCAGCTGCTAGATTCCCTTTGACAGATGCCAAAACACCGGCCTGAGCATTCATCACTCCAAGGTTCATTGCCACCATCCATGGTACCATATGGTGACCACCTTGATTTCCCTCCAGACACCTGCAGCACACTCAGAGAGCAGAGCAAGACTGCTGGCCCAGAGGCAGCCAGGCCACGTCCATCTCCTCTGCAAGGCAGAGTGAAAAGCAACAGGAGCGTGACCAAAATGCACTTTTCACATCCCTGCAGCTCAAGAAGATCCAGGTGTCTGAAGCACAAGTTCTTCCACAGCACCTCTGGAGCTCAGCACCTAATGCAGAGTTCAGGGGCTTTTTAGCCTCTGGCTGCCCTGGTGAACCCAGCAGTGTGAGGAAACCATAGGCTCCTTTCTCTCCAGGGAAAGGGGAGAGCCCTGCTGAACACCCATTTGGAGGGGAGCAGGGCAATCTCAGTTTGAAAATGACTCCACTCACAATTGTGGGAGGCTGGAGCACAGCACCAGGCAGCCCCTGCTGGCCCCAGGAACTCCTCAGACACAGCAAAGGCAAGGCACCCATCTTTAAATAATTCCCACAGCTCACCTTCACCTGCCTCCCATTTCCTACTTAGCACAAACCCCAAACTAAGGCTGCTGACGTGCTCTAAGGGGTTTCTTCCAAAACAAGACATTTATCCCTCCCCCTGTGGAGACTGAAATTCACAGTGCTCTCAGCCTTTGGAGGCTGTGAATCAGATGGTTCTGTCACAAAGCCTGCTGTCTGCTTTGCAGAATGACTCCTTTACAAACTCACACTATTTCCTTATTTATTTAAGGAGATGAGATTCATCTGCTATAGCCCTAAAGAAGAACTTCCATTATTTTGCCTTACACCTCATAGCAGAGCCAGATTAAACTTCTGTTTGCTTAGCCAGAAGCCTTTTGCCATCCTTCCTAACTTTACTGTCCCTGCTGCTTTTCCTCTTTCTGCCTCCAGTCTGGAACACCCATCTCACCATGTGAGCATCGCAGAGGCTTCTCCCAGCCCTCCTTCTTTTTTTCCCTGATATTTTTAGAAAGTGCTTTGGTTTTGCTGTCTGGGGATGACTGCTTTTTGCCACAATTGAACTCTTCCCTCCTCTTCTGTCGAGAGCGCTCCACAAAAGACCTGCCTGGGCTGGACGGGCTGCTCAGTGGTCAGCTCCTGTGTAAAAAGGGCAAGTGCAACTCGGGGCATCACACGCAGCCCTGCCACCGCTTTGTGGATGTGGAACACTGACAGCACTGCTTTTAACGTGGCCAAAGTGTGGTTTACATTAAAAACATAAGAGGATAACAATAAAAAATTCAAACTAGGTGAATGCTGACTGTTTTAGCTTGGGGAAAGAAGGGGGGCATAAAAGATCCCGAACTTCACTAAGAACAAAAAGGCCACACAAGCCAAACCGTCACATATATATATTTCTTCCAGAAGCTCCTAGCTTCCCATTTGTTTTCTCTTCGCAGCACTCAGAACATCTTTAGGGATCAGGAATTATTTACTCTCCGGGCAGGGGAAGGACGCTCGGCGGTGCGCGCTCCGAGCCGGGAGGCGCAGCGCTCCGCGGGACCCCGCTCCAGCCAAGGGAGCCGGGGGCTGCGGCACCGGGAGAGCCCCGAGGCTGCACCCGGAGCCCCCCGAGCCCCTCGGGCATCTGCGGGCACGGGCAGCATCGCCCCGCCGCCCCCGTGCCCCGGTCCCGCACACGCCGCGGAGGCGACGAGCGGGGCCGGCATTCCCGAGCCCGGCATTCCCGAGCCCGGCATTCCCGGGTCCGGCATTCCCGAGCCCGGCATTCCCGGGTAAGGCATTCCCGGGTCCGGCACTCCCGGGTCCCCCCGCCGCCGTCCTTACCCGCAGCGCCGCCAGGTCGATGCCGTCCAGGCTGCGGGCCATGGCTCCGAGCTAACGGTGCCGCCGCCGGCCCCGCCGCGCCCCGGCGAGCCGGGCATGCCCGGCCGGCCCAGCGCCCGCCCCGGCCCGGCCCGCCGCCCTCCGCCGCCAACTTCAGCGGAGAGAGCAGCTCGGGGAAAAGTTTGCGAGGAAGTGACGTGCGGCGGGGTCGGGGCCACCTGCCGCCCGGGCCCCCAGGCGCTCCCCGCGGGGCGGGAGCGGGGATCGCCTCTGGAGCACGGGATATGGGAGTTCCCCTGCGCGCACCGCCCCGCGCGGGGCCGGGCCGGGAGCGGGGATGCCTCCCGGCGCTGCGCTCCCGCACGCCGCTAGCCAAGCCCCAAAACTCCCCAAAACTGCAGTGGCAGCGTCCGAGGAGGAGGATTTGATACACACACGGCTGAGACACTACCAGCCCCTTCCCCTCGGTGACGGGCGCTGCGAACACGAGGCCGGGAGAGTGACGGCAGGGATGCTCCCAGGGATGCTCCCAGGGACACTTCCAGGGACGCTCCCAGGGATGCTCCCAGGGATGGTCCCAGAGGTGGTCCCAGAGAAGCTCCCAGGGATGCTCCCAGGGACGCTCCCAGAGATCATCCCAGAGATGCTTCCAGAGAGGCTCCCAGGGATGCTCCCAGGGACGCTCCCAGGGACACTCCCAGAGATCATCCCAGGGATGCTCCCAGAGATGCTCCCGGGGATGCTCCCGGAGACACTCCCAGAGATGGACTCAGAGATGCTCCCAGGGATGCTCCCGGAAATGCTCCCAGGGATGTTCCCAGCCATGTTCCCAGAGATGCTTCCAGGGATGCTCTCAGGGACGCTCCCAGGCCGGGCTCAGCCCGGGCCCCAGCCGAACGAGGGCAGCGGCCGCTCGGCCAGCCCGGCCCGCGGGCACACCCTGCCCCTCAGAGCCGCCCTTCCCCGGTGACTGGGACCGCAGGAAGATCACGGAGTGTGTATCAGGCGCTGGAAGGCTTTGTGGGTATTCTTGGGCCTCGCGTTTAGAGACAAGTATCAGTGGAAATGCACATTTCTGAGACAAAGTCCTTAAACATTCTCAGGGGATGTTCAGGGCGCTGTCCCCTCGCAGAGAGCAAGCAAAGGGGCTGAAATTCTCAATCCGTTCTTCCACAGTTGCAGACATAAAACCAAGATGAAGTGGTTGAAGTGTCTTTGGGGCTATCAGCACACCAGGAGCACTGCAATGCCAGCAGCGAGGGGCAGTGTTGTAATAAAGGCGTTTGGCAATTTCCTTGAAAGAAGTGCTGATGTATCACTCAGCTTCAAAGTATTCTTGTACAACAGCCCACACTGGGTACATTATCGCTAATGTGACCCTGAGTTTGTGCTGTCTGCCTGCAGGCCAGCATTTGGAGGCACTGCTAAAGAGTTGAGGCCAGTCGCTGCATTAAAGTGTAAATTTGTTGAAGAACTAAACATGCAATGCAGCAGAAATCCACACACAGCAACAGCCCAGCCCCCTGCTCTCCCCTGGGCAGCATTTAGAAAATTCTGGCCCTCCTGTCACCTTTGTCAAAGCTAAGCCAGGGCTTTGCTCCCCATTTGAGCCTTCCTGCCTTACATAAATACATCATTAGCCTTTTTGCTTGTGTTATTTCTCACAATCCCTATTTATCTCTTCCCTCTAACCTTCAGGCTGTCCTTTGTCTCCTGCCACTTTCCACTTCCTTCCTGCCTCCCAGTGAGAGCGGGTGTGAAACTCCCGACTGCTGTCTACCCAACGCCCTCTCTCCCTCTCCATCTCCTAGATCCTTTGCTGAAATTAATCCTGCCTGCCTTGCTCAGCTCTGATGAGTTCTCCAACTTGAGGATTAGTTTCCACTTAACAGAAATCTCTACCCAAAATGAGAAGTATTAAAGTGTTTAGAAGTACAACACGTCTTGTAGTATTTTTGCAGGCAGGTCTCACTATCCCTGCTTTGTGCTTTTACCACATTTCACTGCCTCAGCCCTGCACCCTGCTGGGAGTTTCTGTGGGTGCTCCAGTCCCACTCACACCACTGCAGGCAGGGCTCTGAGCAACTCTTCCCCTGCTGCTGAGGAAGGCAGAGCATCATTTCTTCATCAAGGCCTTGCAGGTCTAACAGAAGCCACAGCTGCTTTTGTCACCAATATTTACAGGCAGATCTGTTGAGGCTACAAATGCCACCAGGACAAGGGTACTTTACACAGCAGAACCAGATTTACAAGGCCTGATTTCTTCACCAGCTTGCTGACTGGTTCTACAGACACAGAAATGTGCTCCAGGTGTCCCCCACGGCCTCGTGCCCTGCTCTGGCAAATCCTTCCCAAAGCCCTGACAAAACAGGGTGCTTGTGCTGCTGCTGACCTGTGAGCAGCCTCTCCCACCTTGCTCTCCTGCATGAAGCTGTGTGGCAGAGTAACTCCTGGGAATCAGAAATTCCATGCATTAGTGCAATTTTTAATAAAGCCACATTCACATTACCAATAATAAAAAAATGAACAGGTTCCATTAATAATAAATTCAATTTTAAAAATACCAAACAACCAAAGCATAACAAACACAAGAGACAATCAAATGCTATCTGTACAGCTTTCCTCTCCAAGAGCCATATTCAAAACCCTGAAGACAAATTCAGCAACCACAGACCCAAACATAAAATCCTTTCAAATGTCTATGTGCATGCAAAGGATGTTTTGTATTAAAAGGGAAGTGCAAGAATGAAGGGGAAAGAACTTCCTTTGTTTCAGCAAAGGAAATGCCATTGTACCCCAGAAGTACTGGGCTAATTCTGAGCTCTTCTGTCATCATCCTAACACAGATTTGGGTCCACAATAATCCTACCAAGAGTAATTGCCCCTGCCAGATGTGACACTCAGTAAAGGAAGAGAGTGTTTAAAGCTGAGGCTCAAACTGACATGCTGGCTTGTTTCCTCTAGCTTTGTTTACATTGGGCCTTAGCTACAGGTGTGAAGCTGGCAGAGAAATAAACAAGATAACTCATAAGATAACAAGATTTCTGGTCTACAGGAAATAAACAGCTTCTTAAACTGTGGGCTTGGCCGGAAAAGGACAAACTGACTCTTTTCAGCATTCTGTTCTCTGAACTGTAAATTCAGAAAAAAATTATCATTCAGAAAAACTTCAATACACACGATCATTTCATTGGAATGCTCACCCAGATGGTGCTCAGGGAATGGACATCCCTGCCACCCCCACGGCTGTGGGAACAGCCAGGCTTGGCAGCTCCTGCCACATCGGTGACCCCAGAGCCAGCCCTCTGCATGCACTCCCAGCATTTCCAGGACACAAACCCAACATGGAGCTCGGGAGTCCCAAAGCTACAGAGGAAGGAGACAAATCCCTCCTCAAGCTTCTGGGTTCCCCTGCTCCCAGCCTCGTGGTGCAGAGCCATCCCAGTGTGCCAGCCTTTCCCAGGGCTCCTGTCTGCAGCAGCTCCCCAGCACCTGCACCAGTGTCAGACAGCATCTCCATGAACTCCAGCTTTCCCTGGCCCTGGAACACTCCCTGAGAGATTTCTTTGGCTGGAAGTTTTCTGAACCTGCATGGTGCCCGTGCCTGAGGCACCTGATCGGATTGATGCTGACACCCCAACGCCAGCACTTTTCTCCCAGAATAAAAATACTTCACCAAATTCTCAATTACTTTTGGCTTTTATATGAACTAGAGATTTTAGACATCTCCTTAGTGTTTCTTTAGGGGACAGCCCTTGGCTGGCTAGGGTTACACATTAAAAATCTTCAAAGTCCTGTGCACAGCCTGGATATGTCTGGACGCTGGTTTGGAAGCAGTCACACCATGCCAGGAGCACTATTTCATGGCCACAGAAAAGCAGAGAATACTTTTATCAGGTCACACCTTGGAGAATACCAGGATAACTCAGTGCAGCTGCTGCAAAATGTTTTTGGACTGCAAAGGGAAGGTTTGAGTTTCAGGCCATGGACGTCTACTTACATTCCAATTTAGTTAAAAGATGCAAAAAATATGAACTAGCAACACAATCCACTTCATATCTTCAGCATTCCTGGGACCCATCCTACAGTGCCTGGAAATCACAGTAAAGTGTCGTTGTTTTCAATGCATTGTTGGATTGTGCTCTGAATATTTCTTGTGCTTTCTCCTATTTGAACTAAAGAAAATTCCCACTTCATTCCAAACACATTAAGGCTGAGCCAGAAAGTCATATTTAAACCTGAATCTGTCTTCAGATTTCCACTTTGCAGAGACTGCTGCACTAGGATCAAGAGACAGAGTTGCTATCCTGAGTAAACTGGAAATACCAGAGGTCCAGACAAACAAACCAAAACAGTAATTTCCCGTACAGTACTCAGAAGCACATACAGTAGTTTTCAGCTCTTTAAAAATTAAATAACTTTTTTTCTGTTCCTGGCAAACATGCTCGTTCAGTTTCACAGGATATCCAAAATGAGACCAAGCAGCTTCCTTCCCAAAGGATTCCTGAGTGGACAGGCAAGCTGGAAAAAGTGCCTCTGACTGCTGTAATCCCAGCCAGGATGTCCGCCTCATTTCCCAAGGCTAAAACTCAATGTATAGGTCTCCCACAAAACCTTTGCATTGCTCCAAATGCTGCTCACTGGGACTTTGGCTGGAGTTTATTTTCTTTGCAGTGGTAGCCAGAGAAGGCAGCCCATGCCAGGCTGTCCCCACACACAGCTTGGGGAGCAGGAGGAGCCCAGCACTTCACAGCCTTGCTCCAGCCCAGCCCTTTGGAGTTTCTCAGGGAAACCAGTGGTGCCCTGGAGGTTTCCAGTTTTCCCTCAGCCCAGCACACAGCCCTGCTCTCCCTGGGAACAGCCACCCCAACCCTCCCAGGGACAGGAGTCGTGTCCTCTGTAAGGATGGATGGTGTTCTGCACTCCTGTCTTTGGACTCTGTTCCAGCACCAGCTGAATCCTCAGCAGTGATTTTGTGCTGTAATACATGAATTGTATAGATAACTGCTTCCCTGTGTGAAAGCTCTTTCTATTATTTGGTCTCTCCATGAGAATTTTTCCTACTCTGATTTTCTTTCCTTTCCTCCGTCACTGAGTATTTCACTGTGGCTCTGCCTTCTATCAGAATACCAAGTCAGTATCTGCCTGCTAGGATGATACCAGTGCACAAAGGCTGGCTGGCAATTTTGCAATATAAAGATAATTTATTAAAATAAATTGAACTTCCACATTTTTTATAACTATTGTATCTTGCTCTTGTGCAGCCATCTGCCTTGTTAGAGGCTTTTCCCTTCCCTCCCATCTTCTGCAAATTTATTTCTTCATTCAAAATAAGAACACTTTGAAACGCTTTGCAAGGAACAGTAGCTATATGTTACTAGGTCATCAGATCCCAGTGGAGTTTATGAATACCATAATGAATTTCAGCCCAACATCTGTCTGCTCTCTGAAACAGATGCAATTATGGAAAAAATAGCTGCTGCCTCTTCACAAGCAGATCTCTCAGTAAAAAAAAAAAAAAAAAAAAAATTAAAAACCCCAACCCCCCCCCCCCCCCAAAAAAAAAAACAAAGAAAACTGACAATGCGCCCAAAAACCCCAAACCCCCCCCCCCCCCAAAAAAAAAACCAAACAAAGAAAACTGACAATGCACAGTTTAATCGCTACCACATTAAATTTATCAGTCAAAATATCACATGGCAGATGGTCTTTTTCTGAAAGCAAGACAAGTTGTGGTATCTCTGGCAGACAAGCAGGGGTTTTTTGACTTTAGAAAATCCTGCAGGCATGGCTTTGCCAACCAAATACTAACTCTGGATGACTCAGACCACGGTTCCCTTTTATCCAAACCACTGAAGTTTGGTGGTTAGCTAAAAAGGAACTGGTATCTGAATCACCCTTAGTTGGGAGGAATTGTCAGATTAAAGTCTTGGGCATGGGGTTTTGGGGGCAGGGTGTTGGTTTGGTTTCTGTTCCCTTCTTTCCCAAAGGAAAGAAAACAAAGATCAAAAACTTTAAATGTGGGGACACCTTTCTCACTTAAAAAATTATTTTAAAAAATTAACTTTATTCTATATTTTTAACCATCTCAATGTCATGTGTCAATTTGGGCATATTCTCAGTAAATTAAACAGATTTTTTCAGTCCTGCTGCAAGCCTAACCTGTGCCTCACAAAATTACACAATTTTAACCTTGCCTTAGCTACAAAAAAAGCCCAACTCATTGCTCAAGTCCCTCTTACACATCTGCATTTCCCAGGCCCTCTGCTTCTCCTTTTCTTAGATGAGGAAAAAAAAAGCAAAAGAGGAACTGTAATTTATAAACCTCTGTCCAGCCCTCTGGAACAAAACCTGCCCTCTGTGACCTATTAAACATCTTTGGGGAAGTCTCCTCTATTCTTGCTCCAGCTTCCATTTACTTCCAAGCTGCTTTTCATCTCAGTATTTTGCCAACTCCAACCATTTCAAACACACTTGGGTGCCCCAGTGCAGCACCTGAATCTTTTAAATTCTCCTTTTTTCCTCAAGGGAAATGCATCCTGTATTTGGGAGGCTGCCTGATTTGTGTGTGTGTGTCTTCTGGGTGGGAAAGGCAAAGGGAAGCTCATTTAGGCATTGAGCAACAGCCTCTTCTTCCAACAGTAACTAATGAATAATCTGTGTCTTTTCCTGTAGCTCTGTGCCAGTCCTATCTAAACATTCTCTATCTTTGTGTATTAATAACCTGCATGTAACTTCCAGCCAAGTTTCACTTGTGCCTGTAACACCACGCTCAGCCTGGAAAGAGCTCTCGTGGGGCTCTGTCAGCTTCTCTCTGCACTTCACAGCGTTTTGGGCAGAGCACTGAGTAGGTGCACTCGCCTTGATGCTGCTGCTGCACAGTGCAGCTGTCAGCTGAGACTGCAAACAGTTTAAAAATTAAATCAGACAAGTTGCTCAGCGGTTTGGGAAGAGTGGGAAGGCTCTGTACATCTGCCAGTCATTCACTGATATTTAGTCATGGAAGTTTTGTGGGAAGGAAATGTGTTTGCACAGGTCTGAGACTGGGTGTGTCCATTGTTTCTATTGATAACTTGGGAACAACTGCTGAATGAACCCACTGGAACAATATTCACCCGGGCAGCAGCTCGTGCCAGGCTGTGTGCAAGCCCAGCCTGCACACACTGGGGTGAAGGGCTGTGGCACTGACCCTCCTCCCTCTGCCTGGACACTGCCCAGAGCCCCAGAGATACAAATCTGTGCCAAATCTGTGGGAACACCTCAGTGCAATGCTGTGGGACAAGGGCTGATGGGGTCAGCTGCATGAGCAAGGAAAGACAAGGGAAGGGACTTTGCCTCCAACGCTGCTTTGTGAGGCTGCAGCTCCAGCAGCTTTCTAGCAATGCACAAAGCAGAAATGAAGACTTGGATTCAGTTAAAAGAGGGGCATAAAAATTAATACTGAGGACAAAATGGTTTAATTCCACTTGGAATAGCTAAAGCTCTAACATTATTAAAAAGAGAAGTGACTTTTTTATTTTCTCCTAAGGAGAAAATAGTGGCATTGTAATCACATGAGATATAATGAGAGCCAGTAGCTGAAGCAGAAACCGAACAATAAAACAATAAACTCCCCCAAAACTAAAAGAACTTCAACAAAGTAGAAACAAAGGCACCACATGTTCACAGACCTCCTGGTTTCCATCTCCATTGGGTCTCATGGGTCCCCTTCTGGTTCCTGGGGTGTGAAAGAGTGCTCAGACCCCCCCAAATTAGAGGTGCTTTCAGCAGCCTCTCAGGCAGCTTCACTAGTCCAAAGTCACAGGGAACCACATGTCCTGGCCACAGCACTTCTGTGCCAGCCAGGAAACCTGTCCCCCCTGGAGGGCTGATGGCTGCTGTGCAGCAGCCCAGGCACAGCCAGGCCCTCAGCTGCCACCCTACAGCTCACTTGGGCTTCACTTTCCAGCAGGGAGATTTGGGGATTTAAACCAGCTTCCCTTTTCACAGCAGCTTAAGTTCTTTAAGGAGTTTAGCTCCATAAGCCAATTAAACATCTTTAAGTCCTTGAGCTCTCCTACCTTCCCCGAGCAGTTTGCATGCTTACATGGCTTTACAGGCTGAAAGCTGATTTCTCCCAGCCAGGACCTGAGCATTTTATGAGGTCACAGGCCAAGCAATCCCAGGCAGAGTCAGCAAGTCTGGAATCCCCTGCAGACCTCAGAGTGCTGCATCCTGTGGCCTCGATCCTGAGAGCAGATTCTGTGGAAAAGGCCAATTCCACCTTTATTCCTTTGCTTTCCAGAAGCCGCAGCTCTAGGTTATAAAGTAATGGATGACCCATGGGCTCATAAACTTTACACACTGAGAGTGGGAGTGGAGCAGTTTATCCTCATTTACACATTCCCTGTGGAAGTGCAGGCAGACTGAACTGGTGTCATCCCCCAGGTCCCATCCCTGGGCATTATCTCTCCTTCCTGCCTTTTTTCCTTTGGATTAGTTAACACTACAAGTAAGAGAACAGTAATACAGACATTTGATATTTGAATATGAAAGCTTAGAACCAAGTCTCTTAAGTGCTGTTCTAGGCTTTTTTCTTAGGGTTTCTTTCTATTTGTTTTTAAATGGACAAATCAGCAGCATCTTGAAAGCCAGAAAACCACAACATAAAATTTTATGAGAAGCTATCACCAGCCCCCTTTATTTCCTGTAAGACATCCTGCATAGCTAGATATATTTATATGTATTTGTTTCCTGTAAGACATATCCTGCATGGCTAGATATATTTATATATAAAGTATATGGATTTACATTATATATATGTTTTAAAAAGTCATTGTATATCTCCTAAACGCTCTTTTTAAGTCAGCTAATGACCATATGTCATTATGCTGTCAGAATGCAGTTTTAACTCCTTCAAAGCACAACCAGCATACTGCAGTAACAATATGATTCTGTAAAGTTGTGGATTAACATTCAGTGACCACTGAATCTTCTCTGTGATTAAAAACCCCCACCAGCTGCCCAATCTGCTTTTGTCAGTGAACTTTCTCTCATTTTATAGCAATAAATATACAGCTTGCCCACGTACTTGAGGTCAGTCATGCTTATGCCTGAAAAGGAACATTTCCATAAGCATCATGTGAAGGGCAAACCCACAGCTCTGGAGCTGCTCAAGGTCACCATTCTGTTTCTTCTACACCAGTGACAAACCATCCCAGAAGGATGTGACCCCAAATGCAGCCCCTGGACCCTGGAGCAGATGTGAGGGTGCTGGAAAAAAAAACCCAACCAGAAATCTTTCAGTTTAACTCTGAAATGCTTGAACCCTTTTGTTCTTTTTGCTGGATTTAGGTCACCCCACATACATTGATTGTTTTCTTTCTTGTCCAGGCATGTCCTCCTGCTCAGGCTGATAATTTGCTCTACTTGTGTGTGGCTGCACGGGTCTGGGTTTTCCCTTGACATTTCTGTGAGCAGTGTAGCAAAGGTTGGTAGTGTTTATCCTCATTCCCTTTCTCCTTTTTGCTTATTTTGATTATTCTCCCATACCAGTGCTGGCTGTTTCTCCAGTCATATTTAATCCTCTTTTTGGCCACCTCCAATTTTCCAATGCATATGCTGGCATTAAATTTCCTGTTATCCTGTCCTAATTTCCATGTTACAACTGCTCAGAGGATAATAAAAATTTATCTATTATTTTTCTCTTTGCCTTTGCATTGTTTATTGTTCATCTGTACTGGGAGAGCCTGTGAGTCCTTTCATGACTATTATTTTTTCCACATGTCCAAGCTCAAACTGAGAATAAGAAAGCTTCCAGGGCTGATCCCTCCTTGGCCAGAATTTCTAGTGCATTTTTATTTTTAACCTTTTGAGAGCATTTTCTGCAGTTTTGCCTTTCCAGCTCTGGGGGTGACTCTGCACTCAGATGTGCTGGGGCTCTTTGCAGAGGCACAAGCCAAGAGAAAGGTAAGTGAGACCTGCTTGCCCTTAAGGTCAGGAGGGACAGTTGTGGCCTCTGTGATTTTTGTGGTCATTTAGAGCACAGCTGACTTCTTCAGGGAAGATTTGGTTGGTTTGTGTGGGAAACTCACTTCTTAAAATTTGGTGCAGTACTTGATGTCCCACCCCTGTAAAACTGGGGAAGGGGGTGAGTGTGGTTTTGTACTGCAGCTGGCAATCTGAAAATACTCCCGGTAACTTCCCTCCATGTTAGAGGGAATCACAACTTCTGCCAAGCCACATCACATTAACTAATCCAAAATACAAAAATACAGACCCTGTAACTCACAGGTCTTTTTTGTCCTCGACAGAGACCATTGGACCAACTGAAGCCAATGCTCAGAGTTACTACACTCTTCCCTTTAAGCCACCCAGATTAATGGAACAAATTCTCATTCAGAGAAATCAGGTACAGATCCCCAGTGACTACACTGATTTGACTCTGCTTTTGAGCAGTATAAATTACAGCAGAATATCATTATTAATTTCAGCTGTCCCCTGTCCTGGCAAATTATCATTCATCTCCCCAAACGGGTATCTCAGCTGGAGACCTTTATTTTATCATCTTAGTGGAAAAAAATCTGCACTGTTTCCTCCCTCCAAATTAGCAGTCCATGATTTCCCTGGAGAAGCCTTTCTTAGATGTAGTGCTGATTAGTGCTTGACTAACAGGCACCAGCACATTTTTTACCTTCCAACACATACCTGAAATCTCTCTCCAGGTCCATGGCTGCCTGCTCAGGATTTAGTCACTTCCTCCATGGCCTGTAGGGAAGACAGCAAAGTTAAAGAAATGCTCAGTTCTAACAAAGCTTATTGTTGGTGTCTCACTGCTCACACGTACACTGAATTTCATTCCAGAAGGAAAGCACCCAGGGTGAGGCCAGGGGCTGATCATTAAAGAATGATTTCTTGATGGTACCTCGGAAGCTTCTGAATCAACCAAGCACCATAAAATATAATTGTTAAGTGTCACAGCCAGCGTCACTGCCCAAGTGCTGCATTTCAAGTTGCCCACAAGGAACTTTTCCCTTCCCAGAGCCAGGGAATTGCTCATGTGGCTCAGTGCAAAGTACTAGTTAAAGATAAAAATGTTTTGTCAGGGCAGTGGTGTCAGTGCAGGGTGGCTGAGGGATCAGCTGGGACCCCCCAGCCCATGGTAAACCTGGGAAAAGCACAGTGGGCTGGGGCAGGGCAGGTCAGCCCAGGGGAAAGTCCCTTCCCAGTGGTGCCAGGCAAAGCCATGAGGACACTGAGGCTGATGATTATGTGAGCTTGTTCTGCTCCAGCTGCTTTGGGAAAACACTGCTTCCACACCACAGTTTTAAAGTACTATTAAAAAAGGTGAAAACTTGCTGAAAGTGAGGCTGGCCCTGGCTAGGTGACCTGGTTACCTTCAGCCACTCTTCCATTGTAGCTCTGCCTCCAGTGCTATTCCTGAGGCTTTTTGCTGGCTTAGGGGCAGTGAGTATTAAAAATAAGACCCACTCTGATTTAAAAGAGCTTTATTGAAATGCAGTTGCATCTTCTTCCATGGAAGGGACAGTGACAGCTCCTGAAGCCCTGTGCCCTGGATGCTGGCCCCAAACAAGCATCCCTGTGCCACCCCTCACATTGTGCCCCTCTGCCCTCTCCCACCTCAACATCTGCCACCACCCTGCACAAACCTCTGCACTTTCCTTGGCTCTCTTGGAGAGAATTTGTGCTTTACAGTCTCACTGTAAAATAACAAGAATCAGGCTTTTAAAATCAGGAAGTTTCTCTAAGAGACTTCTGTGCTTTTGCTATAATCGCTCCATATGCTCCTCTGACAATTTCCATGACCTTATTTCTCAAAAAAAAAAAAGAAAAAAAAGACAACTCCCATCATCCCTCAAGTCTCAGAAGAGCTCTCCATACAGTAAAGGAGAAGCAGATGCTGCCAGCTCTCTATCTGGATCTCTTCTTACACATGTTTAACCCTCAGGGTACAATGGATGCTGAGAATTGCTCTTTCGCAACATTTGTTTGGCTGCCAGAAAGGAAAAATGATTAGCAGCTCAAAGGTTACATTGCTGTATTTTGCAAGAGGAGCCCTTGTCATGGGCTGGCTGTGGATGTGAGCTGAGATGCTCTGCTGCCCACGGGGCACTGGGGCTCTCTGCCCACTGGGCTGTGCTGCCCCAGCTCTGTCCCATCCCAGTGCTTGTGGTGCTGTGGGGAGCTCTACATAGCTGCCCTGCAGGGCCTGTCTATCCTCTCTTCCCGCCATGGGCAGCAGCACCCAGACATCACAAGGGGTACCCCGACCTTGAAGGGGTACCCCAGACCTAATGTCTCCTCTCCCATTTAATCTGAATGACCACGCCCAGTTTTATTGGCACATAAAACACTTCCTGCTCCGTGCACTGCTATTCCCACACCCTGTCCCTAAACTTCAATATGTTAAAAATAAGCAAGATTATCTGTTTTTAAGATATAGTTAATGGTTTAAGAAAGGGATTTAAAATAAATTGCCAAATTAATGACTATTGTTATTGTTTCCTTTATTAGCCCCTTATTAGCCTGTTTCCTGAGGGCAGAGATGCTTGGATAGGATTTACCTCTCTTTGGACCCTGAGGAGCTCAGAAATTTGGTATAAATAGCTTTAGAAGCCTTTTTGTGGTTTTTAGAGCAGGCTGCAATGTGCTGCTGCCGTTGTGTCCAAGCAGAAGCCTTGCCCTCCACTGCCAGCATGGGCAGCTCTGCTGGCCAGTGCTGCTGGGCTCCTTCCCTCGTGTGTCAGCTCCTGCCCCTCTCTGCCCTGAGCTGCTGCTCTGGACCATCCCCTGGACACACTCACCCAGCCTGGCTGTTCCTGCCACCTCACTCCTCTCACAGAGCACTCGTGCTGCTGCTTCACATCTGGGGCTCTGCCAAGGACGAGCCAGGTCCAGCAAGTTCATGAACATCCTCCTTTGGTTTGTTGTCTCAGGCTGCTCATTTTTGTTCCACAATAAAGGGGCTGCTTTGAATTATCTCTGCACTCGCTGTACCCACACCTGCTTTGGTCTGGGCACTTTGTGCAGAGGGTAACTGAAATTTCTGGCCCTGGGTTGAAGCCTTCCTTGCAGATTGTCACTGTCACATCACAGATGCTTCTTCTGTTCATTGTCTTGATGGGTGAAAGCAATGGAGTTTGAACTTTGTTCAAATTTTCCCCTATCTTGGCAGCATAAGAGCTCTAATAGGGGTTCAGGCTAGGTACAAATTATGTGTCAGTTCAGTGCTTTCCCCTGCTGTCTTCTCTTGCCAATAATTTCATACAGCACACAGAATTCCTGTCATCCCGTCAGCCTGCATCCTTCCAGAGTCACTTCAGTGCCCATGATCAGCTTCTGTCTTCTCCCTTCCCTGCAGTGAGCTGCTGATCCCACACAGAAGCATCACAAATCCTGTGGGAGAGCTCTGCTGAGCCCCAAACCAGCCCTGCTGTGACCTGGGGGCACACCCAGAGGCTGCTCACACAGGCTGGAACACGATGTGGCCACACAGCCAGGATGAGGCAATTTGCCCTGGAGTTACCAGCCCAGTCCAGGGAATATTATCTACTGGTCAGAACTCCAGACTGAGAGACTGTGAGCACAGCCCAAATTCTGCCTTTGGCTTTTTCACCAGATCTTGGGTAAAATGGTTCTAAACCCTCTTTTTCATTTGCAAAAGGGTGGATGAAAATATTTCCCCAGAGGAGTTAGGTGTTAGATTGATTGTTTCATGATCACAAAGCCTTTGATATCCTTTAATCAAAGAGTTGTTAAGGGTTTTAAAGGTTGTTATAATCTGTGGAAGAGATGTTAATTCTCTGTGTGCAGCCCATACAGAACAGGGAGTCTCTAATGTTATTTGGGGACTAAATATTAAGTGCTCCCTTCAAGATGCTGACAGAAGTCACCTTTCAGCCTCACACACGAGCTGATTAGAGTACAGTGTGCTTTGAAAGCTTCTGCACTTCTCATTAGACCCTCTCTTCTTGAGTCACTTCATAAGAGGCTGATTTACATGAAGTCTAGGCCACGTTAGGGTCTGGATTTCTCATGGAAATACATCTTGGTAGCAAAAGCAAAACCCCTTGTGCCCTCTGCATAAGAATCACTAATTCTCTCCTCCACATCATAAATCCCAAGGCATGCTCTGAATCCCAAATAAGTTTGATTTAGAAAGAAATTAGGTGCGCATTTGGCAGTTTTTATTCCTGCCTTGGCCTGACTGTATTTCTCCATTAAAAGAGGGCACCAGAGATTTGCAAATCCCTCTCTCCAGTGTGAGCACACTTCAAACTGGTGCTCTGTTCTCCAGCCAAAATCTTGAGCCCACCTTGCCATGCTGAGCATGGTGGGTGCCCCACTGCCCTCAAATTTAGCTCTGCTGCTCCTCCAGCTCTGGCAGGTCCAGCAGCAGCTGTGGTGCTCCCACTCCCACAAAGCAAACCACTTTTAATATCCACAGTGGATACTCACAGCCAGGAAAACATTTACCATCCACTGCTGTGTACAAAGGAATTACTTTGCAGTCTCAGAAATTGCAAAACTCATCTAATGTAAAATACATTGTTCTGTCTTTGTGTTTGTCCTGAAGAGAAGAAAACCCTTAAAACCTTGTAAAGCCAATTACACTCTATCAAAATGAATTAGAGGAGTTTATAGAACACCTACTGTGAGAATCTGGCTCAGCATGACAAACTGTATTTTTATTGTTATTATTTATTTGCTTTACTGCTTAGTCTGTAGCTATACAATAATTCTGCAAAGCAGAGAAAATGCTGACAGGTCATGTTATGCTTCTATTGGCAGTGCTGATGTTTATATTTATATAACAAATATCCTGGTAAAGCTTGGTAACTTTTACTTTGTTTCTTTTTTTTTAGATATTGCTTTATACCTCTCTGGAGCAGCCTTATTAACCTTTGAATTTCTCCAGTGGCACTGAAATGATCAAAAAGGTTCTTGTGGTGAGCATTGCAAAGCTGTCCTTCCTTGACACCACAAACGCTGCAGGTCCTTTCTTTAGGGAAGCAAAATATATTACAGAACACTGTTCTTTGTGTTTGCAAGAATGTGACATGTCATTACTTTCAATTTTCAAATTCTGCTTGTTTCCTATAACAAAATATTCCAAAATGTCATATTTTTAACATTTGCTGGGCTGACTACTTCTAAATTGGAACTGTTTCAATCAATGTTATTTAAGAAATTTCAAAACCTTAAATACTTCCAAGACAGTAAACTATATTTCTGCACTTTTCATTATTTTATAAACAAAGAGAACAATATTGATTATGTTAAATCAATAGTATTGTACTGTTCACACACCCATCTTCCTTTGGGCCTGAGCAAGGAAATACTTCTGGCATTATGTGCAAGATGAAAACTGTGGGACTGCAGAAAGTGTGAGGTTTTATTTTGTGGGGAATAAAGAAGGAGAATTTTTTTTCCCCCTGTGGATGAAACCAAGAAATTCCCATCCAACCAAAACCTGAAATTTTAATTTTAAAATTATCAAGACAAGGGTTCTGAAGCAAGTGGGCTGCAAGAAATGGCATCTTTTTGGGGAACTTCACACAGCATCCGTTGAAGAGTGGACAAACATGATGCATTCATACAAGAAAAACCCTTGGACTCCTCTGCTCTCTTCTTCGTCTCCCTTCTCCACATTCTCCACCTTTTTTTCTTAGAGTCCCAGAAACTCTGCAGCCCCAGCACAAACCTCAGAGGATGCCCAAGAGAGGATGCAGCAGCTGCTGCAGGGAGGTGGAGGTGTCCTGCAGACAGAATCTCTCACCAAGCCATCCCACGGGATGAGCTCCCGCTGCCCAGCAGGGACCCAATGCAAACCCCAAGTTCTCCCCCCATGAGGAGCTCCCACATGGGGTCACTGCCAGCCCAAGGGGCACTGAAGGCTCTCCCTGCTGTGGGCAGGGCTGTGAGACCTGGCAGCTCCTCTCACCTCTGCTCAGAGCTCTCCAGAAGGGCTCAGCTCTAAAGGCTGCTGAATGCTCGGATTTCTGGCACTGAGCTGCCCTTCCAGACCCTGCTCAGAAAACCATTTCTCACTGAATTAAGGGGAATTTAAGTATGTGCTTATGCATTTCGATGAACAGAGAGAGCCTGCTCAATCAAAGGAACTACTGAGAGCACAGGCCCTTAAAAGTCAGGATTTTTTTTTTCCTCTGTAAAAGTATCTGTTATTTATTCCCAAGTTCTTATCTTGTTTATAACAAAGAATGAACAAAATTCCTTTCCCAAGGCTGGATGGTCCTGGAGCATATCCACACCAAACAGGGACAAAAATAAGCTTCATTTTAGACAGAATAAATAAGCAAATGCTTCTTAGTCTCTTGCCTTCTATCTCTCTCTTTTTTTTCGTATTCCTCTGTACACAGCAAGCATAAGGTGTTATGGCCTCATACAGAATCTGCTGGACTTCATGGAACTCTTTCTGTTGGCTTGAGTGGGTTTTGGAGCAGATCTGGTGGCAGAGTATGGCAATATCTTTATAGAGGCTTCTCATCTACTGTCCAGAAAAAGGAATGTTATTAAAATACCAGCCCAACACATGGCCCCCAAGAACTGTCAATATTCACTGTGTTACCTAATTTTAAATTATCCTGTTTTCTTGCTGAGCATTCTTTAGGAGCATCAAATCTGTAGCACTGGATAGGCTTCCAGCTTCTGGCTCATTTTATAGACAATCTTTAACCACAGCTACCTTTAAAGTACATCACACACAAAGGTAAAAAACAGTAGCTTCCAAACATTATCATAAACCATCTTTAAGATGGATGTGTCCCAAACCAGAAGTCCCCATGGTTGCAATAGGGATGTTTGCTGCTGGTGGGTTTGTCACTGGGCAAGGCACAGCCTGGCCAGCTGGGAAGGTGGGGCTGCACAACCAGGGCGGTGTCCTGGCCTCTGCCCTGGTAAATCCAGCTGATAAAGCCACCATGGCTTTGGTGAGACAGGGGAACACAAAGTGCCCAAATGCCCTTCTATTTCAGCTGATGAATTTCACATGATTGAGCTGGGACACTTCTGCCACCAAGGCCTGACCCAGCTGTCACTGCTGCCACCCTGGAGGGCTGCTGTGGAGGTATTCCCACAGTGGGACAAGCTCGTGTGCCACCCAAGTCCTGCAGATGGATGGATGCACTTCACTGTTTGGCAGTGATTTTCCAGACCCTTAAATGCTACCTGTGGAAACACTTGGCCTCTTGCATGTCATAGAGGGGCTTGAGTGTGTCCAGAGAAGGATACAGAGCTGTGGAAAGGTCTGGAGCATAAAAATCTGATGAGCAGCAGCTGAGGGAGCTGGGGGGCTTAGCCTGGAGAAAAGGGGGCTCAGAGGGGACCTTCTCTCCCTCTACAGCTCCATGAAAGGAGGGTGCAGCCAGGTGTGGCTCAGTCTCTTCGCCCAAGTAACAATAACAGAACACAAAGAAATGGCCTCAAGCTGAGCCATGGGAGGCTTAGATTGGATTAGGAAAAAAAATTACTCACTGAAAGGGTTGTCAAGCACTGCCCAGGTGAGTGGTGGAGTCACCATCCCTGGAGGTGTACAGAAACCACGTGGCTGTGGCACCTGGGCACTCGGGTCAGAGGTGGGCTTGGCAGAGCTGGGTTAAGAGTTGGAGTTGATCATCTTAGAGATCTTCCCCAGCCTAAACAATTCTGTGGTTCTGTACTGGTATCACACAAACTGAGTCAACACGAGGCCCCGAGCTCAGGTCCCCACCCCCAGAAGCAGAGGGGCACAGGCAGGTCTGATTCATGTATATATTGTCATAGTACTCAACATACACTCAGAAACCTTAAAGCAGATTGTGACTTGGCATCTATAACTAAAAGATATTGATACACAGACACTCAGTGTGCTTTTGCAAAAGGACTGAAAACCTGTTCTTTTCATGTTTCCTCAATACAAACATGACAGCATTTTGCTTTAGGATAACTACTGCTCTGAGACATATTATCATGGGGTAAATGAATTTTTTACTGATATTAAATCCCTGTAAATAAAAGAAGCAGACCAACCTGCATATGGTTTTTTTCTTTCTTTTTTTTTTTTTTTTTTGAGTTTGCATGCTTAATACAGAACTAGCAGGTTTAAATCTCACTGAACATTCTATGTGAATTAATCAGATTCTAGAGTAATGTGGGAAGGAAAATAATGAAAAGTACAGCTTTTCATTTAAACATATGCAGCTCTTTTCATGCAGGGTTTTCATTTAGGATTTTTTTCTGGTTTTTTTTTCATTACACTTTGCATTAAAGAACATAGCCAGTGTAAACACAGTCTGTAACATTTATAAAACAGTGCAAATTTTGTAAATTTTTGGGAGGAAGTTGAAATACATATATTTATAATGGAGGTAAAATCGCTTTCTTTCTCAGTAGAAAAATACGTCTATTAAACACCTATGTTTGGAACTTAACTTCACAAAAGAGCAAGTTATAGTTCTATACTGTGTAATAAATTAATATCTTTTCTAGATTTTCACTTTCAGTGTTAGTGTCAAATGCATAACATATTAGAAAAAAATGAGAGAAACATGTATTATTTTGAACCTAATGAAAAATCTTACAGACAATGACTAGTGAAGGAGGGCACAGAATAAAGAACTGGGGAAAGAAGCAATGGAAAAATACTGACCTCTATGAATTATTGCACATTTGAGATCATTTTCATGGCCTTTGGGCCAATTCTGGATACTTTTAAGTCTTAGGTCAGTGTTTGTTTCCATTTGACTGTAGGGTACAATTTAGGAACCACTGCAAAATGTCAAGGATTTACTGAATTTGTTTGCTGATGAAACCACAGGCAGCTGAGTGCAGAGTGCTAACTTTTATTCATGCAATCAAAGAGAAAAATGCTAAAGACATACTGAAGAACAGGCAAGGCTGCCTGCCTTAAAAATATTTTTGGGAACTTGCTCCAGCAGATCTTATTGAGACAAAACTCTCATGTCTGCTGTGTTTTCATTAGAGCCATAACATAACCTGCAGAACTGGCTTTTGCCTTCATTATTAGAGCTTTTTCCTTTGATAGAGTTGTCTCCATAGCCTGACTCTGCAACCCTTACCCAGCTGAGTGTGGAAATCTCCATGAACCAGCCTGGTACTCGCTGAGCAGCAATGCCTGATGCCCAGCACCTGTGCAACAACTCTCATCCACCAGCGGCAGGAATGCTAAATGACAGGATCCTATTTGACTGATGGCATCACTCACACAAGTGTGAAATGCGAGACCTTGCCAGTTGCTTAAAAATATCACTTTTCACTAGTTACACAGAGAGCAGAAATAGTTCTGCTTCTGCCATATAAAAGGTACATAATTTGGCAGGTAGATAAACAAGAGAGAAAACTGTTTCAGGTGATTATCACTGCAACGGAAGTCAGACTTACTAGTAAACCTGAATAATTCAGCACTAAATCTCTGAATATTGCTGTAGTTTTCTATTGCTGATGTTCTCACAAAAAAAAAAAAAAAGTTAATTTCAAATTGTAACTAATGGTTTTGGAAAAATAATCCTACATAAAATTACTTTACTACAAATATTAAATCTTAAGAAATTTCAGATCAATGAATTGGCCAATAGACAGCTAAATTTATATTTAAACTGTTTGGAAAAAGTCATTAAAAATCTGCAAAAAATTGTGAAATAATCTGTTGCTGACAGAAAAATTGTTTAAAATCCTCCTAAACATCTCCCAGTATTCTAGTAAGTTGTTAAATAAAACCACATTGCTAACCATTGACTAGGAATACAACATGCCTCAATAATAAAATGAAGAGATGCTGATGGGAGCAGGTGATTTATTTTGTAGTAACTGTTACTATGCACTTTTTTGATAAAGCTTCATCTGCTTTGTTTCAGCTGGGCATCTTCTAAGAAGTATTTGCAAGACAATGTTACCAGGAAGGTTTCCTTCTCCTTCCTTTTCAAGATTATTCACCCCCTGTGGTCTGTGCAGGAGACATAATTTTTGTAGCATGATTAGAATTTCAAACTGTACGGTAGTCTATATGAAAAACCCAACAACTTCTGTGTATTCCAAATACTGTTACTTAAATATGGATGGATGTTGGAAAATGTACCCAGGGACCTTTTATCCGTCCCAGATTGTAAACCTACTGTGAAGTGATGGGATGCGTTTTTCTCTCCCCCCTCCTTTTTAAAGAAGCAATAAAACTGTACATTAAAAGACAGGAAGGACATTACCGAGTTACAAAAGAATGCCCCCTTCGTCAATAATTTGTAAATGTAAACAAAAAAAGTTCAAGTAGAAAAGCAAACAAGTGTGCTGCTGCTCTGAATAGGTTTTCTCACCCCATGCGGGTAGGGCAAAGTTCTTTACAGGCGCCTCTTCATGGTGGCCATGAAGTGTCTCCAAAGAGCCCTGGTGCTCTACCAGATATCACTGGTGAAGCTGAGCTCCTTGGCCGACAAAGGCAGCAAGGGGCTGTTCCTGTGGAACTCCTGGGCGTCCTTGACGGCGTTGTTGAGAGGTAGCTGTCCGTTGAGGAGCGTCAGGGGGATGTTACAGTACGTGTGGTGGTTGCTGATGGAGGCCAGGGGCAGCGTGGCCGCCGACACGTCGCACTCGTAGCCGCGGCAGAAGTGCCTCGTGTGCGCGGAGTCTGCCGGCTGGAAACCGCCCAAAGCCGCCCGCGACTCCACCAGCGTGGCAGAAGTGCCCGTGACGGCAAGAGAGGGCACAGTCTGGAGGTCTCCAAAGAGGCCCTGCTCTGCAGAATCCAGGACCTGATGCCGCGACACCACCTCCTTTTTCTTCCCTGGCATTTCAAAGACTAGGCGCTTCCAAAACTTAGAATTCAGTTTGCTGCTTTTTGGTCCTTTCCACTTGACCACTGAGAGAAGTTTGATGGTGTGCTTTAATGATTCCACTTCGTGATAATTCACCTTCCCTTTTAATTCAGTACACTCAATCAAAATAACTTTGATTTCTCCACTGACTAGCATGTTATGGAGTCTGTTTTCCATCTCAAAAATACTCCATCCTCTCCTGAGAACATAGTCTGGAGTTAACACGATAATGAGTCTTCTGCTTTGCTCAACACATCTTGTGAGATCTTCAATGTAGGCTACAAATTATAGAAAGAGAGAAAGAGTAAAGAATAAAGAAGTCTATTGTATTAAAACATCAGGCTTGCAATCAAGTATAACAAAATCCTGCATTTTACTGATCCACACCATTTAAAACAACGGGCATTTCAATATACTCCAACAAAAATAGGATTGTGTATCACAAAATATTTCTATTTATGGAGTACACATAGGAAACTCCTTAATAGCACCCTCCATCCTTTGCTATTTCCCCCTGTTCATTGCAGCAGGATGACATTTACATAACACCCTTGCTGTGTAGGTGCATTAGTGAATAAAAACACACAGTTCACTTAGTGAACAAAATACAGGTTGAAATCAATGCAATGTTTGTGTAAATTCTAACATTAACATTGGTCATGATTAACACTGTGCTGAGGGAAGCAGGCTCTGGGGAGTGGTTCCCGTGTTCCAGATGCAAAGACATGAGAGTGCTGCAGGGTGTATGAACCATAACTTGCAAAAGCTCAAAAAGAAATGAACCCTCATCACATGCAGAACTTGTGTTATTGCATAGAAGCATCATGGTAGCTTTTTCTTCTTTAGGCATTGACCACAAAAGCATAAGAACATTCTTTGTGGCTCAGTGGTCTGTTTTAATATCACAAACCTGTGCTTCTATGTACCCCAAGGTATTAACAGAGACTTCACAAGTGACAGGAACAAATGGAAAATTTAAACATATTGGAAGTATTTATTTGTTGAGACATCAGTGACAAAGAAAATAGTAGAATTCTTTTATTCATGCATGCCAAGTAGTTGCAACTGATCAGTGTAAGCAGAAATGCCAGCCCCATCAGCAGCTCCATGATGCCAGTTTACTGAACTTCAAAATATTTGTAAAGTTGGACTTTGATCCCTGAGCTTCACTTATCCCAGGGATGGTAGGGAAGAGAAGCCAAATACACTGGTCTGACATGGAACAGGATGGGAAAGAGATCTACTTACAGACCTGATCCAAAACCCATTCAAATGAACAGACTTCATTCCACAAACTTCAATGGGTTTTAGGTCAAAACCAGAAAAATTAAATCCCTTGAACAAAACCACTAAGGGCAGAAAATGTTCATTGGTTGCACAGCATTACAACTGCAAGCTTTGAGACAGGATATCTTTGTGTTTTCAAACTACATGAACCTCTTGACCATGCTGCTGGAATGTGCTGCCTGACCACAGAGGAGAAGCACGTGTTAGAAATGAAGACTTGGACACAAGAGCTGCACAGAACAGATCTTTACTCAGCACAGGGCAGGACCTCTCTTACACATCTGCCCTCTAGCAAGAACAATAATTACAAATAACATCATTAATCAACATCTGTTACTGCAAGACTCATTTTATAGTCCCAGGCACCATACCACAGCATGCTTATTCACACCACTTCCAGTAAAGTAAATTGCTACAAAATAGGCCAACAGGAACATTCTAAAATAGCTTATTTTCATGAGGCTGAAGGCATAGTTAGCATCAAATCTGCCTTTACCAATGTTTTATTTCACCACTTAGCAGCAAGAAGAATTTCTTTCACATATGGAAAAAAGAGGCAATTGCAAACATCCCACAGACACACGAAAATTTAAGACATACACATACATTACAAATGTCTATGCAACAATCCTGACTTTTAGTTAATGGTTTATGACTTTTTAATCATGCAGCATTTACAGTTGTTTTTGTTTTTTTGTTTCTTGAAATACTTTATGAGGAAACCCCCCCATTGTTCTGTGTAAAATAGTTAACTCATTAATGAAAAAAATTCAACATTAAAATCCATGGGAGAGGCAGTGGAGCGGGGAGAGAATCAGCAACAATGAGAAAATGATAAGCAGAACTGGTGAAACAAAACTTAAGGAAAGGTAGAAATGTTCAATACAATGGAAAGATATTATCCCAATGTATCAACAGCTCAGACTCTTCATTTTCTTCCTTTCTTTCTGCTCCCAAAAAGAAAGAATTTAGGTGGGAAGCTTCATCATTAGAGGTTGAATCTGCAAGATACAGTAAAACAACAAACTATCATGCATCTTTCCTGAGACATATTCATCCCTCCTCCAAACACTCAGAACACTGCTATGCACAAGACAATTCCCTGCAGGACACAATACTGGGCAGTACCATATGTCCAGAGTAGTGCTGAGCACGGCCATGCATATCCAAATGCATCCAACTGAGAAAAAACACAAACCAACAAAACAAACAAAAAAATCACTTCACTTCCATCTGTTCAAATATCCAGCACCAATCATTTCAGTAGTGACACTCCAGCAATAATCCATTACCCCATCGCAATCAAGAAGTTGTCAGCCTTTGCCTTGGGCAGACAGGGTGGAAAGAAGATGGGAGAAATTCCCTATTTTCTTGGGTGAACATTTCTCTCCTCTGTGCTTCTCATGTCTCTTTTGGATGCCCACCTTCCCTACCGGGTATTGCTACATGTTAGAGCTCTGTCCCCAGCTGAGTCGTGAACACCTTCACAAATTGTCTTGAGGTGATCCCTCAAATTCCATGTTTGGAGCTGGTCACGGGTGGACACGGCCAATGAACAGGGGACTTGTTGATGAGGGTAAAGTCCACTGAGCTACAAGAAACTGGAACCCCAAACTTCCAGCCAACTGGTCCAGAAGTACTTAGTACTCCCACTAACTCTGGCTTGGGACTGCTACTGAAGGCAGGTGGCAATTTTCCTGGAGCCTGTGGCTCCATTGGGTGCACTCTACAATGTGTCAAATTTGCACCACTTGAACATTTCTGTGAAGAAAAGCATGGGGAGACAGATTCCTGTCCCTGGAATTTCCAGCTTTATTTTTCCCAGTGGTACCAATCTGACGGCATAAACCTCTGAGTTGCTAAATCATCTGCTCTCCTTTTACTTTAGAATTGGAGACTTCCCAAAATCCCACAGGTTCAGTTGTCTGTCTCAAGTGTTCACTCCATTAGAAGGTACCAAATCCAAGGAATCTATATTGCAATGTGGGAGGAAGAAAGGGTTGCTTTCACCTTTCCAGCGAGCTACGAAATTATTGTCAGGCAATGGCTCTGTTTCATTTGCAAGAAAAAAACTGAATAGGGACTTCAGGAATAATGTCACCAACTAGTATCAACTGTAAAGATCCAGAACAACATAGCTCCATCAGATAAATATAATTTTGCTGTAACTTCGCTTTTGCTGCAGGAGGTGTCAACTTCAATGAAATTTCATTGTAATGGGAGAAAAAAACATTGTCTTGGCAAAGTCAGTATGCAATTATTCACCTTTAAGTCCCAGGGATTGTATTTTGTCATAAATTAGAATGTAAAACTAAGATGTCAATGTTAGATCGAACCCACTTGTTTTTACTGAAAAAAATACATTTTAAATTTTGACCGTTTTCCCCCCTCCTGGAAACATATTTTGCACTATGGTACAAAGCTCTTCCCAAAATGTTAGCAACTTCCATAGGTAAAAAATTACATTGTGAGTGGCTCTATCAGTAACTTACTTGCATCATCTTCAGTGCAATGCTGAAGAAGGAATGGACAGCAAGAAGTGTTATACCCAAAACCAAACATTGTTTTAGTCTTGCCAACAAATGGCAAGCAAATTTGTCTTGACAGCAAGTATGTGCTCACCAAACACTGTCTACGTGTAACAATGCTGAACTGGAGTTTGGAGCACTGAAGTAGAGAATTTCAAGAAATGAATCCCGTTTGCAATTAAATCATGTGTAACTGCCTATGGAATCCTTAATGAGCTACATTAACCACAGGCTGGAGGGAAACCTAATATGCAAGCAGAATAGAAGCAAGGAAATTAATGAACATTATGGGAACAGAATTGCTTACACAAAGAAATGACTGACTAACCAGATTCAGATGATTTGCAGGAGTTGAGGGAGAAGGAAAAAAAACCACTAGAAATCACATAAAATCCTATGGATATTTTTGGGAAACACGGTTTGCAGCACTACGAGAACCAAAGAGTATCTACCATCAAACCAATGCTGGTTGGTTCCTGGCACTCTGAAAATAACCAGCCTTTCTGTGTTTGGCAGTGTGACCATCACTTGAGAAAGTTATTTATAAAACAGTAATTCAGTCCTGGCTTCCTAGCTGAATAGTTCCCAAACCCTGAGTCTGATTACTTTATTATAACACCAATGATTTTGTGTCTTGCTTTTCCTATTTATTAAATGTGTATTGCTTCTCTTAGCTTGGACCAGAACAGCTGAAACACCAAGCAGAGTAATGGCCCCTTCCCAGACAGAGCCCAGTCCCAGGATGAGCTGAGGGACAGCTGGTGAGTTTAACATAAAGAAACAAATAATGCAGATTAGTGCACTACAGGACAGGCAGCACTTCTGCCTTTTGTTCATATTTATTCCTCTTTCAGCTGACATCCATGTGTATCCCCACTACCCTCACCCATGCCTGACATTAAAAGTAAGATTCATACAGAGCAGACAACCAGGGACTCCTGAAAGGAGTTTGTGGAGCTGGATACCAAAGAAATGGTACTCTATAGTTGACTAAGGCTCCTTGGGAACCCCAGACACATGGTCCCACCAGGTTTTCTTCATGCAGGAGCTCAGGAAGCTGGAATTCCCCAGGCAAAAACCACACAGGTGGGCAGAAAAAACTACAAAGTGCCAGAACTACAATATTCACTGTTGTGTGCTTTTATCACATTACGTATTCATCCCTTGTGCTGAGAACTTCTCATTTTTCAGTCCATCACCATTGTTCTTTTCACTGCCTAATCTTCATACCCTGGGCTGAGCTGGAATGAATTGTTGGTGTTTTCTCTATTCTGTCAAGACCAAATGCACACATGCTTAGAGAACAACTAGGTGATGCTCTAATAGATATGTATTGCTGGTATTAAAAGTCTAACTTGACAATTTTTACCTCTTGACTTTCAGGTTTTAAAATAATTTGCAGAAACCATGGAGAAAAGTACCTTCCTCTGATGTAGTCCTGATTTTAGAAGAGTGATGTGCAAACAGATATTTTTCACTGCAGACATCATCCTTGGCAAGACAAAAAATGGCTTAGGTGAAAACACAACTCGTCCTGTTAACCCCCCACCAACTACTCAATCTCCTCAGGTCTCCTAACCCTGAATTGAAAAATCTCAGGGAACTTGAATGTTTGTTGTGGGAAAGGGTTTGTTAAAAGAGCTCTGAAAATGATAGGGTGAAAATAATGAGAACTGCTCAGGAATTCAGTAAGAAGTGCAAGTGCATCTCAGGGATCCCAGCCTCCTTATGAAGGGTAATGTGTCCAATTACACCTAAATTACCTGTAGGGAGGTGTGTGTGCTGTCAGCTGTGACAGAATGAAGAACACTCATTCTGCTAAGACCAAAGAGCATTCTTTAAGACAGAATAGCTGCTACAGTACTTGCCATAACACGCAACTCAGCTCCTGGGTTACAAACTCGGTCTCCATTGCCATGTCTCCCTGCTGGCTCACCAGTCTTGCCTCCCACAGCTGTGTGGGATTTTGTTCCATCTTGCCAGCTCAGGGCATTGGATCCATCCATGCTGCTCTCAGGCAGCACCAGGAGTGATCACAAAGATCCCTGCTGGCCACTGTGTGACAGTGGGCATTGCTGAGGCCATTAGCATCCTTCATGGTGCTTCTCCCTCCCACTGGCACAGAATGCTCTACTGGGATAAAATTTGTATCCCAGCAGGGCTCAGAACCAACACCTACTGCAAAACATGACTGTGCCCCATCTGATCTGAACCCTGGGATCTGCTTCCCCGTGGTGAAGAGATGGCCTCAGTCCCCACAGCCAGCACCTCTGTCCTCCTGGGGACAGCAGCAGTCGCTCCATGTACATCCCTGAACCAGACACAGAGCTGAAAGCACAGCTTGGACATGTCCCAGGCACAGCACATCTGGCTGTAATCTCTCCCTGGGCTGCACAGGGACATGCAGAGCCCATCACAGCTTTCCCCCAGAGGTTAGCAATGAGCCAGCTGGACAAAAACACAATCAAACTTGTCCCTGAATTTTCCCCAAGTCAGCTTTTTAGGTTGTTTGCAGAACTGCGCAAGAAAATTAATGAAATAGTATTTGACAAATCTATTTTTTGCCTGCTCTCAAATGCAGGGAGCAGCTGCAGGAGCTGCTGCATGCCAGGAAGGAAGCGAATGGTGCACACCCTCCCGTGGCAGCTCCTCACAACTGCAGGGATTGCAGGAAGCACCAGCCGTGCACAGCTCCTGGCTGCACTGCTGGGGCGACACACGCCCAGGTACACAGGATACAGAGGGACACACATCAGAGCAGAGAGTGGGAAACGATTACATTGATGAAAGTAATTTACCCTGAAAGATGAGGAAGTGAAACATGTGAGAAGAGATATTTCCTAAAATAAAACGATAGCTGTGATCAACCCTCCATTTTTCTACAGAAATCTACCCTGGAGAGTTTTATATTTTGTCACATCTGCCAGTTTTTGAGACAGTCACTCAAAACCATGCTATGTTTTCCCCTGAAGTTTCTAGCAGGCCCATTCCACATCACACTGCCTTCAGCAAGCACTGCAAGTCCTTATGAGAGTGGGGAGCATTAGGCAGAACACAGGCACGTTCCCCTACTCCAGGGCACACGGAGAACTCACAAATGCAGGAGGCCGAGCCTTCCCTCCTTCCCCATCCCCTCACCCTCCCTCTAGCCCCTCTCGAAATAAAGTGCTTTCCCCCATATCTTTTTCAAAGCTAAAGCATGCAAATCACACTCATTTCAGCTCCACATTTTATTCTGCCTTGTCATTATGTCTGATTAGGCGTTCTTGAAGCTCCATGTGTTAGAATCAGGCCTTTTCATAACACTGAAGAAGTGAGTTTGAGAGGAGAGAAGAAGGATTAAATCTGTGAATGTTCATAAATGAGAACTGACATTTTCAGGTACCCTACATTTTCAGGAGAGGTTTAATGAATACCCAAACTGATGGCAAGTATTTGCTGAGTGCCTTGCTGACAAAAATAGACAAAAATAAAATACCATGCTGGCTGGAACAACAATTGGAAAAAAGAATCTTATTTCAGAGGAATCTGTGCTTCAGCATAGTTATTATTTAAGAGTTAACTTTAAACTTCTTAGTTCACTGGCAGAATTGCTATGTGTACTTTGCTATATTGTTGGCTATAAAACAACTAGTTACAACAATTCTGTGGTTTTTACCACAGAAAGATGTATTTTCTCTTAATAATATCTAAACATTTTATATAATTTGCTTGTACTGTAAGAAATAAGAAAGCTATGAGCCAAATCCCCTTTCTGTAATTCTTCACTATGGGAGAAAAACTTACACCTTGCAGAGGCAAAAAAAAAAAGTGAATCAGCTCTAAACTAGGAGCTGAAAATGCTTGTGATAAATTCAAGCCCCTGCAAGGTCTTTCATGATCTCTGGTGAGGCTCTGACTCCTCTTTCCCAGTGCTGAAGGGTTCAGAGATCTGTTTCCAGTGCTCTCAAAGGTCAGAGAAGAAAGAGACTCTGACTCCTGGGCCAGGCATTGGCACTTGGCAGCAGTTCCAAGTCTTTTGGCAGGCAGGTTGTAATAATGCAGCTCTGCTCGAGCCATTCCATGTTTGGAGACATCTGCTCCACTACAGCCACTGCTTTCTTCTCTTGTTCATATTTCCTACACAGCAGCACATTCAGAGAGAAGTTCATGTTCTCTTCTATTGTTTTTATGAAAGTGATTTGGAGATGGAATTTTAAAAAAAACCCAAAAAGCGGATTTTTCACAAGGGTAGCACTTCAAACAAATGTGATATTAAAGCAAACATACTATGCATTCAGAATTCATCAACACAATGGATATGATTTGTGGTCTTTTTGACTTGCTCAAAAATGAGTCTGATAGAAGAAATGCCATAACTACCACTAGGAAAGCATTGACCTTTGGAAGAGACATCCAAAGGTGCTGCTGAATCTTATTAGACTTCCAAGTTAAGGAAAAACCCAAAAAACAATAGAAAATATGACTTTTACTTGTAAATCTGCTGCAGAGAAAACAACTAATCACTGAAAAAAAAAATAAATTCCATTTTCAAGCATGTAACAGAGATGATAAAATCCTTTTGGAAAGTTTCCTGCTTAGTTAGCTGAGTTTGATGTAGGTATTTTGGACTTGGTATTGCTTGCAGTGCTGCAGCCTTCCCTCTAGGAAGGTCCAGCTCCTGTTCCCACTGAAATCAATGACAAATTGATTTCAATGGAAATTCCCTCTGATTTCAGCAGTGCAGGAACAAGCTATAAGAGAGATCTCAAATTTGCAGTGCTGAGGAAACTTTTCCAATCTTTGCAACCACTTCTCAAGGTTTTCCATATCTGGTCCTTATCACACAGTCCAGGCCTTTGTGACACATCAGACAGAAGTTAAACTGAAAGGTCAGAAATACTTACTTCCACTAGGGATCAGGTCCCTATCTGGAATGAAGAGCTTATATCCATAGTGCTTTTCTAGAACATCTGGCAGAATTTCAAGTGCAAACTGCTCCTCTTCATTATTATCACGATCTAATGCATCAGGATCCACTTTGGTGTATGAAAGATAAGCATCATATTCTTTGTTGTCTGTAAGAAAACAAATGATGTTCAGCCTGCTGTTTGCAAGAACACTGTAAGGAACACAGGAGAGTACTGGGAAATTGCATTATTCCTTGAAACCACCAAGCATTTCCCAACAAAATGGGGACTTTTCACAGGAACATATAATCTGGCTTCCAGGCAGAAATCTCATGGATCCTTTCAGTTTTCTTCTGCATGCTGAGCAGTAACTCTGTTCCATGTGGTCAGATATGTGCCACAGATGGAAACATCATGGGCAAAATATTCATACAAATACTGAAGTGGCAACTTTTATTTTAAACCTTTACATATTTGTAATGCAATCCTTTAAACTTCTATTCCTCAAAAGTTCTAGGAGGTTGTTAAAGTTTTCAGCCTGGAAAAGTTTTGAGCCCGGAAAGTTTTGAGCAAGGAAAATTTCTTTCCATAAGTAATTGTGAGAAAAGACATGACTTAATTCAAATGAATACTGACTATTCAGAAAACAATGCCAAATACAGAGAGTTCAAAGCTGCTTTTTTTTTTCTCCAGAAAATCCCATGGTTTTAAAAATCAATATCATAATTTTGGATCACAATCCACTTGATCTAGAAGACTTTAAATACTTAGGGATCACATCATAAGAGAGACAAATAACTCCCATAAAGGGCAACATTCCTTCTCCTCTTCTTGCTCCTGCCCAGCACTGGGGCTTGTCTCCAGCTCTGCTTCTGAAACATGGAGCTAAGAGCTCATGAGTGTGCCAGGAACAGAAGTGGTGCCACCACAGAGCTGGGGACCCATGCTGGGATCAGACTGTCTTAGTGACATTTCTCTTTGTGTTCCTCTGCAGTAATGGAAAACAGTATATTGAAAAAATCAACCTTCAGCAATTCAGCCTCTAGGGAAGAGCCCAGCTGCCATTATTTACAGAAAATGAAAAATCAAATAGTTAATGTTGTGAGAAGAAAACTGCATGAATGGAGGGTTTCTGAGTACCAATTATCTGTAAAGAATAGTGCACATGAAAGATAATTACGGCAGTTAAAATTCCTCAATATATTCTGATAAAAAGAACAAATACCTAATCATAATAAAATATATGTCTTTACGACCTTGAACTGATGGTTACTTACAATTCCTGACACAAAGCCAGACCCATAAGGGTCAGAGCTGTAGTCAAAGCATGTGAATAATTACATATTTGTAAAAGGCAATTTGCCTAGTGTCACCATGGCTGTAGGGGTCGATGGAAGATGTCCACCTGGCTTGCTGACATTTCTCTGAAGTCAACAGGCCAGCCAGCTTTGGAGGCCTTTCCAAAACCTGCCACCCTGTCCATAAGGAAGCCTGCCAAAACCTTTTAAGAGATGCCAGTGATCCTGGAGGCAGCATCCCTGCGCAGGTGTGGGAGCTGCAGAGCCCTGACATCTCGGGGTCCCTGAGCCCCCTGCCCCTGCCCTGCCCAGGCTCCTGAGCCCACAGTGCCAGGCTGCAGGATGCTGACAGAGGCAGCTCCCTCGGGCTGCTGGCAGCTCGTGCAGGGGTGGTGCAGCCTCTGCTGGGTCCCCACGAGCTGCCTGCACCAGGGCACAGGAGAAGGAGCTGCCCACATTCACCCACTGCTGGCTCTGGGGGCTCTGGGAGCAGCACTGTTTGGAGCCATTTCCTAAATGGATCCTTTAATCCTCAGTGTCATTTTCTCTAAAAGCAAATGCTGCACACAACACAAGAAGTGAGTGTGTCCAGCATTGCTTACGTGGGGTATTTTTAGAAATAGGAATAAAGCAGATCAGTTGAATTCCAAATCTTGTTTTTTTAAAGAAACACACATACAAGTGGAAAATGACCCTGTGATTGCATCCATACAGCTGAGTGCTCATGGGAGCTCTGTATGATCCCCCTGCATGAGAAGAAACAAACATCCCCATATGTGCTTTGACTTCTGTAACATTCTGCCTCCATCTTTCATCCTGCAGGATCAGAACAAGACACAGAGCTGTGAAAGGTCTACAATTATGCGCTGGGAAAATACGAGGTTGTTTTCAAAATTTATAGGCAGACAAAATCCTCTATGTACTCATGGGGCTTCCTCTAAACAATGCGAAAATAATATTGTTTCATAAATTAAAAAGTGATTGAACCAAGGAAGTTATATGAGTAAAAATGCAGCAGTTTCATGCTGAAAACACAGGATAAACAAATTGAAGCAGGCTGCAGGAAGTTACCACTTCCTGAATCAGGGTGTGAATGATATTATATTGGTACAATCCCAAGGTGTTTCACGTAAAGTACTTCTCAAGTCACATAATCTCACCCTTCCCTTTATCCTAGGTACCAGTATAAATATTGTGCAGCATCGTAGAGTATGGAAAAATCATAATTTTAGTTTTTTCCCAGTCATACATGAGGATTGAGAAAGAGAAACTTTCTTGTTCTCTATTCCTGCTATTTATCACAAAGAATCACAAAGTATTCTGAGCTGGAAGGGACCCACAAGGATGATCCTTGGCATCTGGCACATGAAGGTGAAGAGTTCACAAATGACATGTGAGCCTCTGTAGCAGACTCATGAACAATTCTCCTGGCTCCCTTTTGCTCATGGCAGAGCAGTGACATTTCTGTGGAAAGACTCATTGATCTCAGGGGGCTTTGGGAGAAAGTCTCAGGGCTTTACACTGTTGGGTGCTTAGTAGTTTAAACTAGCAACAGGTATCTCTTAGGATTAATTTCTATCTCACCACTTTGGGTCTCTGAAATACTTCCATTGCATATATTGAGTTTCCTGTGCAACTGCTTACCATCAGCTGCTTCATCTCCTCCAAAGTTCTGTCTGTAGAACAGCATTAACTCTATGTTGTAGCACTTATAGATGGTCACGAGCAAAATAAGCAGAAGAAGGATGGCTCCCAGTCCTCCAGCAAGTTCTATTTTGTAGATCAAATCTAAAATTCGCAAGGAAAGGCAAAAAGGTTATGATCTTTCCAAGCTGTATTTTCTCTAATCCACAGTACAATTCCACATAAAGTTGTGCAACTTCCAATTACAACCACCACAACATCAAAAATACCTAATAATTTTGTCTATTTGCCTATTACTTAATTTTACTCATTTACTCCATGTACTGCTCATCTGAAATAACCATCTGAAATTCAGAATGCATTTGAAGCTACACATGTAAATCTCCTACACAAGAAGTAGTGATTTTACACAGAGGAGTAACCAACTTTTAATGAGCTGGTGGGGTTTGAAACTTCTGCACTGGCAGAGTGCACCAAATGCTGTATGCAGCTTGTGAGGACAGATTGGGCAGGGTCTGGTCCCATGCCCTCCAAATTAGACAGCTTTGGTTTTCTATTTGTGAAGCCTGTGGACAAGCTGATGGGAGCTGCCAAGCCAGGGCTCCAGCTGGATCCCTGGAAAATGAATTGGGCTTGCAGGAAGCCCAAGATAACACAAGAAGCCAGGAGACATCAGGCTGCAAAGAGCCACTTGGTTTGTCATGGCTGCTAACACAGTTCTCACATATTTGTAAAGTTCACATCATACTTTAATGGGACCTAGTGCTAGCTAAAATTTTCTACTCAGATGCTTTTGTTAGGAAACATCACAAGAACTCAAAGAACTTCACAAATGCATCCAGACACACTGATGCATCTTTTACAGCTGGGGAAACAGGCTTAGGGAAGAGAAACAGCATGTTCAAGGTCATTCAGCAAACCAATGACAAAAGGGATAAAACCCTTGGATACCAGTCCAGAGCTCCATCTGATGCAAAGGACTAACTTGAACATCATTGCTCTTTATCCTGAAATGTCCTCTGAAAGCAATATTGCTCCTAACACCACCTGGCATATTACTTAGCCATAAAAGACAGAGGATGACAATTTGACTCTCCCAGCCTGTATTGGTTCAGATAAGACGTCATGAAGATATTTGCTGCTGTGACAAACACAGCCAGAAGTTTCCAAACTCACACAGCTGGGACAAAGTTCTTGTGATCTTTATGCTTCTAAAACTTTGGTCAGAAAAAAATTACTCATATGTCATTTGTGTCACTTTCAAGATAAAAAGCAAATTAGCTGTGTATCTTTGGGGGTTATTTTTGCCTCACCATGCCTTCTATTTCAATAATTAACATCAGATGTCAAGCTATTCCCAGTTTACAGTATCTCTGATGTGTGTCTGGCAAGAAGTCATGGACTAATAGATGGAAAAAGTCTATTATAATAGCTATTTAATCTCTCTGACAACACAGGGAATTCATGGGACTTTTACTACACGGCATGATAAAGCCTGCATCCTCTGGGGGATAAATCTAGGCAAATGGAGAGCAGAGTTGGTTAAAATCACTTTTGAGGGGATTTTTTTTTTTAAATTGTACTGAATCTTTTTTTCTAGGAAATTGAGATGATGGCAAAACTACCAGCTTGGAAGGAGAGAAAATGCTGAGCCTTGCAGCCCACACAGGAGCACAGAGCTGTGCCCATTTTGGTGGGGGGAATAGCAGGGTATTAAGCAAACCCACAAAATCCATCTTGAAAGGCAGAATTGATCAGCTTTTGCATGTCCAGTATATATTCTTCTGCCCCATGAACTCTCCTAGAGTACATGGGAGACATAAGGAGGGAAAAGCTGAGGCTTTTGAGCTCTCCTTATTTCCATTCCAAAGTGGAGGCAATGAGAAAAACCCAGGATGTTCAATTTTTTGCCTACTCTACTTAGCCTTGACATCTAATTCCTTCCTCCTCAAGTGGTTCTCACTGAGACAAATAAGGAAGCAGCATATCCAACACTGGAAAAGAAGCTGAATCTGGTCTGTGTGCTATAAGTGACTGAAAAATAGCAAATAATAATATTGATAGTTTCTAATGTAAAATAATGTAGAAGGACCTTGCCACAATGTATTACACATATTTCAGAGGATCACGGTCTTTAAAATAGCAAAAGTCTCATAAATACCCAATAAGTGAGAGACAACTACATTTCAGAAGTTCCTCATAATTTAGTGATATACCAGTATCAAACTCACACCCCCCCAAAATTAGTTCCTTACATGTCTTAATTAAAGGCAGTCTCCTTTAAAAAAATCATGAAGAAAAGTCATCAAAATATTTACTTTTATCTCAATTCACTACTTCTTGCCACTAAAAGCATGGTCTGACTTTATTCTGTGGTTTCTGACAAGTTATTTATCTTTCAGAACAGTTATATTATAGACTATGTAGACTCCAGTCATGAAATACTGGACTGTGTTTCTGACAAGTTATTTATCTTTCAGAACAGTTATATTATAGACTATGTGGACTCCAGTCATGAAGTCATGAAATACTGGACTGCTTTCAAACCCTTTTGAAGGGAATCCTGAACTATTCCCACAACTAAGGGACAACTGGGTGTATATTGCATTTCCATGTTATTTGAGCAGCAAATATGTTAGGACAGCATGGAGAAAAAAAAAATAAAAGCAAACCAAACCCAGGATTGTCCAGAACTTATTTCTGAACTGCTTGAGAGCAAGTAAAAATGTGGTCTTGAATTAAGTCAGTAAAGAAGAATGTGACAGCAGACAGTTGTGTTCAGGTCTTAGGAGCATCTCTGACTCTGCCTTTGCATTGGTAGCTTTGGGTTTGAAACTTGATTTGGTTCTTTTTCAGGTGAAAACTCCAAAAAATAAAAATAATCCTAAATGATGGCACGTGCTTCTGGGGCTATTGCTACACTTGAGCTGTGCAAAAAGCCACTCCTGTATTCTCCTGAGGGTTTGTGGGGACTGTATCACTAATACAGTTACTAATGTATTTTGCCTGAAACATTTGAAAAGCTAATTTTTCTTTCTTTTTTCAAAGCAAATTATGTGCTAAAAATAACCATCTGATGTCAGAACAAGAACTCTAGAAAGTCTTATACAACATCTGCAATTTAGATTTTGGGTTTATTCCTGTTTTTCATCCAAGCCAGAAAAAAAACTATAACAGAGGGCAGGTCTGGAGACAAAACAGAGCTAGAAGTGCCTCTTGTCAAACACAGATAATACAGCTCTTAAGAGGTAAGACTTTGCAGGGAGGGGGATTTCTCTGACTGAGAGATCTGTGCTGCAGCACATTGCAATAGAAATCCCTTTTTTGACACACACAAAGGATGCTGGTCAACAGCTTTCTGCAAGTCCTGCCCTAAATCTTGTCCCAGCTCAGCAAATACAGTAGTATTTCCTGACTCATGAATATCTACAGTAAAATCTAAGCTGGAGAAAGTTAGGATAAGAAGCAATTAAATCAAGTTGCAGAAAGGAAAAGTTTGGTCAAGTATTTGTGAGAACTTAATAAATAACAAACAGGACAATAGGACAGGCAGTCAAAGGACACAGTAAAATACAGTGGTTATTTTAAATGACACTTTAATAGCCTCGAAATCAACTACTGAGAGTGCCTTAGGGGAATATAACTTTTCTACAGCCACAGTGCAGAGGGAAATGAAATAGTAGCTGCAAAGTGATCCTTTCCACCTCCAAATTCTGTATTCAGCAGTGCTTCTTCCATAATTCCAGCAGAGCCCTGAAATATCTGCATTTTTTTGTTATAAATAAATCGAGCTTGTTATTCTACTATATGCACACAGCAGAACATTTACCAGTGCCAAAGAGATATACTTACTATCAGTTGAATATTTATGAGGGTCAGTGGAAGTAAAGGTAGAATGCTTTTTGCACTAGACACTAATCCTTCATCATGATGACCAGATCCCTTAATTAAAGCTGTGACAACCTGTGTCAGTTTAGATCACAGAATTGTAGAATTGTTTCTGTTGGAAAACCCCTCCCAGATGATTGAGTCCAGGCATTAACCCAGCACTGCTGAGCCCACCACTAAACCATGTCCATGAGGGCCACATGGCCTTCAAATCCCTGCAGGATGGTGACTCCAGCATCCCCACATCCTTTGCCACCTGGCAGCTCTCCAGCCCCTCTGCCCCAGCCTGGAGCTTGTTGTGAGCCAAGAGCAGCACCAAGCACTTGGCCTCGTGGAGCCTCACACAGCTGGCCTCAGCCCATGGACCCAGCCAGTCCAGGTCCCTCTGAAGAGCCTCCTGCATGGAAGTTTGCAGTAGATAGTAGAATGATCTGCTGGATCAACATTCCTTTATTCCAACCTTGCCACAGTGAAAGCACACAAAGGACTGGAGCTTTCAGGTGTGCCTCATGAAAACAATTCTTCTCCTGTTTTGGCAAAATAATTTACATCCAAGAGTGATGGCAGAGGTCTGGATACTGTGTCAACTCTTGAGTCAATCTCCTGTGCTGATGTTCTGTGGTTTCACATAACAGCTTTGTCCCAAGGGTGGAACCTTCCTTTGCTTTCCCAACAATTACTATCTTACAGCTTTTATGTTTTCTAATACACTGTATCTCAGTGTATTGAACAAACAACGAAAGAACTGCCATGAGATACTGTTACACTCCCTTGATAGTGATTTTTTCAAACACAGAGCACAGCAGCACTTTTAAATTTGGCACATTCAAATCCAAACAGTTTCCTTTCTGCTGCAGGTAATCTTTCAGCAGTGCTGCTCTCCATTCAGGAACTCCATTCAGTATCAAGCAAGACAACCATGATGGGGTAATTCTCCATGTATTTGTAGCTCCCATTGCAGGTCTTCATTGCTGATGCAGTTAGAAATCAAAATGCATGGAGACAGCTTAAAGTTTTCAATTTAAAACACAAAGCCAGGAAGTAGAGAAACAAGAGAACATCTGACCTCACTGCCAGGGCACCTGTTCTAAGAAATGTAAGTTTTAACTGGCCTAGTTAGTCAGTTCTGGGTCAAATTCATAGGTTGTTTAGTCCAAAATACCTCCCCTGATTATTAGTGCCTTATGGGTGACTGTATTCCAAGCAAGTGCACCACCTGAAAGGCCAATTTTCTAGACACCAAAGAACAATCCATGATTTTTTTCCCCACAAATGGTAAACTGAAGCTGTACACAAGCACACTTCAGCTCCAAGCAGGCACACAGGAGTCCAGCCTGGCTCAGAGAGGTCAGCAGGACCTTGATGGATGTATTGCTGCTGAGGCAGGTGAGGTCACAGATAACTAAAAAAGAGAAAATTACCTTTTTTGCGCAGAAGAACACTGGCGTGTTTCCGTCCATTTCTGTTCTCCACGTGACACGTGTAGTTAGCCAGGTCTGCCTCCTCCACAGCATCAAAGATCAATGTCAACTCAACTTCTTTTTCTCCAAGATGTTCTCTGAGGAGTCTGAAAGGAAGGATACAGCCTTTTCTTTAACTGAATTAATATGGATGGCAGATTCCCAAAAGCACTATGATTTCTCAGCACATGACAATATTCCTTGGCCTCCTTCACTCCTGGAGAAGGACTTAAAATAAGACTCATGTTGCCTGACAGAGGCTTCACAGAGGCATTTTCCATGACCACCAGAAGGGTTTTTCTCCTGCCATGTCTAGTGAGGAGCTGAACCAAGTGCAAGAAGAGTGGCCATGGGTACAGTGGATATGTGTGGCTTCTTTCTTGGCTCCATCAGAATTAAATGCTAAAAACAATGCTTCTTTTAAAAGAAGCGACAAATATCCATTTTCAAGAAGCAGGATGTGCTACTAAGCCATCAGTGAACAAATTACAGGGCAATTTACAGGCTGGGTATTGTGATACATTTTAATTCAGTGTGGAAAACCAACAAAAGGAGCTGTCCTAGTCTTTGGAATTTTCCTCTATTTTCTGGGGCTAGATCCTGACTTTTAAGGGAAACAGTGTCAAGAATAAGAGCTCTCTGCTCCTTTGAGAGGAAAGAGGAGACGTGCAAATCCCCACAAACGGAATAAAAGTTCTAGCAGACTTTCAGGCCAGAGGTACAGCCTTTTCATGTCATTGTTCTCATGTGAACATTAAAAAGAATGCAAAGTAAATGCACGTTTTCTGCTGCTGACATTAAGTCTAAAAATACAATATCCTATTCTCTCATAGGGCTTATCACTTGCTCAAGAAAAAGTTGCTGCTCCTTTGAAAAGGGAAATGTAATGTCAAGTAAAATCCACCAGATTAATTTGATCCTGTTTGTGTAATGCTGCACAAGAAGGTAAACAGAAAATGTGGGGTGCCCTCACAGTCACCTGTGAACTCCCCACTGCAGTGGTACTTCAGTGAGTCTCTTCTCTGAAAAGACTGCACAGCACTGTGAGGTAAAGGCAGAAATAAAACCCAGGGTCACCAAAAAAGAAATATTTTCTCCCAAGACCAAAAGGAGAAGAGTGGATGGGAAGTAATGAACCAGAGTGCTGCCTGCTCTGGATGGAAACTGCTGCTGGAGACATTCACAACTGTCAGTAATGGCAAACCCCAAGCTTCTCTTTTATAAACCAAAGACATTGTGAGCACACACATTTCCTTATGTACATGATTTCACATGACATCCATGGAACTCCAAACAGACTGAAAACAAATCAAAAGAGAAGTCTGAGGGCATTGCGCTAGACAGTCAAAAATGCAAGCCTGACTGCTAGAAACACATCTCTGCAGTAAGTCAGAAGAGGCATAGGCGCATCCACAACAATTCAGCTTCTTTCACTGTGGCAGCAAAACTTGCAAAAAAGTGAGTGGAAAAACAGTTTAAAAACAGGGGGGTGGTGTGTGTTTGTGTGTGTTGAATTTAGAAACAAAGAACAATCCATGATTTTCTTTTTTTTTTCTTTTTTCTTTTTTTTTTTTTAATTCTGGTCCAGAGTCCAAGTAGTGAAATAATAGAAGAAAGATTAAATTTGCACAATTTCTGGCCAGAAAACAACCTCCTCAGAAAGCCTGGTCCATTTGCATACTCAGCCTAAATCTCACTGGGAGTGAGATGAATCAATTCTCATTTACCTATTATTCTGCTATATCTATATAAAGACTCAGGAAAGCCACTCTGCTGGTAAACAATATGCCCAAAAACTTTTGGTTTACCAATCATGCAGTAAGGAACAATATAATCATTAACAGAGAAGATATCTGGGAAACTAATCTGGAGCATTCTGCAAATGTTCAGATGTTCTTGTTTATTGTAATCAGGATATTTTACTCAGAAAATAATGGAGACAGGTTACAGTTAAGATAAAAGAGACTGTTATTTTTATCTATATCTAAACTACATGTATGCAAGATGAAATAACTGACCCCTAACCTAAATTTAAATAATATATAATCAGCTAAAGAGGAGCATTCATAAAAAAAGAATATTCAATATATTTGGACTGAGAATTCTTTTCTACGTATCTTCTAATAGCAATTTTTAGCAAGGGAAATCTATAGAGTAGGATCTATCATAAAAATGCTGACAAACATTTAAGCATCATGCTGGCAGCAAAATGTAGAAAGCCCTTAGTGGTGTTAAACCTTTCATTCCTGCTTTTTCATTTTTCTTCTTTTTTCTTTTAACATTACTCTACACTTACATTTTTGCCACAGAAATGCACAGCTGCTCACCTGCATTTTTTTAACACACACGCAGCCCTTAATCAATTGCATTAATTAATTGCTGTTGTTAGTTCAGAGAACACAGAAAGTGCTTTTTCATTTTTCTTCTTTTTTCTTTTAACATTACTCTACACTTACATTATTGCCACAGAAATGCACAGCTAGTCACCTGCATTTTTTTAACACAAATGCAGCCCTTAATTAATTGCATTGACTAATTAATTGTTGTTGTTAGTTCAGAGAACACAGAACACAATACAATATCAACAAGTAAGACCTTAAGGGCACAACAGCATTTGGTGCACACCCAGACATGAATCTCTGTCCCTGTCTGAGGTGGGGGAAGCTTCACGAGCATCACTGTCAACACATGCCAGCTCCCACAAGTTGAGAAAACAATAACTCACTCTTTCTGGGTTGCTGAACAAACTGTAAGAGCAATTACGACATTTAATGCATAGCTACATCAATGGTGCTTGACAACTCACAACAAACAGGATGGAAAAAGAGAAATAAAAGGTGGGTGATGTAAAAACAACACTCAGTGCTTTCTTTTCCTTCAGGTTGAAGCATTTTATTTGATCTGAAACAAAACATTTTGTCTAGTGAATAATTTTCAGGTAAGAATATGAATTTTAAAAAAGGAAGTGTCATTACAGAATAGAGATGCTTTCTTTTAAAATTATGCAATGGCTTGGATTTTTCAAATCCTTGATCATATTTTCCCAGTGCTTGTATGCACTAAGTTGAATCTGAATTTAAAACACTTTTACTTTGATACCATATTTTCCCAAAATGTTCAGTCTTTATATGACCAGAGATAACAAGGCCATAAGAAAGCTTCACTTGGGTCTCTCTGCAAGACAGAGGCATTCATTGCAAACCTTTACTAACCTGCACAAGACTTGGGATTAGCAAAAATGAAACTTTCATTCTTTATAAAGCTGAGGATCTCAACTGTGAACAGGGTTATGAAGTCCACTCCCTTCCTTCTATTCCGTGACAACAGCTGGAGATGAAAGGAAAGTTCTGTGTGTACACAAGCACCTCTCCAAAGCAAAGTCGTTCAACTGGCAGCACGACAGTGACCTTCCCTCTCTCTTTCCTGCATTGTGTTTCTTGTTCTCTGCCCTGAATTTGTCTACTTGAGTAGTGTAAGCTTTTCAGGAGAGAGCTGTTGCTTCCACACTTCTCTGCAAAGTACCCAGCACATCAGCTATGGGAGCTGTGCCTGCTGCCCCCAGCACCCCCTCCTAACAGAAAACAACATCCTCGTCTTGTCTGAGCATTTCATAACCATCTCTTGGCTTCTGTGGGTGATAAATCAATCAGAAGAAATAAGGCTGCCATTCAAAATGTCTCAATTCACCTCTTTTCATGCCTCTAGGATGAGTTAAACTTATTCTACTTTAAAAATGGACAAGAGAGACAAAACAAGGACAAACACACTTTATAAGATGAGCATTATTACTATTCAGCGGTGTTGCCTGTTGAAGATCCAAAAAAGTAACTCATAGGTGGCTGAGAGAGCAACATTTATGTCTGAAAATACTTTGCCATGGCAGAGAGCCGGCGTTGAAACTTGCTGTGGGCTGCTTGGATAATTAGGTACAACTGACAACTCTGCAGACATGCTTAAAGACTCTGATTCCTTCTTTAATAACTCTGGTTCAATTTACATGACATTTTTATTACTGCTGTGAAAAATCCAGCTGGCAAGCAAAGTCTCTTCTTCCTTCCCCCCACGCATGTCTAACACCTGGGGATCTTAATTCAAGGGAAGACAAGGGGGCAGCTCAGACAGGGTGTCACTGCCTCCAAGTCCTGCAATATTTTGAGTTACTTTTTACCATGAAGCTTTGTAAAAAGGTCTAATAAATACTGAGAACCCCAGAGCGACACCAATACCACTCTTGGTGAAGTGTGCTTACCAAAACCCAGTTCCATGGATTGGATTTGAACAAGAATGCTCAGGTCACATGCATCCTTATTTTAGTGCTTTCATGACAGCACAGTGAGTGTTAACCCTGCACACTGGGGATGGTGGTTTGTGCTCCCACATATCATTTGCAAACCTGAACTCTCATCATGCACAGAAAATCCAGCAACACAATGGATGGGCACAGCCCAGGGTAAAGACAGCACCATCAATTCAGAGTGCTACTAAATTTGTGAACCAATTCAAGAAAGGGGATGCAGAGTTGAAATGTACCAAAGGAACAGCCCAGGGAGTATCTTGTTCTGGTTGTAACAACGCTGTACTACTCCTAGCTTCTCAAAATAAAATGCCCCAGTAACACCATCGAGAAGCAAACTGATTAGGCAGACATCTAACCAGCAAGTTCACCATGGCTCATCAAATCTGAAACACACATGACAATTTTTAAATACATCAATAAATACATCAGGGTGGAAGATGTGGGCTGCCTCAGGGCACTGACAGAATAATTAGTGCTGCTTAGTTCCCCTGAAGCAGCATACCTGTAGTGGAATACAAAAACAAGAGCTGTTATGGGCAAAAAATAATTTGCAAAAAGTTACTACTTCAGTTGCCATAGCTACTTCTAAATAAAAAAGGGGATGGACTGGGGTACTGCTGCTAATGATGAAGTGTGTTTTGGAAAATGCTGTTTCAAATGCTGGCAGTGATCACAGGAGATTAGGTAGGTGATAAGTAGCTTTGCTGAAGAGAAGATTCAGTGAATTGTGAAGGTCTGTAAACTGAGTCAAACACTTTAATGGAATGAGAAAAGCAACTTGTCACAAAATTAGTTTGAAACATGAATGTGCAATGAGATGGCACAACAAAGGACAAGTAACAGCCTTTTCAAACTCAGTTTCACTAATAAATGTACATAAAGGAAAAGTTTTGAACTGTGCTAAAGCTGGAGCTCTCTTTAGATACAAACCTCAAATTGTCCTGATGCAGAGGAAGAACATGACCAAAATCACTCTGTTCATATATAAACACACCAGAGAGAACACAATGCCATTAAGTGCTGATTACTTACAATGGCAGAAGTTTCCAATAATTGCTTTTTGTGGTCAGAAGCACAATGGCAATATAAGATAAATTTAATCTGTGTGCAATTAAGTGTATCTTAACAACTCATGGCTAAGTGGCTGAACTTCACATTATTGATCAAGTAATAATGCAAAGGGACCTCTCTCCTCTTGCTCTCCAAAATCCCCTTTACAAGAAACAAAAAACTCAGACACGAGATTAAAAAATGTGCACTGGAAAGTGAAAAGACCTTGGCTTTCTTTATAATCCATATTCATTGTATCATAACTGATATTCATTGTATCTATAGGAGCTGGGACCACCTTGCCCACAGTATAACCATAACTTAATCTTTGCTCAGAGAACAATAATCAGGTAATTATTAGGGAGGAGAGTAAGGTGGTGTTAGGTGCAAATTCCATGGAAGTTCATGGGGATACAACTGTGTTTTCTTTACAACTTACATCAAGTGATAACCAGCACCTGAGAAAAAGCCCAGAACAAGCTGGATATTGGACACAGCCACTCCTTCCTCTCCCTTGTGTGTTAAGCCTGGAGGAACAAGCTGGATATTGGACACAGCCACTCCTTCCTCTCTCTCCCTTGTGTGTTAAGCCTGGAGGAGCAAATGCTGACTCTTGAAGGCTCAGGTTAAGGCACACTGAGGGCTGGATCACACGCACACAAAACACATTCAGGAGAAGAGAAAAAGTGTGGTGGCTTTGACAGGAGCCCATTTGTCTTCAAGATTAACAGTGGTGCTGGAATGCATGTCATCTTGCCAAGGCAGGTCCCACGGGACAGCACCATTCCCTTGCAGAATCAACCCCCAGAACACTCAGGAGATGTTTCAGCCTCCAACCATCAGGGGAATTTGGTAACAGATTTTCAGGCATAAGTTACTCTGTCCTTAGTGTCCTCACTACAAAGGACAGGGAGCAACTCACACAGCCCTGGCTCCAAGTCATCCATCACTCTTTGGACAGGAAATGATTTCCACTTTCAATTAAAAACTTGTCAGCTCAACAGGCTTGTGGGACATACAGTATTTTTAATAGTAAATAATTCAAAAAGTACCTGACTTCGCCCTCTCTAATGTGACCTTCTAATTCTTCTATGAATTTTTCCCCTTTCATCCAGTAGATCATGGGGCCTGATTCTCCACTGAATCCAAAGAAAGCTTTGCAGGCCACAGTCAGTGGATTTCCTGAGGATAAAAGGAAGAGAGAAGATTAGAGACTTTGTCATAGCTACTAGTGAGAAAATTATTGTAAGAAATATCAACACCTCAGATAAACCTCCTTACAAAAAACTGGAGGAGGAAAAAAAAAAAAAGAAAGAATAACTATAAACCATGGGAAAAAAAGTGATGTTGATTTGCATCTACAGGAAATAGGTGTAAAATGAAACTCTGAGGTTAGCCATTCATTTTTTAAATGAGAAAAATAGTACATGAACAATGAGAAGGTATGAAAACGGCGAAAATTTTACTGGTTTTTGTTGGGCTTTTTTTTTTATTTGTCTGGCTACAGTTTTCACTGTTCTAGGTAGTCCAGGAATGTGCTTACACTGCCAGGACAGATGATTGTCTGCCTGCAGAAGACAACAAAAAAGAAAAAGAAAAGAAAACAAAAGCCACAAAAACAAACAAAAGAACACAGAAAAACCTCCAACAAATCAGGCAATTTGGAAGAACCATGCCCATTCCCTTGGTATGCAGATACAGCTGCTGCACCCACTTTTCTTTGCCTATTTTACTTCACATAGACGCTCCAGGTTATGGAGCAGGTGTAGAATCAGCAGCTTAGCTGGGAGAACAGACCTCATTTAATGTCAGTGGAGACTCCTGCTGAATCTTTCAGGGCTTCAAGGAAGAACGGAAAGCCTAAATAATGAATTTTACTGTATTTGAAAGAAGTGTTTTACTATGTCAGGTATTCTCTGTTAGCAGGAGACTCTTGGCTGATATAGAACAGGCCTACACTTTTCCAGAAGGGGCCAATCATTTGCTGCACACCACTTGGTATGGGCTAATAGCTTCCCATGATTGACTTGCTGTGCCTGAATTATTCACCTCTTGTCAGCCCAGGAGTGATAACTGGCTGTGTGCACACTCAGAGCATATCAGAGCTGAGTGTTAAAGTGCCTTTGCCTAAGCCCCCATAGAGCTGAGTCAACTGCTTGCACTTGTCTATCTATTATTTCAGTGCCCAATTTAAGACATGTCTAAAGAGTCTGATTAGTCAGGAAGCACAGCACTCCCAGCCACAGAAAATCAGCTGCCTTTAAATTGTTTCCAAGTCAAGATCCAAAATTACAACTGCTTTGAAACATTAGGATACAGCAAGAAAAGATTTAAAGGCTGCACTTGAGTCTCTGTTTCTCAAATAGCAAAAGACAAAAATGGAAAATGTTTATCCTGAAAATGTTTTCCAGACTCTTTCATTATCTCCATATTCACGATGAACTCTGGCACCACAGCTGGCCCCTGAACACGTGGAGATGCTGGCAGATTACACAACTAGACCAGACATACAAGAAAGAAGAAGGGTGGATATTCAATTATTTGCACATCCTACAACACAGAGAAAGTTCCAAACTTCAGTAACTAATGAAGAGTCTGAAACACTTCTAGGCAGACATTTAATTCCACTACAGGCTCACCCAACCCTGTGAGTGCTGTGTGTCCTCCATAGGCAGAGGGGACAACTGGAGCCTCTGGCTGTATCCACCTCACCTTTTCCCAACGTGCTGAATGCCTGCATGGTGTGAGGTCTCTTTGTCTGCTTGCCTTGGAGTCACGACACACATCTTTTTAAATACCACTTGGTGATTCCTAGCGTGTGGCTGCTCAGTCCGTGCTTGATATTAATGGAAAAAGACATTGTAGCAATGTGAAAACGAAAAGGATAGACGAGGTCTATCAGCATTGACAGTATTTGCCCTTTTCCTGGCACACCATGCTGGACATTAAGTGTTACAGGCAAAATATCTTACAGCATGTACTTTTCCTCAAACCAGCAGATGTTTACCTAAAAAAACAAGCCCTGAGAAATGAAAATATTCCAAGGAGAGTCTAAGGTTTCTATACATGCAGAGTAAATACCCTGAGGTAATAATGTCTGGTTTGAAGAAATATGAAGTTTTCTACGCAGATAGGAAAACTTAAAAACTCCAGCTGTTGGTAGACAGCTTCTGTAATAAACAAACCCAATATAAAGCATCAGAAACCTTTACCATGACAACCTGCATGCTCTGAATGTGCCTGGGCAGATCTATTTCCTAGCTTTGCCACCAGGGAAACTAGCAAAATAAACTAATACCATGAACAGAAAAATCTGGAGTGAGTTTGTATTCACAGTCCAAAGTTTGGAACCAACAACATCTGAAAAACCTTACAGTTCATCTCATCTGCAAACCCATCACTGATCAGAGGGTGGCATGAACAACTTTTCTCATGGAACAAATAATTTTTATCTCAGTAGCAGAATAATGCAGGTCTGGGTTGACCTGATCTGTCCTGGAATGGAAAGAACTAGGGGCTTGATGATACTTCGACCTGATCTGTCCTGGAATGGAAAGAACTTGATGATACTTGAATGGCCCATCCAAACTCCAACTCTCACCTGCAGTTCTGATGCTCTTCAAGCTGGTAAGGACATCTCACTCCTCTATACCTTCTGAAATAGCTTCTGGTTTCTAACTATCATTGCTCCTTTTGCCTCTGGGATGGGGACACCATCAGAAAGGTAACACTGACTTCCCTGCAGAACCACTTCATCTCCCAAAATAAGCCTCCATATGGAAAAGTAAGGGAGATTCCTCCCCTCCCGCTGTATCACCACACAGCCACAGCAACAAGCTGTTACTGCTGGTTTTCAGGGAACTCCAACCATCCCCACCCAGAAAGGAACATTCTCCCCCAAGTACTGCATTACTAAAAATGAGTCTGAATTCTGTGGTCCCTAAATGTATCCTTCAATATATGGAGAAATAGGCACTGAGCATGGAAAGTGCCCCTTTGCAGGTCCTGGTTTTAGGGCTGGCTTCAAGCCATGCAATATTACACTGAGCCACAGTTCCAGGCAGAAGGAAGTAGCAGGCAATTTGTAATTCCAGAAATTCATCTTGTGTAAGGCCCAAACTTTTGCACATTATTACTGCTATTCTGCATGACCTTCAGTAGTTCCACTACTAATTGGTCTTATTAAAAAATATTCCCTTTGCATCATTTAATTAACAACATCAAAATTCCTGGAATGAATAGTATCCTACAAGTTTTCCATTTACAGATGGATTCTGTTCAGATCAGACAGACATTTCAGATGCCTTTACACTTAATAAAATAATTAGCTGAGGAACAGAGAAAGTTATTTGTGAATTTCTAATGAATCAATAGTTAAGAGAGTGTTTGAAGAAACACGGAAAGAAAGTAGAAAAGCTTGTTTGCAGACATCACTGTCTCCTGCTTTGCTGGGGTCACCTTGATACAGTAAAGGACCAGGTTCAGCAGAAATCTCTGGTGTAGCTTTTCTCCCTACCTTGTCAGTCAAGCAGGCTTGTTGCAAACTCCCAGCTGATAAGACACAACCACTGGCAGTAAAAAAATTTATTGCTAAATCTCATTGTACAATTTTCGCCTGCCCAATTTCACAGTAAATCTGTGTGAACTCCACCATACATTCAAACAACTTTTTTCTGGCAATGAGAATTCCACAAAAAGCAATTATTCAAGCCCAAGAGCTGCCTGATGGTGGTAGGAGTACTGGCTAATGATGGAAAAGGGTCTGCAAAAGAATTTAGTCAGGAATGGTTCAGAATGTGCTTAATGCAGGGCCAGCATGCTTTGACAGAGAATCACAAATTCTGCAGCACAGTTTCTCTTGAACGAGACATGCTTCAAGCATAAAGTAACTGAAGCTTAAAATACCTAAAGTTGTTCTGTCTTTTAAAAACTTAAATGCCAAGGCTGGATGACTGGCCAGCATGGAAGGCAAAGGCTCTTCACATCTGGCTTATGCCAAGGCATTTTTCTGGAATTTTTTTTTTTAATGCAGATGGATAGTTTGTTCTTTTTCACTTGTTTTGCCCAGGCAGGTGTATTTTGTAGCTTTGAATCCCACATCAGAGAATTTGCTTCCAGCAAATCAGACCTTCACTCACAGAGCACACCATCTCAGAGCAACCCCATCAAGCAGCCAAAGTATCTGTGAATCCCTGGATGCAGTTTTTTCCTTTGTCTTGAAATATGAATTTGTTTTCCTTTTCTCTCGCATTTTTGAGCCAGATATTGCTCTCAACAAGCCTGAACTGGAGCAGGTGGACCTTCCCACCTAGTGGCAGAACTGACTGAAAATGCCTAAGGTCTCCCTTTGTGCTAAGCAGCACCAAAAGTCAGACCTGCACACATTGCAAGCTGGATTTACATCTTGCACTCCAAAGGGGTGCTAATCCCCTGCTTTCATCTACTGCAGGGCTGTGTGCTGCCACACATGGCAGGGCAGATGAGTGTGCAGTGCCACCAGAGGGTCAGCCCAACACTCCAAGTCTCTCTTATCCATGTATTTGCATATTGGAGCTCCTCTCTGGTAATGGTGCTTGTGTCTCTGTCCCTGTGAGACTAGGAGAGAACTGGGTGCTGCCAAAGGAGCAGCTTCCCACTCGACACATGCAGAGTTTTACAGGCACTTCATGGGCTTTGTTTCTTTCCTTTGCTGAGACAGAGGACAGCAAAGGCAGGTTACTTATCACTTCTCAGTAAGTGTATTCTGCAGGCTGTCTGTAGAATCCAAGCTGACTTTCCAGGCTGTGAGCTTTGCAAGGCAAATCACCATGTCACTGACAAGAACATTATTGTTCTAATATGCTTTACAAGTGCTAGAAAGTGGCCAAAGAGCAGCAGAGTGATTTAAATGCCCCTGGCAAGGCAAGGCTGGGTTGTATACAACCCTGAAGTAAAGAACACATTTCCTTTTCTTTCAGAAGGACATCCTGGATAAGAAGATATGGGAGACAGAGCTTATGCCTGCAATTTATCCACAAAACAAATGTCAGGGGCAGCACAGACCTTGACTCATGAAAAACAATCTCTGTGTGTGGTAGTTCTATGCAGAGAGTGCCAATTGTCTCCAAGTGCCTTGCAATGACATCCTCTGAGCTGCTCTCCTGGGCTGGGCATGACAGCAGAGCCAGCAGCAGATGGAGGGGCTGCAGCCCAGCCCAGAAATGGCCCTGCCTTGGCTGGCTGATGCTGACCAGGCTGAGCTGCTGCTGGGCATGTGAGGTGGCCACGGCAGCAAATGGTGCCCACACAAGGTCACTCCTGCAATCCGAGCCCGGCCCTGTGGCTGAGCTGCTAAGCACAAACCCCTCTCCAGGGCTCACCACTGCCCTGGAGCAGGCTGCAGTATTCGGCAGGGGCAGCTGAGGCTGTGCTGGGCTTTGCTTGTGTCACCCAGCAGAGCTGATCCCATTTCCCACCCCCTCCCAGTACAGACCTGCAGGACCACTCACACATCAGGGCCTTCAGCCTCTGTTCCTCTCACCTGCTTGTCTGGCACTGAAATTCTTCACAGATTTACCCACTACTGAATTTAGGCAAACCTTCACAAAAACCACAGATGCATGATCCCTTATTTTCCCCGGCCATATCCCAGCACCACTTGCTCAGAGGTTCCATGCTTTGCTTTTTTCAACAAGATCAATAAAGACAGAGCTAATTACTGTACATGGGCTTCTCTTCCCCCCTCTTTTACCTGTAGATTCTACAGAATACAGGCCTAGCTGTGTGCTAAACCACGCTATCCCATTTAGATAAAAGTCTCATGAAATTCAGTGACTACTTAGAGAATTACTGGATCCAGTGAAAATACAACATACTCAAACCAAATTATTTTCCCTTATAAAAAAAACATAATTACAGAAAATTATATAATATTTCAAAATTCTATTCCAGCAGCCAGTGGATTCATGACTGGATATGAGCCTCCCAAACATTTGCATAATTAAAGCTCAGCCAGGAATTAATGAACTGAAAGCATTTTAAAGAAAATTAAAAAACCTGCTTTGGATAGTGATAATAATTTTCTCAATAAGAAAAATTTATAGTGAAATCAAACCCAAATAGCCTCCAGACATTCATTTCATAACAGTTGGAGAGCATTTGAAAGCACACCCATATAATATACATTTTATTAGATTTAGTCTCCAGGTTTTTAAAAGAAGTCTAGAAGGAAACTAAAGGAGGTGCTCTTCCCCTAAGCAAGGCCCTGTGCTGTGAGCTGCACATGCAGTAATATCCTGGCAGCTGTAATGATGTGTAGGAAAAATAAATGGCAGTAGCACATAACTTAGAGTTAGCTGGCTCTTCACTCATATAAGAACTTTTTGACAAAGGCAAGTCTTTGGCAATAAAAAAAAGACTGGCAAAACTTGATGAGAAAAATGCAAGAAATCTTTAGGTCTGTTTTTTTTTTTTTTTGTTCTTTGTAGTTTACGATCTTAATTTTAACTTTCTTTCTTGCTCTGCTCTTATTTCTTATGCCCTGAGACATCAGAAAACACATAGCCATGAGATATTTGTGCTTTTCTGTCTCACTCAAGTGAGCAAATAGCACATATAAAAAGTAGGATAAAAATAACACTAACAGAGAGCAGAACTCCAAACACAAAACAAAGCAACTGAGCCTCTAGACAGTTTGTTGCCAAGAACACAAGTCAATGCATTTGCTGTCATTCCATACAGCCCCAACTGTTGCTAATTTAAATCACACAATCACCCACTGCAAGGGCTGCTTGTAGGCTTGGCTATTGACCGTAGCTCCCACAGAGAGAGAAAAACAAAACAAAAAACACACACAAGGCTGAAATGTTGCTGATAAAAATTTATCAGATGTTCCAAAAAATGAATCAATCAAATCAAGATCACCTAGAGCAGCTTTCTTAAAAAAAAAAAAAAAAATCCAGAAAAACATCCTAACTGCTAACTCTCCCCCCTGACCCTCAAAAAAAGTTAACCTCACCTAAATCCTGTAAAATCCTTTATCCCATTTTCAGAACTGCCTTGGGGTCAGAATTTAAAATCATAGTCATTGAGAGCTCAGGTGTAACTGAAAGTCAAGGATTTTATCTTTCAGTTATGCACCTACAATGAAGACAGATGCTTAGTGGGATTTCCAGGAGCACCTTGACAGCTGCCTTGTGCTGGCTTTAACTTGTGCTCAATGCTGAGGTCCTTCTGAAAATCTCATTTCTGTGCATTTTGAGGCACAGAAGAATTATTTAAGAGAAATGCCCTGCAGGTACTTGGAAAATGTCCCCTTGGTGTTGGGGTTCCAAGGGCTGGGGCAGCCCAATGGCAGCAGAGCAGTGACATCCAGAATAAGGTGAACTAAGGTACTTGCCCAGGAAACTGAAATGTAGCCCAAGAATGACCATGGAAAATTCAATTCAGGGGCAAGCTGGAGAATTGGAAACCCCTCAACTAGCAAGTGGCAGCAATGTGAGGGGTAGGATCCTCCTTCCCCTCTAGCCAGCAGATTGGTGTGAGGACACAGGAGCATCTCTTTGTGGTCCATCTCTTTGTAGCTCAAAGAAAGAATTGGCTGTTCCTCCTTTTCGCCATGGGACAGCAATCTAAGGAAGCAAGTGTTCCCCAAACAATTCCTGCTCTTCTCTCAGAGCAGTGGTAGAAACTATGGCTGTGGTGTCTTGAGGCCATGCCTGGGCCAGAGAGAGATGATTTGTTCCCTTATTCTGGAGAAAGTAGCTTTGATTTTATAGAGTCCTAGAGCCTCAGAATGTCCCTCCCCCTGTGTTGCCCACAGTGGTGTTTGGATATAAGGCACTATCTTAGGAGCTCAGAACAAGATCTTAAAAAACCCATCCTGAGAGAAAAGCTTTGCTCTTCTTTATTGCTTATCTCTTTTCTTGGCTGTGCTAGAGCCAAGAAGGAAATTAAGCTGCTCTCCGCAAGGTCTAATGTGAAACCTTGGCCACTTCAGCATCAAGATTGTTATTTGAGCTTTTGTTCTAGTGCCAGAAACCTTTACATGGCCTTCACCTCTGCATTAACTAGAGAAGGTTATAGCCTTCATCTTCTCTCCCCTGGCAAATCTCCTGCTACCACCCAACAAGGACCCAGGTAATTGTGATTGTCTGCAAGTGTGATGGTCTAATTACACAGATGGGCAGGAGCCAGAGCAAAGGACTGTTCTTCAGAGATGTGCATCTGCTACCCCCAGAGCACTGAATAAAGCTGTGCCTGCAGCTGGCAACAGGCTGAGGCAAACCCTGTCCCCAACACCCTGACAATGTTTCTTTTAAGGATTTTTAAAGGGATGCTGTGTGTGTTCTCAAAAGCTCATGTAGCAATACCAAACAGAGACAAATACAACAGAAGAAACTTGCTGTCGTCCAGAATGTATTTTCAAATTCAGAAAAGACACTATTTCTCCAGCACAGGGTGACATGAACATGGCAGCACTTTGCTGTTATTTCCCACTCCAACACCCAGGGGAATACTGGCAGAGGGTTCCCAGAGCAGGGTGATACCTGGGAAGAGCTGATAGCTGCCCTGAGGGGGCTGTTGCTCTTTGAAGTCAGAGAGGTTTTTCTCTAAGTCTTCCACTGACTGCTGAGTATTACAGATAGAAAAGGCTGAGTAAAATTTTCTCTCTGTTTGGATAATTGTCTTCTACGCTGCCTTGTTGAGAATGAATATGTCTGAGCTAATTTCTTTTATTTCTCTGTCAAAACCATACCTCCTTCCTTAGCTGATTCATTCTTTGGGCTAGGGCTCAGAAAAATACAATAACTTACATTTGTCAGGAATCATCTTGACTGAATGCTCCTCCCCTCAGCCCTTAACTCCAGAGTCAGCCCTCCTACAGCCTGAATCTCCAATGCTGCATCTGTGTTGAGTCGGGAATGGACAGAAAGCTTCTTCTCATGGGTATGGTTTGTGTACTTTGGCATTTCACTGAAGGCCTCTTAATATTTTGCCTTATATGCCATAGCTGCTCCATTTCAGTACAGTATTTCTCAGAAACTATTCCCTCCTCTGAGCTGTGCAGGTATCAGGCAAGAGCCTGAAAGCAGCACTCCTTTGGGAAGGTTAGGACAGATTTGTGCTCTGTGCTATCTATACTTGTGTCATTTCCCATTTCCCACAAAGAATAAGCTCACAGCTGAGCCCAGAGAATGAGCACAGACCCCTGCAGAACACTGCACTTTGAAAACCAGGATCCCTTGGGTAGTTACCAGCTAAACAGACCTAATAACCCTCACTATTCCCAAGTGCCAAACAAATTAGCTACACAGACACTCCCACTCTACTTCAGTCCCTCTAATGAAACCCTCTTTAAAAGCCAGCTCCACACAGAAACACAGCTCTGTTTGCAAACAAGTTGAGGTTTTCTTTTTTTTTCCAGTGAGTTGCTGATTGTTTCTTATTTTCCCAACAGACAGAAAATACATTAATTACTTGTAATATTGACTCCTGTAGTTTTTCAGCCCTATTAGATTTACTGACCCCTACCAATTTTCTGCTCAAGCTGTTGACCTACTCAGAGAGCTCTTGTCCCCAGCCACAGAAAGGTAGAGCTCAGCTGCCTTTCACACTCCTGAGCAATGATTAGTGAACACACCCAGTTGTGAGAATAAAAGGGACAAATTATGGCCTCCCTAAATCCCGGGAGGGCTGCTTGCACATTCCCCTGGCACTATGCCTGCCCTGCCTGAAAGCAGCATGGCCATTCCCAAGGCTGCCACAGTGGAGGTCCTTGCCTGTGCTTCACCAAAATAGTCTCAAGCTCAGGTTCAACAGTGCAAGAGGCAGTGCTAATGAAGGTCACACTTCTTCAGTGAGGCTGGCAGGGGACTGTTGCTCTTCAGCTGCTGTCACCTTTGACAAGGAAGAAAAATCTGCCCACATGCCCATGGAACAGCAAACCCATGGCTGGCAGAGAATTTGCTCTGAGCTGGGCTTGCAAGGGAAGACACAGCCAGGGGAACCCCATCATTGCTGCCTGGCAGGATTAGCCATGCCATGGCAGCAGCTTGCTTGTCCCCGCTGCCCACAGGCTTGGAGCAGAGCATGGGGCGGCCCTTGGTGGTTCAGCCACCACCTACTGCCTCCCCTCTTCACAGCCCATGGAGCCTGGGCCACCTGTGCTGCCACCATGCTGGGCAGGCACTCAAGCTAACACATCTTTCATAATGGGTTAAAAAAACCTCAGCCCTCTGTGCACAGCCACTGCTGAAGTGGGCCTGGCCCACCAGGAGAAGGGGCCTCAAGCAGCCTTGCCCCCTGACACTGCCTGCCCTACTTTTGTGGTTGGCTTTAGATGCAAAAGAGAGGAGATGTGACAGGCAGTTTATGGGAGATACTGATTGCTGGCACCCTGCACTTTGCTTTTGTCATGCCAAGTCATCTGCAAGCTGCTCAGAGCCTCTGTGATGGTGCTCTTTGCTTGCTCACATGGAAATGAAGTGAAAGCCAGGCTGACATGCACGACTGTGCAGAGAAGCAGACGCAGAGCCTGAGTAGCACTTGCACCAGATCTGAGCCCCTGAGCCTCACCAGCGCCTGGGGAAAGTCTGCTTCATAGAAAGAAATTTCACTTTGTACAACATGAAGACAAGGTTCATGTAACCTCAAACCCAAAATAAATCAAAGGTGTGTGAATTGTCCAACAGAATGCTGATGCCTGCCCTGCTTCTGTCTATGCTTTTCCTTGCACTGTTCCTGAGGCACTTCGCAGGTAACAAGTCACCACCCTGATGGTCACTTGCCTTTAGTGTGAGCCAGCTTGGTTCCTAGGCAGGGAAAGCTCAGTGTCTGGCAGGGTGTGAGCAGGACTTAGCTGCTGGGACAGCAGCTTTGCCAGGGGCTGGTGGGCTGTATCAGGGACTGCAGACACCTGGTGGTGTGTATCCATCCATCCATCCATCCATCCATCCATCCATCCATCCATCCATCCATCCATCCATCCATCCATCCATCCCAGACTCTGTCTCTCTCCTCATCTACTCCTCTATAAAAGGAAAGTGACTTTTTTGCACAGTTGTTCCAATACATCTCTCAACCCACAAAATATGAGCTGGGGTAACTGAGAGAAACACCAGAAGTACAAGGATACTCTAAGTACAAGATACTCTAAGTCATTCCAGAGCATGATGTGACCCATTTTAGCTCAATCAGAAGTATCTTAACTCCCCCACAATATTTTCATTTTCAATATGCTAGATTTCTAGAAAAGTCCAGTTTTTCAGTGATGGCAAAGTATTCTCTCAATAAGATGAAAATATATCTTTAGTCCCTAGCAGAAAAATGCACTGTTTGCACTTTGAGACCACAGCTGAACAGAAAGGAAGAGAAGCCTCGTGGAGACAAGTTCACACAATAAAGCTTTTGGTTGCAAACAGACTCTGAATGTTAAGATCTCAAAAACATGATCCCTCTTTCAGTGACTTCAATTTCACATAAAAACCTGAGTAGTGAGACCTGCTGTGGTCCCAGGTGACAGATGGAACCACTGTGAGTCATATCAGTAGCTTACTTCCCGTGCACAGACACAGAGGTGTAATCAGCAGTTGATATCGGGTCCCTCCCAAATTAAAATGTGCTCAGATGTCTCCAACTTGAAAAAGAGGATAATAAAAATCTCCCAAAGAGACTCATTTAAAACAGAAGTTATTCAATTTTCTTTTGTTTTACACCAGATGTGCTCCAGACGCGCAAACTCAGTCTCTAAAGATTTTCCTGCCTACTACAGTCTCCTCTTCTCATCAAAGCACACCAGGTAAACATTTCCTTCCTCCACATCACTAGTCACCAATACAACCTTGTCATTTCAATTTCTCACATCTCTTCTTTCCCCCTGCCCTACATCTCTGCAAAGTCTCATCTCTACAGCTTATTGCTATTGGCTACTAATATTGAACAAAGTGTTCCCAATTTCAAACACAAGGAAAAGAAAAATCAGTAGCACAAAAAAGAGAAAATTAACCATGGAAACCGTTCTACCAGGGCTGGCCAGGTTCTTTAGGTTCAACACCTGAATCTGCTGCTTTACAGAAGCATGGATTCACCTGCTACTGCTATCCTTCATTTCCTTCAGAGTTTGTTACACTGAACAATCTGTTTCCAAACACAGGAAAAGCACTGGGGCAGGTGCCAACCTGAGCCTCCCCACCCTCCTGAACAGCACAAAAGTGTGGTTCTGCCCCCACCATCTTCCTCAGGTTTACTACAGGCACATCTCCACACCCTGCCAGGAGCCCAGCTCCTGTTTCACAATAAGCAATGATAGGAGATGTGAATCATCCCCTCAATCCTCTGTCACAGGCACACAAGATGCACCTCTTTCCCCTGCTCCTGCTGGAACTCCAGCAAGCTGTTCTCATAGCAGGTTTTCACTTTAGAAAGCAATTTGTCAGTACAAGTGATGCTTAAATTTTAAAAGGTAGTGACTAGTGCTGGGATTCAGAATCTCAGTCCTGACTCAGGCAGACCAAATCAGGCCGCTGCCTCTTTGGATTGAGGGTTGGTAGCCAAAATTCCATTTTGCTCTGATTGCTAGTATTTAAAATTTTAGTGTGTTAAAAATGGCATCTCAGGATGTCAGTGCACAGACACAGCCTGTGTTTGAGGGCACTTCTGAGAGCACCAAAGCACACAAGGCCTGGTTCCTGCCTCCAGCCATTTGGCTATGGGACAGAGAAGGAAGACAAAAGAAAGCAGGTTTTCTACTGGGACAGAGTCTCTACTTTACATGATGTTTTTCACAGCCAGAAGGCTGCTTCTTACCACTCACCCATGCAGGAAAGCAAAGAAGGGGAAAGCTATGGGCTTTGCTTCAAAGACAGAAGCAATTGTCTGGTTCCATTGTACCACAGACTGCTTCTAGAATCTGCTTTAGGAGGCAGTGAGGAAAAGAAAGCTTGGCTGCATTGTGGGAGGTTTTGCAGCTACTATCTTTCCTAAGGAGCATCCACCTACCCTGCAAAATGCAATTTCTCCTTAGAGCAAGATGTCCAGCCTCAGAGGATGTGGTCTTATACTTTTGTCCTAGTCCTGCAGAACAGTGCACTGTTCCTTACTTCTTGTCCCAGGTAAACTCAAGCTTTTATCCTAGAGCAGTGCACAGATAATAGATTTAGCTAGCAAATCCCTCAATCCTTTAAATGATGCCTTGCAGAGTTGTATTTTCTTAAAAAGGAAAGGATAAAATTATATGAGAAAAGTCTCACTACAGCTAATATTCACAAAGTAAATGCTACATGCTTCAGAAGATATGAAGATTATTTTTTAAGACATGGACATCCTAGATTAGGGTAGTAGACATGATACTGCTCTACAATTTTGGAAAAAAAACCAAAACCCACTTAGTGATTTTTTTATTTATTCACCTTGTATTTTGCAAGAAAGCAAATATTTGACCTTTGTGTTAACACTGGGGTATTCTGCACATTCCCTGTGTCAGCAGTGGAAGGACACTCTCTGGTGTTGCATGTTGCCGTGCTTATTTCCTTAAACCCTATTACTGCTGTGCTGTGTGAGACACTGACCTGAATTTACCCCATCGAGGTGTAAAATGTGAATGGCAGCTACAGTCTGTGAAACTACACCATGGCTAGGGAACAAGGATTGAACATGATAATGCTCAGGCTGATCCAGGAAGAGATGCCTTAGAAATCTGCAGGAGTCTACTACAAAGCATGCTGCCTCTCAAGCCAATATGACTCAGGCTGAAAACTGAATCTCTCTCCTGCTACTTAATTCTGTGTGGTTTTACTAACATCAAGGAGTTCACTTGTCTAATGCTGGTTTGCTCTTCTGATAGCTGCACTGGGCTCTCTGCTGGCATCAGAGATTTGTAAGGCTTGAACAGGTCATGGAGACCATCTCTCCCTAGCCCTGCTCATAAAGGTGTTCCTACTGACCCTGTGCCCATTACCCAGCACTCTCATGAGAGTGCATTTGGAAAGAGGCTGAGTGTCTGGAAGTCTGGAATGGGAAATGGCCTGGGATCCCTGATCCACTGCTCAGAAAAGCTCTGGAGTAACACTGAAGGCACAAAGAGAGCAAAATGTCCCCTCAGCAGCCATCTACCCTCCTCTTCTGTGGGCTGGTTGATAGCTTCGAGCACCCCTTGGCACCACAGCAGAGACCAGCACCTCATTTTCAGAAGCTTGCAAGCAACATGTCTGTACCAGCCTGCCCAGGGCTTGAAGATTTTTTTAGTGTTGGTTATTTGTTCACTGCATTTTTTAAAGAGGGAAAGAGAACACAAGATTAATAACGTAAGCAAATGGAAACCTACCTTATTTTACTTGCTCCTGGAGAAAATACTTATGTGACAAAGTATTTTTAAAGTAGCAGTTAGGAAGGTATAAGCTACCTGCAGTCCCTATAGTATATAGGGATTATATATACTGTATATAGTATATAGGCACTATATATAGTATATACATTTACTATATATAGTAAATGTATTTTGGAAGATACATACAGCTACATACTCAGACATCTAACATCAAAAGACCCTGTCCAGTTCCCAGGAGAGATTTGTAAATCTGGCAGATCTCAGCAGAGCTGGAAGGCCCTGATCAAGAGAGAACATCATGGTGACAGGAAGGCTTCTGTCAGGATCAATTTACTTTGACAAAATGTATTTAAGAAACCTTGTAGAAAATATTATCCTGTTATATAGATAGCTCTGGCTATGCCAGAGAGCCTTTTGCATACACTTCCCCCAAGGCAGGAAGGGTTTATGACTTCTTTGTCCTCAGTAAAATAAAATTGCAGTCAACATCCTTCTTTTAGCATCCCCCTCTTCTGCACGCTCCCCCTAACCCATCTTAAAATAAAACTTTGGCAGAGTCATCTATCACTATGAATATAAGAGCAGATATTTCATGAAACTTTAAAAAAAGTAATATCCATATTCTTTGCCCAAACATAAAACATGATAGATATGGATTGGTTGCCATTTTTTATGAATCTGCTTAGAGTCCCAGTGGATATAAATTATGGTAAAGGGCAAACTACAAGTTCTACATGACTTGGCTTGTAGTAATGAGAAACCAACCCTGCACAGAGGGTGTCACCAGATGACATACTGCTTCTCGTAGTTATCGTCAGTATCCATCAACTTCCTGTTGGGGGAATTCCCTGCCCTTACCCTGTTTGTCAGAGCCTTGGTAACCATCCAAGCACTTATTCCAGTCACATCCACAGCCAGTGACCAGCTGAAAGGATCCTTGGTTTCTGAAAACTTATTTGGTTTTAAGGAAGGAAGAAAAGGATCTTGCTGCTTTTGCAGTATGTGTGGTTTCTGTCACTCCAGCCCCTCACAGAGGTGAGCCTTCAAGTCCAAGGAAATGAGCTCTGTATTTTTGATGCATCTGTGCCTTTTGCCACGTGTGGCAGCAATGCTTGTGTCATAATGAGGAGTCAGAATGCTGGGCTCCAATCTGGGTACTGACGTGCAGAAACCTAACAGAGACTTACATCAAACTTTAAAAGGCAAACTGAAAAAATCGTCTCATTCAGAGAGAGCATGGCCTGTGTGCCAACTACCACTGCTTTGAGAGATCCTCTTTGCACAGGACTGAGGAAAACAAGCTATTGCAATGTTTGACGTGTTACCTTCCTATCATGAGCAAAGGGCTGCTATTTCACCTTTTCAGACTGCTCAGCAGAGAGACACAGCATTGCTGCCACTGTCTTCCTAGCTTCCTGGTACAAAACTTCCACACAGACTTTTATCAAAAGGAACCTCCATCCGGTGGAGCATATAGAGATTAAAATAGCATCCATATTCCAGGATTCATTCTGGACACAAATGTCCACAGTGCTAGCTCCAAGAGGACAAGTGAAAATGTTACACTGAGGTAAACTTGATGTGATTAAGTCTGTTGGCTTCAGCAAGGGTATCCAATGACAGAAGGGATTAAAAGGGATAGCAGCAGGCAGTGGTGGTGCAGGCTGCTGCTAAGGTTGCTTTGTGACCTCAGGGAGCAGGAGCTGCTCAGCACACAGCTGCCTATTGCTTATCTTAATGATATCAGCCAGAGCCACGCTGGCTTTTGTGTTTACTGTAAGAAAAAAACAACCAGGCAGTAGAACTTCAAAGGCGACTAAAAAGCTCAAGTGGAGACCAAGAGCCATGATCCCTGTCCTCAGTGCACTCCAAAGCTTCCCTCTCAAACCAGAACAACTTCATGCTACAACGACAGCATCTGATTGCAAGAGCCATGATCCCTGTCCTCAGTGCACTCCAAAGCTTCCCTGTCAACCAGAACAACTTCATGCTACAATGACAGCATCTGATTTGGTTTATAGTACAGTTTATAGAGCACACAGAACAGGCTGGGGTAATTTTTCCATGTGCAAATCTTACTGAACTTCTCAAGCTGAATAGCTGAAAAACAAACCATTGTGTCCAAAGCAGGGAACAAGGGGAAGAGGCAGTTTGGGACAACACCATGCCCACATCCTCCCTTGATGCTCTTGGGTATCTCAGACATGCCCCTTATCCTTCATCCACTTTACCAACCCAGCCAGAGCAGGGGACAGGCTCAAGCTGAAAAGCAGAAACAATTTTGCTTTAAATCATATTCTCTGCTGAGAAGCTGATGATGCTGAAGCTTCAGAAGGTGGAAAAGTGCCAGTGCCTGCTCTTGGGATGGCACTGTGGGACCCCACTGTATGTTTTGCAGAGACTGGTGCTCTAAACTTGGCCTCTGTGTGGTAGAGATCTCTAGAGAAAACTGAAGTTCAGTGATCTAATTCAAGTATGATGAAGTGTCCAACAATGCCTGAAGACTGTTCTGGCATTTAGATATATATTAAAACTCTCTCATGCATTTTGGAGCCTGACTTCTGTTTTAACTCTTTGGGTTGTCAGTGATAGAAAAGAATAACACACATTTCAGTTCCCTTCAAGGAAGTACAATCAGCAGAGAATCAGATCAGGTGCTCTCAGCATGATGTAGGGTAATGAATCTAAGGAAGGAATCATGACTGATCTCTCTCTCTTCATTGCCAGACTGGTTGGCTGAGAAGTCCTAGAAGGACTCATGAACAGGCAGTACTGGTTGGGAAAATTATGGCAAACTACTTCCACTGAAGTGTGATGGAATTTACTGTCTAATCCAAACTGGAATTTTTGGACATACTTTATTACAATGCCCACCAAGCTGCTTTCCAAGAAAGACTCTAGTTCTTAAATACAGGTGTAGAATTTCTTATAGGCCCAGGGAAAATCCACAACTCTACAGGGAGCAGATGGGCATGTGATGGTCAGGGAAGGAAAACTGGGCCCTTCTTCCTGGGCTCTCAAGACAGCTCCTGCAGTGAACATTGCTTCTATGACACATATATCTGCTTCCAAGAAGTATCACTGAAGCACTATTTGGGAATATATTGATCAGTGGACATTTACAATGTTGTAAGTCCCAGACAAGATGACCCAAGATCAATTATTATATTGGGTATTACTTACAAATGTCAGAAGCATTACTTAGGAAATTGATCTTGACTTTATGAAATTTGAAGATCAATAGAAAGCAGTGAACAATTACCAGGCTACTAGTAAGGCACTGATACTCTGATAGACAGTTCTCTGGGAATTTATGTACTCACAGAAACACACACTATGTTTACATACCTGACACCTTTGGGCTACCTATACCCTCACCAGATGCTCAATGCTCTCACTGAATTGCACAGCTGCTCCAGAGTCTCATCCCTTCTGTGATTTCAACCCATCATTACTTTTATTATCTCAGTGCCATCATAATCTTGTACACATTCTCCTTGGGATACACGGGAGTGCACCAGCAGCACTCAGCAGCTTCCTTTCTTAACAAGTGCTCCAGGAGACAACTTACTAAGAAAATTGAGCTAGTCAGTCACTAGGGCACAAAAGAAAAAGAGAAGTCTGGATTGTTGTTTTTCCAAAACACAAAATAGTATTAAATATGTTTGTCTTAGTGTTCTGAACTAATTATTCTGAAGTACAAAGAAGTCTAGGAAAGCACAGCATTTCTCATTCAATTGTGTCTGTGCCTTCAGCACTGAGCTTTGTAATCAGAACCCCATCACCACCCACAGGAAAGAAAATGGTTGTTTTGTCACATAATTTACAAATGTCATTTTAAACTTCTGTTGCTTCCCTGGTAGGAAGGGTTCGAGTAAGCACAAAGCTGTCCATGAAATTATCTGTATTTCTTTCTGGCTACCTGCTACATAGTAACTGCTTTTCTCTGTCAAAACTGCCACTACTTTGAAAAGAAGGATTTAAGAATGCAGAAAATGCAGCTTGATTTCCCTTTCTTCTCCTCAAAAAAGAGATTCATGAGCTAGCTAAGCTGCCAGGGTTTTGAAAGCAGATAATGACTGTCTAGCTGCAGGTGAACAGAAACCTGGTACACAAAACTCTCAGCTATGTTTGGAGCCCCCTGCACTCATTTTGGTTGTTAAAACTCCACAGGTCCCAAGAATGAAGAAAAAGATGAAAGGTCTCCTATGATTAATTACAGTTGTGTCACACCTGCTCAGTCCCCTCATTTCCTCTCCCCCTTCCATGTAGGTACTTCAGTTTTAGTCTGAACAGTCTGGAGGAGGTTTTCAGGAGAGTGAACGCCTGTGGACACTGAAGGTCAGCAGAAATTCTGCCTGGGGTTTAATTGCAAGTGCTCTGCATTGCTTGTTTGAGAGGGGCTTGAGGTGACAGAGATAAGAGGGGATTTAGAAAATCTTCTTTATTGCCTTTCAGATCCAAAGCAGAATCAAAGACAAGAAACTCCTCCATTAGACCCATTCTCACTTTCAAGATGGTGCTTTAGAAGTATCAAAGGAAGCAAGCAGAAATACAGGTGGGAAGCTCTGCTTGGAGTCAAAAGAGGCGAAGGGGAGGAGAGGGGATGCTTTTTTTGGACAGATTCTCTGAAAAAGAAATGTCAAATCAAGTGACTGAAGCAAAAATACCACTGTTGCCTTACAGGCTACAGTGTCTTCCAATTTCCTTGCTGATTTGTCAGAAAAGCATTAATGCTGAAGAACAGAAGATCACCTAATGTACATGAACTGAATATACAAAGTCATTCTGGGGGTCATCAGATGGAGAAAACCTTCCTGGAGCAGAACAGAGAGATGACAATTCAAAACTCACCAAGGACTTTGACTTTTTCTCTTCCAACTTATTTTTACAAAGCAACACACAGTTATTATTTTTCCTTGTCACTGACATTACAGCTGTCAACTGAATAAATAGTGATATTTCAAAGGAACATCACACATTGGGAAGAGGGCATCAAGGAAATTAGAACATTGAGCAGGAGCCTGACTGTCACAGGAGGCATGACAAGAAATGACTTTGTAACTCTGCCTGTAGTGTAGCTGTGCAGTCAGTAAACACTGGCACGCCCTTTTCATTGCATTTTATTCCTCCTGGCACAGCTGCCAAAGGAAAAGCTTCTCATTTAACAGATTCCTGCCAAGTACAGTAAGGGGAATAGCCTCATTTGTGGCATCTGAGGATTTTGTTACATGGCACCATGTTTTAAAGCCCCCAAAGATCTGTCTAATAATGGAGCCTACATGCTCAGATGTTGGTATTGGCAAGTTCTTTGATTTAAGTGTACTTGTCCCTTTGTCAAGCAATAGTAAACAAGCTGTGCTTTTGCATTTTTGATGTGTGTGTAAAAGCAATGTGCAATGACATCAAAGCAGCTCCCACAGCACTGCCCACAGTTTCTTTAGCACGAGGAGCAGAAGGCATTAGCAGCACCTGGGAATAAATAAGAAAGAATCCTGCTGATGTGATCTACCCTGTGCCGAAAAAGTTAACTTTCCTAGAGATTAAGCAGTCAATGATGTGACTCAGTGATTACATTTTAGCAAGTTGTGTGCAGTTTCTTTGTATGCCAAATGCAGACTGGCTGACTGCAGCAAATTCAGCTGAACCACTTGGCAGCATCTAGTGCTGAACCACACTTCTCCTAATGCTGCGCCCATGCAGGGGCACAGTCCAGCTCCCATCCTACCCAACAGGGACTCACAGCTGATGGAATTACACCTACTTAGCCAAATCCAAGATTTACCAGCTTTGGTCCCGATTCTGTGAAAATTTCCTTAATTATGCAGCTAATTCTGTTACAGCCACTGAGTCTTGAGATGTTGGGCTCGACACCAGCTGAGAAAGGCAGACAGGCTGAACACCTTAAGAGGGCCAGGGAGAGGTCAGAGGAAGAATTCAAGGACTTGTCTGTTCAGTTTGTTGGTAAGAGAATTGGAAGGTGCCTACAATGCAGTGTACAAGGATTTCACTGGAAAGAAAAGCAAGAAAGTGGAAGATTTCTTAGCACAGCAGGAGAGGCATTTAAAGAGCTGAAAGGGGTATCCAGGAAAGTTTTAATTGCAAACAAAATACCAGTTTGAAAGAGTGAATCTAAACAGCAGTTTGGAACAGTTGGAAGACACGACTCTCAGAAATAGTGAATTCTCCAGCTCTCCACACCTTGAGATCAAGGCAAGTTGAACTCCCTGAACTACATAATCTTTTTAAAACCGAAAAAGTTAACTTTCCTAGAGATTAAGCAGTCAATGATGTGACTCAGTGATTACATTTTAGCAAGTTGTGTGCAGTTTCTTTGTATGCCAAATGCAGACTGGCTGACTGCAGCAAATTCAGCTGAACCACTTGGCAGCATCTAGTGCTGAACCACACTTCTCCTAATGCTGCGCCCATGCAGGGGCACAGTCCAGCTCCCATCCTACCCAACAGGGACTCACAGCTGATGGAATTATACCTACTTAGCCAAATCCAAGATTTACCAGCTTTGGTCCCGATTCTGTGAAAATTTCCTTAATTATGCAGCTAATTCTGTTACAGCCACTGAGTCTTGAGATGTTGGGCTCGACACCAGCTGAGAAAGGCAGACAGGCTGAACACCTTAAGAGGGCCAGGGAGAGGTCAGAGGAAGAATTCAAGGACTTGTCTGTTCAGTTTGTTGGTAAGAGAATTGGAAGGTGCCTACAATGCAGTGTACAAGGATTTCACTGGAAAGAAAAGCAAGAAAGTGGAAGATTTCTTAGCACAGCAGGAGAGGCATTTAAAGAGCTGAAAGGGGTATCCAGGAAAGTTTTAATTGCAAACAAAATACCAGTTTGAAAGAGTGAATCTAAACAGCAGTTTGGAACAGTTGGAAGACACGACTCTCAGAAATAGTGAATTCTCCAGCTCTCCACACCTTGAGATCAAGGCAAGTTGAACTCCCTGAACTACATAATCTTTTTAAAACACACTGTCCTGGGCTCAGCACAGGTGGTGACTGAAAATTTCATTGCCCATAATGCACACAAGATGAAATCAGGTGAACTAACAAACTGTCTCATGAAACTCAGAGCCTATGGACTAATGTTGATGGAATTACTTGCATGAAAAACTCCCAAATAAATGAGATCTTGCATGACTAGTGAAAATTTCTCCCAACAGATACCATCTATTTGACGTACTCCATTGCAATAGAGCAATATGACCTATATCCTAATTTAGAGGCAACAACAAAAGCAAGAGGACTTATGAAGACTTTTAGAGAAAACTTTGTGGTGTTTTTTTTCCCCCAAAGAGTTTCTCAGTTACTCAGGTTTGTTTTGTTTTCTGCAGACTTGACTACTGAAGTGCAGTTGTCCAAATCTAATCTTACCACATTTTTCATCATCTTCAGAGTTTCCCACATCTAATGAAATCTTCTTTCTCATGACTTGGCACACATTGTTTGGTTTTTTTCCCCTGTTTCAGAGGTAGGAAACAAAACATATTACCCTTAAATGTAGGGATCACTAAACAGAATTTAGGGAAAGGTCATTTTAGAAATCTATCTGCAGAAGAAAAGTTATTCAAAATACAAAACATTAAATTCCTTAAATTAGTTTTAGGTTAAGAGGAGAAGCAAACAAATAGGAAAAAAGTGGTCCCCAGGCTTGACTGAAAACCTCCTTATCTGTAAATTGGCCTTTTTTCTGAGTTCTCTTGGCAGCTTTGGCCTGAAGGAAGGTCTAGATGATGTGACTGCTTTCTTAGAGGAGCAATAAGATTAATGGGATGGATTCTCATTCACTGTATATAGACAATTCTCTGGCACTTACACTCTCTGAGGGTCTAGCCCAATATAATTTCACAATGATGAAGCAATTCTTAATGGGGTGGGTTACATTTCAAAAGGCTGTGAAAGCATTAAAACATCATTTCAGCCAGTAATGCTAAAAATGGACATTTTCCCCATCCTCCTAGCAGCAGAAGGTAGTGGACACTTTGTGATTAATTTCTAATTCTGCAGTTCATCTCAGTCTGTGGCACTGAGAATGTCAGCCCAACTTACTCTGGCAATTATTTTGAATCAAGAGGACATCTTTAACAAGCCAGGACTCTATTGCTGACCTGTTTCCAACTCATTAATGCTTTTAAAGTCTTTGCCATCTTTCATTTCCACATCAACTTCCTCACCAATGTACTTACCAGTAGCCCTGGCACTTTGCTAACAAATGATGTGGCACACAGCTCTCAGCTTGGAGACATCTTACTCCAAAAATTAAAGCCACACTTTGAAAATGCATTTGGAGTGACAGTAAACTCCATCAAGTCTCAACTGCTTATTAAATCAGCAACACCTCAGTCAAAACCTGTGCAGTTGTCTGAGTCTCATACCATTTTTCATTGATGCCATACCATTCTAAAGATTTTTTTCTTGGCTCTTGAATAATTAAACAATATCCTTGCAACACAAAAACAGCCATTCAGGATCAGGCCAGAAGTTCATCTAGCCTCCTATCTTTTCTCTGACAGTGGCTGGGATGAATGCCAAAGGAAAACAACCACCCTTCCCCTGAAACACCCTTCATCCTTTCAGCAGTCAGCATTGTAAGGACTTCCTGAGCTGCAGGTTGAGTCACATTTCAGAGCTGCTGCTGGTCAGCCTCTGCCCCAAGCCCTTCTGACATGCTGAGCCTGTCTATGATAGTGTCCAGAGGCAGAGTGGTCACAGTCCCAGAGCATAAAATTAATCAACTGCACAGAAATGCCAGTCTGCTAGCACACAAATGAAACTAGCTTTGATGATGGCCATTCTTCCTGTTTACATAATAGATGCATAATAATGACCAAAATATTTCTGGTCTTATCATGCACAAAAGTCAGCTAGTGACAAGACAGAAATAAACTTCTCCTTGTGGTTTAAAGTTTATTTACAGATTAATTTCCCTTGTTATCATCTATTTAATTGTGCTAAAATTTATTAGACTGTAATTCTTTGGACAGAGACTAAGAGCCATACTCCCTCCAGAGTCTAAGTCCAGGTATCTTTGATACCTATTTTGCTGCTTAAAAGAATATATGCTTTGTTTCATATTTTTCCTGTATTTTGTAAAGTGGATACCTGAAGCTTTCTGCAGGACAGGCACCCCTGGATTGTGTGCTAGTACACAGTTAATCTCTCCTGGACTCAGTAAATGGGATAAGCCAGTGGCATTGTTAGCCTGATGGGGCTGCTGAATTCCTGCAGAGCTGCCTGAGCTCTGGCTCAGTGTGAACCCAGGGGCTGGGTAAAAACTGCTCAGGCCTCATCCTCTCTAAATGTGGCCTTAAAGACAAGGGTTGTGACCTGCCTGAACAGACAGCAGTGCTCTAGAAAAACACATCTCTCTGAAGGAATAGTTGGGATGGCCACAGTGTCCCTTGGTGGGGGCTCTGCCACACCAAGTACCTGCCCTGTCCTTGCCCTGGGGAAGAGCCCAAGGAGCCATGGACAAGGAGAGTGAGGGCTGCTCCCCTCTCCTCCTGCTTCCTGCTCCGAGCAGGGCGAGTGGCAGGAGGGACACGTGTGAGTGATGGGGAGGAGAGGAGGAGCTGCTCTTCCCTATGGCCTGAACACATCATATGCAATCAGGCTGCTAAAGCTGGCACAAAGTAAATATGCTGCATTTGTTAAAAATTATCTGCATACAGTGACCTACAAATACAATAACAATAACTCACCAAGTCATGGCTGCAGCTGAAGGTGGAAACCATGCTAACACCAAAGCCTGCATGTCCCTCAGAGATTTTACTGTCTGGATTTTGGTACTATTCCTAACACTGACACAGCTGATACCCTAGAACAGGGATGTGCTTTGTGAGAAGATAAATGACATATTTATCCAAGAAGTGTCCTGGTAGCTGTCAGTGCGAGTCTCTCATTCATCATACTGTCCCCTGTCCTAAGGAGAAGTTCATCTATCCCACTATATATTCTGATAACCTGGTGGTGCTTTAAGAGCACGCTCTGCCTGCTGGAAATCACCAGTGAAAGACAAGTTTTCTGCCTCTCCCCTCCACGAGTTCAGATTAACTCCAGCACTGCTCGTGTTGGGGTTAATCTGAACTCGTTTGCAGCAGCAGAGCTGGAGCAGTGAGGACAGAGCAGCTCCCACAGCAAAGCCACTGCTCTCTGCAGGCTGACAGGGCTGGGTACCCAGCCCCAGAGCCCTGGCACAGGACACACTGCTGCACTCAGGTGGCACCTGTGGAGAGCTGTCCCAGGTGCGCTGCTCCTCATTTTCTTCCTAAATGAAGGCAATTTATTATGTCCACACTAAGGAGTAAACTTCTCAAATGATGCAGTGTCCTAAAACAAAGGCTCCCCACCATCAGACAGCACTGATGGCACCCAGTTTGCACAAAGTCAGAGTGCTATTCAGTCTAAAAGCTCAAACACTCTTCTGCAGGGCCAAAAACATTCCTAGGGCCAAAACCAATAAAAAACCCAAAAGAAATGCCTTGAAAGTTGCAAATGCTTTAGCTTACACATTCTCTTCAGGGCTTCCCATGATTTCTGTTCCATACTAGAACAGCTTCTCCTCAAGTCCCTGCTCACCAGAATGCTTAAAAGTGTGTAAATTTAAGTGTCAACATCAATGAAGTACTTGCATGCCTTAAAGTCCTGCTAAGCAGAGGCCTTGGGCTATGTCTCACTGCAAAAAGGTCTCTCCACATCGAGCCTCCTGTGCCAGGCCAGACACTGGGTGACAGCACAGCAACAGCTGCACTACTGCAAAGGTCACGTTATTTCTGCACATGGGCTACTCTGCAACTCTCTGCACTGAGTTAAAATACAACATCAGCTCTTGAGGGTGTTTGCATGGACACTCTCCCAGTAGCACAGCCTCAAGCTGCAGCAGTATCATTATTTCTTTTTGTGGTGAGAAAGCTCCACACTGGAGAAAGCAAACTGAGCAGCTAAAAGTGTCTGTCACTGCTTTAACAAGGGAAGGAATGTGCCACCATCAAAAGTCTGTCAAAAAGCTTCTCCTCCAGAAATAAAAAATGAAAGATTACATCAATAGGGAATTTTACAGTTTTCCTCTGTATCACAATGGGATAACAGACAGATATAAAGCAAAACAGCAGTGAGAAGGAAAGAAACCAAGGTAAGAAAGTTGAGATCTCCTCCCTTATAGCCAGAAAGAAAATTTTTCCTTGAACTGCAGGTAAAGATGGATGAATTTTCCCCAAAGGAAAAATAAAGCTGAAACTACTCATAAAATCCACCTGAATGTACCACTTAGTCATCACTTGAAATCTAAATAAAACAAACTTCATTTTTATGGGAATTCTGTAGAAGAAAAGAAAGTATTTTTTAACAAAAAGCAAAGAATGCATCCAAGTAAGAACAACATCATTCACTCTGCAAATCAATGTGGGAGTGAGCCTTGGATGCTCCCAGAGGTCTCTGGTGCCTTTATGGACACATGATCCTGGAGCTGCACTCATCCACTCTGGCTGCTTCACCAAGGAAGCCGTGCCTGCAGCCTCACATTCTCCCCAGGGCCACTTCTGTGACAGTCTTGTTTGCTGTCTTCCTTCCCTGTGTACCAATATCTTAGTGGCCAAAATGAGACCTGTCATTTAGGCTTTCACGTGCTGTCTGTGGAACAAATCTTTCTAAGGGTTTCTTTTCCTCTTCACCACAAACCTCAAAAAATTGCAATCACTGAATCTGAGATGAAATTAGCTCCTTCCGTCTTTTGCTTTGACTACTAACCTTGAAAAAAAATTTATTTTGTCAATTCTTGTTTTGGTCAGCATCTTATGTATTTGGACAACACCTCTTGTGATTGGCTCTTGTTTCATTATGGACAAGTTTTGAGGTGGCTTCTACAACACATCCTAAACACAGTCAGAGAAAACATCACAACAACAACAACAACAACAAGGGTGTGATGCCAAGTGCTTGAGAGCTGGAATTACAGCTGCAGCCTTACTACAGCCTCCTTGTGCCTCTGCAGCACCAGCAGCCCAGAGACACAGACACAAGGTGTTTGTTCCTGAGCCACTCCCTCACACACTGCACGGGCAGGATGCTGTCCACGTAAAGAAAAACCATTCAGTGTTTTGTTTTTGCCCCTTTGTTCACTTCATGGTCCCAGGCTTTATTTACTTCACATCACTCAAACACTACAATGATGACAGTTTGTAATTTCCTCTTTTCCATTGGGTTAATCCCTCTCGTTTCAAATGGCTTGACAAACAATAAAAAATATCTAATTTTCACAGCAAGTCTGAGAGGCAAAGTGTGTGTGCTGAATCTGGACCAACAAAATTACCACACGTTACGCAGAAGATCACATCATGCTGGATTCAAAACTGCTTCAGGCAGTGACTTTGCCTTTTCCACAGCAAAGTGCCATGTGCATCAATAAATCCACATAGCAGCTGTAACTTTACAGAGTGTCTTTGTGAACATTACTGAACCTGTCTTAATGCCATGTAAAAGACACTTTCTAGAAATGGAGAAACGAATTCTCCAGTTAATTACATGGGTGCAGAAAATTCAAAAGAGAGACATTAGGTAACACTGTGCAGCCAAGAAGGCCCAGAGCCAGATCCAAATTTCACTGAAGTGCAAGAAATTGTGACTCTCTGGGGGACTGACTAATCAGGCCCTAAAAGCTGATAGTACAGTTTTTTCTTGAAAACAGGCAAACTTTTTTTCAAAATGTGTGTTTTCTACCAGTGGAGAGATCCAGAAGCTTCTTTACGCTGGCTGGCCTGGTATTTGCTCTCTGTTTGAAGATATTTTTTGAAACCATGTAGAAATAATGCTATTGATTGCCAGGGATTTATAAATATGAGTACTGTCAGCACAGTTTTAATCACAGCATAAATGTGGTGCAAAATAGGATTTCTAGGTAACAATCTCTATTCTAGATGAATGTTACAGACAAACTTCTCAGCAGAGTGATTTTGTAACCTCTTTGCAGGAACCATTTACAGTGTTTGATATATTGATATATGGTACCTCAGAGAACAATTTGTAATGTCATAGGAAAAAATCCTTTGCGGAGGGCTTCAGATTCTGGTCAAACCTTGTTAATGAGTCAGGCTGTCAGCTTGTCAGATGAATTATACAGATTTGCAGGTCATTAACAAGAAATAGCTACTGCTAATTATAACAAGGCCATGAAAGCAATATCATTCCAAATGTATGAAGGAAATAAAAATAATAAGGGAAGTGTCTTTTAATCTGAACACAGTTTAAATGAATATTGTCTTTTCTCAGTATAAAGTAGTTTGTTTTGATAGTTGAAGTTATAGCTAGGTATTTTTTTACTGGAAGATGAGATTAAATTAGAGACATCCCACTAATTTAACTTCACTCATTATTTGATCATGCATATTTATTCACAACAAGTACTACTCAGCCCTTACTGGTTTTCCTCTTAATATTTTCCATGCCAAGACATTTGCAATTACAGAATTTTGCCTTCCATATTTGCCAGTAAATGGATTTAACTGCCACAAAACAACATGTTTGTAATAAATTACTCTCCTCTGCAATTTGGTTTAGCCTAAGGTAATGACAAATTGAGCTTCTTTGGAACAAACAATTTACACTTTGCACATAGGCAAATATTTGTATATTTAAAATGCTTCTGGAAGTTTCTGTTTATCACATTGAATCCCACAGGAAATCAGCCACTGATTTTAGAAGGGCACAAAGTTACCACTGCAGAAACATATTTAATATCTTGCTGTGGCCAGAATCATAACCATCCTCCTGAAATCCACAACTCCCTGCAGTTTAGGAGGGTGCATTCCCTAAATGTTTGCCTGGCCACCATGCAGATGCTTCTACCCTGGTAGGAGGGATGGCAGAGCAAGGGGCAAGCCTGTGGCTCTCCATCACATTTTCCAGCCTGGGATACAACTTTCACTTGGCACCAGCTCCTCTCTGACAATAAATGCTGTGAGCTGTGTGGGCTGTTCTGTCCCACCTTGGCTTTACCTCCAGCTCTGGAGAGCCTCAGTGGCCCAGCACCAACACCAAACCTCTCCCTGTGACTTACAGAGCTCTAATCCTCACTCATGAGCCAAGGAGGTCATGTCCTGATCCATTGGCAGATCCTGTTGGCAGAAGTAGGGCAGTAAATTAGAGAGACTGATAAAAACTATAGAAAATTTTGGTCCCCAAAACACAAGTTATTTTTCCCAGCAGACCAAGCTATGGGCAATGGTTTCTCCTGCTGGCTAGAATGGGCAGAGAGGCAGTTGATAAAATGTTTTTAAGAGCAATTTGTAATAATGTCTCAGTGGTGAATTACAGCAGAATTAGCATCAAAAAAAAGCTGTTATGTTTATTTTCACTACTGAATGTAATGCAATCTGAAGCAGAAAATTGCAACTTTCATTTTGAGGAAATTTCACTGCAATCTCCTGTATCTGAGGGTCTTCCAATATACTGTCAAACCCCAAAGTCAACACATTCCCTCTATAAAATGTAAACACAAAGTACTTCAAAATCTGGCCTGAAGCTTCAATTTGTAGTATCCCTACAGAACACAGAATTGTTCCCTGCCAAAGAATTCTGCAGAGCAGCAATACAAAAGAATAGCTTATTTTGTGTAAAAATGGTCATATTTTCTGAAAATGGAATCTACTGGGTACATTTCCATGAGGATTGAAATGTCTGTTTGGAATACACAAGCCTCTGTAAAATATTTCTCACAGTAGCTAGATAATTGTTCATTTCTGTTGCTTTGCTGGGAAGCATTCCTATTGAATTTAGTCTTGAATCACAGAAAAAAGAAGGCTCAGAAGCACAATAGAAAAGCAGTGTGTGGATTTCAAAACAAACCCAAAACTCACATTACCTCTTAGGAAAAACTTTGCAGCAATGGGCTTAGTACAAGTTGTGAAGAAGAACAACGATGCCAACATTAGCAGCCAAGAAATCCTCATTCATTTAAGATGAAAAGGCAGAGCCAATTTCAAATTACACTTGCTGCCATATAACATATGCAACAAATAAAGAAAAAGCAATGGATCGAAGTCACCCCTGAACACCACACATGGTACACATTTCCAAAATGGTTTTGTGTGTAAAACAAAACATTCTCTTAATCCAGCACATTTCAGTGGCCCAAAGGGCCACCTAACTTTGTAAGGTATTAAAAGGGACAAGCAGCTCTGTCACAGAAGATGATCTCCAGTGCATCTGAGTTCCCAAATCGAATTGGGAAATTATTGTTCCTCCTGGTTATGCATCACACTTCTTAAAGAAATTTAGAGGTATACTTGCAAAATTTTCTGGTATATTTAAAGAATTGTTCTCTGGGTAACTTTCCCCATCACTCTCTACCAAAATAAGTTGATTAACCTGCAGCAATATCTATAAAATGAAAATAATATTTTCCCTCTGCACCACAAACCTACCAGAGGGCACATTTTGTGAAGTTGCACAAACTCCACAAGCTTTATCACTTATTCTGCTTCTGGATCTGTCTGCATTAGATCAGACCACCACCGCTGGGGTCTAAATGTTCTCCAAGGCCAACCTGTCTTTTTTTGTGAATATCTTAAAATTGAGGAACTCAGCTTAAAGGAATGAACTGTCTGGATTTCACCCCAAACTGCTGAGTGCTGGAATCCTGCCTTGGGCAAAACTGTGTGTGTTTTAGGTTTTGCAACCAATAGCCCAAAGGTAAAAAACAGAGAAGAAAAATTTTCTTTCAACATATTGGAGGCTTTTCTGTTGAGCACCAGCTTCTTGAGAGCTTTGCCCCTTCTGCCAACCACCACTTCACAAGTGTCCTCTTGCATCACTCACTACCCTCTGCCCCTGCCTGGGGAGGATCGTGCCTTTTGCCTGTAAAAGCAGAGCTCTGTCCCCAGCCAGAATCCCCCAAAAAAGAGGCTTAAAGGACAGAGGATTTCTATATTGAAAGTCAGATTAGGACAATGCTCTGGATTTTTTATCTAGTCAGTTTTACAGTATATATAGTAATATGTTCATCACTGTTTTTAATCACAATCTGTCAAACTACCCTGTACCTACTAAAAACTGCTGTAGCACTAGGAAGTGGAATGAGTAGAAATAATTCTAGGTTTGTTCCTGACATGAGGGGTTTGTTTACACTTAAAGACTCAGTCTCAATTTCCTACACAGTCTGAAGCCTGAAGCCATCACACAGGTGACAATTAAACATTTTTGGGAAGGAAGGCAAATGCAAAAAGCAGAGATTGAAGGCGACCTTTGTAGAAAACATGGTGAGTTCCTAGGGATTTCTATTTGCTCTGAAATTTTTCATCTCAGCAGGACTATAAGCACTGAAAGTTTTAATGAACATTAAAAAACTATAATTCATGTCTCTATTTCAGCTGCACAGCCCTATTTTGCAGAGATTTGGCAGCCAAGTCCCAGGCTTGGCACGGATCTCCTGCATGCTCCCTGCTCTCCATCTGTCCAGGCACTGTCCAGAAAAGCTCCCGTCACAGTCCTGTGGTGCCCTGAGTGATTCATGCTGCTCCCAGGCACCCCCAGCACGCTGGCATGGGGAGAGCACGGGCCAGCACTGACCTGAACCAAACACTTGGCTGATCCATCTTGCACATTTCCTGCAGGAGTGGGGAGGACCAAACCACTGCTGTGTTATTGCTGGGAAGCCATGACATTTTAATTAATGGCTGATTACCAAAAACATGAAATGGAATGAAAGGAGGACCTGGGTACCCCAAAACGTGCAACTTTCAATGAAATTAGAATTAATATTCCCAGGACCATCTTGCCAATTAGAAGAAATCCCTCATTAACCATTTGTTTCACTGCATTTACTTTCCTGGAAAGTGCAGCTGCAGTAAAGGGTTCATGTTTCCTTTAATTGATAACTTTTTTTTGTACAATTCTACATTGTGCTGAGGTGCCTGCATAAAGAAAGGTACAATAGATTATGTGGATACACACTGATACTCAATGTGCAGGGCAAGGAGGGGAAACACAACCACGAGAGTTACAATTGCCAAAAGGACCACCAATGTAGAATTTTGGATTAAATTAGTGGTAAAGGATTTATCTCAAATGGTTCTGCCTGTGAAAGGTAGCAATAAATAATATCAATATCTAAATATATGTATGTATGTATGTTTTATCTGGGAAAGTCACAATGCACTAATACTAGCAATTCCAATTTTCCACTGAAGAAAGGACACAAGTGAAGCACAGAAAGATCAATGCATCTCATGGCCTAATGGATAAAAACAGGACAGAGTGATGGAAGCCTGGATAGTTGTGGAACAGAATAATTTACAGCCAGCTGGGCTTATGAGCTCTAATTCTGTGTGAACCTTCCCAAAATCTGCACTGCCTCCAGCAGAAGCACTCACTGTGTCCACCCTGGACTTCCCCAGGCCCCTCACTTAGGGACTGTAGCCTGCCAGTGCCCCAGGCTGGCTCAGCAGATGCCTCAGCTCTGTGCTGCTCCAGAGCAGGGAGCATGCCCAGGCAAAGGCTCAGCTCCCCTGCCAACAGACAAATGGCACTGAATGTGTCATTATTTACCTCTCCTGCCATCAGAGAGAAGATGCAGAGGTTTGAATTATTCCATTGGAGGAAGGAATATTTTTTCAGCGTTCCAAGACCCAAGTGCTGCACACTTTCTGCCACAGCTCTCCTCCTCATCCATGGCAGTGGCTCCACTGAAATCCATAAGGCAGATGAGACCTGCCCTGTTGTTGCTCAGCTGGAGGCAAAGGGAATGGAATCTTCAAGGACTGTACTCACTGACTACAACAAATTAGTCTCCAGTGAGCCTTTGTACATTTGGGTATTTTTCTTTACTGATGGACTTTAGAAGTTGTTAAACATCTGGAACTTGTTCTCTAAAAAGATTTAAAACAGAATATTTATGGAGAAAAATAAATGACCATATGGATGAGCGGGGGCTGAGTGTGCTCAGTGTGAGCACTTACAGAACACAGCTACGAAGTTCCTACTAACTTCAGGGATTAAATCTGCAGGGACACAGCACAGAAACACAGCAATATTATCAATAAAGTTTTTAATCTCTGAATTCCTTCTTGCCTGCATAGTTTCTGACCAAATTTGCTGACCACATTTTCAGCTTGTATTTTTCATGTGCAGAATTACCATTCTGCTTCAATCCTTAAGGAATACTTCTAACAAAAAGGATACCAACAAAAAAAAAGGAGATTTAAAAGAATATAATAATATTTTTTCATTACTCAATTGACTTCCAACTGAATTCTCTGTGATTTATACTTAGGGGCACTCTCAGAACATGTATAAGGTAACTAACCCTTCCTTAAAGATCACCATGATTTAGCATCACTTATTTTAGATGTCTTGAAAGTCACATTTAATTCTTCATTTTAAATATTCAATAGGATGTGTCTAGGAGCATTTTTCACTTGGTTATATTAACATGCTCTGACAAGTGAATATAATAATGAGATTAACAGCCCAGCTGTGAAACAAAACTCCTAAATTCTGTAATTTTTGCTAGGCAAGCAAAATGGCAGGTTTGGTGAGCTGCTTTGACTTACTTGTCACCCACTCATTCTCCTGCAACAGGAATATAAGAGATCTTCATAAACCATGAGACAGGTCTGTCTATTCCTGTCATTGTGAAGAACCTCTGTCCTAAAATACACAAGGCTCTGAAGATCTGGACTTCCGAACAAAACTCCTAAATTCTGTAATTTTTGCTAGGCAAGCAGTTATGTTATGGCAGGTTTGGTGAGCTGCTTTGACTTACTTGTCACCCACTCATTCTCCTGCAACAGGAATATAAGAGATCTTCAAAAACCATGAGACAGGTCTGTCTATTCATGTCATTGTGAAGAACCTCTGTCCCAAAATACACAAGGCTCTGAAGATAGGGACTTCCACTATTTCCTCTGCTTCATTGTAAAATGCAAAAGCCAAGAGCAAAACTGGACTATGAAAAACCTCTCTAATGGTTTACAACATGCAGACAGAGCTGTACAAATCACAGGGAAGAGGATGTCAGCTATGGGCATGAAAGCTGTTAGCAGGACTGAGCCTGAGGTGTGGGTGCTCCATAGGAGGGCTGGCAAAAAGCAATACTTGAGCTACTGTTTTCATCAATGTCCTGCAAGCAAAAACAGGATCATGTACTGACACATTTGCAGGTGACAAATGTCACGTCATGAGGAGGACAAGCCAATTAAAATGATGGGGATCATTGGGAAGCTATGCCCAGTTAAATTAATTAAATTTTAATTAGCCAAGTGCAAGAAGTTTAAAAACAAGAAATAGAAACCTACTTGCAGGAAGAGGAATGCCTCTGTGATACCAGGAAGGATCTACACTACACTACACAGATATCTACACACATCTACCAACTCCCAGTGTTATCCCAGCTGCATGAAAATGGAAACTTACTCCTTAAATTTGAATACCAGAGGGCAATGAGAAGCAGAGAAGTGTAGACAGCACTTGTGAGACCTTGGGTTAGAACACAGTGTGTTCATGTCTTGTCTTAGAAAAAAAAAAAAAAACTGGAGAAAATACAGAAAGCAGCCCCAAACCCTTGACTATGTAGACAATATGAAAAATTCCATATAGTGAGACTACAGAAATCTCAAGTCATTTAGTTTATAAAACAGAAGATTGACAAGTGACTGGTTTATGCAGTGTAAGCACTTTCCTGTGGAGAAAACAAACACTGGGTACTGCTCTTGTCCAGCAGAGAGAAATTACACAAGAACTGATGGCTGGAACAGAAGCCAGACAAATTCATTTGGGAAACAAGGCACTGCTTTTGAACCCTGAGCCAAGTAGTACATTGAGTTCTGTGTTTCTTTACTTTTCAGTTGGGGGATGCCTTTGCAGGACAAGTATTGCACAGGCACACGTTCTCAGGTGCAGTCTGAGAGAGCCAGGATAAGCTTTAATATGTCATTATCTTCCTTTTTTCCTTACCCTAAAGTAAATAAATTTATCCACATACATGAACCTTTTGCAAATGTCAAACAGATTTAATAATTTCCTTTAATTACCAAACACTGCAGTGCAGCAAAGGGGACCCATTATTTCTAGTTACAAATATGCTGCTAACAGGCAGTGACACCACTTACAACACCTAGACATGGAAATGTCTGCCATCACTGCTGCTGAGGGGACAGGCTATTTTAGCAAACTTTTAATATTATCCTGTGAAGGATAGCTTACTTATTATTGTTAGTTCCTCCCTGGTGATATTTCCCATAATTTCTTATTGGAAATTTCACACTCTTCTCTGGAGTGGATCTAGCTCCCCTTAGGAGCACTTTAGGGGCTTCCCAAAGCTGCTCAGTTCACTTTTAGCTGGCCAGATGGGCTGCAGTATTACTCTAGATTGGCTCCATTGTCAATGAGCAACAGACACATCACTGCCAAGTGTGGGCAAAATCCACAGCATGTCACTGCAGAACAGAAGGAAATCCCACGCCTAAAAGCTTAACAAATTCTATTGGGAGCACCTGCTTCAGCTCTTCAGGACACCTGAGTAGCCAGCCCGGGGCAACACAATAAAATATCCAAACCCAAAACTTGTGTCTGTATATGCATTATGTAGCACCTCACTGCACTGGGAACCCTTCAAACTCATATCCATTTTGTTTTTGTAAATGGGTAGGGATGTCCTTAAATTACCTCTCTTGAACAATTTTCATTTATCCAACTAAACCCTTATGGACTTAGAGATGATTTTATATGAGAGAAAAAAAATCAGGAAAATTTGGAACAGGCTTTGAAACAGAAAACATCCACTCCTTTTAAATTAGGAACTGCAAAATGAGAAAAGAATGTAAATGAAACGCATTGTCTTTGCAACATAAAAAAATGTTTTAATATTCCAGCCCTGGTCGTGTCTCCAAAGGTGTTAGCTTATTTCACCTGAATTAGCTCCATGTGAAAAAGACCCAAACAAATAAATAAACAAAAAACAACCCTTACCCCACCACACCCAACCAAAGCAAACCAAACCAAACCACCTAACCCCACCAGAATTGTAAAATAAACTGGAAAAATTTTGCATACTCATTTTGCCATATAATTATGTATAAAAGCTGCTCAAACATGCCTTAGACCTTTGCCTACTATGCCCACATCAGCAGCTGGCAAGCACAGTTCTTGCAGTAATAGGGTGTGGGATGCTTTCGCATCCCAGGATTTCTGCAGCCTGGGCTCTGCCATGAAATCATCAAGAAGTGCTTTTATTCCCCTGGGTGAAGAGCCTGAACAAAGCTTAACACCTCTCATGCCAACCCCCCAAGTTGATTTCAGTGATGCACAGGCTCTGGCAGAACAACAGCAGGTGCCAGATGGAAATCCCTCACACTTGTGTGCATGGGAAGGCTGCCACTGAGGACACCACCACAGGACCTGACAGGGCTTGGTCTCTCACAACACGCTTGCCATCACAGCACTGAGAGTGCCAGTGAAGAATTCCTCTATTCCAGGCTGCTCCTGATCCTAAACTCTTGTGATCTGGTCCTCACTGACTTCTGGGACAACAGAATCAGATGACAAGAGACAGATCGATGGTGCTTTACACTGATTTAAGATGTCTTCCTCTCTCCCTCAAGCAGAGCAGAATTAGCCTTTTGTTACAGAAGCCAAAGCTATCATTTACTTAAATAAAATGAAGAGCCCTCTACATCAAACATGACTGAGCCCTCTGAATGGAGAGGTACTCCTTCAATACAAGGTACTGCAGGCACCAGCAGATTATCTCTGTCAAACAAACCCTTAGCAATTATGAGCTTTGGGAAAGTAGGAGGCTATTTAAAAACACAGGCTTCTAGTGAAATTGTAAAAAAATTAATAAAAATAAGTTTATTTCTTTTCATACAAATGGATTTGCAAAGAAGAGGTTTGCTAGCAGTTCATTTAGTGGACTGCACTATAAAATGGTGTCTCAAAGCCCTGGCTGGAGAGGGAGGTGTTTTTATTTTTGAGCCCCCAAATGAGCTCTCCAGCTCCATTTGCAAAAGTACAAAACTCAGATTAGAAGAAGAGGACTCAGATCTGTTGCCTACCAGGGGATATAAGCATATGCTTAAACATCCAGCAATGGGCTTCAGCACAACCTTTGCCAAACTGAGCCCTAAAATTTCAAGTTTTACTGACTGTCATTACAGCAAAGCATTTACAGATTGCCCAATGTGTCACACACACCACCAGCACTCAGCTCCTCATCCCTCCTTAGCTCTTGTCTGTGCTCCCTCTAAACTCACACAAAGATGTGATTTGCAGGTAACTTGAGGGTGAAGAAAAAAAGAAAGGGTTTGGTTTGACAATTGGTAATAATCAGAACTAGTACTCCAAGCTGGTTTTACCAGAACAGAACAAGAGGATTTGACCTGAGCTTTTGCTGGCACTAACTCACTGAATGAATGATGCAACAACAGATGTCCCCACAGAGCTACAAAATGATCAGTGCTTCCAGCACCCCGAGCAATGATGGGTATTTATTTTTCCTCTGGAGGAAACAGCGTGGCAAACCAGCACCCAGATGGTTAAAAAGAAGCTGGAATAAAGAAAGTAAGTTTCAGAAATTCCTGGAGTAGGCAGATAAATTTAGCAATTATAATTCAAACAGCCATTGATTTCAGCAGGATGAATTCCCTGGTTGCTGCCATCACATTTTCCTCATCATTTTTGCTGCCCTTTAAAAGCTTAATTTTGCCATGTGTGCAATGGCCAGGGCAACAGTGAAAAGTGGTTTGGTGCTGTGACCTCAGATGGTGCATTTTGGCAGTGGCAGGGAGGCAGAGCAGATATTTTCTCTGAATTATTTTTGAACATGTCCCTAAAGCAGTATGATTTCTTTGGCTTCAGAGGTAGCAAAGGAAAACTATTTATTAAATTGACTGCTGCTATTTCATCTATTTAATGTTGCTGATATAATGTCTCTACCCATTCTGTGACTTGAGTTTTTATTTATGCTTGTAAATCTGTGCTTAACATTTTGCATTATTATAGAAATAAGCTTCTTTTAAATGTTATTTTTAATTTATTTTTATTTGAACATGCAAATCCTCACTGGCTTAGTTTCCAAGTGAACACATCAACTCCCAACCTCTTTTTGCTTTTGAAATAATGGTTTTATTGTCTGTGGCATTTTGCAAGATGTTTTTCTCACTAATAGTCTGGGTTTTGGTGGGTTACTTGTAATGCACCATCTCAAACTGCTTTACTGGTCAACTGGGAGGACAAATTCAGCAATTGCAGGATTTGTCATTAGTGTCCTGAGGCACTTCTGAGCCACCTCTCTAATTACATACCAGTGTCAGCAGGGCTCTCTCCTCTGCTAAGGCACCATGTTCATGCAGAAAATCCCAAAAAGCACCTGAACTCCTGTTCTTGCTGGAGCACTGCCCAGCCACTGGTTCACCTCCCCAGCCCTGCTGACACGAGCTCAGCACACAGCTCTGACATGCTCTGCTCCGGAGCACACATGGAGCATCAGAACAGCACAACGTGCCCCCACAGAATCATTGGGTTAAATTGGATTGGAGCTCTTCCCCAGCCAAGGAAAGCAAATGCAGAATGACTGACTGCTCTGGCTTTGAGACATGGTCCTGCTCTGGGTAAAACTAAGGAAAGGGTTTATTTAAATGCCCTTAGGATCAGATCAAGCCCATCACAGTCTGTCAGGAAGGGGTCAGTGCCTCATTCCCAAGAAAACAGGATGTTAACATACGAGTTCTTGAAAAGACCCTACATCCAAAGCTGTTCTTTTTCTTCTTTTCAGCAACTTCTGAATCAAACATGAGGTTTTTCAGCTTTCCCTTAAACTCTAGCAACACGCTATATCCTGCAGACTCTCTCTGAGGAAATAATTCTTCTATAGCCTTAGCTCTCTTCTCCCTCCAGCTCTTTGAATAGCAAACCATAGTTAGTGTCTATATGAGATATACTTTTTCTAGCTGTTGAAGGCTGCAGCTCACTGTTTCTCTTTCTTAGGACTACTTATTTAGCAGCTCTCTTCCGCCTACAGATTTCTTCTTTAAGATTATTCATATTTTTCTTTAGGGGGAATGATTTTAGAAGAGCTGTTTTTTGACAGGAGAACAAATGTTTAAGACCTGAACTCATTACTTTTACATTTCTGGCAAGAATAAGAATTCATAATCATCTTTTGAAAAGTAAAAATTAAATCTGACTTCCAAAAAGTAGAAAATACGTTAGGAAATACGAAAAAGCCAGGAAGGATGCTTCTCTCCTTATTCATTTAACTACAGTGAATCTCAATGTTTTTGAGGTAAATTTTGGCAGCAGCAAAACTCAATATCCCAGAATCCCTAATTTGCAAAACAGTGACACACTATGTGGACTAATTGGAATTATGGAGTGCCATCAGTCAGCATGGTAAGAATTAATTTACATTATACTAACATGACTTTAAACTAAATTAAATTAACTCCTGACTGTGCACACAATATTAATGCAGTGCTATTAATAACACTTTGGTTAAAGGTTTGGGCCAGCCTAATTCTAAGATCATTGTAGCAAACCAGAGCATATTGAACAACCCCAGGGTACATTTGTTAAAGAACCTGAGTGAATTAATACTTGGTGTTCCATTGATTTTTCCCACACATATCTAAATCAGTAATGTTTATTGCCAAACACCAAGTGGCTGACACACCCCAGCACTGAGTAAAACACCAGTTAGTCCTTTCAATTCAAGCAACTTTGCCCAGTTTTAAATCACTTTGAGGAGAGAAGCTAAATAAATACCAACAACCTTTGCTGAGCAGGGAAGCACTTTCCCGTCAGGGAGTCCCTCTGGAGATGTTACAATGAACACATGAAAGTGCTCAGCAGTGCAAGTACCCAGTATTTTCACATTAGAACAAGTAAGCTTTTCCACAACAGTATTCATCACATTTTCAGAACAAGCAGACCTAGTTCAGGGCTTCCACCAGTACAAAAGCATATTGCAATGTAGCAACTAACCAGACACCTCTTCCTCCACCAACATCTTTTAAGCTGTAAAAACTTTTAGAACTTGCCTGACTTACTCTGAGCAGCTTTTTTGTTCACTAGAAATCTGCTAGAAGATATCCTGGACTCAGTAGTTCTTCATTTTATTACAGCAGTGGTGAGAGAGCCATTGAAAGCCTCTTCATATCAGCAGCTGTGTCAGTCTGTGTAGTTTTTATCTCCCCAGACAACTGCCACCACTAGAAAAAGAGGCTCAGGAAAGATGACATTCATTCTTTAAAGCTGACAGCTGTAAAACAAGGTTCTTAGGACTGCAAAGACACCTCAAAGATTACACCAGTAATCAAGTCAGTTGAGTGTTTCTTTTTAATTCTCAGCTGTCTAGGGGATTTTTCCTTTCCCAGGTCTGCATCTCACAGCTGCCTGCTAGAAATTAGGTGCCACTCACAATTAAAACTGCAGGAAAACTATAAAGATCATGTTTCTTTTGACACCTCTCTCTTGCTCTCTGAGCTTGTAATTGAAAGCCCATTTAGTAAGTTACAAGTACCCAGACAATGATCTCAGCTTATCAAAAACTCCACATCACTGGAGTTCAGGGTAAGATGAAAGTGTGCAAGTGAGAAGATCCTTCTCTGTTGTACTTTCCAAAATGTCCCCTCTGCAAAGGTATGGAATGGGTACAGCTCTGTGCTTGCTCTTGCTACTGAGACACCCATTTATGACTGTGCCTGTTGTGCCATTTCTTTTCTTCCCCAGATTTTAAGTGCTATCCAATCTCTCCCAAATCTCCACTGCAGCAGCTCCTACTTCAGCGAGCTCATGGGAAAGCACAATCTTCATGTGAAAGTGAAAAGACTCCGAAAGGCTCAGATGATCAAAATGTACTGCAGAGCTGCAGGCAGCCCCAAGGAGGGTAAGAAAACAAGCAAGGAGAAAGCAGAGACCTGTCTGGACCTGTGCAAGCCATGGGGAACTTTTTCTATCAACTTCCTGAAGAGTAGGATCTGGCAGGAAAGATGAAGGACACAGAGTTTGAAACTGGCTTGAAAATTTCCTACTTGCACTATTTTCCTAATTGCACTGTTTTCAACTACATTTTATTAGTCACCCTTGGATGACACATCTGTGTCTATTTTGTTTTGTGATTCTCTTGGGATGACCTAATCGTGTAAAAAATAGGGAGGCTGTTCATGTCTAATCAGATGGCTCTGTGATTAACTCATTCACAAGCATTTTAAAGGCAATTTTATAAATGCATGTAAAGGCCTTTGTCTCCAAACTTGAAAAAGTCTATTTCAGTGTGTGTACACAGTCAGGCTGAGTCACTCCCTTTCTGCTAGTCAGCGAAAAGACATCCTATTATAGGACACTGAACTCTTATCTATTTACTGGTTACATTTATAGTTCAGAAAGACTGATTTTTTTTCTCTCTCTTTTTTTTTTTTGCCTGCTGCGCAGATTCAACCCCTGGGGACAAACGAGCTAGGTGACACCAGTGTCAGTCTTGTCCAGAAAATATTTTTAAAAACAAGGTTTTTAAACTCAACTTCCTCCAGTGTAGAAGAGGCAGCACCACACAGTAACACCAAGAACTGGGGAGGCCTTGTTCCCAAGCATAGGAGCTCAAGAAGAACAGATGTAGAGCTCAGTTATGCTTTATATCAAAAAATTCTGTGTCTCTCCTAGAAAGTGGAGAGGGCAGCAGCTCCTCTGCCTGTGTCCCCATGTGTGTGCTGTCCCCTGCACGTGGATCCCAGTCCTGTGGGAGGTTTTCAGGACACTGCAAGCACTGGAACAGCTATTTTGCACCATGGCAGATCTCACAGATCCCAACTCATGGGACTGCTAAATATTGAGAATATGAGTTTAACACAGACATGCCCTCTTTAAATAGAGTAGTAATATAATTCTCCCTCAGAAAGAACATCTTTATTATTGAACATTACACTAGGTTTTCCAATGAGCTTTACAATGTGGCCAAGACAGGGGGTGAAGGGCAGCAAACAGACTCCAACAGGAAGGCTTATGAATCTCAGTAAAAAATATGTTTGCTTCTTGAGCAGAGTGAAAGTACTTCCTCAGTCAATAGATCTGGGCAGAGTAAAACAAATTTAAAGTATAATTCTGCATCAGGTTATAATTAACTTTTTTGTAAGAACAAGACAAGACCTACAGTCAGTAAGTAGAAATTCTATAACAAAACTTGACACTTAACAGATTTAATTAAAGTACAGATTTGCCAAATCCATTTCCTGTGATTACTGTTGTTATTCTTTAGAAGCTGATTAGGCAATAGCAGATGTCACCACTGTACAAATCTACATACACATGCACAAATACCATAATTAGAAGATTACTCAGTTCTCACTAAAAGTTGCCTATAAAAGAACAAAAACCGAGTCTTGCTCCAAATATTTTTCAACATTTCAACACAAACCAAATGAACTTAATAGCAGAATTAATCTGCAGTTTCAACCACCAGGATTATCTGTAGCAAAAGCATTCAAAAAGGCCTTGACTTGGAACCTTTTTGGGTGCAGGGGAAGGTTGCCCTCAGTGCACTGAGGTGTGTGAGCATGGATCACCACGTGCACTGCTATCTCTGCTCCTGCTCCTTCCTACGTTCAGAGACTGCCAGACTGCTCAGAGCTATCACAGAGCTCAGGCAGCTCTGTCTGGTGACACAGTGACAGTGTTAGGCTCACTTCTGCATGGTGAAATGCAACATAAGGGGCTTTCTTGAGGCCCTGCAGTCCCAGAGCCCATTGCAGCTGGGTGGGGAGATGTGGGACCTGACCTCCCACCCTCCACCTGAGTTGCTCTGCTTTATGATATTGTCATACATTATTAAATTGCAATAAATAAAAAATAGTTTGCAGGGAAGATGCTATTGTGTTCCATGCAAACACCTTATAAAAGGATTTTTAAAAAGCACCTATGCAAATCTGAAGACTCTCTGGTTTCCACTGACAAATCAGGGAAATTCATTCTCCTACAACAACTGTATTTGCATTGAATATCTCATCCCTCTCAGCCTGTTTCTCCTGTAACAGTCTGTAATTCTTTTGCCCACCTCAAAAGTCCTGTGTTTCCTTTTATTGCCATTAGCTAAAACCAATTCCTGCTGAGCAGTGTAGCAGTGTTGACTTCTGATACACGAGCTGAATCAGCTCCTGGATGTCTACAGCTATCTTCTTTTTTAATTCCATTTCTCATTTTGCTTCATGCTGTTTTGTTATTCCCTTGAACAATGGAGGCAGGACTCTCTGTAACAATGCACAATAGGTATGGTGCAATAATAAACAGTCCTTTCTACACATCCCAGCTTCATTCAAATGGAAAGTACCCACTTAAGACAAAACACAAAAGTTATTATTACCTGACTTGAAACCGGAAAAAAAAGATGAGAGAAAAAAAATTGTTCACATGGGATTCAACTATATTTCAAAGGTAAGAATGCAGGAAAGACTAATGCCATATAAAATTATACTGCTTCTAAATGAAGCCTTAGACATTTAAATTAAATGATGCATTTTCACACAGGAAATATCTAAGGTTAATAATATGATGAAGACATCAGCTCTTGCCATAGCAATGGAAAAAAAAATTGAAATACAAACCACTGAATTGATATTTAACTATTTTGAAACCTATTTCAGTTAAAAAAGCTGGAGGAAGTATAACTGCATAGCAAATACCAGACTGAAGTTTACAGGCAGCTCCGAGCCAGGGCAGTGATCAGCATTTCCCAGGAAGGGAGGAGGGAGCGCTCCATCCCGTGCTGCTGGCTGGGCTCCTTCCTGCCCTGGGGTGTTTGTGGAGCAGGAGAGGTGATGCCCGTGCTGGAGCAGAGCCAGGTCAGGATGCAGCTGGGAGCAGCAGCCACAGAAGGAGTGCTTTTCAAAAACCAGATAATCCAGCTCAGGATTAACAACTACTGTATCTGTTGAATTTGTTCAACTATATAAATACAAGGCTGTCTGCCCTCAATACAATTTTAAACATTTTTTGGCTTTTGGCCCTTTTCCACTTCAAGGCTATTTTTAAGCTGATTTAGCTTCCTTTTAACAAAGACAAGCCCACTTCCTCATCACAAAAATTTTCTTTACGTGGCCAGCAGGAATGCTCCACATACTTTCTTAGCACTCCAGAAACATCCCAGACACTGGTGGGATTTGGCAAATTCATACCAACACTCCCAAGTTTGCCCTTATGTGGAAGCACCACGTCTTTAAAGGAGGGATCTCTGTTTGGCTCCAGACAGGCCCACGGGTGAGATCAATGGCACCTCACACAGGCTGCTCTCTATCCCTGCCATAGGTCAGGTGATGGGATGATCCTTTCATGCTTTCTTTCTATAGACAGCAAGAAAGCAAAGGTTTAAACCTGTTTTCTGTCCAGTCCTTACATCACCTGGAAGAAACAGAGCTGTCTGTGTTGCAGAGCACAGCCTGTCTCTGCCTGGCCAGCTGGATCCAAATGTGTGTCCATGGAGAAGAGCCACAAATAATGACAACAAACACCTGCGAGGGGCTGGATGTTCACCTGCACTGTGAAAGTTTGTAGATTGGTAAATTACACAGGTATTTTCAGCAAATCCAAAGAATATATTCCTGAAATCTGTGTTAACCTTCCTTCCAAGCTATCAAGTTTTTGTTTACAAAGCCCTAGTTAGAATGTTTGATTTTGCATTGGTCTCAGATACATGTGAGTTGACTGAATTTAAATTAATTGTTGAAGGCATGTTCCCCCAGGATAGGAAATTTGAGTTCAAAGCTTGTATTTTACCCAAATTCAAATTAAACCAAAGTTTTATAGTGGAGGATATACAACCACCATAATAAAACAACAGTATGAGCTCTGCTTATAAAACAGAAAGTGTACTATCACATTCCAGCACCATTTAGTCAGAGTGAGGACCCACAAAGCCTAAGACAAATATGCTACAACTGGAAAGATACAGTAACAAAAGTATAAGATTTCATGTTCAGTCGCATAGGGAAAAAAACAGTCCAGGACTCATTCCAGCTCTGTTGGGGGGAATGGGAGCCTATTTATCACTGACAGGTCATGCTAGACAGTCCTTGTCCTGTCAAATGAGCCAGGATATACTTTTGCTCCCAAGGCTGAGAGCTGAGGAAATGAGCCATGTTCTGTAAAAATGGTTCTTTTGCCCTCACAGGTCACAAACAAGTTTAACAAATTTAAAGTAATGAATTTGTCCTGGTTTGCAAATGCCAAATGTGGACTTTAACTCGGACAGCTATGAATGTATGATACATCATCTTCACTATCACTGCAAATGTGTTGATGGCTTTGATTTTACACCAACAGTCTGTACCACCTTTGTGGAGACCAGAAAAAAACCTCAATAAACCCAAACTACAGAACATGAGAGAAAATTATGAAGAGATTGTCATTTCCATTAACAAAATGTGAATCTGGGCTGCAGGAGTCACATAGTTCTGGGCTTCAGCAGACACAAAGAAATAGTTCTGAGTTGGGTAGGTCACACTTTGAACTGTTACCTGACAGCACAAGCAATATTCCATTTGCAGTTTTGAGATAAAGGCAGATAATAAGTGATATAGCTCTTTATTCATGTGAATGTGAACAGAGCTGGTGCTCTGTGAGTAGAAATAGGGCTCTAGATCAGACAGCTACAGTATTTCTGAACAGTGTTTTTGTCTTAAACTTTCAAGGTCTGAAGGTATTCTCCAGCTATAGTGTTCCCAGTGATGCTGCAATATATGGAAATAATACATCTCTGTGACTTGGAGGGGTTTCAAAATGAAATTTCTAAACACTTCTACGCTTTCAAAGTTCTGACTGAATAAAGCACATCAACGTGTTCTGCAACAGTCCTGCCACTACCCACAAAGATGCACAAGAGTAACTTCTGCTGCTCTCTGTGAAAGTAGAAATGCTGATTTTAGTGGACTCTAATTTAGATCAGCTTTCTAAAAAATCTACCCAAGAGGTTCAATTTATCTACAGGACTCAGTCCTCAGGCATGTTTTCCAACATCAACTGCACATAGCCCTGGGGTTTTTTGATTGAGAGTAAACTCATAAACTTACTGGTTAGATAATTACTGGTTCATCTATAAAGCAGTGATTAGATTTGTAAATGTAACTTGCAGCATCTAAATCTACCCATTTACAATGGGTAAATGATTTGAAAAACAAGCAGACTATTAGTGCCATAAACCACTGAGCTGATTGGCACATCCTGAAAGCATTTTGCATAATGCTAATTCTTTGAAAGCAATCCTTCCTACAAGAAGCTACCACTTGGCACAATGCTAAACCCTTCTGCTTTGCCTTGGGCTGTTAGCTGACTAAATGATCATTAATTCTTTGGAAATAACAAATACCTCTGAGATTAGCACTTTAATGTTGAAGGGAATCTATTTTGGTGCAAGAAATACAGTGAAATATGATGCCAGTTTTACGCAGTGCATTAATATTTCTAATTATCTTTAACACAAAAACTCAGTAATATCTATTCAGTCTACAATATACTTACTGAAGCATCTGCTGTGTCTAAGGCAGTCTCCAAACTCAGGTTGTTTGTTTTCACAATCTGCCACAGATCCGCTTGCCCTGTTTTAGGTTACATTTCTCAACTAATGGTACTGATGACTTCAAGAAATTTCACATTAGTATAAGTACTTAGAAGCATTATGGTGGGTCCAATCTGCAAGGATTTTGCACCTTGTTGAAATAATATCTAAGTGACATATCAGTAGTTTCCCTTTGTCTTTTCTCATTACAGCCAAAACTGATTGTTACTTGGCACATCATCTTGCTGGAACATCAATGGTGTCAGTAACTAGTGATTGATACAGCTGATTCCTTGAAAGTCATTCAGGAATCATCAGTCTCCTTTGATCCTTCAGGCTAATAAAGTGCAGTAGCCAAGCCAGAGGCATAATGATCCTTTGAGTTGGCTGGACTTCTCTACATTCACATGGTCTTTTTGTGCCTTTTCCAAGAAGCCATTAGAAATTTCAGGTGGTTCAAAGACAGTCTTAGAAATCTATCATTCCCTTCTCCAAGGAATTCTGTGGATCCAGCTGTACCAAGTCAGAGATGAGGGCCAGGTCCTCAGCAGGAATCCCAGCTCTACCATACCACCTTTGGCAGCAAGGGCACAGCAGCAGTGGAGCAGTTATGTCCTAGTTCCATTAAAATGCTCTGGTTTGATTTTTTTCTTAAATATGTCATCACCGAGGCGTTCCCAACCTCTCTAACTGGGCCAGCAGCGTGTCCATCTCCAGAGCCATCAGAGATTGGCTCTGTCAGACATGGTGGAAGCTTCCAGCAGCTTCTCACAGAAGCCACTTCTGTGGCCCACCCTGCTACCAAAAACCAGCCTGTGCCAAATCAACACACACATATACTGTGTTATCTACCACCTTCATGCAAAACACTGGAAAACAGATGCCAGAGAACAGGAGCTATGTAATTAACAGTCACTGTGAGGTAAATGGGAGAAGAAATTAAATGAGGGATGGCAGCTGGGTATACTCAAAGCTTCCACTTAGTTTTGAAATAAAGGTTGAGCCTTTTATTTGTAGTACAAAATTCCATCTCATGTTGCCATAACCCAAGGGCTGACCTGAGCCCCACTGTTGTCAAAGGGACTGTTCTTCAGTCAGGGCATGAAAGCAGAGGTGCTCAGTGAGAAACATGTCATGTCTGAGCAGGCAAGACACTGGCATACCCTCAAAATCACTAACAGCTGGCAGGCTCTTCCACAGAGCCATATATCCACCCCAAACCCATCTGGATTTTTTGGTATGTGCATGATCTTTTTAAGCATAATACTGTGGGATTCTGCCAGAGTAACAGTGGCAGGATCTGATTTACTACATGGCAAAGTAGGGAACTACACTGTTTAAAATAGAATGGTGCAAGCTAGGGTATCACCAAGCAACTAACACCCAAGATCCCCCCTCATAAATCTGTATTACCAAACCCATTAAACAGAAGCATACAAACACTCCATATGTTCACCACCACCACATCATTGTCCAGAAAAATAACTCAGAACTGCAGTTTTAATTACGACAGTACAAAAGATATCTCTCTTTCATGATCTGCTTGAGTGTAATATACATGGCAAATGATATTATGTCTGTTTGTAAATGGCTTAGAAAAGAGTTAGGGGCTAAGATTATGCTGAGGAATTCTAACTTCTGCTTTTATGGAGCTTAACAGGGTTAGGCACCATGGCATCTCAACCAGTCAAAACCATGACAGCAACACAGTGTACGAGATGACATCAAACCAAAAGATTTTAAGATAGAATCAAACTGGGACAACTGAAACAAAAGAAAAAATTAGCAAACACCTGCAAAAAAGCTGCCTAACAGTGCTCTAAACCGCATGAAACTGATGTGATGCGATTCAATTTTTAAAGAATTTGCAGGAATGACATTTAAAAACATGAATGAAATGAAAGTCTTTCATGCAGCAGCCATAATAATTCTCTTAGGCACAGAGAAGAATATTTGCTGTAAGTATGAGTATTCACTAGTCCAGAAGAAGAACATATCTATTTTCCAAACATTACCTATAGCAAAGCCTTATTTTTATGACAATGATTATTTTCGTGCTGTTACAGTATTGAACTCAGTGATGCCAAGTTATGTAATGGGAGACTGAAAAAATCTGAAGCCTGTATTTAGAAATTCAGATAATCTTAGCACACATAATTTAAGGAGTAATAGTCCTATTCTCTAAACCATGTTTCTCAAGCCTTTAAAGACTATCAATAAACCCGATATCACTTCCACCAGGAGCTGTTCAAAGCCTCCTTGAAGGGAAAGAGGGAGCACTCAGAGCAGAGCTCAATGATGTCTGCAAACTTCTCTCCTTTTTTTGGTATATTGATGTGCTGTGGCACAGATCCTATGCTAATAGTTTTCCAAATGTTCCTTTATAGCCAGACGTTTACTTTTAAAGCTCCCTTTGCAGCTGAGAGTTGTGTCCTGGCCAGCACTGCCTCCCATGAGAAGCCTGCAGGGGATGGGGAGGTCAGCAGCTGATTTTGGCACAAGCTTCCTCTGGGGTGTGTGGATGGATGTCACCTTTTGGGTGAAAATCAAACACTGGCCTCTGGTTAAACCCAAGTCTGGGTTAGAAGGCACCAACAGTAAAGGTCAAAAATAAATGGGCCAGATTTCTGAGGCTGTTCTCCTTTCCCTTACACTGTCCTCTGGATTCTCAGCTGCTCTGAAACTATGCCTCTCCCTCAAAAAAACTTGCTCATACAGTAAAAGCAAACCAAATTCACCCTCCCTTCCCCAAGCCCGTAGAAATCTCACAGCTCAAAGCAAACAGGGAGCCACACATTCCCAATGGACCTCTTCTCCCACAGCACCACGACTACAGTGGAAATCAGAATCCTTTTCTAGAAAAGCTCATGCAGCAGCAGCCCACTGCCAGCAGTGTTACTACAGAACTGAAATGGGGTGAAGCACCTCCGGAATTTTTCATTTAATTGAACATTAGTATGGTTTGAGAATAACCATGCACTCCTACTACTGCGATCCTGTCTCTTATCTGAGCTGAAGTTAAGCAAAAGCATTTGCACTTTCCACTTCTAAAGATCATGCAAGCTGACTGAAGGGAACTTCCCGATTACTTCTGAGTGAGGATTATATAGATGAGGCCATAAATAATATCAGAGCTATTGAAATGACCTGACAGGACAGAAAGATTTATTTCATAGTTTATCTGAACACTTTTGTGAGACGATGGAATGAAGCTTGAATGTTCAATTTAATCCCTTCCTTGCTTTTTTATTGAGTCAGGAGATGTTTAAATAAATTTATGTAGCTGTTTGAAAGTCAGAATTTTTAATAAGTGAGACAGAAAAAGAGATTACAGTAAGGAAAAGATGCAGATAACACAATACTGTACACAAGAAGAAAAAAAAGGCTCCCTATGAAGGCAGAGGGACAGAAGATATTTTTTTGTGATTTATCTACATAGCTTCCTTAATCACTGCACTTAAGAAAATGAGGGAAGAGGAAAGGAGAGTTGTTAACTATATTGTAGAACTGCAATATATGAATGCAGAACTTCCCAAGGCACAGCATATAGAGATGAAGATATGCATGTGAGACAGGGATGAGGGTGTGTATGCTGAACTACTCTGCCCAAAAGCAGAATTCTGTGGCTCACTTGTCTGTATGGCTACACAGGCAGTGAAATAAAATGTTTATTCCATTAGTAGCAGCCTTAACTTTCCCTTCTACAGGTCCAATATTTCAGCTTCAACACTGAAATCTCAGTCTAAATAAGGGTGAGAAGAACACCTGGACTCTTACACAAATTGTTTATAGGGTTGTGGGCACATCTACTTGGAAGGACATTTCTCTGAATCTTGACTTTTTTCTCCACTTAAGATATGATTTTGAAATGGTTAAAAAGCTAAGTTAATAATACCTCCCTCATTCACTTCAGATTTACTGTTGTTAGCTAATTAAAAACGCATCACAGATTTAAAAAAATGCAGAAGAATTTAGATTTAAATCTCATGTAACTGTGGCTTTAAAGACTTACTTGCAAGCAAAATATGATATATATGCAGAAATCTCTTTCCAAGTGTCTGCATGAAGCATAAACAGCAGTAATTCATCTCTAAAGGACAGCTAAAATATGCACTGCTTTGAATTCTTTCAATATTGTACACAAGGGATTGGTGAAGAGAATCAAGTGCCTTATGCTGCCTGGTTGTACGTATCAGATGGGTAACAATAAAAGAGAAAACAAAACCATTTAGAACTCTTTTAAGCCCATATGCTCAACTTCACTGGCGATAATTAATGATAACTCCAATACTGCATGATTCAGGGTGAAGAACTAGAGACAGAATCTGTACTCCTTTGGAAGAGTTACATAATCCAATCACACACACTTGCTGCCCTGCTTTTGGCACAGTTTAGTCCTGAAGATCCATGTGGATGTACAGATTTTTCCCTTCACATACAGCCAGTACAGATTAACTGAAAGTCACACACACTTAACCATAAACATGTAACAGAAGTGGAGTCAGGATCTCTGTCAGTATCCAAGCAATCCTGGCTGGTTTCAGGGAGTGGGAAGCATACATGCCAGTGTTGGAATAGAAAATGAGGAAATTATTCAGAGTTTAATAAAACATACATCTGAGTAACTGGTCAGGAGAATTAATGTATCCTATTAACATACCTCAATTTTAGAACAGCTCTCCTGAGGCTGGATGCTAGGTAGAGACACTTCTTAAGTCTCTCATTTTTTCTTTTCTTTTTTCCTTTTAAAAAGATCTTTTCCTCTCCACCAGAATGTTTTCATGTTGCTTTTCTTCTTGCTGAGAGGTGATAACTTACTCTAGCTTTCTGTTTCTCTCCTCCTGCCTTTCTGACATTACTTTTTTTTCCCCCAGACAGCTTTTTCCTTCCTTCTATTCTCATTTCCCTACCTTTCAGAGGCTGTTAACAGAATGTTTAAGTGATAGTAGAACCTGTGTGCGGAACACTCTTAGAGTCCCTGGAAAAGGACAAACCCCCATCCCCATCTTCATAGTTCCTAAAACATCACTGTGCTTTTTTTGAGACATCTAGATGTATTAACACCAGCATTATGAATTCTTTATGTGAATCCTTCTCTGTGTAGCACATGGAAACTAATCCAGGTAAACAGAGTTGTGCAAATAGAAGTGAACAGAGAGCAACAACTATGAAGAGCACATGGCTGAGCAGTCATTGCCTTTACGGTTGGAGCTGCAGGTTCTATGAAATCCCTTTCAAGATTGTTAAACATTTAATTGTACGTAATTATTAAGCTTTAGTTCCTCATCACTAACTGGTTCTTCCTTAGAACTCCGTTGAATCATACAATTCATGGTGAGTACATCAATGGCTGTAGAATGTTCTGGGTCTACATAATGCATAATTGCTCGAATTTATTCTTAATAACAACAGCTTGGTGATAATGAATTAGCTCTTTTGTCTGAATACCCAGTGACAGCACATTGCAGGCAATGGGACAAGATATGTGATTAAAGCAATGGCTCTGCTAAGTTTCCATCATTTTCTGCCACAGATGGGACCAATGGGAAGCAGGAGAGGACTAGCTGGAAAAACATAACTTGCCTTGGGGAAAGTTCACTTGAAGACAATAAATTGGGTCATTAGCAGCCCTGGATAAAATATCATGTCCAGATTTACTATTTTCCTGGTAATTTGCAATACCTTTGAAAATTTGGCTCCTTATCTCTGAGAAGTTGGAGAAAAGCACATTGCCTCCAGACACATGGAATACATACACACTACACTATGTTAAAAAAAGTCACAGCCTAAAATGCAACAATTAAAATTCAGGGAACTAAACAGGGAAAGAACAGATAAAAAACCTATGAGCATCTGTTTTCATTTTATCAGGGTATGTCAGTGCCTGAAGCTGCAGAGGATGGTAAAACCATCAGGTACAATGAACATGTCCATCCCTGGTACAGCTATTTATGAACTCATCCTTTAGGTAGTACAGACCAAACTTGAGATTTACTCAACAGGATAGGGCTTTGCAGGCTCCTAGGCAAACCACGAGCTTTATATATTACTTTTCTCTGGTAGGAGGCAGAATCAGACTATGCACCTCCATTTCCTTGGGAATAGCTAAATAAAACTTCGGGTTTAGACTTATTACTTCATAAAATAGAGAATAGATGAAAAAAGCAGGCTCTTCTGAACACCAGAAACAGCTAACTTTCACAGTCTATTTTACTCTCCTACCTTAACATGATTCCAAATGGAATTTTCTAGCAGAAAAATCAGAGCTAACTGCATTACAACAACAGCTTCTGGAATCAATTCCCTCTTTTCAGACATTTAGGCATATGTAACTAGAGCTTAGCTCTTTAGTTATAGAGAAATAAAACCAGAATAGAGTTGGTGCATAAAAAGTAAGCATAATCTGATATTTGTTTTGTGTAAAATCTGACTATCACAGGGGTTTATTAAAACTATCTGTTACCTCAGAATCTGCACATACAGGCACAGACAACCAACACTAAGAACAAGAAAGTATTTTGAAGTATAAGATACCTTTATATTAGCATAACTATATAGCAGGGAGTGTGCTGGCATAACTATTTCCATTTTTTAAAATCTTGAAACTTTTAAATCATACATTTGCCACGCAGGTGCATCTCCCAGATTCCCCACTATTACAAATTATCTTGCAGCAAACAAAACTGGAGGTCCAGGAGAGATTTTGGGGTGGGAGCCCTATGGTATATGAGCTCTGTTTTGTTCTGGAGCAAGACAATCTCCAGGACTCTAGGATCTACATCTTGAACACATTCTGCCCTGGCCAGTTTTAGAAATAGCACATGTTAGCCTGAACTAGGCTATTTTCTCTCATGTACTGGTCCTCTACAGAGTAAATAAAGGTGCATTCACACATAATTAACAATTACAGACTAGAAATTTCACTCTGGCTATGTACCAAGGCTCAGATCCTGCTGACTTTGAAAGGGTTTTAAAATCAAGTCACTTACAGAACTTCAGGTTCAAGAGTTTAACACTGGACATCTGGCTTTTTGGAGAGGAGAGGGGTAGAAGGGCCCTCTGATCTCCCACTTTGAGCTCTCATTCCAGAAGCCACAGGAGGAGGTCAGACAGCAGCACATCTTGAATTGGGCAAAGTCCAGTTCCTGACTGAGGAACTGACACTGATGGAGAGCCACAGGCTGATGAGCTGCTGCATTTTTTCATCACCTCCCCTGGAGAAAGCCTGTGCTGTGAATCTGGGATACACTCATAGTATCAACACAACATAATCACTTCTTGTTACACACTTCAGCCTAATAGACACAAGAGCTCTCCATCACCAATTCCAGATCCCTCTACATGTACCTCACAGACTAAGCCATGCGTCACTGTGTTGAACACAGCAGAGATTCTGGATTTTCCTCTCTGCTTCTCAGGATGAAGCTGACATATAAACCCTCTGCTAAGGATAGAGTACTTCAGGGGGAAGTTTTATTGCTGATAAAGCCTGATTTCCAGCTTGCCACAATGAGGATGAAATGCAACACCATGGAAGAGCCCTCCCAGCCTTCAACTAACAGTGAAATACCTCATGGAGTCACCTTCTTCCTCTCTGCAAACCATGGTCGGCAGAAACACCACCCCATCCCTCTTCCTGCTCTTTCATGGCTGCAGTGATGGATACATATCTGTCAGAAACTGCTTCCAGGCTCTCTCAGAAGCTGCAAACTTTCTGACAGATGGCTCCTCCTTCCCTCATCTGCTCTTAAACAGGTGATAAACATTGATTTTAGCACTTCCATCAGGTAAATCATTCCCACCAGATTTCTCTTATATAGACCAGGTTGAATTTAAGCCCATAAAGCTCCCAGGCTGTGGAGCTCAAATACCCTCAACTCAAATAATCCTACCAGAGACAAGTAATGCCAATGCCAAAAGACACAGAACTGGGCAAGAGGAGTGGTATCCATACTGGGGAATATACATGGACCACATCATGAAGGAATACTTGTAACTCAGGCCTGAGTCTCTGGGGATTTGGCAATGTTTTATTAATGTGCTGGCTCTCTATTCTTCTCATTTGAAACACAACTGGAAAACAAAAATGCATGAAGCTTCACACATCACACCAAAGGGTTTTATTTTCCCAAGGTTAAATGTACCAAGGTTGGCTGATACACAGAACAAGAACAAACCTCAAGAAAAAAAAAAAGTAAAAAGAAAAATCACTGACTTTTTGATGGTGCAATTGTGTTTTCTCTTTGTGAACATCTGAGAGAATCATTCATTCACATTCTGAATGGGAAAAGGCAACTGAAACAGGTGGTCTATTACTAGATCCATTAAACAAGAGATTTATGCATTACATATCCATCTTGAGACAATTAGGCTGATCTTTTTTTTTTTCTCTTTTATGGCTTCATTGAAAATTTTTGGCAATAAAGCAATTAAAACGTAACTATCAAAGCATTTATCTATGATATCAAAGACAACCAGCCTTTATCAGAGAAAGACTGCTTCACTTTCCATCTTTAGAAAATACAAATTTAGAGGCAACATTCACACTTAAGACAGTGACATAATACTGCCATTGTTCCAAGCTTGAATGGTGAATGATGGGGTATGGACTATCTAAATCATTGTTTGCTTTCTCTTTTGGAAAATGATTCTTTTAAGTTTGACTTTAATCTCACGAGGCATCCAGAGAAATGAAATTGCTGTAAAATAAATCTTGAAGTAACCTTGCTGCACGTGCTTTGGGTTTGTACAGACACTGTCCTAATAGGGGAGCACAAAATCCACGTGGAATAATGATTTTAAAGGCTCAGGTTGATGTGACAGCTGGAGTCAGCCAGACACGAAAACATAAAACAATGTCTGCTGCAATCGGCTGCAAGTGCTACAAAGCTTTTTTAAAAGGTACTTCACATCAGTGGTGGAAACCAGTCTGTGACATAGTCCCCAAAGTCTCCTCCAAGAAGAGGCAAAAAAAAGGGGATATGTATAATGTAGTCCTCACAGTTCCCTTCTCTGCAACCCCCAAAGAAATCTCAATTTGTAGATTCTTTCTTCAACCACCAAAGCAGCCAAAGCTCTGTCTGTCAGTAACCTAAACAATGCAGGGACTGGGCACACACTGACTGAGAGCAAACTACAGGGACTGATGGAATTGCTGCAGGTGTAAGAGCCTGCTGTGGCTGCCAGACTGAGCATGGCCTCAACCCTGCCCCTGGAAATACTCAGTCAGGTTGGACAGGGCTCTGGGTGACCTGGTCTAGTTGAAGACATCCCTCCTCATTGTAGGAGTGATGAACTAGATGATATTTAAAAGTCCCTTCCAACCCAAACTATTCTACAATTCCATAATTTTGGGCACTACAGATGATTCTACCTCTCCAACCACACACATTGATACATTTCAACAGCAAAGATCAGAAGTGTATTAAAGAAGTTGACAAATGGAATCTATTTTAATAATTTGATTATAATATTTAAATTAACTGCAATGAAGTGGTGAACAGAAAGCGAGAAGAGGTACACTGCCAAATTAACCAACATCTTGGGATTTTACCAAGAGCCTCAAGCTTTTTAAAATCTCCAGCTTAAATCCTAACACAGTGGATGCTGAACCAGGAAGGGTCCTGAGAGATCAGCTCACCCATCCCTAGCTCCCAAGGCTGGCTAACTCTTAGTAAGCTAGCAAGACTTAGCTGCATTTTTTACTGCTACTCTGAGTAAATTATTATACAGCCTGCTCTCTGTTGTGTGGATAGTCAGATGTGGGATGATCTGGAAAGCCATAAATCCATTAACATAAGCTCTATGGGATACACTGTGGGAAATGGAGAAACTGGATAGCAGTTCTTAAAGTGCAGTTCTAATGATGTACTTACAGGTAGAGAGCAATCTACATTTACAGAAAACAAAAGGCAAAAAGCCCCTTGAGTCTGATATATAAGCCAGTCTTGTGATTTATAAATAACCAATTCTTGATTTCTGAGAGCCAATAATTCCATGTATCCTAGTAAGCAGAGTGCACAGCCACACAATATTCTATAGGACTAAACCCAGCAATTACATTCAGTTCAGAGCAGGGCACACATTGCAAATGGAGCTCTTGCTCTTATTCCACCCTATGTTAGATAAGTTCAGTAGTTCTGGAAGTACTGCAGCACTTTGTGAATGATGGATGAAATGAGAAATCTCTGCTCAGTGCACAGCAAGTAGCCAACTCCCTCCTGTACTGCATCGTTTGCTTTCAAGGTACTTAATATGCAACTTCAGTGAGAGACATTCAGAAAACCCCAGTGAGGCCATTTGTCTCAAAAATAAAAATAGAATGTTGCAATTTTGTCCCTGGGCTTCAGTTGTTTTTATTCAATTTTGATTTTATTTCTGCCTACCTCCATCCAGTGAACTCCCTTGTCAGGGTGCATTATGGACTCAAAACATAAACATCTACCATTGCTGGTTGCTCAGTTACAGAAGAAGTTTAAGAAACTGGTTGCTTCATCTCTCCCTAATCAGACAATTTGTACTGCACGAATACTTCTTTTTGAAAATGTATCATAAGTGAATAATCCATCACTTTTTTTAATCAGGGGCCACAGAACCACATTGTGTTCTGCTGCACTTTGAGCAACTTGATTTCTATAAAATATAATTCAAGCCACAAGCAGTTTGAATTGACTTTCACTGAGGTAATTTTCCATTTAATACAATCTGCTGGACAGAATTACCATGGAGGATGATAGATTTAGTCTTTTGCTAACAAGCAGCACAAGTTGGCTTACAAAATTTTACGTCGAGGTTTAAGTCATGGCTTCCCTTACGCTGGGTTAAAGAGTTAATACTCCCTGGCTATATTACTGTACTGTTTCAGGTTGTTGTATTGGGTACATGGTCAGCTGCTATGCTGCTCCTGAAAGGCTAAAACTGCAAAATCTGGCTATCTTATTGCTTTGTCTCTCTAGTCCCTCACTCCTGCTGGATCATTTGTATCATGAATTTACTACTTGCAATAACTGCAGACAATATATTATTTCCTACATGCATGGGCAGAGGTCAGAAGTTGCTTTATTCCTGTCTAAGTGCAATGGCCTCTGTTGTAATCCCATTAGGAATGTTTAAATAAGAAAAGCAATAAAACAGTTTAATACCTGAATGCACTGCTGCTGCATCTCTATAGTTAGTAATGGGGCATGGCAGGAAGAGAAAAGGATTAGCCCTATCACCACAATTCCTCCCACGAGGTTGGTTCCTTCAAAGGAGAAGACAGGAAATTATTTAGAGATTATATATAGTGCTACAGTTTTATTTACTCCTTTATTGGCACTGTAAGGCTGTACACACAGCCTTTATACAGAGAATTTATTACTAGACACAGAATTTCAGTCTAAAGATACAAAATTTGCCTGAGGAAGAACAGTAAGTCTTTCCTGTGCCCTTATGCCAGGCTCTTTTCAAAGTGCATGGACCAAGAGTGTGAGGCACATATTTAGCACAGTGGAAGTGTGGGACACCAGGTTTGCTTGGATCAGCTGTCCAGGCTCCTTCCAGCTGACAGCATGGTGCTGGCTTCCAGGTACCAGAAAGGTGTTTATGTTTCTTTCTCAGCAGTGTCCAACCTCACTGTAAATGTCTGGAAAATTGTTTTAAGCCATCATTAAAGCAACATCCACTGTGGGAATGCCCTGGGTGCTCCACTGGTCCATCACTAATTATTGTTCAGCCAATGTGGTATTTTAATAACACCCAGCTCTAAAAATGCATTTATTTTTATGTACATATCAAAGCCCTGACAGCTTTATTTGCTTGGAAGGGAGGGTGGAACTGTTCCAGCAGACTTTCTATTTTCCACCAATTCCCTCAAGGATATTAAGGGCAGAGAGCAGAGTGGGTAATTCCCATCTCTGGGTAGAAAATGAGTCAGACTAGTTATGCAACAGAGGCTTTCACTGATTAAAAGGATGCTATATTCAGGTAGACAACTGGCCAGAAACAGATGCTATTTGTGGGCATAACTGAGAATTAGCAAATTGGCTGTTTATTAAAACAGGTGTTTGTGGGGACTCACGTGTCTGACACTGCAGATGTGACATCCTGCTAGAGAACATTGGTTCCCTTCCCAGTTACGCTTAGCTTCAACTGAGTTGATGCAGGAACTAAATTAGATTCAACAGAGTCAGCATCAGCTTTGAAAACTGGTGATTTCAATCAGAGATATAGCAAAAAAAAACCAAACTAAAACCAAGTTTTTACTCATGCCAGCTGTTCTGCTGCCCACTTTTGATCTCATAATCATTCATTATTGTGTCGTCAAAAAATCTCCCAAAACCTGCTTAAAAATGCTTCTCTGGTTTCCATTAGAAGAACAACAACAAAACCCAGCAAGCAAACTCCTCGCACACTTCCAAAATTCCCAAAGATTTAGACAAAATACATCCTATTCATGCCATGAGAAACAGGAACACAAGGAGAGCAATGACTCCTCAGAATGAAATTAGGCTCATGTCAGAGCAGGAACACTACACTGTCACTATAAGGTCATGCATCCTTTCCTGCAGGAGACATCATTCCCACAGATTCTTGAATTCCAGGTGTGTCTGAAGTGTCATCACTTGGATGCCATGGGCAGCAGGCTTCAGTTTGGGAATTCACATCATTGCACCTTTTCTTTAAAAGGCATGCCACGGTGGCAGTAACATAGAATACCATTCCAAACATATCAGGTCATATTTTTTTGACCCAATAAAAGACAACAATTATTCTAATTATTTGTAAAACATTAATGATGGGTGTTTCTTCATGTGACCCAACATAGCCTTGCCAGACAGAAGTTTCTTTGGCTTGTACTGTAACAGAACACAGTGAGCTAGACCGGGCCTAGATGTGTCAATGCTGTTTTAGCATCTCTGTTCATAATGTAGACACTCAACTACTCTCATTTGTCACCCAATTTTTGCTGTGCCAGAAGTTGACATAAACAAAACTTCTGATAACATCACCCTGAATGCTTAAATTGATATTTCTGAACCTGATTTAATTTTTACATGATTATGTACGATAACAGAATCGCAATTCAAAAATACTGTTTGCACTAGAAATTTGCCAAAGCTCTCTCAATCAAAAGATATTTGTAATTTTAACTAATGTGGCCTTAGAAACAAGATTAATGGAAACTCTGACAGGGATTTCAGTGCTTGAGACTGTATGGTAAATAACTATGGGAGAGGAAATAAAACGAAGCAGATACACCAATATTTACAGGTTAGTAACAGGAGAGTCTTATATCACAGAAAAAAAATTAATCTGCATGGTCAGTTTTGGTGAAATGTTAGTAGAACACCTCACTACGTAGCTGGCACAAGACAGGTGTTGTACAAGACAGGTGAGAACCAACATTCTAATACAAAATCATCACAGAAAACAAGATGCTTGCAAACTCCCAGGGAGGATTTACTGATATCTCCTCAAAAAGCCATTCCACTAACCTGAGGCACCCACACTCGTTGTTACACACTACAGTGCTGTGATTCACTTGTGGATTTCCTGGCATTTTTTTGCCTTTTTTACAGGCAAAACTATGACTGATGACTCCCAAGTGACATTAAAAAATTCAGGTGTTTGGAATCACGAGTTTGTTTAAGAGTCTTCTGACTGAGGAGGCATTTCACACAAGAGAGGTTAGGCTGTGAAGGTATGAGCTGAATTGTGAGACACGGAAAATCCTGACATGGAGAGAAGCAGCATGCTTGCCTGCCTCAGAAAAACTGCTCAAATGCTACAGATCCCCTCTCAGAGGCACTGTGCCCACAGGGTGAATAACAACTTGATAACTACACACCACTCACTATGCCAGGTGATATTTAGAAAAGTTAAACCACAGTCCTAAATAAAAGCACTCGGTCAGTGATCCTCAGTAAAGCAGATTCCTCATTGCACACAGTGCAGTCTCTTTAACTCAGTTTCCAAAGTGAGTTAAACAGGGAAGGCAGGTGAATTCTAGTAAAACTAAACCACAAGTACACACTGCCCTTACAAATGAAATGCTCTGCCTACTCTATATGCATTCACTTCATTGGGGCAGTGCTCAAATGTTACAGCAAAGCAGTTTTCTGCCTGCAATGTTTTTTAATATCAACAATTTGAATGACAGGCTGCAGAATATTATCTATAAACTGGATTTCAAATTCATCAAAACAGATGCAGAAATCATTAAAAAGAGCTTACAGTAATGTGATTGGGAAACAGAAATCCTGATTTTATCAGCCTGCCCAATCATAACAGTTTCACTTTTCAAACTGCATATTGAGGACTTGACAATATGCTATTCAAAATAGTGTGTCAAATCACACTATTTTGCTAGAAGCATTCAGAGGATGTATCCAAGGAAACATCCACATGGACAGTCTTTTCCTTCATAAAGAGAGACAAAATTCAGAGAACAGAGTGCTTGCTAATATTTAATCATCTCACTAGTAATGAAAAAGGACACTTAAAACATCAGTTGTTTTCCTTCTTAAAATTAAAATTACTGCATCCTAAGTATTTAAATTCTCAAGTCAAACCACTGAGCTTGATCACAGAAATGTGAAAAACAATTTGGGTTTGCAAATGGTTACATCACATTTGGCCAGGAAAGCACGTAGCACCATTTACAAACTTCATCACTGACACTAAAGCAGTAGCATATTCAGCTTACTTAAATTTTCAGCTCTGCTGGATATAAAATGAAATTTTCTTAGGCCTTTTAATTAATGCAGTGTACAAGACCATAAGTGAAATTTGTATTAGAGTATATATAAAACATTGCTGAAGAATGTGTTTAGGCTCCTGTGAGCTGAAGTAACTGCACACCTGACTGTGCATCAATGAGATCTCCATGGATGTTTTCATGACTAATTATATTCACTTATTCATGGGACTAGAGCCAAGAATGTTAAAATGAGTAACCTTCTCATATAGTATAAGCAGATAATAAAAACCTACTCAGTTGCAGAAAGTTGCAGTCATCATTCACCATGTGGCTTGTTATAAACTAAAAAACCATGGTAGAAATCAGAGCACCTCTGCTGCCTTTCCTCAGATTACTGCTTCCTCTATTTTTTACTTTCCATCTGATTAGGGGTTCTGGGAAGTCACATAACATGTGTCTTCAGAAGGTAATAAAAATATCTCTTAATTTCAAGAGAAGCCTTGTTTTGACTGTCTTTCATTTGGTCTTCATTGGATTGCAATATCTAACACGAAAACTGTAGCTCAATCTCGTTCTAATGGTCGAAGTTCAATTACCTAATACAAACTATTTGTTTCTGCAGGATGGAGACAAGCACAAGGGTATTGAGGATGAAGGTAAGAGCAACATTTATCAAACGTGGATTAAATGAAGCAAAGATTTGGTGAGTGGAATTCCATTTCACTTCTTTTGAAAGACTATGACAGCTTTGATTTTCACAGCCTCTAAGATCATGACATTACGGTATTGAAATTTTAAGAAATAAGAATTATACCATCAGTCTTCATTTTCTGCATTGCTGCCTTCGGAACAGATTACAAAATACAATTTTCTATTATTTTTCAGTGAAGGAGGAAAAAGTCATGAGAACACTTAGTCTAGATTTTAATCTTCCCTGTCCACTGAACAGCAGTGCTGTGATGCATGACCCTGACCTTTCCCAGCCCCGTATATTTTGACTGTTTGCCCACTCAGCTCCATCCCTACATTTTAGTGAGGCCGTAAACAAAAGATGTGGAATGGCATGCCCAGCAAATCACAGAATGCTGAAAAGGTCAAAATAGTAGTGCTGAATGTTTCTACTCTGTAATTTACAGAATATATGAGGCATTCACAGCTTAATAACTCATTCACATGACAAACACTGTAGAGGGAATGTAAAATGGCAGCACATGAATTTCTTCCAGTGACAGTGCTTCCAACAAGCATGGAAAATGGTGCAAACTTTGCCCTGTGGTTCTGTTTTCTGGAACATTAATATTGTCTGACTTTCAATGCACAATAGCATATGTCTGTGGATGGTGAAGTTAAATGTCTCTATGTTTGCAGTCAGGCTCAGAGCCCAAAAAGGCAAGGTCCCTGAGGCAAAAATCCAGGTCAAAGCTTTTTCTATCTGTACACCTTCTTTGCCCTTCTTGGAGCACTTTCCCAATACAAGGTGATTTTATTGTCACAACATTCCTGAAAACTAGAGAAGCAATATCCTCACCTTAAATGAGGACAGAGCCCTGGTCAAGGTCAGGAGAGTTATGGCAGAAAAAAGCCCCAAACTCTTACTAACAGCTCTAAGCCCCTGCTCTCCACCAAGACCATCTTTTCTAGTGCTTGTTCATGGGCTGAACTTCATTTGTGCACAAACAAATTTGTGCCCATTTCCCAGACACCAGTCAAATGAAGTAAATTGAGAAACCAAATTGAGAAACCAAACAAGCGATCCTTTAGCCAAGCTCAGCACAGCTGCATGTCTGTGGCAGCTGAAATGATGGTTGCACTGGTTGATGGCAGTTTAATCCTAATGAAATGCTACAGGTCCATGTGCTGGACACCCCCACACTACAGTCACCACTTTCAGAGGAAGATTTACTGGAGCAAGGTGATTGGAGGCATTCCTCAATCATCACTTGGATGAGTGTGCCCTTGGGACAACTCTAAGTCAGGATATACTGAAGTGTTTCCTCTTAACCACTTTCTTGGAACAAAAAGAAGACAACAGATGGATATATAGTATTGCTGTTTCAAAACTAACTGAAAGAGTGTCTGTCTGACACCAATTAATCAATTTTTTCTATACAGGCAGACTCATGTTACCCTAAGAGCATATACTGACCTAATATCTATTGAACCCAACATAAGCAATAAATAGTTTATAGAAGTACAAAAAAAATTGGAAAGTGCTAAATCTTAATATCTGACATATCTGTCCAATCCCATGGATCCCAATGGGTGTAAAAACCACGGATCAGCAGTCAGAATTCGGCTTGTCTTTCCAAGTCCATTAAAACAAAAGAAAGAAGTGTGCCAATGAACTGCACTGTTCCACAGATGAAAACCTGGATTAATCATACAAAAGGCAAAACAACTGTGGATTTACACCAGCTGAACCACAGATCCCAGCCCGGGTCTCTGAAGTGCAGCATTTCACCGTTATCCCCGAAAGAAGCAGGGATATTAACAACAGACCGAATTAGCATCAAAGCATTAGCAGTAATACACTTTGGGTATTTAGGGAACGACTTCTAAACCTAAATGTCAGACAATTTGTCTCTAATATTCCCTGCAGATTAGTACAGAATGATTGCAATAGATGTAAATCCTGCCTCTTTTCCTACAGGCACGTACAGCTGTGGAGCTGTATCCTTTGTGCTGCAAAGGAAGGCAGGTCCTAAAGTCCAGCCCCTCAGTTTCTCTTCATTTCCTAGTGAAAACTGCTCCTTTATGTATTTCTGTGCAGAAACACAAAGCTTTTTGTATATGAGTCTGCACTGCTGGGAGGAGATGATTTTCCAGCACCAAATCTGGAGTGATTCACACAGCAAGTCTGAAACCTGGTGAAGGGAGGGGAACAATGTGTGAGGTTTGGTCCACCCATGGGAAGAACAGGGATCTCCCAGCTTATCTGTGGGAGGAGGTGGATGCAGTGAAGAGCCATGGATGACTGGGAGAAGGTGTGGAGACAGCAGTGAAGGTAGGAGCTTGCTCCTCCAGACAGCAACAGTACAGGGCTATAAGATGAAGGTGCAACATAGAGAGAACTGGGGATGGAGGGAAACAAATTTTTGGTGGTGTTGGGGTGGAAGGGACACTACCCACAGGTCTTCTCTGCCTTTAGTCCCACCTTCCCTCTGCTCTGCCATTCAGATCACTCAGACCTGAATTTGTGACACACAGACAGAATAAGGCAGTAGGACATGATTTGGGGCAAGACTGTCACTTATCCCCCACTCAGGCCTTGCACTAGGAAAGAACAGTGAGTCTCTATGGATAACTTTCAGACAGTCTCTTTGTTGACTCAGGACCCACTTGGATCAGGTCACCTCTGATTCCTCAATGTTTGTCTCTTCCATGCCATCCCAGATGAGCCAGAAGGTGCAAAGCTCTGGGTCTGACCCGGCTCACAGAAACCCAGATCTCCCTCTGAGAGCCCCTGCCAAGCCCTAGGCTGGAGAATGCCTGGGAGCAGCTGAGGGAGGAAAGAAAGGCAGCCTGGAGTAACCAACATCCAGGATCCCTGGTACCCACTACATTCCTGAGCAGCTGTCTCACATGACCCTTTAATCAAACCCCAAACAAAAGGCACATCCACAACACTCAAGAGGCTTCACCATGGACAATTATCAGTGCTCTTTTCACTCTGCAAGCACACTAAATAAGAATTTCTTACCAACTTCACTTTTAAATCACTTGCTCTACTTGAAGCATTTTACAGTTCAAATATTCTGTATTGCTTCCTGTCCAAGATCACCACTCTATTCAACTGCTTATCAAATACCTGTATCTTTAAATATGAAATAACGCAAGATTTAATGAGCAAATCTGTAATGAGACAGTGCTGGATTGTCTTGAATAAATAGGCTTGGTATGAAATGAATGCCTCAAACATCTTGCAGGGTTTTCTTTGTTAAAAATTATTATTTAAGAGAGAAGAGGCATCTCAGTGAAAATTGAGACTGTGGAAAGTGAAGTGGTATATTTAAAATGTCAGTAAATGCATGAATTTTCACTCCTCAAATAATTCCTTCCAGCCACTGTTGCAAACCAAAAGGGCTTTTTTTATTCCTGACTATTTTTAGTCTATTCCTATACCTGTCAGCAGATGTAACTTTGTACATTCCCTTGCACTTGTTTTACAGTAGCTCTATTGATCTCTATTGATCTGCCTAATAATGAGTCCCAGGGAATTGTGCTGTTAAATCTTTTAGAAACAAAATCTTTCTGAATAGTTCAGCTATTAGGAATAATGACAATCCTCATAAACTACGTGTTTTCTTTCCTCAGCATCTTTAGAAACAGAGAAACTACCATGACAAAAGCGAGTTAAACCCCTTGACATCCTTCCTGTTCAGTAAATGAATTAACACAGAGGATTCTTGCTTTGTTTTTTAAGACTCCTGCTACATTTCTTAGGTATACACCTGAAACCAAAACCAGGACATAGCTGAAAAGAAAATGATATGTAAATTATATATTCAATTAATACAGACCCAAACATGCAAAATTCATTCCACTCAACTAACTCATTCATAAGAAGTCTAACTTAACACTGCACTCTCTGTAATACATGGTACAGAGTTAACAGATTTAGCATCTATTTTGATATTGTATTTTTAGCTTTTTTGATACTCTGTGAAACACACAAATGAAAAATAGCAGCCATGATGCAAGCTAGAGAACTCTGGCAGCTGTTTATACATAGACTGGCTAGATATAGATCCTTACAGATCTGTGTCCAGCCAAAAATCAGCAGAGCACAACTGTGCTTCCTTTCTCTCACAAATGCCTCTGTCCCACTGTTTCTATACCAGCTGAGAGCTGGCAGCACAACAACGCCAGGGATCAGTGGGATTTTGGCTTCTTGGTGCTACTAAAACTGTGCAAATTCAAAGGAGAAACCTACTCTGTAATCATGTAATCAAAACACAGAAGACTGGTTTTCCTTTTTTCCTTGTTCTCAAAGCACGAAGAGTGGACAGAGTTAGCTGGAAAAGAATGTAACAAATGAATTAAGAAATCAGCAGAGCAATGTACCAACATGTCATTTTTAGAGTTACAGCCCAGCATGCTCCACTTGCTGTCAGGCAGCTGTATGTGAAAGTAGATAACAGATCTTTAAAACTTACTGCTCACAGCCCCAAGACACCTGACTGAGGTCTCAATCTTTACTCTTCTAAATCACATAAGGAATTCTCTAAACTCAGGGATTTGGCATAAAAAAATCCATAAACACACTTAGGTTTATATGGTCAAAGTAACAGCAAGCTCCTGCTCCAAAAAAGGGGCCTTTGAACAACTCAGCTATGAATCACACTGGCATACACTTCAATAAATTCATAGTAAGAGCTTCACAGGGGAGATGGTCTTCAAGACCTTCTGCCAAAGCCACCCCATCTCCTGGGCACAAGAGCTGTGTATTTTGGCCTGTACTATCAAATTTGATTTTAATGTCATGAAGAAAACTCAGGATTTATTTTTTTTTTTTAGGAAGAACAAATGTTATTTTTTAATACCAAGGTAGAGAAATATGAAATGTATCATATCACATACAACACAATCAAGAACTATTTTTGTACTAACCTCAATGCAAAAAATTTAAAATGCAAATAAAAAGGTTGGGTCTTTTTCTAGTGTGTTTTTTTGTTGTTTTTGTTTTTGTTTGTTTATTTGTTTGTGGGGGTTTTTTTGGTTTTTTTTTACAAAAAGGAAGCAGTAAATGGACACCAACAAAAACAAAAAAATCAGTAATTATTTTCTAGGTCAGCCCAGAGAAGAAATGATTGTCTGACTTGGTAAAGCAAATGAGTGAAACTGTTTTGGAGTGTTTCTCCAGTCCTCTGGGATGCTCTTTTGTCCTCCTGTCAACCCCCCCGTGCCCCCATCTCTGGCTCTGTTTCTTCACCACAAGCAAATACAGAAAACAAAAAAGAAGCAAATTCCAGTTTCTGCTTCTCTCTAATCTTGATGGGATTGGTTTTTGATCTCTGTCACATTCCAAAGAAAAACAGAAAACATAAAATACCTGCCTGCTCCTTAAGAAGAACAAGGCAGGCTCGGACCATGTTTGAAGCCTGAAGGAGCTCTTTTATCCACTGTCAATAAGAATGGTGCACACCTGTTTTCACTAAAAAATCCTATAAGATCTGAAAGCTAAAAGGTGAATATTGAAGTTTGCAGTAAGGCCCAATAAGCTGCTAAATAGTTAGGCCACTGCCTAAAGGCCTAGGGAGATTTTGCATTGCATCATGCTAATCATTAAGGATAAAGACAGTAAATAATTATTAATCTTGTCTATTTATAGAGGAAAGACAGCTATTTCTTTAAAGATTAGTTTTCCAATAGAAAACTAAAATAATCTCTGCAGAACAAGTAGATGGATTAAACTCCATTTCTTTTGTAGCTTAGTTGCTACATTTCATACTTGCATAACTACTGAAAAATCAGCCATATTGGGTGATTTGACTCCTTGGGCATGTAAAACACAGAAATTTCCTTTTAATATCTAATAAAATATCGAGTAATGTAAATTTTTCAAAACTCCTAGGAGCTTAACAAGGTTTCAATGAAGTGACCTTATAGATCCTTACACAAAACTTCCCCCCACCTTACATTGTGCAATCAAATAATTCCCAGTCCTTCAAGGCTGTGGCACATTTCAGAGGCCAGCACAAGCTGCCTGCCCCAAGCTGCTGGTGGCCTCCACAAGATGAAGGTGCTCCCTGAGAATCTTCCAGCTTCATCTATTTGCCAAGTTAAATCAAGAGGGAAATCAATAAACTTCACTGCAAAATAAGTTAAGGTTCAGTCATATGAATATGGTTTAGTGGCAATAACCAAACCTATTAACATATCAGAAAAAAGCACCATATGTAAATTCCCTGCTCTTAAGGGACAACTAATGGATTACATTCCAGCAGATAAAAATGCAAGATCTGTATTTCCCTCTAGAGATATTGCAAAATCCTATTACTGAGCCACATCTCCATGGAGAGGAGGGGGTTTATTTTAATTTTTTTAATCAAACCTCCTTTTAATCAGCCAGAACAAAATGTTTTCACGTAAACAACAACAACAACAAAGAATTCAGTGCAAAACCAACAGTCCTGATGGAGCAGGGGAACTTGGAATAGAAAATGAAGATGAAATGAAAATGCAGGAAACAAAGATGGGTACTCTGAGTGCATTTATTACACAGATGTATACAGGGACAGTGTGCTCCCAAAGGAAATCATTACAAAGTTGACTTTTAAGAAGTTAGACCAGGAGACTGAATTCAGCCTTTTGGGCTGATCCAAACTTCAGTGACTGGGTTTGGCTGGTAACTCAGGTAGGGTTTTAACTATGGCTCCAGATCCATTTCATATCCTCTTTTAGGGGCAATTTCTGTTCAGCTACAGATATTCAAGCCCTGTGGAGGGGAACCTAAATATACAGACATGCACCTCTCTGCAGAATTCATCTGGCACTGGCTGCTGCCCAGATCCTCTCCTGTCTTCCCTGTGCAAGCCCTTACAGACTCCTGAGTCAATTCAGGTGTATGAGAGAAAGCTAATCTTTAAGGTCACAAATCATTTATATTCTCACATTCAAGAATTCAAGCCCCATTTTTAAATACTCATAGCAGCTACAGTGCTTCTCTGACATTGTTTGGCACCTGGTTTAAGAACAACGATGTGTCTTTGTACTCATCTCAAGTAGAGACCCATAGAATTTCACAAATACAAACAGCTTTACCACAATGTCACCAGCCCTCTTAAGATGTTTCACACTGACCCTGCTGGCCATTAAACACCATTCCACCTCTGAATTCCAGACAGCTTTGGTATAAAGGAGGAAGAGAGTCAAGCTCAAGAAGGAAAGTGCCACAGTTTGAGCACCGAGTGAATAATCCCCATATGCAATACATCTCTTGTAATTTAAGCTCATGGCACCACAGTCCTTAACAGCAACTCCAATTCTCCCTCTTAAAATTAGAAATCTATTTTAAAGTCACTGAAAAAAACCCCTGGAACCTCAACACTGAGCAGTTCTTTCAGTATCACAATGCCCTACAGCTCTCCAAAGTTAGCAGAACTCTCTAACATTATTTTCTAACATGACAGAAAATAGAGGCTGCTAGCTGAGATTCAGAGATGTGCATTCACAGAAGAATATATAACAGGAGTGAGAAAAGCATACAAGCATTTTAGTCAAAAGCCCTTTCTGGTACACATTCAGAACAACCTGAAAATGCAATGCTTTACACTAACTTTTAAAGGAATCAGCATTTCTTTTATGAGAACATTTGTCTTACAGTGAACATCAACTGACCAATACAGCACCAATTTAGACATCTTTTACTCTACCAATCATATATTAAGAAGAGCATCAGTGCTTTATATTTAATACCCATTGTAACCAATTAGTGCTGCCATCCCCTGATGTTCACTCCCTTAAATTGCCGTGGCAGTAAATTCTACGGTTATAAATGAGAAGCTGCAAATTGATTTGCATGTAATAACTACCACTAAACCTTTCTTACCACTTTCAATTTATCCCGTCTGCTACCAGAGTGGAAGTTTAGGATCTATTATTCCCAGAAGGGGACTTACCCAGCTGGACATCTATAACAGTTGGCTGGTTCTCCATGGGGAACAATGGCTTTGGAGGTTTGTCTGTGAGTAAAGCTAGAAAAGAAAATGAGAAAATGTAATGGAAAAATTGAGACCAATGACTGCAAAAGAAAATCTCTGTCATGTAAGCAATCAAATGTTTGTATACTTGATGGCATGTAAACATTTATTACACAGTACAGCTGTTACATGGCCAATGTGTCACCACCTACCTTGTGGCTGTGGCGATCCCCTGATTCAACAGAAATTACCAGTCTCAAGAATTACATTTTTAGCACAAAGCAGCAAAACAAATTCAATTTCTCACTTTTAACTTACATGTAATAAGTAGAACAAGCAGTTTAGACCCTCATACTGCAAAGTTAACACAGTGAATTTGAAGTGCCAGACAAACCTATCTCGGTGTGACCAGTCCCAACATGTCTTTATGCCTGTCCAAAACAACACATAGAAAACTTGCACACGATTGTGCTTGAAGGACCCCAGCAGCTCCACAGTAGCTTAGACTCCCACCCCAGCAGGTGGGGTACCCAGAGCCTGTCCTCAAAGCCTTACTGGGGACTCTGATTCCTGCTGTGCAGGAATATCTCCATCTGAGAGTAGGAAACAACACCCCAGCCTTTCCTGCCAGGGAACTGCTCCAGCAAGCAGATAACACAACTCTTAAAAAGTATAGCTGCAGGCACAGGCTTCACACCCCTGTTTGAAAACTCAGGGCCAGACTGTGCAAATAGGTTTTGTAATTTGGCTTATCTTGAAATAAACGATGTGTATTCCTGAAAATGGGGATAAATGGTTTTTTATAAAGTACAGCATCTTGCACCACATTAAATTAAACATTTAAAAATTACCTTCAAAGTTCTCTTGTTAAAACTCATCACCTGCAATTATTTGACCAGAGTTTGTAAAATAAACAACAACGATTGTCAATCTACAAACCAATTTTACATCCACAATGGCCTCAGAGTTTCAGTTTCTGGTATAGTTACAACAGGGTTTTGTTTTTTCTTTAGCCTTTTCTTCATTTTTTCAGGCTTTTCTTCCTACCTTTATGCTTTTCTTATTATTTTTATTTTCTGGTACTAAATAGTAATCTGTTCATTGTAGAATATGCAGAAAAGTTGCTGGAGCAGCTTCATCCATGCTGTGCCAGTGTGATCAGGCTTTCCTCACTTCATATTCTCTTCATATCCCATTTCTACCTACACCCTTTCTAACCCAATCTGACCAGGGCTTCCCCCTGTTTCCCTCAGCTTTACTTGCAACATTTGGAAGTTTTCTAAATGTGCTCCTGCACGTCACATTTTAAATGGTTATGGTCTGCCATGTTCTTGTTGGAGAGTAATCACCGTAATGAACTGGCAGCCTGTCAGAGCTCTTTCCACAGGAACTGAAATGGCCCAAAGGGATTTTGGGATGAGAAGGCAACAAACTGCTGGCTCTTCAATGTCAGATGTGCTTACTGAAAACAAAGGCTAATCTTATTTTAGAGGTCAGACATCAGATGACTTATTCACCTTATGAAATTCACTTTTGGTCCTTCTTAAACAGAAAGGCAACAGAAGATATTTTCAGTTACAAGGGACTCTAGACTTACATGATCTCTGTACTTGACAGATGTCTAAAAACATTTATTCAAATTCCTATTCCTCTACAATTCCTATTCCTCTACAATTTTCTTTAATTCTAGACATGGGGCACTGATTTGCAGCATTGCTCAAGGAAAAGAAGAACAAAAAGTTAGTGCTGTTACTGTATCAACATCTACTTAATAAAGCTAACAGTATAAACTCTTACTTGACCTCCCACAAAGCTACATGAAATTAAAACAACTAAATGTACTGCAAATGTTCTTCCTATTATCAAAGGGGCAGTAATTCTGCTATGAAACTGAATCCACCTCATGAACTGTCAAGGGAAAAGCTGTGATACAGCTGTCTACACTTCTTTTTTCCCCTTCCAAATGTCATGGAATGCGGCATGTCCCCGGGCTGCTCTGAGCATGGTGAAGCCACAAGGATGACATCAGCTTCCCAAGGCAGCAATTCCTGTGGCCACCTAGACAGACCCACCTTTGGACAGTAGTGGTCTGACTTTGCAGCAGCCTAAGGGGTTCCTTTGCCTTTCCTTGTCATTCTAGGAGTTCATCCAGTGAGCAGGCTGGGACTGCCTGGGCTGGATTTGGAAGATACAGACAGAGCTGAGACTGAGGGGAGGCTTCTGTACCTTGTCCCAGGAGTACAGAACTCACTACCTGGGGCATGGCTGGAAGTTACAGGTGTTGGAAGACAAGCTGGAAAGACATTTCTTTACTCAGAGGCACCTGGCAATGCATGTGCCTCCCAAAAGACACTGGAGAACATGGCCAGAGGCTGTTTAGCAGCCAGACTGCTCAGGAACTGTCTAAAGTGCTGTTTCCTCCTATGCGTATATTCACTCCATTGAAAAGTAACACAAACTTTAGGACAATAATCACATTGCTGTGATTTCAACATTGTCACTCCATTTGTCCATGAGAGTTTTAAAGAGACATTGTTGTACTGATCAAGACTCTGATGAGGTCCTCTGCAGCTGTTCATACAGGTGCATTTTCCTTCCCAGCATAAATGATGCTTTTATTCTCTTTTTGTCATAGTCACAAGGATTATGCTGTCACACCAGAAACGCTGCAGGAAAGCAGAGAAGAGACCTGTAAAAGATTTGGTCTCTCCAGTGAGTTACACAGTGATCTCTGTCGGATAAAGCAGAGCATGATGTGCTGCACAGGTCAACATTTGGCTACTCACAGGAGCAACTAAAGAAGAAAACTGCCTTAGAGGAGTGGAGCCTCAGAGCCTGGAGGCTCATTTTTTTTCCCCACCACAGCCCTACTGTTTCAAAAATCTGTCATTCCATATTCAGACACACTAATGAGTTCTCTTGAAAAAGTAGAAAGCAGTTGAAAACAAACAGCCTTAGGATATCTTTACATAGGGAAAAGCAGCCATAACCAGCTAGAAAACCCATCAGGCTTCTCAGTAAGCCCCAGTTCCTTCACAGTTTGTTATCTGACACAGCTCTATTTCCCCTTCCCTCTGCAGCAGCTTCACAGCACCCACCCTGCTCCAGTCAGACTTTTACAGCATCCACAGTGACAGACAGGGAGCCCAAACTGCTGCTACAATGAACTCAAGTCTCTCTTACTGCATATTTTGAGTGGCTCAGCTAAACACATCTTCTGAACTGAATGCAGATCCCACTCCCCTGTGCCATGCAGTAGGGCATGCCCCAAGCCAACAGGCATCACCTGTGCTCCAGGCCCTGAACTGCTCCAGTGTGAAGCCTGTCAGCACCAGGGTCATCCCTGAAATCCAGCTGCTTATGATCTGAAGGGCCTCTTTCTTGTGTGTGGGACACTCAGCATAGCTGGAGTGTTTTCCAGACCAGATAACTCTTAGAAGGGAGCTAAAATGTTAATTCCCATGTGGCTAGAAACTGTCAAACGCTGGGGAACAGCTTTCTTCTTCCTAGTGGTGGATAATGACTTCCCTCTTCTTGAGATAAGCACCCAAAGTACATTTGCTGTTCTATAATTTTGCTATTGATGTACCTCCTGGACATTTGCTCATGTAATTTGCAATGATGAAACGAAAAATTATCTAAATATGAAACAGAATGCAAGGAATCTAACAAAATTGTTTCAAAGCTTCTATGAGACAATTGCATGCCAACCTACTTCCTTCAATCAAAAGATCTGGCATTTTCCCACCATTAATTAACATACAGCCTCTAGTATCATTCAATCAAGAATCTGGCTAACCTTTTGACAGCAGAACAGATCTGTTTGAATAGCATCCTCTGGGGCAAATGACTGCATGCCAAATCCTTAATCTGAAACTAGCTCATACCCGAAGTTAAGCTTTTGTTCACTCCCAGTTCAAATACATATGCTTCCAGACATGGCTTAGATCTACTTTGGCAAAGACAAACCTTGGCAGTGATACTGCAACTTGCACACCACAGACGACAATGGAGCTAACTGCATACAAAGCTCTCAATCAATACATTAACCAGAGGGCATATGTTGCTATGAGAAACTCAGCATTTTACCTTTTAAAAAGATATGTACCTAACTCCCTTTGTCTCACCTGAAATCCCAGCTTGTGCCAAGAAGTTTCTCAGAGGCTGGCAGTAAAATGCTTGAGGCCTGACCTGCTACTGCTTTAACTTTCATGTTGCTGCTTACAAACGACACAAATGTGAGAGTCAATTGTGCAGATGTAAATGGAAATGTGACAGCTGTAGTTTGGCTGACAGGGAATGGACTGTTCACTTGAAGGGTTAAAAGCTTGTTTAAAAAGCCAAGGGTTCTCACTTGGACTTTGTGGACTGAACCTCTAACACACTATCACCAGTAGTCCTGCTACCAGATAAGAATCATTGCTTTCCATTTTCTTGGCACAGTAGAAAATTACCACACAAGGTGAAAAGTAGTAGGAAATCACATGAAGCAACTCATTCATAAAAATGCAATTTTGTGAGGCTGTGTTTATACAGGGACCCTGTTTCCTGATTAGCTCTATTGTAGTGTGCTCCACCAGTCAGTCAAAACACACTTCTCCATCAGTTGCCTATTGTGTTATTTCCTTCCTCTCAGTTTAAGCTGACAAAATGATTGCACCTCCATTTGTTGTTTGCTCTAACAGAAATAAAGCCACTGCAATGAGATGTTGTCTAAGGATAAATATCTCCATCTTTGAAAATAAACACTGAACGCTTATTCTCAAAAAAACTGCAACTCAGTAAACTCAGAACTTGTGTGGAAGTCAGGAGTCATTAGCCAATGACAAAGAGTTTTTTTCTATTTATTACCATTCAAGCAGGAAATGCTTCTTTTGGGAAAATGCTGTGAAATGATTTAGCAGCTGGATGCCTCCCCCTTGGCCACTACCACCATGAACACCACTTTTTGAAAACCCTACCTAGGATCAAGAGTGCTTTAATGCACTGTTATGGCTGACTTTGGGGCACATTTTCTGCAAAAAGAAGTTTCGAATTTTTATATTAGGAGTAAATAATTGGAATTCATCACATGAATTTTTTTTATGACATAGAAAGAAGGACAACACAATCACAGCTTTCACAAGATGCTGTGTCCATGCTGAAATGCAGCTCACAAGGGAAATGAATTTTGAGGCATTCAAATGATCTTGGTTCGTTACTGGTGGTTTTGATTTTAAACCATCAAGTCCTCAGTGACTCAGAACAGACCCGTGTTTCATGCTACTGGCACCAAGAAGAAGCTGGCCATGACTGCAGTTCCCTTGACTTTGAGAGCAGTGAAAATCCTGCACAACTGACTGTGCCTGTCCTGTTCCTACCAGCTGCTCCAACAACTTCTAATGCAGGTGTGCCCTTGTAACCCATGGAGACTATTTACTATGAGCAGCTAATCATTCCATGGGCAAAATCACTTTTGAATAAAGAGTCTTGCTGCCAGTCTCCTCACCTGTCTTCATCTACTGCACATGGGATGCTATCAGAGTGCACAGAGAGAACCAAATGGCTTTGGAGAGAAGGTACTAGATGAACTCTGCTGAATTCATGAACATGTTAAGAGAAGTAGAGAATAACTCAATTTTTGTTTTGGGATCTTCTATTTTTCAGGTTTGTGCTGGACCTTCTTCCACCTTCTCACAAGGCAATTAAGTATCATAGGGTTGTAGAAAAGAAACTGGTGAGATTGGTAGAACTTATGCAATAGAGTACGGCTCAGGACTGGTGAAGTGGAGTAGAAACAATAGCACAGATTGCACATTACTGAAGCACAGATGGCAAAATCCCACAAGGTGCCTATCACAAAGTAATTACAACAGGGCTGAACACTTAACACGACTGCAATATACATGTTAAATGCCCATGGCATTGACTGTTAGCATCTCCTGATGTGAAACATTCAGTGGCACTGATGGCAGGGGTTACCATTGGTGCTGTCACTAGAGTCATTGCAAGGTGGGTGCTGGAAAGCAGAAGAATTCTGTGCTAGCAGGGCTTTCACTGTATGAGGTTATCAAGCTTCCTTACTCCTACACTTGCCAACACACCTTTCCTTTCACTGCATTTCTAAATTTCACAGATTGTGTTAGATTATGCAAAGTTCTTTCCCAACCAAAATGATTCCTGTGATGATTTTATTCCTTTCCTAAATGTGGATCATGCAGCTTGCTTTTAAGCATGAGTTTCCTCTCAAGTAGAAAAAAAGTGTAATAAATTCTTACTAAATGTAAATTACATTTTCCTTCAATGTAATTCATTAAAATCTCAAATGGAGTATGCTTTATTTAATGAACAGAGTGTATTTAGTACAAAGGACACCATTTCATCTGCACTCAAATGTTTCTCTTGGACTCTGGGCAGAAATAAGATGCTTGAAATTACCCTCTATTTCAAGGAGATCTGCAAAGAACATTTTATGACATTTTATGGTTTGGCTTTTTAAATTATTTTTTCTTTCTGTCTTATAAAAAAGTAAAGAAGTGGTGACGGATGAAGCCAGAACCCTTCATCCATCTTAAAGGAACAGCTGGACTCTGCATGCAAATGAAAGCTATCATTCTTGTCAACCTGAAGCCAGGCTACCAAAACCCTGCAGTCCACAACCCATTAATATTCCATGATCAATTTGACCACCTGTGCACAGTGAGGTACTGCACCACAGCACAGCCCCAGACACATGAATTACCACAGAGTGGATTTTTTGCACTGTTTTAACAAAACTCAAAGTAATCCATTATTATCCAGAACTAAAAAACTTGTATTAGGTAGAGAAAGTGTACAAATGAACTAAGTTTTAAGCACCCATGGTACCATTTGTAGGCAAAGCAATGGGTGCTCTTTTTGAGGAAAAGCCATCTCCAAGCTCAACAGCAGCTTCCAGCCAGTGCTCACCACAAACTGCTGAAGGAAGAGCCAGTGCCATTTCGCCACCTCTTACTTTGCTGTTTCAACCTCAGGGCTCACCTGTGCCCTGAGACTGCCCAGATCAAACCCTCGCTGCAGACCAAACAACCCTGGGCAGCTTTTCAAAAAAAAACAACAGAACTACTGAAGAATGATGTTAAAAATGCATTTCACTTAAGTCTCAAAGGCAGTAGCAACCATTTAAAACTTGTATTTTGGACAATTTTAGATGTTGCACAGTGCGACAGCTCAAACTGTTTTGATGTTCAGCAGGGTCATTACAATTGCAAAGCTGCCATACCATAAACAATTTTTAGATGGAATAAGTCTTTAAGATTAATTATATCCACAAGTAAGAAACATGAAACTTCAGTTAAGTCATCTCTTGCCAATTGATTTTGCTCTGTTGGGGGCTAATGAGAAGGTTTCACCTGCCCTATCCAGTCTATTAATTCTGATGCATTCTTTGGATTAGCACCCTGGCTTCCTAAGCTTGTTACAATGATGAAAAATGTTACTTTACTTGACAAGGAAAACCTTTCAAAAAAATGTTTATGCAATATTTATGTAGGTTCTTTGTCTCTAATTTGCCTTCAAAAGCTGCAAAATATATTCTACCAGGTTTGTCTGTTATATTTTTGGTTTTTCCACTGAAGAAGTTTTGAATTGTATAATCACTAAGCACATGGAGCATCATTAAGAAAAAAATTGGGGCAGATCATGTCATTATTGGTTGGATGAGCAGGAAAATGAATAAAAGCAGGCATAATATAGGCAGATAAGGAACTCATAGATACACTTGCTATTGTTTATCCTGCTTCATGACCAAAGATCAAGAAAATGTAAATCTTCTGATGAAAGACAATGCTTTAAGAAATGAAGGAGATAGATCCCAGGAAATTTGTCTTCTTATTTGAGGAAAAGGATTTAAAAGAATTAACAAAAAAAGCAGCATCCATAGAAATCTCTGGCGGGACGACCCATTTTCAGAGTCAGCTCTGCTGCCTTTTACCACTTACATCAGAGTCTCTAGCAGCTGATGAGAAGCAGAATAACCCCTGGTAATCAGCCTGGGACCTGAACCTTTCAGTACTAGCTACTGTCAAACAAAGGGAAGTGTCTCTGATCCAATAATGCAATTTCTTTTTCACAAAAATACACCAAACATGTGCAAAGCACTGCATCAGGTTTGTAGAGGGCAAGTATTCAACAGTAAACATGGTATTTTAAGACTACCATTTTACTTGAAAATGTTTTTTGGTCAGTGGGGATGCAAAGAATTGCAGGCAAACCTCTACGAAGAACTTGACTAAAGGCTGTACAGGGATCTATTCATGGAAAAAGTCCAAGGATTTGCATTCCAGTGCCCACTGGGACATCTCTGGACAGCCCCATTAACCAGCCCAGCGAGTGACACCCAGCACAGCTGAGAGGAGCAAATGAACTGCCCAGAAAAACTGTTCAAAGACCTCAAGGCAATGCTAAAAGCAATGGAAAGCAGTGAAGTCATAGCCAAAAAAAGGTCATTGGGACTTTACTTGTTTTGAATCAATGTGACCATTGTGAAGCAGGTTGTCAACACAGCAGACATTTTTATCAGAGGACAATAAAATAAACTTGTCACTGAGTGAGCCATGGATTGCACCCATCCCACAGGTCAATTTGAGCACATATATACTGTATGCAGCAGAAACTGCAGAGAGGCCTAGCTTCCAAATCCTCTGAAATGTGAGATTAAACAGTCCCACAGGCACTTCAAATGGCTGCAGATAAGGATTTAATCCTTCAATATATTTCCTCCATCCTTTATTAAAAGATGAAGATAATCTTTAAATCAAGAGAAAAATAGAAAAAAAAAAATTGACAGAGCCAAAAATCATCAAGTGGAAAAAAGATGAGAGCAACCAATTCTATTTTTATTAACAAATCCTCTCAGCCAAGGCTTACACACCCAAAGTTGCAGGAGGGGGAAGCTGCTCCCCCAGCCTTAGTGGAAAAGGCAGTGCAAGCTCCCCATGAGGGGGCATGGGCACAACACTAAAGGGCTGTCCCAATACTCAGGTACTCCACCTGCCTCTGCCTGAACCACTTGCACACAAACACACAGAGGGGTTTTCTGCTCTCAGAGAAACATTCCTTGCCCATCTTTTAGGTTTTCTGCTGCTTTTTTCCCCAGCAGACAAATAAGAGTTTTGTACCAGGAATGCAATTTCTGAGAAATTTCTCATGAAATTGTATCAGCTTCTTGTAAGGAACCTGCTTGACTCTTCATTCTCCTGCTCAAAGTGTCTTCTGTTTGTCATGTGTTGAAGCAATTTAAGATTTTGCTTTGACATTTTCAACAAGAGAACAAGACGATTCAATCTGCTCTGGGTGGTAACTGCCATTACATTTAAAATACATCATTCAATTGAAACTCAACATACTATTTTGACTGCCATTTTATATCTTCTGGGTGATTATGTAGTGTTACTGCCCCAGCTCATGGAACAATTTTAAAGCAATAAAGACATTTAAAGAAGACCCCCTCCAATTTTCCAGTCAGGCCACTCTGGAACTTCTGTTTCTTTCTGAAACAGCATTCTCGCACAGCATTTGTCAGACATGCCTTTATGACAGGAGTTTTGTGAATTTTGGATTTTCTTCCAATGTAAAATAAAAGAAAAATCTGAGGAAAAAAAAACCTCAAAATTCCTTCCAAATAAAAACTATAAATTTCTTACCATACTTCAGTCCCTAAGGATGGGAAGATAGGTGGATGGAGAGGCTGGCTGAGCACAAATTCAGCAGGGCAGGAAACAGTAAAGGCTGCATTACTTACATGTTCTTCATACAGTGAGTGTCATAACCTGCCCAGGCACGTGTAATTGTTTTACCTACCACCTAGCCCCATTTGATTTTTTTTCCATTTTGTTGTCTGCTCTAAGATGCATTATCCACCACATTCAATTCTCTCTAATCAACACATACTTGTCCATCAACTCCTTCTGATACACAACAGCTATCAAACACCGATTTATTTATTACAGGGGAAAAAAAAAAAAGATTGTCTTGTTCAGCAATTCAATTCTAAGGTCTGTGTTTCCAGCAATGTAAGGCAAGGGCTTAAACTGAACGACGTGAGATGCATAGCTAAAGAGGAGGACAGTTTTTCAGGAGGTGAACAATATCTGGATTAATAATTACAGAACAAAGTATTTTAAGAGGGCATTATGGAGAGAATCTAAATACAGGATTAGAGATGGGAAATATTAGCACTTTGTCTCATAGATTTCAATTAGTAAATAAAGAAAATCTTTGTGTGTCAGCACACTTTTAATATGGCACCATATAAGGATCTATCACTTATATACAAACTACATTATATCAACGCTCTTTAGAGAACCAGTGGTTTAAATACAGAAAGGAAGAGCTGGTGGTTGTTTGTTGAGTTGTTGTGTTGGGTTTTCTTTAATTAGTAAAAGCATTGTGGCATTGTAAAAGGACTGGATCACAAAAGCATAGCACAGCAGCACTAGCACTGTAAGACAGTCTTTTAGGGCAGAATGTCTCTCCTAATCTGTTATTACTCTCAGATTGTGTCTAAGGACCACCTTTTGTACCATGTTTTTGTTGTCTGTTGCCCATCCTGTGATGGGTCCCCATGCATGCATTACTGATATCACAAGCACAGGAAGCATTCAAATGCAGCTGCAGGATTGGGCTGCACTTCAGCAAATACACCAGAGCAAGCCAGAGACCTCTCCCAGCCCCTGGTATTATTCTGCAATGATGTGCTTCCTTACCAAGGTGCTGTAAAGGGATCTAATATACTGTACTGTGCCATAAATTGGCAATTTTGGCTGAATACATTGCAGCACTATTTTTTAACTGCTGCAGAGCTGACATTTAGGGAATTCTGAGTTGTTGCTGGAATGCTGCTTTTCTCTTTCTACATACTCCCAAGTTAGTACATCTCTTTCTATTGGCAAATAAGCACCTTTCTGTTCTCTTAGTCTCAACTGGAGCTGCTTAAAATAGTTGAAGTATCATTAACACCATATACTGATATTAAAAGAAGCAGAATACTGCAGCACACTTTCATATCAAAGCAATGGACCCTTAAGCTTTTGCATCTATGAATGATGAGCAACATTACTCCAAATGACATATTTTGTCAGAGTTGCTTGAGCTAAAGACAGAGTGAATCCATTTGTATAAATTGTGGCTTTGCTGCTGAAAGATTACAAAAATATATGTTGCTATCCTTAAGTCTCAAACCATTAATATTGCTAAAATATGCCATTTTTTCCCAGGAAGAACTAGCAAGTCCATAAAACACTATCATCAATCATGACTAATTCACTAAATACACAATTCCAATAGCAACAGAAAAAGAACATACAGTACAGGGTGTCATCTGTCACTACATCAAACACCTCTATCTTTCAATGGAAACTGAAGTCAAGATTCCCCAGGTCTGTGATACAGGTGGTTCATAACTGAATTCCTGTTCCACTTGGATTAGCCCTTTGCTTGTTTTCCGTTTGATGGAAAGTTGCTATTTTTCTTTGAAAACAGAAACTAACATTAATTTCACCCCTCAAGAAAATATCTGCCTGGATTCTATCATTTAGTGTCACAGTTTAACCCCAGCTGGCAACTCACACCCCACAACCACTTGCTTACTCCTCCCATGCTGGGACTGGGGAGAGGATCAGAAGAGTAGCAGTAAGAAAACTCATGGTTGAGATAAAGACAATTTCATACATTAAGCAAAAGCTGCGCTCACAAGAAAATCAAAACAAGGAATTCATGCCATGGGCAGGCAGGTGCCCAAACCTACACATTCACTGATTTTTTAGAATTACACAGATTTTATACTGGCAGGATGTCCACAATCATTACAAGGGGAAGCCAGGAGTCCAGTGTACTATACAAGAAGCTCCTGCCCATGGGCACTATCTTGTTTGACTCAGATCATTGCCTTATCAGTTGTATTCTCAAGCTGTTAGGTTGTGGTTTGGAGCAATAAGCATTTCACTATGCAAGACTGAAGGTCACACTAAGGAAAAGAAACGCTAATGGGGTGAAAATGAGTATCATGAGGACAATAAATCATACTTGGAATCCTATTTAATTGATCATTTTGTAGCTGACCTTGCTTCCATAGAAGTCAATGGCAAAGTTTCCATTTCTGTGGATATGAACAGGATTGGGTCCTTTAAAGTACAGCAAGTTTTATGAATGTTGAAGGTAGCATATTTTACACTAGAATTTTCTTTATTACTTCTCAATACAAAACTTCACCAAGAAAACCAAACTGCTATATAAAAGCATCCCATAACACAGTACATTAATTTAACACATGATAAATTTTCCTGCTAGTTGTATTAGGTGTTGTCACTTTCAATACACAGATATCTAACAGAGTATCTCTTCCCCCCATCTTTCTCCCCAATATTTTCCTCCCAGATTTTACAAACATCCTATTCTAAAACACCATCTCTCCACCTTTGGCAGTCTGATATTTCCTTTAATAATGAGTGAACTCCACTGAGGCAAGGGGAGCTTTACCTGAGAGCCCAGTTCCCAATTTACAAACATCCTCTTCTAAAACACCATCTCTCCACCTTTGGCAGTCTGATATTTCCTTTAATAATGAGCGAACTCCTCTGAGGCAATGGAGGCAACCTGAGAGCCCAGTTCCCAGCAGCACAAAACCCACAGCTCTGTGAGGACTTAGCAAGACTATTTATGCTTACTTGGAATGGAAATGAACAACAAGGATTATTCTGCAGCCATATCTTTTAGGGTAAAGAACCTGACTTAACCTAGTCTGATGTGAGCTGTGAGAGAAGCAGCAGCTCAGGGTCAGGAGTCTCTGTGCTCACTTTGACACTGTGACTGAAGCAGATGCTCTTTGTGACTGAACTGAGCTGGCCAGGGTGGGCAAACTGGCTTGGAAGGAGCTTTGGCTGCATTTGAGGAAACTTCTTTATTCTCTTTTCTTTCATTATAATCTTAACACAAGAGATGCCTCTGTTGTACAATTATTGTGGTTAGTCACAATGAACGGGCTTTGATGAAGAGTTTTCAGGGAAGCACAGGTTTCTCCCTGGTGCTCACCTCTGCTTTCTCAACATATTTGAAAAACCTGGATCAGAATGAGTGGCATCCACCAGGGAATGCTCAGAAATCTGCAGATTTGCACTATGGTGAGAGGAAACAGCACCAGAGAGTGTGCCCCCTCCATCCCTGTTGTGGCCCTAGCCCTGTTCCTCCTCCCTTCCATTTCCCCGCGTCTCTCAGGACAATGATTTACCAACATCACAGACTGGAATATCTGCTCTGGGAAACAGGCATGAGGGATCCTAGCTGGGAAGAGGAGAGGCACACACAGTACCAGTGCAAGCCACAGGCATATGGATGTGGGGATGGAGCCCTTCCTTGAGGGACACTGTACAGGGAACAGAGCCATGAGACAAGGCTGTGACAAGGGACCCTCATGGGAACAAGCTCTCTACCCCAGGTGAAGCAGTGCTTTACTCAGACCCCACATAAAGGCCTGGTCATCTTAACTGATGTGTTTTGGACTGATGAAGGGGAAGAATAGTCTTTAAAAGCAGGTAAAATCCCTGAGACTGGGGAACTTCCCAATCTGAGTCTCTCTAGTGAAGTAATTTCATCTGGAGATATTTCCTTCAGGAGATGATGCTGCTGTCTCATGTGAGCACACTCAGGGCAAGCAGATTTGGGCTGATTATTGTCATGCTGCTATTTATCTTGATCCTTTATGGGTTTTGTCTCCTGACTTTCTGTGGTCTAAGTGCTGGCACAGCAGCCTGACACTGAGGAGAGTAAATTTGGCACCTGAGCTCCAAGTTCCTAAATTTTGGGAGCAATAGTTTGACAGTAAGGTATCTGATTCTTTGTGTTCTTTTTTGCTGGTACTCTTGGTAAGCACATTTTTTAATTCATAACTTTTATTATAAGTTTTGGATATATTACATCTTTTCCCAAATGTCATACATCTCAGGTAATAATTCATTTGTTTTCACTTCTACATATTGTTTATTCTTTTTAAAATATGACAGTGAGAAGAAGCAGAAGAGCTAGGAGTCTCCAATTATATTTTCACACAGTTTGAACACTGAGAAGTTCTCAAATATTCAAGATAGGAACCCCATTAATTTTTTCAGACAAATGGTTTATGAAGGAAAATAAATGTGTTATTGGTTGCCTGAAACTGTTTGTACATTAATATAAAATTCAGTTCGAGGTAACAAAATAAGACAAAAACAAAAGAACAAACAAATGAAAATATAAAACCCAACAAAAAGAAAGAGAAATATCTCCACAAATAGAAACCCCCTAGTCTGACATTTTTGCCATATAAAACATACTTATGTATTTTTCTTCAGAAAATTAAGACAATGTCTTTGAAGGTGATTTAACTTCCTCCAAGCTAAAACCAATGTGCTGTGGAGCTTTCATTAAAAAAAAGCAAAACCCAAAATATTACTTTTTTCCTCCAAAATATTATATTTAACTACTATACTGAGAAAATTGCCATACAGCATTGAGCAATGGCTTGTCTTCCCTTTCCAAGGTTTTAAACTCTGTACAGCTGACTTTCTTCATAATCTCCCAAATGTGTCCTTTTATACCTTGCCATTAATTTGATTAATCTGCGTGTAGGATTTCAGGATATTGAATTTCCCCTGGTTTTGCATAATTTCATATGATGCTTTCGTTATTTCATTAAGCAACTAAATTGACTGCAATGACACTTATATTTTCAAGTTTCAGATTCAGGCACATAAAACTTCCTAATTTAAACACATTTAAAGTTCTGAAAGCTTCTAGCACAGCTGCAGCAGCTAGAGCCTTAACTATTGCCTTTTTCTTTTTTAATAAACCTGTTCAGTCACCCACATGTACAACCTGCTTTATACCAATATTTAAGGTAAAGGGGTGACCTTCTGCTCTACTCTCTGTTAAATCTATGTCCAGGAAATCAGGAGTAAGGACAACTACAGCAGTGTTTTGAAAAGAAAATGAAGAGAAGCACTTCCTATTTCTGCTGAGTTCTGCTCCTGAGCACCATGCACAAGGTTGCTCCACACTGGTACCTAGTCAAATGAAATTACAGCTAAAAATCAGGTTTTCTCTCTGTTCTAACCTTATCCAAACCCTAAGCTCATTCTTTGGTTAAGCCTTAGCTCTAAGACCTGCAGCCATTGCATATGTTTGGTGTTTAGCAGGAGCATAAATCAGTTTTCTGTTCTGAAAAGACCTTGCAGGGCTGGACATGCACTTTTATTAATCCCATGCTCAGTTTGTCTGAGACTGCACTTGATTCTCAGGCTCTCAGTACACCCTGCTCACTTAGCAGAATCTCTCCCTAGGCTGAGCCCACCCCTCCAAGTCTCTATAGCATTTTTAATTAAGTGCTACTACACAACTGAAAATTAGCACACTTTCTAGCTATTCAAAAGCCAGTGAAATCAACACTGCTAGGGAAGACTTGCTAAAAGGTTTCCCCAGTGCCAGTTATTGCTGCCTCAATGATCACTGATTCTTTGAAAAAATCATTACATATACACAAAGTCAACAGTCTGCAAGCAGAGCAGAGTCACAGCAGCAGCTGGCAAACACCAGTTACTTTGCACTTGTATACTCACAACATTCCTCTTGCACACATGATCCACAATTAAACTGTGCTACATGACTCTAATTTTGCTTCCTGAATGCAGACAAATCAAACAAATATAATTTAAGACACAATTGACAGCTTTGCTGTCAAAATTTTGACCCCAAGTATGATGAACTTGGGCAGAATTGAGTGGTTTAAATGGTGCCTTTGAGCCATTTTAAATGAAAATTATGGTTTTATATGTGGGAATTTGGAGTATCTGCCTGCATTTACAGTCCTTGAACAGAACATATTTAAACTCTGTTTCTTAAAATGAGTAATTTTGAAAACTGGACAATATGCACACAAATTAGGTAAAGATATCACCATTTTAAAAATTATTTTCATTAATATTTAATATGAAATAAAATTATAGTAATAGTGATCATTGTAATAATAATTACTATTATTCTTAAACTCAAACCATTTAACTCTGCAGCAAGAATGATCTCAAGACTTAATGCATGGTCTTTGTGGCTTTATTCTCCTCACGATTCTTTGCTTAAAAGGATGGAAAAGCAATTTGGAAAAATATACACTCTCTCTGTCCAAACAAAATAGTTTCTCCAAAACAGAAAATACATTAAATTAACAGCTACTTTCTCCTGTGGCAGAGTGGATAATCTCAGGTACAGTCACCCAGCCTCACAGAAATCTTTTATATTAATGTAATACAATATTACCAACCCACACCACCCAAAACCAGTGGGAACAGGAAGGGTTGAGTGCCTGACAAAGTATGTTTATCTTCTTATAACTAAATTTAATTTACTGATCCAATGTTCATCTTTTGGCTGGAAATTCTCCTGTATTCGAATTTCTGATTCCTCAGGACAGCAGCTTTGTGGACCTTGCTCCCAATGAAAGAATATAAATAACTCTTGGCACAGCTGAGCCATGCCCTGATGAGCTGCTGTTCTGACACTCACACTGAAGTGCTCTTGTACAGCAGATGGAGCTTTCTAACACAGCCTCATCAGATACCCATGTGCTAGATCCAACATTCTCCCCAAACACACCATTATTCCACCAATTTACAAGAAAAATTTAGCCTTCTATCAACTGGTCTTCCAGCCAGCACAGGAAAAAGCCAACCCTCCTCCTACTGTCCCCATGTAAATGCACACTGCAGATGTCACTCCTTGCCAGAGCTCAGGGCTGGCACATGCTGATGTTTGTCCTCCCTGTCCAGCCAGGAGAGGCCAGGGGACAGAGACAGCACCATCCCCACCACAGGGGCACTGTGTTCTGTGTGCACCTCCTGGCTTCACTTGGTACCCTGCTGCTTCTGTTTTCTCCTGTTGAGTGACAGTCAGTGAGCCCTTCAGTGTGAAAGCACCACACACTGCCAGAAAATCACCTTCCCAGCACTTCTACCAGACAGAGATTAATTTTTTTCAATTTTAAGCCCTTTCAACAGGCTGTTATCAACAGCCACATCCTGCCAAAGACTGCCCTGGCCATGCACCAAGGACCTGCTGTGGCTCCACTGGCAGAGCACCACAATGTGTTCTCACCCCTGCAGCCCTGAAGGTGCTCCAGGTTTTTGGGGTACACTTTGTAGCTGTGCCTGGCTTTTCCTCTTGCTGGACACATCACTTTGTGTCTGCTACTGTTGAAACATCTTGTGATTTAACATATCCAGCTTGACAACTGATCTGGAGAATGCTCTGAATTTTTGATAAAGCAAGGCCTGTTTTGATCAATAGGTGTTTCCTTAGAGAACAGGATCATAAATAAAACAATTTTAATTTTTAATAATAGAATTAACATGTAATGGAAATCCTAGCAAGGCAGGCACTAAGATATTATTATAACCACTACTTTATAATCTTTATTGTCTTGGGAACTTTTAATAAATAATTCTTGCTTGTACAACAAATCTGTTGCTTGCCCTTCGATTTTCACATGGCTTAACCTCCTCTGTTTTGGGAAGGTGTTAGAAAGACCCTGCAGTACCTCTGGAAAGCTGACAGTACATTCAATATTATTTACTTAGGCACACAGTGTCCTGATCCACTTTCAGATTCCCACTAAGGAAAGGGCTTCTCATACAGTGTCACAATGGGGACATTTGTAAAGAAGGACTCTGGCAACAGAACCATATTTGGAAAGTCAAGTTAAAAGAACAATATTTCAGCTAAAGAACATTACATGGCATTGAAACAAATGGTTATAATTGACCATGAATTTAAGCTATGAAGACGTATTTTCATGACCAGTAAAGAGAACATTCAGAATAGGCTTAGAAAGCATGAGCAAAACCCCCTCAATTTCATTTAAAACAGGACGGACTAGCTTAAAAAGTCGAGTATTTGATGTTATAAAGAGAATGACTGTAACAGAGGACCTGGGATGTCCCTGACAAATGCTGCTCTTATTTATATCAATAAAGGAAAAAGAGCCTTGCAGCAGGAAAAGAAAGAATTTGCAAACAATGGAAAACAGCACTTCATACCTTTACCAGGTTGCCATTTGAAAGCAGACAAAATGTCTTGCTAAGTGCTAGAATCTCCTTTTCCATTAAAATGCTAATAGGAAGGTTAACTTCAGCTTAAACCATTGTAAAAAATAGCAACATAAGCAAAAGAGTTTAGCTTGAGGTTATACTTTGAGAAAAAACCCCACAAGTTTAAGCTAAATGGGATTTCCACTGAGAAAGAACATTCACACAAACAGCAGGGGGAAAAAAACCTCCCACAGCAAAATGGGGAATAATTCTAACACCTGCATTTGTTTATGTGAGACAGTCATGGACTGATGTTTTGCTTTAAGAAACAAAAATTCTGTGGTAAAAAAGAATGTCTCCTGAGTGGAAGTGCATCATATGGGAGCCTTGCTTATTTATTGCAAAATTAAATAAAATTTGTCACTTCACTCTCCCCATGTTGTAAAGTGAACACTGCACAGTCCCCGTGCTGATTTACACTGTCCCTGCAGAGGAATCCTTGACATCCAAACAGGACTCACAGCACAATGGTTTGAGGAAGCTTTTGTGCACATCCCAAAGTATCTCAGGGATATGGATCAAACTCTGTAATTACATACTTATGTGGGTGACACATGCAGATCAGCCTTCACTCTTTCATCTGAGAATTGGGGCTTTTCTTTCGTGCTTGATTATGCTGATGATTGTTCACTGGCATATGGGGAACATGCAGCAAATAAACATTTTAACTTAGCCAAAAATCAGTTGTGACTCTCAAATGGCCTTCCCTGGTGCAGATATAGACTTGGAAGATCCTTTCATACAGACAGCTTCACCTATATTGAGCACATGTCCCTTCTTCCCCTTTTGACAAAGGACAGAATATTCAGTATGCAGAATAATGAGTGCCAGGCCATGGAGTATGGAATTTGTAATTACATAATGCACACAAGAAATATTCCAAATTTAATGGGAGTTCCAGAATTGAATACCATCAAGGGATAGAAGAAGGTAAAAGTGTAATGAGGGAACATCACAGTCCCTATAACTTCTCACTGTGCAGCCCTGGATTGTGCATCCACACTGGTCAGCAGACAGTGGGTTACAATTTCAATTCAGGAGCAGTTGCCTCAAGGTCATGGGAGAACTTATGGGAAAACTTGTTTGTTAAGCAGTCCAGCCAGCAACCTCCAACATTCTTAGATTTACACAAAATCTAAAACCTGCTTCTAATACAGCCTAAGTTCATTTGAGGTCTGCTTTAGAAGCTAACTTTTATTCTGAGACTAAAAAAATGAGAGGAGAAAGGATTTCTTCTGAGGACTGCACTCAGTATTTTCCCTGTTTTCCAGGAATGAAGGTATCTGCATTCATTGATGTTACTCCTAGTCTGAGGAACACAAATGGTAAAAGTTTTCTCAAACTGGAGGACAAGATGCAATGATCTTCACTGGAGCTGTATAAGCCTGAACCAAGTTTTTGTGTCAAGGATCTGTCACAAAAGTGAATGAGATAATCATGACACCTCCAGACAGGAGAAAACAACTGCACCAGCTCTGTGTAAATGTTTTCTATAGCACAAGGAGTGTCCTTGTAAACATGAACACATCTTGAGTTAAAGTAGTGCACATGCAGTAGAGCGGAAAATCAGCATTGTTCATTTGTCCAGATGAAGGCTACAAAACTGAAAAACCAAAGTTCACATCCTGTTTCTTCTCATTTCTGTTCAACTGCTAAGTGAAAGGCTGTCTGTTTATCTTGGCTCCCCACAGTTTCTCCCTGCCACCCTGAGAAGGCACAAACACAAGGACAAGGAGGGAGGCATTCTCTGAAGCCACTGAAAATAACAAAGTTCAGTGCAGGTTGCAGCACAAGGGCTCATGGCCCTGCAGAACAATGGGGAATGGAGCCACAAAAGGCAGTGAAGAGACCCCTGAAAACAGATTTTGAGAAGTAGAGCTCACCTTTCTGAACTGAGAAAACTCATGTTGTTCAAATGTATTTTATTTAACTCAAAGTATAAGACAAAAGTGAATTCCCTCATCAGCTTTGTTTTAGAAAGATGCAATAGGGAAGACTAGAAAAGTGCAATAACCAGTAACAGCTCTCCTATTAGCTGTGAGAGTGTGAAACTTTATGTCAATTTATAAAGTGACCTCTCCAATGGTTTGTGTGAATACCATACTGCAAAACAGCATAAGACTAAAAATATTCAGAAGACATCATTCTCCTCACTGCAACCAACTCACAGACATAGGACAAAACTCAGAATGAAAACCACAATTTCAGAGGTGGCCTCTGTAAATGCTGCCTTTCCTAGTGAAACTGCAAACAAATAAATAAATCCCATTTAAAATACGTTTGACTTAAATTCTAAAAGACTATCCCACATCTACTGTTAAACAATGACTTCCAGAAGATGACTGATGTGCTATCCAGCCAAACTCGGGCTCACAATCTGTTTGGTTTTGTTTTGAAGATTCACACAGAGCCTGTCTATTTCCATAGACTTTTTAATATATCATGATTTTCTGCAAGAGAACTGCAGCTGTAAATTTCATAATATAGTTTCACAGAGTCTGGATGAAGGCATTAATGTAACAGACAATGCTTTTGATTTCCTGCAATATTTTGGGTGCCAGGTCTTTCATACATTTTAAAGTCTAATCTTTCAAAATGTCATTTGCTTGCCTCAGGACACCATGGAGAATGACATTATTGATTCTCAAACAAACTCTGCATTTGGATGTTATTCCCATTACTAAGGTTCTTCCAATAAGAAAGTACATTAATCTGCAACATTTTCAAAGGAACCCACTGTAAACAATGAACAGGATGTTCACATTTCTGAGAACAAGGTACATTAAAATCAATAGTGCAGCTGTTGGTCACACTCAAAATACCAGATAACCAGGTAACCCAGTACACCAAGTATTAGGAAGGATTAAGTGAGACTGATGTGATCACAGATTGCACACTCACATACACTGACACACTGCCAAATTTTATATACTCTTATATATATTTAATTATACTATGGAGATCTCCTCCTGCTTCAGGAACCTGTAGTGCTTGTAAGTGTCTCAGGAGGAGAACTAACAACAGACAGAAAAATAACTAGACAGATTATCATTGCGATTGCTACATTTTACTGAGGCCTGACAAAAAATGGCAAGGTTCCTATAGAGATCATGTCTACCATTCTCTCACCCAAGGGAGGATCAGCTCCTCTTTCAACAATCCTCTACGACCACTGCTTTCCTGACAGGTGTTGATCAAACCAGTTCTTCAGTGTTACAGTAAGATATTCAAGGTGACATGGAGTCGCTGCCTGAAACAGGCTCCTTGATACTTCATATGTTTTCTACAAAGCTCAGCTATTCTCAAACTGAGCTCAGGATGTTAGCCCAAGCCAAAGTACTCCAAGAAAGCTGATGCAAGTAAACACACTCAGAATCAGATAGTGTACATGCTGTTAATCAAAACCAAGAGCTCAGTAGGTCAGCACCAATTTTCCAATACCAAGAGCAAAGTCAGAATGGGCATGCATTGCCTTCTTCCCTTATCTTCTGACTTCACCCCTCACAACATCTCAGTGTGTGTTTTGCCTTATTTACAATCAAACACGCTGTTGTCTCATTTTCAGCTTGGCATCCACTGTAACCCCCAGGCCCTTTCCAGCAGCCCTGAGTGCAGGAGTAAATTGCAATCTCAGAGATTGTTCACACAAGGCTAAGCACTTTCAGCTCCCACTGGCACAAAACTACCTACGCTTGTAGCGAGATGAGGGTATCAGATTCCTGTAAGTTTGGGTTCATTGCATGTCAAGTGTTTCCTACTTTCCCTCAGGCACCTCACTAAAATATCTCAACACTCTGAAATTTGTTTTCTTCTTCACATGCCACCAAAGAACAACTGAGAATGGAGGTTCCCAATTAAGTACCTTTCTCCTCTAAAATTCTTGAGAAAGGGTTTTAACACTATTCTTCTTTAGCAATAATGGGAAATAGCTGAAACTTTTCTAATTATTGAACTTCTAATGGGTTACCTAAAGGATGGAGCTTGTAGCTACCTTATATTCAGTGATTAACTATAATAGCTGGGTCAAATTACAATGGCAAAAGAGAAAGTTGGCTCGAGGCTTTAAAATCTCTGTCCTGTGATATTATGCCCAAGGCATACTTTTCAGGTCTTATTAAAAGAAATTCCCTGAAGTATTTCTCTGAGAGCTTCATCCTTATATTATTCATGACAGTCTTCAGTTCAGGATTAATCATTTTTTAAACAACAGGTGCTACTGGATTATTTTACAATCTTACTTTTATTATTATTTTACAAGACTGTGACTTTGTCCTGCCTTGTGCTTTCTTTAGTTTTGCTGTAAAACCATTCTTAACTCATTAGATAGGCAATCATTAAAATGAGGCAACTTCCTTCAACAGGATTCATCCCACGGTGACACTCTTCCTTCAAACCTTAGATTAAAATGTACATTTTAGGCACATACATGCATGTCCACAACAGAAAAGAGACTCAGAAGGGATAAAGTAGGCCAGCTGTATGTCCACTTTGCTTGCTCACCTACAAATTAGCAGTCATTCCTGGGTTAATAGGATCTCTTGGTGACATTTTGTGTTCGATTCATGCAGCACGAAGCAGCTTTTTTTTTTTTCCTTTTATTCTTTCTTCCTTTTTTCTTTAATTCTGGGCTTCAGCAGCAACACAACTCACTAGAGCACACACAATTGGAATACTCAGCACTGGAAACAGTCAGAATGCCCACAGCACGTTGTATCTTCATTCAATTAGGGACTTTCAATTTTTATCACAGAAATCATCTTTGAGAAATTGTCACAAATTGTCCCATTAATATAGAAATCAATGTCATAAGATTCCTGACTTATTTTTCACTATGGCCAGGAGTCAGCTGGAGCTAAGCAACTTATCTCACTAGATTGTAATGCAAGCTAGAGTGATTTTCATCACTATGGTTTGGGATAATGAAATAAACACAACTGTTCAGTTGAAAATGGGAAGAGTACAGACATCTGTATACACACAAGCATTTGTGAGCAAGGTATCTTGTCACTCTGATTTATGACTTATTCACTAATGGGAATAAACACATTGTTCTGACTACTGAGGATAAAATTCATAATTTACAAAATTCAATGTATATCTTAAAAAATATTTCACTGTCAAAATATCTTATGCACTATTTAAATCTGCATCACTCTACATGCAGCTTCTCAAGCACTAAAAATAGTTTTGATATGTACTGTGATCCTTTAGCAATTCAGATATCAAAACTGTTTGAGATTTTGGTACATATCCTTGAGAAATAACCCAGCATTACTTTGCAGATGAATTCCAACCACCACACAGTAAAATGGAATGCCCAGAGGTTAGCTTGTTTATAAGCATTTGATGCCTTATATTATTATTTTTTAAATTTGTTTGTTGTGAAATTATATTGCTTGGAAGAAATGATAACATTTACAAACTGTGATATAAAACTCCATGACCATGGTTCACACAGTATATTAGAGAGACTAGAGATTAGAAATGTAAGCTGAAAGACTGAAAAATTGGTACAAACCAGGTTAGGTATTGTGCAGCAGAGGAACATAATTTAATGATTAAAGTTAGGATGGATTTTGTATCACAAACCTCTACAGATTTGTACACATGATCAACATCTGTTGCAGGTAAGTGGCTTCTTTTAACAATGATCTGCCATATGAACTAACAGCAGAGCTGCAGCCCAGCCCACAGTGCTGCTGATGATGGGAATGGAATGGGTGCCAGCACCTGACTGCTCTGGGTCCTCCCTGATGGGAGCAGGCACTGGATAAACAAGTGGAGTTCAGCATGGCCATCCATGGGTACCAAGCACACTTCACACATGCCCATCTTTGGATTACAGTATTTACTTGTATAAACCCTATCATTTGGAGAACAAGCACATAAGTGTCAATGTGCAAAACTGAAGCTGCAGCTTCTTGAAAATGGAATTCCCGTAGGATTTGAGCAAGAGGGAGATGTGACCTTTCCTGTAATGGAAGTAACGTGCTCCAGAATGCCCCTCTACCATGTCAAAGCAATGTGCAAAATAAATATGATTCTGGGGAGGGTCACAATAAAAATATTTCTGTGTGTGTTATTTTAACAGAAGACATTTTCTGGTAGTTTTATAAAATTGAAGTATTTCTGGGCAATAAAAAGCAAGTCATAAAGTGTACATATTTGGGTGGCACCTCTAGGCTCCATCCAAAATGTAAGGAAATTGAAAACAAGCAGCAAGCTAGCTAAACTACTTCAAAATCTACCATTGGGACTAAAATAATTTACTTACTTTTCTGCTCTACAAAATGTATGTTAATGATATTCAAACATGACAGTATTTGGGAGGAACATATAACCCAAGGATTCCTCAACCAACTGCTCGAGCTGACACTTCCCTTACTTTCTTTAGCCTTTTTGCTCCACTTCTCTTCCATGCAGCACATCATCCTTACTATGAGAGACCAATCAAACACTGTCCCTGCTGCTTCGTGGGAGAAGCAGCACATTAGATCAAAGCTCTCACCAAATATCTCTCAGATCAGGATACCCACACCAGGAATATCCCCAACCCCTCAAATCAATAACTTACTTAACCAAAGACCTGTAATATCCAGTGCTGTGACACAGCAGAACCAGGGTACAATAAAGACAAGTGTGAAAAGCAATAGTAAAGAGTCCTTCCTGCCATTTACAGGAGACAGTTTTCTGAACAAAATAGCTGTCTAGCAATGAAGTAATGAAATCATAGAATGCAGCATGGAGTAAGGAATGTTCAAGCTAGTAACAGAACTGCAAGACAAAAAAAAGAAGTCTGGGGAATTGCAGCTGGAAGAACCAAGTACTGTAGTAAACACATACAAACCCACATAAAATATTAAAGTATCATCAGTTATACTGACATGATTTCACGCTAAGGATTCCTTGGCAGCCAATTATTTACCATCAGAAATACAGCTCACTTATTGTGCTACAAATCTCAACTGACTCTAATAAGGAACTAATTAACAAAGATTAGCACCCTTTTTGTATAATGAGCCACAAAGCCAATCAAGACAAGATGATAACAAGATGCAATCAAGAGGTATTAAAGACAACAAAATAGTGCCTAAGACTAGAGAGAAATATGCTGCAAGAAAAGAACTATCCAGCCAAAGAGAAATCTTCTTCCTAGGGAAGTGGTTGCTTCACATCTTTAAGTATTTTCTCAAAATGTTGAAGAGAGGGCAAGATTTGTCTGATAATTGGGAATTTTTCTGAGTTACAGAGATTTCTGGGCTCTTTCATCTGTTGTCTTCCAGCACCAGTAAGGACTTAGTTGCTAATTCCTTTGCCAGGGGATGTGATACACCTGCCCTGCATGCCCATGTGCAGGAGTTAAATACCCAAGGGATACCTCTGATGTATCCCTTCCCAGGGCTACAATGAAACTCCCAGCAGGAGGCATTTGTCCCCTCCAGATGTCTCTGAGCTGTCAGGATTCAGCTCAGCCATGCCCAGCACTCAGAGATGCACCCAGTGCAAAAAAAATAAAAAAAAAATAAAAAAAGGGTGGCACAAAGCAATTCCTCTTCCACAGCTGAGAACAGGTAATGAAACTCTGCCATGGGAAAACACTCGTGATGTTTGTCACCTGTGACACCAGCATTAAATGGAATCATTCTCAGACCTGGAAATTATTTAGGCTGTAACACCCAGGGATACCCTAAGGGCTGATGTGTGTACAATGTGCAAGCCAAGATTGAAAGTTTGGGTCAAACATATTTCCTGTCCATTTTCCACTCTACAATTCCACTGATTTAGGGATAATCAGAAAATATCAATTCAATCTGACAGGAAAGTCAGAGGAGACTATTTTTTTCCAATGCTGCTTTTAAGCTATAAGCAAATCCTGATCCTTCTATTCCAAAGCACTGAATAAACATCAGCATAGGAAACAACAGAATAGAGGGTGCAGTGGTCTTGCAGAAAGGGCAAACAGTTAATTGGGGATGAGAATTTCAGTCTCCACAAGGTGATTGTATGGACAATCAACCTCCTGGCTGTTTCTATAATGCCCTCACTTTTGCCAATACCCTTGAATTTCCACCAATATCCATGCATTTCCATGAGCAGGTCCATATTGATGAGACAGCATTTCCCAAACCAAAAATAAAATTTGTATTTGAAAGGTTTTGCCAATTAAAAATGTATTTGATTTAAATTAATTCTGTATTTTATTCCATACGTCTGGGTTAAAACATAGAAGTTAAAGTTAAAAAAATGTAACCAATCCCAGCTGACTTCTTCAGTAACACCTAAAGCTTTTACAAAAAGCAACATTTCAATTTTATAATAAATTTCTGCTAAAATACAGATAAAATAAAAAAATGGATACTTTCACACCTTGTCTGTATGAAGATCTAAATCACCACAAAATAATTCCCATTTTAATTTCAAAGTCATTTAATTACTTCTAAATGGAAATAAGGTATGAGTTAAAAGGTACTGTATTCACTTAAAGGCCTGTGATCAGATCTGCTCTCAATAGGATGTCTCAATCTGTCAAGTATTTGCCCTGTAACAGAATTAACATTCAACTCACAGGACGTACTTTATCAGTTTCCTTTGTTTCACTGAAAAGATGTTTCACTCTTCCATTCTCCTATCAGAAGCTGAGGACATTGACGAAGCTTCTGTAAGGAATTCTACTTGCTAAGCCTGCATTATGACTCAAGGGTGGAAAGGTATGTCAGGTCTGAGATGAAGCACACTGCAGGGTGCAGGTGTGGCAGGGCTGCACCTGGCCAGATCTGGCCACACACCTGCACAGAACTGCCCCCACCTCTGTGTGCCCACAGCCCAGCCCTGCCAACCTCCTGACCTGCCTTCTGCCAGGCAAACACAGCCCCTTAACTGCTTTGTGGAACATCACACTCAACCTTGAAAGCAAAAAATAAAAAAGGATTTTCTAGAGAAAGAAGCAGCTGTGAATTTTATCATAGGCCTGTCTCAAAATGAATAAATTACACACTATAATTTCATAATTATGCCTACATCAAATCGTATAATGAGAGATCACTGCAGTAGCTCTGTAACTACAGAGATAGCCAACGGACAGTGCAAGGCAATTAAAATAAACTCAGGATCAAAAGCAACTGAAGGGGACTATAGAGCAAATGAGAACATGGAGCCACTCCCAGACAAATACCTGTAGGCAAGGGTGAGAGCACAGCAGCTTTTCCTGACATGCCACTGCACACAAGAGCTCGTTTTGGAAAGTGTCAAACCTGGGTTCAAACCTTTACTCCTTATGGCAAAAAATAAATTCAGTCTGAGTACAGGTAAGCAGGTGCCAGAACATGTGTAAGCTGGCAGCTCAAATCTGTGGAAGCAGTTCCACTGTGGCTGCCCATTTCCGAGCCTGCAGAATTCACCATCATGCTTTTACACAGCTGTGTCTATGTGTCTGTCTGTGCAGGTACATGAACCTTCCGCTCTAAGTAAATACTGGCAATGTGAGGAAATTAAGTATCCATTCTCTTTGCAGGCACTTAACTGCAGAGAATAGCTGGGGAAGTGAAAAAGGCAATACAAAATCCAGAATGATGAAAAAAATCTGGAAAAAGAAAACATGGGTAGATGATACTGTGTGAGATCACTCATAAATACAACAACGAAAATATGCCCTCCTCTTTCTCTTTGCTTTGCCTCCCCATATCTGGGGCTGTGTGAAGTCTCCCTGCCTGAGATTTTCTCATGATTTTCACATCAAAACTAGGAGCACACCTTACTGGGATTTGCAAGCAAGCTTTCTCCTGCTACTGCCTAAACCTGTTGTCATTTCTAATTCCATATTTCTCTTGTTCCTCACCCCACTCCCAGCCACAGGAAAACTTCAAAACAGCTCTAGGCAGACCAAGCTGCTGCCACAACAAGACAGGATCATCTGAGGGTAAAAAGTTTCCTGCCACTATCAATGAGAAGTAGCTCTGGTGATCTGCTCCTGCCACCAACACCCACACCTCCAGGCCTGCTCTGTTAGAATAGTCCAGCCTGTGTTCAAAGGAAAAGAGGCTTCTATGTCTTATTCCCAAGAAAATCAGGCTTAGGTTTTAGTCCTGCACAACCTTTGATACCATACTTTGAAGCAGAGAGAAGACATTACCTCAGCAGATTCACCCCAAAACACAGCACGTGGCACTGGGGAGAACAACCTGTTGCACGTCATGGACAGGCTGTTAGGACTGGCTGGGAGTTTCTGCTTGAGCTATGTGGTGAGAAACAAAAAAATCTCACAGCAGTAAGAGAAGGGCTGACAGGAAGTGAGGCTGCGAGATGGCAGGACCCGACTGCTGCCATGTCCAGCACTAAGGAGAGAACTTCAGGAAAAAGATTTATTCTTCACTAAAGACTGAAAAATAGCTTAATATCAAATCTAAAGAGCCAGCAGCAAATTTCATATTTCTTGCAGGTTGGAGAGGTAAGTACACTCTGCCCAGATGATAGCAAATAACACTGAGTAAACAGCAGATATTACTTGGGAACATCTCACCAAATGCAACACCATTTTCATCAGGTGCAGAGAAAAAAACTGGACTTCGTTGAGTGCTTTGAGTGCCTAGGAGATCTGGCCTTCGAAATGCACCAAAGCAAAGAGGAACCTTTAATTTTAGCGAACATCTCTGGGAAACTATTCCTAATTCCTGAAAATGAAATTGTTACCAGAGTAACCCTAAGCACAGGGGACTCTGCTGAAATTTGCGATGATCCGCTTTCACCTTGTGCAATCAAGATTGACACCAGATACTCCCAAAACCAAAATAAGGAGAGATGCCAGCTATAATACCTGTCCCCAAGCTCTCTAATGAATTCTTTTTACACAGTCCAATTTCCTTGCATTTTCTTATGAATGTCATTTTTCAAAACTGTTTTAAAAGAACTCTTAATCTGCAATCTGAAGCAAGCAGGCACAAATGGGGCTTTGACACTGTCTCTTCCATTAAAAAGTCTCCAAACATCTAAAAACCTACTAATACAAAAGCAATCCTTCAAAAGGGGCAATTTCTCCCAGCTGCTGCATTTCTGATATCTTTTCCATTAGTTTGAACCAGACTTCTTGAAGTTAACAAGAAATAATCACAAAAACAGACAAAGAGCAAAACAATGCACTCCCCTCCTGTAGACTGCTGACCAGGGGGGTTTAGTAGCTGGACTATATGTAATCTCTGTTTCATTTAGAAGAGTGGCAAGCTCTACATCAACTCAAAACTGAGATCAACAGAAGCCCAGTAGTCTCCATGGTTTTCAGTGTTTCTAGCTGCTGCAAGAACAAAATAATTATCCACCTTCTCCTCCACCCCTCAAAGTAGCACTCTCTATGTACCTACTGGGTAATGGCTACACAAGCAGCAGGCAGGAGGGTACACACAGAATTAACCACCCTGGAAAAGCTGATTTCTCTTTTGCAGAATTGTATCAGTAAAGGCAGGCAGCAGCACAGGTCAGAAATTCAGACGTTAGCCAAGTACCTGATAGCACACCTTATAAATTTATTACGAAAATGTCAACAGACATCCCAGGAAATGCATATCCACACGTAAATTGAAATCTGGCTGCTAAGTTGGATGTAAAAGGGGAGTTACAAATTGTCCCCTGTCAGAGGAAGCACGGCCCTTAGAGAGACAATGGGTGGAGAGGGACATACAGCACCAGGGAAACCAAGCTCCTCCAAAGAGAAAAGGGGGGCTGTTGCTGTGTTGGTTTTGTACTTCCTATGTCTCTAAGTAATTCTAGAAACAACTCAGTCTGTCAGAGAATTGCCTCCAGCCCAGATGCTCAGGGAGTAAGCAAAGCAGGTAGGATTGTGTAGTGATACCCATCCATCCCCACTGCACCATTCAGGGAAGGCGAATGAGCCTCCATCAGACAAAGGTTTGTCCACTGAAACTACCAGAATAATGAGCTCCCTGAACTAATACCAGCAACACAGCATGGCTATGTCCTGAACAAAACATACTTCTTGCTCAAGAAGATACTATGCGTTCAAAAGTGTGAATGTGAACACACAAATGATTGGGATTGGATTTGTAAATTCTTACCAGGTGAGGTAAGCCCTAAAGCTTTCAAAAATGAGAAACCTGAGCCTTGTAAAATCTCCTCAAAAGACCTTTTTAAAGTATTTCCTATAAATTAATATTTTAACTCAGGAACTGCTTATGTGAGAATTATTTCTTATCTCAAGGCCCTTCAGCATGTCCAAATGGACAAATCTCTTTTGTTAGCTGTGCTCCATTACTCTCTTCTGAATGAGCGCCTCTGGGATGGCTATAATAGATATAATTTTTAACATCATATCTAGTCTGCTAATAAAATGATGCCACTTTGCAGAGAGATTTAACACCAGCAGGCCTCTCCAGCAAATTTTTGATCCTGCTGTGCGGACTAACTTCTGAATATATGGTTCAATCATGTGGTTCTCATCCAGATATTTTTATTCCCTATGAAAAAAAAAAAGTTAATATGGTACTACATGAATAGAGATTTTTTACAAGAGTGCAAATATCTCAGACACCATGATGAATTAACTCCTTGCTGTTATTTATCACTGTGTACAGTCCTGGGTTTTGTGGGACCAGGTGCTTTGCAGCTTGGTACCATTCTGTTCTGAACCCAAAGGGACACGCCAGAACTGCAAATTCTGCACCAATCCTCCTCACAGTCTACATGACTGATTTAATGTTTCTGAATCATAAACATTTTTCTGATTGCAGGACAGACCTGAATTTTGTATGACTAGTCTTAAAAGTGTCTGGATTCAGGACAAACACAGTAACACTGTACAGCAGTACACAGCTGCTGTTCTTCCCCAGCTTCCATTTTTTAGTACTGGCATGAATCTAAGCTACTGGAATGCTGTTCTGCTGGCATATTACCAATGATATAAGAATTATTTGCTGGGGCATGGACTTTTTTACAATCAGCTCCACATTCCCAGCTAAAACACCCTCTGAGATTACATGATGGCTTATCCAAACGTGAAAATTTTTAGCCAAAGCCAAGTGCAGGAAGAATTCAGAGTTCCTGCCCCAGTAGATAACAACAACTATTATTTTGAGTTCTGTCCTTCTACCTACAGAACATTGGAAGCATGAATTCACTGTGTAGCCTACATTCAGTGTATACAGTAGGTATGCTCGAGCTTTTGCTGGGGGGGGGAAAGGACACACTTTGAATTTGATAACTTGTTCAAAGCCATGAGTTGAATAGATTGAGCAGCAGAGCTGAAACCCTGAAGGTTTAATTTTTTGCAGCTTCAGATCTCCATGCAGCCAGACAGCAGCCATGGTAAGTAGTGATGCTACTTCCAACCAGATGTATTTTTATCATGCTGGGTCAACCACTGGTGGGGAGCAATGACTCTTTCTGTGCCAGTTTGGCTTCTACTAATCCTCTGACCAGAAGCACCTCAGTAACAAACAAAGAGTTAAGTCCATCAACCACTGGTGGAGAGCAATGACTCTTTCTGTGCCAGTTTGGCTTCCATCTGTTCTAATCCACTGACCAGAAGCACCTCAGTAATACACAAAGAGTTAAGTCCACTAAAACCAGAGCACTTGCACCCGAAGGGAATGTTCGTATTCATTTTTTTTTGATCTTAAGTTATTGAAAGAAAATCCAGGTAGGTGCAGTGCAAGCTCCTTTACTGATCTGGGATCCTAACTTCCCTTCTGGTTCCTGCACAGAAATTATTAGGGTTTAAGCTCTGCTTTCCGCACCAAATCTGTAAAACCTTCACAGCTTTCAGAAGAGTTTAGAACATAGACTTCTATCAGAGAAAACTGTAGTAAAATACACAACTGCTCGTATTTCTATCTGAAAATGCAAAGCTGAAAAATATGTATGCTAATTATAGGCTAAAAAGCTATATGACTCTCTTTAGATCAACTAGCATCTTACATAATTATTTTGAACAGATGATTATGTGTCTGCTGTTACAGGAACTCAGCAAAAGACACAATTATTTAGCAGTCAGCAGATTCACAGAAAGCAGCCTGTGGTCTAAGAATACAACCAACATGGCACCAGAGCAGTGACAGACATTATGTACTTATTTATATTACAGTTCCTTTTGCATTAATGCCAGAATTCAGAGTGCTTTGAATTACAATGATCAATAGAAGAGTCTGATATTTTATTAAGCCGTTTTGTATTTCACAAAAATATCAATCCTTAATTAAAGACCATTGTTTTTCAAGGACAACAAAACTAAAAATTTTCTTCCTTCTTCATCTGAGTGTGACTTGAGTTATAGCAGCCAGAAAGATTCTTGTTTGAAAGGAATTTTTGTTCTGCTTAGATTACAATGGAAGTAACTCTCAAATCATACAAGCAATTGTAGAATTTTAGTAGGCATGAACAAAATATTTTCTTTGTGTTCCTTTCGTTGCAAGCAGGTACTGATTTTTCAGGCTCAGTTCTCCAGTGCTGGTTCACATCCATATGTAATGGTTTCTAGTGACCTGTACCATTGCCTCCTCCTCTGAGTGCATTCTTTGGACAGAACTGCTGGTGGGCTTCAGAGAGAAATCCACATCCTCCTCTAAGCTCTCACAGGTACTCCTGAAAATTACTTTTACTTTCCTAGAGAGCAAGTGTGGAACTGCCCCATCCTTAATCCGAGATCTACTTGTGGAAAATATTAAAAATCTGTGGATCTGATGTGGTTTACTCAGGGTAACCAACTCTTCCCTCCTTCACCTCACACCAAATGATGAAGCATCAAACAGTGCTGAGGAAGACATCAGTATTAAGGGAACTGTCTCAGGTGAGGAAGCCAAAGTTCCAAACCTTACTTTGCCCAATTAAATATATTATTTATAGCCAGAAAATTATCTCCTTCCCTCTTTTAACCTTGAAATTATTGTTAGCCAGCCAATTTCATAATGCATTTAGGCTACTCATGGATTTTTTACCTAATCCTTCCCAGACATTTCCAATACTTGTAATGTGGTGTTGAGTTTTACTTTCAACACAGAGAAACAGAATAATCCCACTGATTTGGATTTCTACAGTTGTTTTCTGAGGGCAATTTACTTCATGTCTTGTACTTAATTATTGCTTCCCTATTTTTCAAAACCAACAAAGCTAGCAAATAAACTTTACTTTTTAACAGAAGACTACTGATGGCAGAAAACAAGCAAAAAGCTGCAGGAAGATGCCCAGGAGTGTGGGTTACACTAATATCTAATGCAACATTATTTGCTCCCAAATTGTTGTCAGAGAATACTGCTGCACTGAATTGACACTTTCATGCAGCTTTGCACCAGCTGTTCAAAACAAAAAAAAAAAAAGGGAAAAAAAACAACAGAGAGACATAGAGTAACTCTAAATCCCTGTCTGTGCCAGGACAATGAAAGAGAAGTGCGTGGAGTCACTCAGATTCCTAATCAGTCTCACTTTTAAAAACTTGAACTTTTGGAGGAGCAAACATGTGTTGTAAATCAGAAGTTACACCAGAACTGAGCAAGGATTTACCCATGTACGATTTTGTTAAGATACAATCTCCTCCTTCAAATCCAAGATCACATGTTTTACAATGACAGGAAACTTTTCCAAAATCCTTAGCTATTTATGCTCCCAGTGAATAAAGTGTCTGTGCAGAGAGAAGAATTGAAACTCCTCTGACAGCCTTAACATCCCATGGACAGTTGTGATGCTTATTTTTCTCTTGTTTTCAGCCTTGCTGAATTAATTTCTGACAAACTGAAGCCAGACTCTGTCCACATTACTAAGTGACACTTTGTTCAAACTGTAGAGACCTATTTATCAGGTGTCCAAATCAGGCACACCAAGTTAAAGGACCCAGTACATAAGTGACTTTTATTGTTCTGTTCCTGCTTTTCTCTTGAATCAATAGAAAAGTTCTGAGATAAGCATGTTGTAGAAGTGATGGATGCCATCACTGCTAATTATTCCACCCATTACAAGACACAGAATAAATCACTTTTTGTCTGGTGACTGTCGCATCGAATTTGTAGAGCACAAAAGACACTGCAGATCTGTGATACGCCTCTGTTCTTCTCATTACATAAGAGATAAAGATATGCATACTTAATAAATACATTTATTTTAACAAGATGAAGACAGGCCTAATTCAAGTAGTAGCACTTTCTGAACAGCTTTTTTATTATCACTATTACACGAGCACAAGACAAGTTTTATTTTCAAAATGGTCTTCACAGCAGAGCATGGGGCTTTGCCATTTATGTTTCTAGTAGCTGCAGCTAAAAATGCCATTTAGAGATGAAGCTGCTGCACAAGTACACTTTGTTCAATGAAAGAGCCAAACACTCATTTCTATCAAGAGCTCTGTAAGAAAAGCTTCCTTATTCATAAGGTATTGATTCAGCATAAGTTTCCTGAACACTTTCAAGTGTTTGGGATTAGAGGGCATTAGGGAAAAGGACTGCATGTTTTACGACAACAGTTGTAGCTGGGATGCTGTGACAGCTGGAAAAGCTGTGCTCTGACATGTACTGCTGGAGGTGACCACAGGCAGCCCTGGGAGACACAAAACCCTGCAGAGGTTTTCACATGTACTCTCCTCTAAAACTCCATCTTTCTTCTGCCCAAGTCTTGAGATTGCCCTTAAGCATTGTGCTTAAACCTTCTACACTTCCAGCAGAATAAAACACTTGCTTATGTTTGCTGAATGCAGCAGACAATTGGTCAAGGGAAGTGCAATAGGTTCATGCTTTACCTTGGCCCCACAGAAATCAGTTAAAGCCCATGAATACCTCCTGACATTCTTGAGTAAGGAACTTCAGAGTCAGAGTTGACACTGGAAGGCTCAAGCAGATCCAAAGCATTATTCTCCACAAGCAGAGAATGAGGAGCTCTGAGTTAGCTCACGTACGTGGTACCAGTTTAACAGTGCACAGCAAGATGGGTGTGCATGCCTGCCCCTGGTATAAATGCATTCCCACCTCTACTTTTATTTTAGTGTCTTCACATCTTTCTGCAGAGAAGATAATCCAAAACCTAAGTGAACAGTGTTTTGTAGTTAAGAAACAACTGTTTCATCCCTACTCTTTGTTATCTTTTGAATGAACTGCTTAACATAAAATTTTTATTTTGCATTTTTCTGTTAAATTCTCCAAGGGCATTTATTTTTAAATGGTTGGGGATTTCACAACAGACTTCAATTTCAAAACTCAAAACTTGATTTGAATTTAGCCCTGGATGAAGGCCTTTGCTGTGATATGCTTCCAAAATTATAACTACAAAATGAAGTAGCAAAGTCCTTGGAGACTTGTTTACTGCATGATAATTTCCACAGCTGGAACTGCATATGTTTCTCTTTAGCTGGGGACAAAGAATGTCTTGAAAACTTGCTCTCCATGGCAAACAGAATTTAACACCCACCAAAAATCCACTCTCTTCCAAGAAAATGGAAGGTTTTTCTTGCCAAGTCACCTCAACTCTTACTTTTCTAACCCTTTAGCCTATGCATCTGAATGGTTCTTCTCCAGCACTGGCACCTATGCCTGGCACAGACCAAATAGTCACCTGCCCTCTGGTGGAACCCTGCTGAGGGCAGCACAGGTTCCTCTCATTAACATCAACAGAACCAAAGTGTTCATTTCAGATGTTTGCCCCTCCAGTGGCACAGACTGAGTCACACAGTGGCACATCCATAAAACTGCTACAGGTCAATTGGACTGCCCCAGATGAAACCAGATTAATATGATTGCTTTTGCAACCTGGATTTTTCTCCTGATGCTGGCTGTCTAGAGCACAGTCACCTTCACCCCAGGAAGCTGGCAAATACCCTCATTTCAGTTTCATGCTGCAATGAATTTCGTGTAAGCCCTGCACTATTTCCTCACCCGGTTACTTTCCTATCACTTACACTTCTCACATTATGTTTTGCCACTCTGAGGTTTTTGGCACACATTAGCCCTTGTTACAGTAGTCACAGCTGCACTTACACATATACGCTACAAGGTTGCCCCTTTCATGCCAAGACAGTGACTCAAAAATCTTTCCCTTTCAGGCTGAAATTTCCCAGGCATGAACAGAGACCAGAGTTGATTTTGCTGTTGCTGTTGCCATTTTTGTTGCAAGGCAAATATCTGTTTAGATGGCCTTTTTCTCTTTTGAAGGTCAGAAACACAAAACCAAAGCCAATGGGAGAACGGAGCTGTGCCTGCCGGCCCAGCAGACGGATGCAGCACCATGACAGTGTGGTGGCATCTATCCTGTCCCTTGGGACAGTCATCTCACCCTCTGACAGAGATGGAACAGAGCTACATTTCTCCACTGCTTTGTATTACATGTGCACCTTGCCTCCAGGAGTGATGAACAGCACCCATGACAACAACCCCACCACAGCAGCACCACATTTGTTACACTGACAAATGAGCTTCAGACACAAAATTGCAGCACACGCTTTGGAGTGACTCCATTTCCCCCTCTCCTTGCTATGGCTAAAAGGAAAATATAATTTAATTCTCCAAAATTGCTCCTGCTAGGAAAGGGTTTATGATAAACACTTTAAATAATGATTTTAAATATTTATTGGTGCACCAGGGGTTCAGCTGAGAGGAGAACAACTGCTCTTGTTACTTGTGTTATCTTGCAATGCCCTCTCCAGTGGCAAGGTCCTTGGCACACATGAAAAGCACAGGGAGAATCTAAATCAACAGGAGCAACTTCTTAAACCCACCTCCATAATAACCAACATAAAGGTCAGTACAAAGCAGCACTGTCTCCTTCATTTTTAGTGCTGATTTGAGCTGGTTGACACTCTGGATTCTTTTAGGCACCTGTTTTAGCTGCCTCCTTCCATATCTCTGCCAGGTCTTTGGACTGATTTGGACTGACTTGGACTGTTGGTGCTGGGTCACAGATTGCACCCATTCTTTGGAGATTCTTTTTTCCTCCATGATGATACAATACAGCCTGGTTATAAGTCATTCAAGCATGCATTAGAATGACAGAGAACCTCAAAGATGGAAACAATCTCTGGGTTTAACTTTCTTTTGTTCTGGGTTAACAGGCATGGCTATGTCATGGATTTGGGAATTTAAACTGCCACTTTCCACACTTGCAGCTGTTTCTCATGTCAGCCTCTGGGATTTAACTACGTTCTTATATTTACTAAACACAAAAACAACAGAAAGATTTCCTCTAATTTAGGCATCTTTACTTGAAGATAAGGATCTGCACTTTCATTTCCTATTCTTATTTTCATAATGTAAACCCAGCAAGCTGTTACTCACCAAGCATGTCACCAACAGGGAGAGCAGAGAAATGCAAATGTCTGTGAATTAAGGCAAAATCAGAGCGCAGTAAAAGCACACTAAACCAAAATCAATCCTATTTAAAAGATAGAAACATGCCATGAGGTATCCAAATATAATTGATGATATTCTTGAAATGTAGTATTTTTTACCAAAATGAGAACTTATCTATTTTCCTTCATCACCCAGAAAATTCAAACGAAAAAACAGCCTATAATGTTCAGATGAAAATATATGCATTGCACAGTAACTTATTTTTTAACCTAGACTTTATTATTAATTTTTTTTAAATGTCATGTTTTAGCAATACTTTTCTATCCCACAGCTCAGCTCTTTTCACCCTGGATACTTCAAAAGAAATCCTAACAAGAGAGGCTGGTCTTTTTGCAGTGTTAGGGGGAAAAAAATAAAATCATTCTTTGTCATACTGAAAACATCAGAATGATTCGGAATCAAAGGAAGAGGATTTCATCAAAGGTCCAGAGAGAAGATGAATAGCTTCAGGAAGAAAATGGGCTTTTTAAATGCAGTTTAACATTGAGAATGAATGTAAATATCTAGCCTGACTGTGCAGAGAGATAGAGGATTTGGGGGGAAGGAGAATAGGGAGAGATATAATGCACACAGGAGGGTATCTAGCAGACACTGAAGACTGGGGCCTGAGTGTTTTCTTCCAAGTTTTTCTTGGATTTTGACTGTCTGTCATAGTAAACAGCCCCAATTATATTCAGCTGGATTGACACATACAGAACTCAAGGCTGGGGAGAAGGATATTTCAATAAACAGCTAATTTACTGTAGGCATGAGGACATCAAGTTTTAGTCTCACTTCCTCCTCCTTCTGACATTTTGAAATGTCAGACTCCTGTCCACACTGCTGCCTTGTTTCCCACCTTGTCCACAACTGAGCAAGGGAAAGTTACCTGCTCACTGCATAGAAAGGACCACAGGATCACTGGTGATGTTCAAATGAGAAATATGCAACCACAAAGTCAGTGTAATGGTGCAACTAGAGGTCAGGAACTGCAGTGTGGTCAATTTTATGTTCTTATTTGAAAGACATAAATTTCCAAACACCACAGTCCTGGGGAAAATCAGCGAGGGCTCCACGCTGGATGGGGTCTGTCTGCAGCACCTCCATCCATGGCTGCATTGCGGTGTCAGGCACCACAGGGAGCTTCGTGTGACCTCCAGGGCAAGTGACAAGTTCCTGTCACCTTCGGCTGACACCCCACGTCAGCAGCTGTGTCAGTGAGAAGCACCCAAACTTAACAACAAAGCTCTTCTCTCACACCAAAGAAAAGCTGGTGAACAACACAATATTTAAACTCTGCAAAGTCCTTATTAAATGTGACAGCAACAGCTGTAGCAGCTTGAGCACTGACAGAATGAGGGAAAGAATTAAAGCCCTTTTGAGGGTTAGAAAAAGAAAGCAAGTACCATTTTAAATATTAAAATGAGGTCTGGGCTGAACAGGGAATATAGATCTGGTGGCAGATAGCCAGAGACTTTGGAGGTGCTCAAAGCTGTTTCTCTGACCCTCCCACAACTTAATGGAAAGGAACCAACTTGCTTTCCAGTCCATATCTTCTACATTAAACTAATATATATAATTCACTCTCCTTATCTTCAGAGTATGATGTGTCCCATTAACCTCTCCCCCACATCATGAGCTCCAGCCGAAATAAATCTCAGTATTTGCTTATGAAATGCACAATTCCCATTGCAGTGCCAGAACACTGGATAGTGGGGAATAGAATTATTCATTTTTTGAAGGTGGAAAAAAGCAGACATTAAAAATAAAACCCCAAAAAGAGGCATTTTCCCCCACAAATAGAATGATTCAACACGTGCATTACAGGTGTGCTCAGTTTCCATGACTCTGCTTTTCTGGAATGAAGGCAATGATAACTTTCCTTGAAGGAATTGTTGGATTCAGCATACTGCTTCAGCCATGAGGCCATGAGCTACAGGAACTTGAACAGTCCTGTATAGGAAGCAACTAACATGGAAGAAAAATTTCTCATGGATAACTTTGTTTAAGACAAGCAGTCCCAAGTGAATTAACTTCAGTATATGAGTAAACAATAAAACATTTCTTTGTGTGAGATGTATGAAACTTGTTAAAGGTGAGAACTTAACAGGCTTTGCCACTGCTAGGAGGTGTAGGAACCACAGTTCTAACCCCTGAGGACTCCACATTTCCAGACTGACCTCTTCACCATCTTTTCTTCCCAGCAGCAGCCTGTGATCACAGGATTTCCTCTGAGTGCTGCACTGCCCAAAGCAGTGCAGCTTCTTTGTCAAGCGATAGAAGAAGTACTTTAGCTAGAAAAGTAGTGAATTCTCTCCCTCCAGAGAACAACACAGAAAAGCTGTAGTTTTTCCCAATGGAATTCTTACTATGAAGGAAAAAGAATTTCTTATGGGGGCAAATGCTAACATTCCTCCCTGACAAAACTCATGTTTTTTCTGAAAAGTCACATTTTTTTCATCAGCCTGATACTCTGGTTAGGTCTTTCAACAATTTCAAACAGACTTTTACATCAGAAAACTAACAAAGGTCTCTCTCTCTCTCCATCTAATCCTTCTCATTGTATTTCTGAGATCCACTCCTCTCACACTGGCATCCACACCATGCTGAAGGACCCACTGCATACCCCCCTTTTTTCATTTACAAATTAAGCAATCTGTATTTCTGCAACAAGTGCATATCCCAAGAGAAGCACAAGTGGCATCTCTAAATCAGATTGCTTTACTGCACAGCCACATGTACCAATATTTAGATAATACTCTCCTTATAAACATCTGCCTAAATACAGTTGCTACGGCCACTTAGAGGTTACAGAGCAGTCATAGCCCTGGCAGGGTCTTGTTCCAGGTGCATTTCATCTCGCATTAAGGAAGAAAGAGCAGCATGGTAATGCATTCCAGAGAAGCTAGAAGGGCATACACAGCTTATGGCAAATTGGTTCCTTCCCTGCCAGAAGCTATAACCACTCCTGGCCCAGGATGGGCAGCTTGACTCTCCACAACTGGATTGCTGATGCGATATGCACTGCATAACGATGAAAAACCATCTGGTGCTTGGATCTAGCTTCCTTCCATGTAACCAAAGCCCTTTTATCATCTCAATCGATTATGAAATTATCTCAGACCAGTTCCTGGCAGACAGGTACCCACACAGGAGAACCAGCTCCAGCCAAGATAAAATAAAATCAGAGACCGCACAGACCACACTGCCCTTTCTGAGGAGAAACAGGCCTTTAGGTCCATTGCTGGCTACACCAGAACAAAACAGGATAAGAACAGATAGGAACTCAAAGCTGCCTTAGAATTTTATGACTATATTGTTTATTAATTTTACTGCTAAATCATTCTGGTTTGCAATTTGCACTTGATATTTCCTGCACTTTCTCAGCGTACTTCAGCCTACAGGGCTTGTCATAAAAAAAACCTTGGAGAGCTTTTCATTTCAAGCTGAAGAAAAGGATGAAAAGTTAAATCACTTACTGTTGCATTCCCATTGGCTGCAAATTGATTTTATTTACTGAAACATGCTTGCATTGCAAAAACCACTCAACACACACAGTAAATAAGTCAGTACATGTAAGTCTAATGTAACAGAGTAGTTACCCAGCCCTTTGAAATAGACTGGAGTAATAAACACCTAAATACAAATTGAGTTGAATGCTTATTTTTCTCTTGCTTAGAAAAGGTCAATCGATGCTATCAAAGACAAAAAATAGCTTGGTTGGTGCTGATGAAAATTAAGAACATATTTTCCATGCTGCTCCATGATATCAAAGACAAACAAGGTACTTCACACACCCAGAATATTCTTGTATGTCCTTTCAACTTAAAAATTGCAAGGCACAGAGCAAACATTGGTAAGTTATTAGCTCCAGTCTTCTGGTGAACTTCATAAGAGCAACATCAGAGCCTGAAGCAATACTACTACTGTCAGATCTCATAAGCTAAACAGGGTCAGGCCAAACAGGCTCTTGAATAAGGCACCTTTGAGAATCACATCACTGCAGCAAGAAATAATGCTGACAATTCAGTAGTGAGCACTATTCCTTCCACAGCAGAACTTTTCATCTCAGATGCACAGCTACAAGTGCCAAGCAGCACAAACCAGTTATGAAAGGCATCAACATTGTGCTGTGAAAATATTATCCTGATCTCCAGCTCAAGTTATAGCAGAGCTTTTCACCTATTAAAATTTCTCCAGTCATTTCAAAGGAACAAGACAGTCATTGCTTCTGGTTCTCAAGCTTTTCTTATGAGACAAAATATTAGGCAAAATTTGCAGTTTCTCTGGGTGGGAAAGCTGCATTTTCAGTGTACAAGGCAATCTGCTCACTCATGTGTATCTATTTTACCATTAGCAAAATGGTTTCAGGGGCAGTGTGAAATTTTGTGCCTGTGCATCTATCTACTTATCTATTATTAATAAAGAAGAAAGAGCATCCAGCCTACACTTTCATGAAGAAGGAAATCTCCTCTAACACAGAAAATGAAAACATACAAGTTTCTTTCAGTGTGTGTGCTTTACCTCACTGTTGTGGGCAAAACCCCCACAATCCTATCATTTATACTAAGTCACGTCCTAAGTACTGAAAGCACAATACACTTAGAGAATGTGGCTCAGAAGCTCCTGGACTGAGCAGCAGTTTTTAAAGTGGGAGCTCATATCTGACATTTACAGTATATAGTCAGTGATTCAGCGAGCTGCAGTTGCTGTGCACAAAGACAGATCATTGGAGAAATGAGCAACCCATAACATGTGTGGAAGCCTTGGCTGTCCACATCAATAAATTAGACAATACCAAATAATCAATGCTACAAACTGCAAACTGCTGATTTAAGGTGGAAGGAAAAAACCACCATGTTCAAGAACATGACAGGGAACTAGGGGGCAACATAGGTCAATAAAAACTAATGCTATTTGCCATTCTAATTACTTTGCATGTTCATGAGCCAGGAAGGCAGGCTGTGGAGCTGTAAGTAAAGCGCCAAGAGTACTGACACTATATATAATTCATAGACTGCAGCATATTGCTACATTTCTCACTGCCCTTAGAACTTGCAGTTTCTCCAGGAGATATGGAGGTAATACTTAATGTTTATCTTCCAAACTCATTTTTTATTAGGCCTGTATTAACAGGTCACTCTGGTGAATGGAAAAATCATCAATCTGGATCATTTGAGGGACTGAAAACGAAGGAGCTTTTATCCATGTGGATGTATTTTATTGTCACTTCAACAATGACAGCTCACACAGCAACCACGAATGGGCACAGGCATCCCTCAGACACTGTCCAGATCCTCAGCTTACAGACTCTGGCAAGGTGCTCCTGAAACCAGAAGAGCTGGTCCAACTTATCAGGACCTTGCTGGGTGTCACGTGAAAAAGAGATGTTAAAAGACAGACCAGGACTGGCACTTCTTCCAGGTGAATGGGCACCTCATTGTACTGATACCATACTCTGGACTGAATTTTCCTGTTGACGCTTTGTAGACACAGAAGTTGCTGCAGATTTATAACAGGATTTTTGCAAGGTTGAACAAGAAATCCTCTGAAAAAGGCAGAGAAATTGCTCCATTTCCCAAATGGGGTCAAAAGCAAATCTACACATTTCTCTTGATGGACCATACTGGGCTTTGCCTGAGGTAGTTAGAAAAACTAAAGTCAGTACAGAAATCAGTTGCAATTAAGTCTGCTTTGACCACAGAAACATGCTTAGCTATCTACAGGAGTTAATAGGATGCCAGACATGTAACAAATCAGAATTGAAATTAAAGTTTTAAGATAAATACTTTACTGTATTACAGAAAGCTAATATTTACAAAACAAAGACCTTGGTAAAAATTAATACAAATCACATAAAATATATCAAAAGAAAACTCTAATTGTTGGCACTTCCTATATGTAGCTTTAAATAGATAGTTATTTTGGCAATGGTTTGAGAACCCAGCTGTGAAATTCATTTCCTGGTCTTTAAGTACTGTATTTGTCAGCACTTAACCCATTTCTGCCTTGCTGTCTCTCACAGAAAGGAAGGTTTCCTTTAGAAAATAAAAATACTAGAAGATGCAATGCATCATTTATAAGAAAGTGCAGCAGAGGAAATGCTAAGAACAGTATCTCCTACCACAGATCTTTTAAAGCTTGGGACTCTCTGTAAAAACTTAATTTGGGTAGGCTTTTTGCTGTCCCTTGCATTTAATGAAAAAGTGATTCCCTGACTGTGTCAAGATATTGCAAAGAGATGAAATCTTGCTATGGAAATGTGTAATTTATATGAGCAAGTAAATATTACTTGAAATATGACGTGTCAATATTAGAAGTGAACAGGAAGGATTTTCTGTTCCCAAACCATCTGCAGTCTCCCTCCCAGAAGTAAAAACTTATGCAGATTTAACTTGTTCATTTTAAGATTTCATCTCCAAATTAACAGTTATCTAATTTTCACAGTTTTAGAACTGCAGTCACAAACAAGCTGCTTTTTTCTTTGTCCACTGTTTTGTAAATATCTTCTCCTGAACAATTGGTTTCTCCAGGTTCTTTTAATTTATTATCTTTTGGACTCAAATACTGGTAAAAGTTCTGTTATGGAAAACATGTTTTCCAGGAGGAAGGAAAGCCTTTCTGCATCTACCACTATAAATGCAGTCCATTAGTCAATGGAATGTACTAACACTATGAACTAAAAAAGAAACTGAAAATATTACCAGTTTTTATCCCCTTTCACTGCTTACATTACATTTGAGGAAAATCTGAAAATGCACACTTTATTTTGAGCTCAGCAGCCCCGGCTGGTTAATCATGGTATCTTTCTTTGTGACACTATTTGGGTAGTGACACCTAAAGCCACCATGGCACACAGGCAGGTGCCAGGAGAGCCACAGTGGGAGCCCCCTTCTCCCTGCTTTCTCCCAGGCCAAGCTGTGAGATCCAGCCTCATAACAGCCAAGGAAATGGAGTGCAAACATCCATCACTCCTTGCTCCAGGAGCTTTCTGCACTGGGATTTGCTGTCTACATTACAAAGTATGGGAGGGAGTTCTGACTTATGGGTAAAATTGCCTGTTAAGAAAAAAAATGAGTTCTAAAGTAAGAAGTGCCAATATTCCAGTGTTCCCTGCATGTACTCCAGCAGGAGTTGGGATTTCAGCTGGAAACAGCACATGTCCTGCCAAAGGGGAGCTCTGGTTGGAACACTTGCCTGGGATACAAGAGGGGACAGGCATCCCAGGCCATATGTCAGAAGTGACAGGACTGCCAGGCACTGGGAGTGAGCTGCACTTTGTTCATAGCAGGCAAAGAAAGGCCAAAGCTGCCAAGCCAGGAGAGGAGGGAAAGAATAAAAAGTATGTCCCTACAGCTGCTGACAGCTTCAATATCACTTTAGAATTCTGGTGAACACTAAACAGGGGAAATGTTTCTTTAGGAGATGTGGAGCTAAACAGATAGAGCTCTCACGAAGGAGCATCTGCTTCCAGAAAAAGGGAGACAGCTCCAAGTACAGCAAACACTTCCCATGCCCACGAGCAGTGGCGATGCAAGGCAGTGAGGAGCAGCAAGCCCTGAAGGCCAGACCAGCCACCGCCATCCGCACGTCACCATGTTTTACCTTGGAGTGCTTTTCAGGCTGCTTCATCAGGAAAATTCACAGGCTGCTTTAGGCTTTCCTTGAAATGTTTTCTGCTTTATTTGAGACAACAGACTCCCTGACCCATGCTTGAAAATACAAACAAATAAGGGAGAGGGGAGCTAACAGCTCTCATAAGAGCTGCTGGCCAAAATCAACAATAAAACACCATTGCACTTCAAGCAACTCTCAGATCCCAGGGATTAGGCGAGATATTGAGTGCTGACAGGAACCAGAGCCTGCATTTGCAGAAAATTTGGTATTTTACAAGAAATTTACTGCAAAACATCAATTAAAAAAAAATTAACAGAAACATTCAAAACTTCCCATTTCATAAATGCTGAAAAAATTCAGTAATATATATTAGTAGCTATATGTGTTATCAAAATTTGACTTGTTACAGCCACAAGACAAAATGAAATATATAGGCTTACAACAAAGAAGTAATTTGACATAACAAAATCAGAAATATGAAGTGTTGCAATATGACCTTTGCTGTTAAAATTACATAAATCAAAATTAATGTTATTTTCACAGAGTGCTCTAATTGATGTTACTGCCTTATTTGATGATAAAAAGGTGCTAATATTAGCTATTTCATCCCATCTCCAAAGCAAAGGCTCTGGAGCTCAAAAACTAAAGCAACAATGGGAGAATGGGAGCATGTCCAGCCTCCATCAGGATCTGGAGAGGCTCTGCCTTCTCTGCAGAGTGCAGTGCCAGGCAGAGAGGTCAGAGTTAGTTTGGATACCCAAAGCCATGCAAACATGTTAACTGGCTCTGCTGGAAAAGCTCCCTCACAGCCAGCTGAGGAACCCCTGCACACCCGAGCCCAGCCATGTCCAAGCACAGGACCTGTCCCTGCACAAAACTGCTGGGGATGTTCAGTTCAGCCTCTGCTCCTCAGCCACCTGCTTTTTTAACCTGAGTCTTATGCTGGCCCTGCTTTTATTTACATTTACAAATCATATTTGGAGCTCAGTGACCTTTCAGAGCTAAACTGGATTTCTGGATAAGTAACTACTCAAGCAACACTGAACCATTTCATAAATTCATTGCACATTACTAAACTGTTTATGTCAAAACACAATGCCGTTGGGAGGGAATCACAATTACATGTTTTCAGATTTTTAAGCAAACACCAACTCTTATATTTGACACCATTAAAGTAAATCCCTTATAACAGTCTCAATTCCAAAGGACTTGGAAAGACTTCCATGTTTCAGCTCAGTTTAAATAAGCTTTTAATTTATCTTAAACACGTTTTGATGTGGTTGTTCTGGAAATTGTCAGCAGCCAAAAATGCTGTCAGTCAACACATCATTTGTATGACTTTGGTGACAATACTTTATTCACCATAAACTGATTAGGCCTAGAGAGATTACTGTATAAATTTGATTTTGATCAGCACCCAGTAAATCCTGCCAATCTGTCTCTAGCCTCAACTTCTAATAATGTAAAGCAGCATATCCAATTCACAGAGGACTAAAAATGGGCAGAAAAGCAACTACTACCAAAAGGTGGACACACTTTTAGCTCATATCCTCACTTCTTTTGTGGTAGCTTCTCTCTCTATGGCATTAGAGCTGCTGGAAAATCCAACTAATTGTCCGCTCTTCTAAATCCAATTCATCCCCTTGGTTTAACAATAGCAAATGACCACCAATTACTTTTGCTAATAAAGGGGTCCCAAAACCACAAACAAAATCTAGCAACAGCAGCAGGTGTAATTTGAAAAGTGAGAGATGTAATGAGACTTGAAAGAATTTAATTGAAAAACTATGATCAAAGAGTGAATTCGGGCAGAATCATTCAACTCAAGTAGCCATGTGGAATAATTTGTCATTTACGATGGTCAAAACAGATATTGCTGCATAAATGACTTTTAGGAACAGCTAGGCATTTTAGCAGCCTGTGAAGAATATGCCAGAGTAGAGGATGAAGGAAACTTGAAGGACACAGCTCCTGGACAGAGTGGTCCAGTAACTCCTGCATGTCGCTCCAATCCATCACCAGCAGTTTATGAAGTTGGTCAGACGGCCACCTTCTGCTCTCAACTGGAAAATAATTCACCAGTACAAGCTCACAAATCACCTCTTTCCACAGGCAGCAGAAAGAACAAGGCAACTTCTCCCACTAGCACAGCTGTCCCTGAAGAGACACATCCTGCAAACAGCCTCATCTGCCAGGAGGCACCTGGGCCACGCCCTGAGAGCAGGTCTTGCTCTCTCCTCAGAGGCATCACCCTTTCCCAAAGCTCCAAGATGTGTCTCCTTGCATTTTCTTCTCAGCCTGTGCCCTTACAGACCAGTGCTCCAAAGCAAAAAGAGTGCTGAAGGAGCAGATAAACACAGCAGGTGTTTTTCACAATAGCACCTTTTCACCCTCAAAGCTATTGAAATACTGCTGTGCATCAAGACAGGGTAAACTTGTTGGTAGGGCTGGGGAAAACAGGAAGATGAAAAAATTGCCTTTCAAAACCAACATTGCATTCTAAGTTTTGGGGTTTTTTTTCTTTTAATCTGGATAGTGTGTAACTGTTCTTTAATAAATGTTGGCATTTACAATTCTCATTGAAATGCTTTTGATTGTTAATATTCCTAAATATCTGTAATTTTAATAAATTCTAATAATGTAGGTTATCTGTAACTTTATATTAGTGCATTCAGTTTTTTCTAAATGGGTGCACTCTGATTTATTATCTAATTAAAAACTGAGTTTCTGTTACATTTTTACACTTTAGAACCCTAGATCACAGTTTATAATTTCACTTGTTTGTCACTCTAAAGCTACCAAGAAGCAAAGTGAAATGGTATCAATATATTTTTTTTACACAGACTGAAGGGTTACACGTTATTTGCTAAGAGATAACACTGTTGTCATGTTTCTTCAGCAAAAAAGGCTGACAAGACTTGTTTCACATCTGTCTGCATAATATAACAAACCCATGAAGAACTAGTGATGAAAAATATGGTTTGTTGACAATCTATTATTGTTAAATGCACCCAAACACCAAGATTTAGGCACTGCTCATTAGTGCTGTATTGTAGCTCAGGATTTTTTCCCCATAAATACTTTGTGTCAAAATATTTTTCAAATAAATTCTAGGCTGCAAGCCTTTCCCTTAGAACCCCAAAGAGCTACAGCCTCTGAAGCCCTTTATCAACTGAATGACACCCAGCTGTTCATTACCCATCACAGCCAGACAATGACACTGCCATCCCTGTGTCCAGCTGCCCCTTCCTGCAAATGCCATCCGACCTGTTTGCTTTCTGCTCTGCTCACCTACCAATACCACTCAGGTCCCTCTGTGTCTCTTCCCCTGGCCAGCCTTCACACACTGATAGCTTTCAGTTTCCATCTAAGACTGTTTAGAATTCTTTCTTACAAATTATTTCATAGTTGCTCATATCATGACTTAGTCACATAAGAAAGGGAGGAGGAACTCCCCTCCTACCTCTAACTGGCCCACTGAGATCTTCCAGTTGGGTCTGCAAAGGCCAGCAGGCAAGACAGGATCCAAGGAAAGCACGCTGTCCTCGCAGCTCCCTGCCACAGGCACAGCCACTGAAACAACTGTGCTGACACTCTGGCACAGGAAATTAAGGCAACACCTCCTAATAGCTCTAATGACATCACTGGACTTTGCTGGATAACTAAATAATAAGAGCAAGGTTGTGTCCCCAGTTGAAAGTCTCTACTTGAAATAAATCCTGAGGCAGCACTGATGTAAACACCAAACAGGCAGACACCCTTCACTCGGCCCACAGCTGCTCTCTGGTCTGCTGTTAACTTGGAGCAGGCTGCCTTCTGGGAATCACATCTTCAGCAGAGCTGCTGATTTGTCTGGGATCTCGTTAACTATTCTGATTATTTTTACCAAGAGCAAGTTAAAATGGTGCATCTGGCTCCTGCACCTTGGAATTTTCCTAAAGTTTTGATGTGACTTCTGTTATGACAGCACTGCATTTATTCTGCTTTCAAGTTTCACTTTTTAGATGCCCGTTCTGCATTTAGCTATGAACAGCAAATATTTCATATTGCTACTTACATAACTACTAGCATCTTCACAAAGGATTAAAAACCTCATGTACCATATTTGATGTGAGTTCAAAGAAGAAAAGAAACTTGTCTTACAATCAAGAGATAAATAACTTCATCCACCTAACCGGTGTATTTTGTACTGTGTATTTCAGCAAATGCCTGAAAAAACTACAGGGAATCTAAGCCTCTCTCCATGGCAGTGCATCTCTCCTTGCTCAAGGGAGATATGGAGTTACCCATTTCACTTTCAGAATAACTCTTCAATAACAATTTCAGGTTACCATGGCTTCTAGCAGTGCCCAACAGAGTCTTTCTGTTCAAAATCTTTATGTTACAGGAACTCAGACACTTGCCAATAAATGCCAATTCAGACATGGTAATAAGTACCAGTAATAGAAACAGCATCACAAAGCTCCTTCAGAGGAAAACAGCAGGCAAGATCCTTTTCTTCACATCTGTGCTGCAGGCTAGCAGAGACAATTCTATCCCAGCCTTCAGCAGTATTTGCTAACAGGGATTTTAAAGACCAGCAGGTTCAGAAGTCAGAGCTCTGGTTCTCCCTCTAGCTTCTCCTGGTACAAAATTTTGATGAGAACTCATTTTCAGACAGATGAAAAATGAGGCCCAGTGCAACACCAATTCCATTACAAGAAGGACCTGGACATACTGAGATGAGTCCTGAAGGACCACAACATTTATTCACATTTATTCAACCAAGACCCTGAGGATGTCATGTACCTGCTCCCAGCCTGTGATCTGACCTCAGGACCTCCACCCTGGCTTGGACAGCCACACAATTCAAGCAATCCTTTGCTGTTTGTTGTACAAGTTTTCTTTGACCTGTCCCCCACAAAGATCTAAACCTACACAGACGTAAAATTCACCAACTGAAACAAAACAAAAACAGGAGAAACAAACTGGCTCATTCAAACTGTCATTTGCAGCTCTTATACACATTTTCAGGTTTTCATTTACATAAACTTACTAGCCAATTTCACATATCTAGAGAGATTCAACCAGCAAACACACAGCATCAGATATGTCTCCCAAACATTTCCATCTGGAATAGGTGTTTACAAACATATGTGCTTTTATAAACTAAACAAAATTTAATGCAACACGAATTCACACCAAATTAAAAGAGGAAGAATCTTCTCCTTGTCAAGCATTTTGCAAAAAGGAGAACACTTACATATTTCATACTTACATTTTAATAATACAGATAATAAACTTTTTAATAGGAGAAGAAACTGTAATAAATACTATATTTAGTTTAGGACAAATTCCTTAAATTGTGAAGTATAAATACACCACAGTGTTTAAATAATGAAGAGAACACATGACTTCTAGCAAGGTCATGATGAGAGGGAGAGCATAGAATATCCGTCATGAGGAACTGAGTTAAATGCATCTCATTTTCACTTTGTCAAATTTAGTTCACATTCTGGTTGAAGACTAGAATGCTACTTAGGGTAGCAACTACCCACAAAGCAGGTATTATATCTTCATGCATTATATCTTCTTTCATATCTCAGGTCTAGGATCAGGTAGCTCAAATCACTACTTTAGAGCTCTGCCCATGGCCAAAAATGGACAATGAAGTGTCACAAGACATAGGGCACACAAGGAAAAGAACTCACTGAAAACGAGGAATAATGATAAGAATAAAAAATCAGATTCCATTCAAAATAAAGGGAAGACTTCTTTTCAAAAACATATTAGAAACATCATACGGAATAATTCAGTTTGATATAAGAAAGAGGAATTCTACCAGTCACTGCTTTGAGTAGGGCCCTATTTTAATCAGTATGTGGGGAAGATACCTAACCATTTGTTTTTATGGTGTTGTGTGAAAGGCTGAAGAAAACCTCAACTGTTTCCAGGCACTTGCAAAGTTCCACAGACACAGAAGGCAAAAATACTAATTATAGTTGTCATACTGTACAATGAGATGAAAAGGGAGCAAGAATATACCAGTAGACAATACTTATTTTAGCTGTTCATTTTTGATACCTGGCAAAAATAGACAGAAAAATACTGTTGTCTGGTAAATACTCCATGGAGTCAGAACCATAGAGTGTATCACCTCGTGACAAGCAGGTTACTTTGTTTTGACAATCCAATATTGCTAACTTCATTCTTAGAATAGGTTGTGCCATACTCTTCACTAAATACAATCCCTAGACTAGAAAAGCTGATCAGCATAAATTAAAGGAAAGCTTAAAAATATGGAGCATTTCCAGGTTTTGTACAGAGCAAAAGGTAGAAATGCTCTTCTGTGGAATTTTAGAAGATCTTGATATAGATTTCCCTGAGTCTGGGACAGCTCAGCTACTGGGACTTGCTTTGGACTTATTTCTGTCAAACAGATTCACTGACAGATTTCACTGACATGTGAATACCATTTTTTCTTATTTGAAAGCTTTATTTTTTCTTTTCCTATTGGCAAAGAAAAAAGATTCTTACCAGTAACCTTGAATTCAACCGTCCTTCGTATAAGCTTGCCTTCAAACTTTAGTTCACAGGTATAATTTCCTCCATCTTCTTCCTGGACCTCTTGAATTAAGAGAGTATTTCCCTTCTGAATTACAACACTTCTCCACATTTTTGGCTTACATTCCTGCAGGAAAAAATCCAGTGCCAAAATTACTGGGCTTGTACAACATAAGACAGTGCTGCCTGATCAGATTTTCAGTATTATACATAAGGAAACAACCACCTAGATATATTTTGCAATTAAAGTTCAAATATCATTTCAGAAAGCAGAGAGATCTGAAACTGGAATTAATTTGAAGACTGAAATTTAACAGAAATGTTTTTAAGGTTCAGTTATTCCTACTGTATCACATGGGCTGTGTTTAATACATGGTGCCCTCAAGCAGTGGTTAAGTATTTTCTTTTTCTTCTTAAAAACTGCCAAGACCTCTCCTTTAGGATGGACCATTAGAATACATCTCTATTTGAAGGGAGTAAGGGCAACATCTGTTAAGAGTTAGCCTGAAGGCAAATCTTATACATAGTCCCAGGCCAGAACCATTTACCAATAGAAGAAAACAGGAAGAGCAGCAGTTTTTTGAGAGAATTCAGAAGCCTGGTTTCCTTACAGCCTTATTTCTCATCACTGGCTTCTCCAGCACCTGATGAGCTTTGATTCAGTCTTTTCCCATCACCTGGCACTTTGCAACATCACCCCCCCATGCACCCTGTGATGCAGGACATGGCACTGACAGCCTGCAACTCTCACAGACTTCACCCACACAGTCCTTAGCTGTTGTTTGGCAGATTTAGGTTCATTGCTACAAACTGTGGTTCTACTGGAACCACGTTTGAGTCCTTCTGGATAAGGTGTGATACAGTGCATGAAGAGGCTCTCCCTTTCCTTAACATACTGGATCCTTGCAGGCAGATCAGTCACTTTCCTTGTGAGCAGCACTCATGATTGAATTATTCTTGGAATGCTCTGAACTAAAAGCACAGTCCAAATCTAGTCATTGTCTCTTGAAAATAACACCTTAAGATTATGTATTTATTGCCTCTAAATACCTTTAACATCAAGCCTGTCCTCACTGCAACAAAACCATACTTTTCAAGTTCTCTAAAGCACTCAGTAGTCCCAGCAGCTCCAGAGGCTCTGGCTAATCCTGTACCCAGGAAACACAATGCAAAATAGGGCCTGAGTACCCTCAATGCCTCTCTACTCCCTCTCTCAAGGTGGCAGCTTGGAATAAACTCTCAGACTGCTGCAGTCTCCCATCAGTTACATCAGGCTCAGCAACTTCAGAGACTGGTGACATGCCCACACCTATGCCCCATTTTCTGCTCGTCTGCAACAGCAGTGTCAGAAACACAGAAAACAAAATAGAACAAAGCTTTCTCTTAAGAAAACAACCAAACAAGAAAATACGTCAACATGCAAATATATTGTACCACAGTAAGAGATCAGCACGACACAAACATAAATTTTTCATGGACTCCATATGCATTCCAAATCCATGTCAGATTCTAAATTCAAGGACCACGACACAGAAATAAAAAGACAGGACTGAGAGCTTCTGGCCTTGCACTTGAAAAGGGAGCACTAAAGAATTCTCCCTGTCCCTAGGAGGCCAAATTCAGTCACAATATAATCAGATTTCAGATCTGGAAGCTGTGCAACACTACTGCAGGTACCAGAGTGATCAGCACATCCCTCTGTTTCCAAAGAACAGTTGTAAGGGAAGCATCATCCTGTCTTGTAAGTGAACTTCAGTTAACACTGGTGATAGAGAATGACCAGAACCCAGATCCCATCTACTGTGCTGAGACTCACTCAGGAGACAAATCTGAGCCAGGAAATGCCATTAAATCATTTTTGATGTGAGTCTGAGATTTTGGATCTATTGAAAGGTACATCAATGACCTACTCCGTGTAACTAAATCTGGGCAAAGAATACGATTCTGTCCTATTCAATCCTAATTTAGCAGGAATACAATTCCCAGAACACACAAAGTAAGCATATTTCAGATATGCACCCTTTAGTGCAGCACTGAAATAACCTGTGTTACCAGTTTTACATTCGCTACTTTATTTTTAAAATCATGGGAAGAAAGAGATGGAAGATACATTTTTACATGCTTTATATTTTTATATAAAGCATATAAAAGTTTGCAATAAGAAGGATGATACTACAGGAGTAGAAGAAAGATTTACTACTACAAAGAGTAATAATTTAGCAAAAACAGTGTTTGTGCTATTGTGGTTTTACAAAGAGGAGTTGTTTTGGTGGAATTGTACCACTAATTTCCTTATTATTTCTTTTTGTATCTTCTTGAAACACTTCCTATTAAAGATTATTTATAAGCCTTTCCTTCCCAAATTTCAGCTAATTATTTTTTATTCTGCTGACTATGCAGGCTTTACAAAAGTATATTGAAAATGCTTCTTTATATATTTAATACACAAAACTAAAAGCAAAAAAAGGGGAGAAGCTGGAAAATGGCTGAGAAACAAAATTCTTACTGGTTTTTATATTCTGAAAACAATCTAGATTTCACTGTTGGAGGTCTGCTAACTTCCCTAAAAGGGTAAGTGCTCAATTGTATGACTCATTTAATGGAATCACCGAATAGTTTAGGTTGCAAGGGACCTTACAGATCATCTCTTTCCAACTCCCCTGCATGAGCAGGGACAGATTCCAGTATACCTGGCTGCTACAAGCCCCATCCAGCTGGGGTTGAACCCTTCCAGGGATGGGGAGTGCACAGCTTCTCTGGGCAACCTGTGCCAGTGCCTCACCACTCTCACAGGAAAAAAATGAATATCTAATCTAAACCTACCCTCCTTCAGTCCAAGGCCACTCCCTCCTGTCCTTTCACTACATGCCCTTATGGGAAGACCCTCTCCAATCATCTTCTAAGCCCCCTCCAGGTACTGGAAGGTGCTCTAAGTTCCCCCCAAAGGCTTTAATCAATTAATTGCTCTTTTCTGCTTTTGCAGTATCTACCTGCTAGAAGAATCTGCAAGTTTCTTTTTCTAGACTATTTACTTTCCTTAGACATTTGAAATGTTTGAATCACCCAGTAAATAAGGTGTACACTATTATGTTTCATTTTGTGTTGAAATCTAAGTGGCAGTACCTCAAAAGTCTATTTTTCTGGGTAGTTAACAACTACCTGTCCTTTACCTGACATTTTGATTGTTCTCTTAGCTCTCCTTTCAACCCAGTAGTAGAAAAGACATGATGGAAATGGATTAAGACTCCACACTCAAGATGTAATATACCTTTTCCCTCTGCCAGCTGATTTTTCATGAAACTGCTCTTACTTTTAAATCCCATTCATTCAGTCATGCCTTGACACATACATTCACTTAAAACAAAATCCCACACATCTTGTCAAAACAGTTCTAATAGGCATAACTGAGCTGAGCATATATCAATGGCATTAATTGGGGAAACCTTTAAAAATAAATATTTAACGCAGTGTAATTCTAGCCAGAAGTGAAGTTCATACAGTTAAAACAAATCCTCACAGCAAATGCTATATTATGTCCCGGGTGTGCACGTGGAATTCTATTCAAGCATAATTAAGAGCATGTTTAAATTATAGTTAAGTCCCAGTAAATTGATGCAATTACTAGCTCAGATTCATTAATCCCTCAACATAGAGAAGCCTTTTGGAAGGCAGAGGAGGTTCTGCAAACAGTGAGCAGGCATCATCACTGTCCTCTCTCATGGTATTTCATAGGTCACAAGTCCAAACTCCATGACTACCAGTGAACTGGCAGGTTCTCATGAACACAAGAATTTCTCTTTTCAGAAGAAGGAATAAAGAAGGAAATCTCAAAGACTTCCTCATATTTATTTATCTAGGTCTAGGTAACAAAGATATTTCTCTAAAAGCCAAACTGATAACTCATAATTGTTCATTATAGAGAAGAAGGTGTGTGTAGTAGATAATCTCACTCATGTCTCTTTTCCCTGTCAAGACAGACTAAAGGTTGTCAACTGCAATTGTCTCACTGTTATCATGCAATGACATAAAGTCTGTTCAGTTTCACCTCGGTGATGATTTGTCAGTCAGCTGCCACACTCCAGCGTGTGTGTGACACCCAGACAACACGGGTGGGATTCTGGAACAGACCCTGCCACTCCCTGTCGTGGTCAGTACAAAGCATCACTGGTGTGGGGCTGCACACACATCTTCTTTAGACTCATTTCTGCCCCACGACAGCTGAACATCATTTCTGCCAGACTATTTTTCAGTGTGCTTTTGCAAAAAATTGAGATCTTCAGTGTTCAGTAATACTAAGGCAGAGAGGGCAAGAAGCAGCTTCTCTTCAGTATCCTCTCTGCTCTGAGATTTCAGACTTCATGTGCAGAGCCAGGAATTGCAATCAATGATCCCTGTGAGCTCCTTCCAACACAGGATATTCTATGATTAACTCAATACATCTAATTGACATATGAACAGCACTGAAGATATCAACCCATATGCTGAGAGAAAGAGCTTCAACTGTTGAAAGAAAAACTTTCTTCACACTAACAGTGGATTATGGCACACATTTTGTTACTATAAGACATAACGTATGAGATTTCTGTAAAAAACCAAATAATGACAACTTTTACAGTTGCTCTTTTCAGCTGCAACCTGCTAAGGAGAAAAAAAGTCTGCTAGTCTGCCCATATTACTTATTTCATGCAAAATAATTATCTTTAAATAATGTTATTAAGGTTGGGAAATCAAGGACTCCAAATTTAGATTTCAACTAGTTTGTATATTTCTGTCTGTATTACCTGAACCAAGCTTATCCCAAACTCCTACAATCCAAACTCTATTTTCCACAGATTCCACTGAACTGTTCCTGTTCCCCAACTATTTCTGGTTCCTTCTGACTCTCAGCTCTTTATTCCTCTCTACTGTTTCTTGCATCATTAGTTGAGGGCATTAGCCCTCAATTAATACCTAAGGGCTTTTCAAATATCAGACTGACCCCAGTCAAGACAACAGGAAAAATTTGCCAGACCTTGCTGTGGTCTCATTATCTGATATTTTCCAGCCAACCCATATTTGACTCATTCTCCTGCTTTCTTGGGGAGCTACAGAAACACATCACCAATACATCTGCTGATGAAAATGGTGTATGATACTTGACAGTCCTTGGAGAAGGTGCAGGCAGAGTTACCAGGAAAGTAGTAAAAGTATCTAACTGACCTCAGTTAAAAAGAACTGACTTTATCACAGTTACTCAATGAACTTCAGCAGACTTCTGTGCAGACTCCAGGAGACACTGGTAAAATTTACAAGTCCTGGTGAAATTAGCTAATGGACTCCATAAAAATTAATTGGCAGCACAAGTGGAGCTGGCGGTGCTGGTACACCTTTGGCTCCATTGCAGGTGCCTCTCTTTGTTTCTACTCCAGCGTTGTGCAGGGAGACACCACACCCAGGTACAAACTGGTACAGAGGCACTGTGGTTTGGGGATGTGGTACTGCTGATAGAGGAGTCCTGGGAGCACTCTCACACAACATCCTCACTGATACTGATTTCTGTTGGACAATGATTATGCTGGGTAGTTTTACCTGCAAAACTGTCATACTGGGAAAACACTCTCCAGACCAGTCACAAACCACTGATGCCTCAGAGAAAGTCAGCTCTAAGCTTCAGATTGAAAACAGTGAAAGTTTTGAACAGTTTCAGCCCAACAGCAATAAGACAGCAATAGTTACCTTGTACCACACAACATCTGGCTCTTGACTGCCTGTTTTGTAATCCTCAATATCAGGACAGGAGATTGTCTTTCTCTTAGTGACTTCTGATTTTTCCAGGTATCTGATCTTGCTGTTGTAGCAAAGCCCAGATTCATTCTCAGCTACCGTCAAGGACATGGACACCTTCATGCAATACGTTGAGTTTCTGCAAGGACAGAAAAATTGTTTCATTTATCCTGCTTTCTTTTCACCACGTTTGTTTCGGCACAGAAAGTTTCTTTGTCAAGCCCTCATTTTCACAAACATTTGAGTGGCACATGCAAATAGTGACAGCCATGCTGTGCGTTTCCTGCACAGAAGAATTACTAGGAAACACGAAGGCTCACTTCTGACTGACTGTGAAGACTATGAAGAACCTTGAAGAAATATTGTTGACAAGTGATCCAACCCAGCACAGCAGCTCTTTCAAGCTTGCATGTCTATGAACACAGGAACCTGTTGGCACTTCAAACGTTGGTCAGGATACACAGTCTCATTTCCTCTGTATCCCCCCCACACTTATCCTCACCTTTGTTCTCTCCCACCTTCAGGAGATTTCACTCCAGCGTGCAGTGCTATATGTTTGAGAAGAAGGGTTATGTGCAGGATGTTAAATTGCATCACACAGGAAGGATTTCTCCCTGAGAAGGAGCCCCTGTACAAAATTCTGCAGCACATGATACTGACCTGGACCAGCTGCCAGCCTCCCACCAGCTGCACCCTTCACTCCCCTCAATGGGATGGGGAGTAGAAAATAAAGTGAAAAAATCTAATGGGTCAAGAAGAAGACAAGGAGACCACTCACCCATTACTGTCACAGAAAAAAACAGACTTCACTTGGAAAATAAGTGTTTTTATATATTTTGAAATATTTTCCTGACACTAAAGATGCTGACTGCTCACTCCCACCAACTAAACCCAGGACAGTGTTTTTAATTTTAAAAAAGTTCAAAATGTTCCATGACAAATCTTCTCCTACATTGCATTCTGCCAAGGGAGCCTGTAGTTGGGGAGAAAATAAAAAGGTCTACAGGGACACTTCACCAGAGCTCGAAGCTTCATGCTAAACAAGTGCTGGCAAAACACTACAAATGGGTTCTTGTCAAAGGTGTGACATGAGCAGGCATTGGCAGACAGAGCCATTTGCAAGGCAAATCAGGAGGCAATCTTCAGAAACATCCCATTTTCAGCATCATTAGTGTTATGCATTCAGCAAAACCACAGACTTTGTCCTTCCTTCTCACTTCTCCTCACAATGCCACCTGTACATCTGTAATAAAACTGGTGGATATTTTGTCCATTCCCTCACCTCTGAGTGAAAAGGCTCACTTTGCACACTGACATGATGTGTTTCAGCTGAGAGTGTATAATAAAGTCTCATTTTCACAAACTGCACAAAACATATTATTTTACCTGAAAGAAAATTTCTCTGGACTGAAAACAATCCATCATTTGGGGTGGGCTTATATAATTTAGGGAAAATAAGTCAACTTTCTCCTAAATTACCTTTTGAAAAGGGTTGCGCTTCTTGTAGGAAGAAAACAAAACATATTTGAGAGTTCTTACAGCACTGAAAATCCACAAAATATGGATACAACCACTCAGTGTAATCAATAGTAATTAATCAGTAATGATTATTTAGCTTTCCTGAATGACTGTAAGTATTACTGAGTGCAAGTGAGGTCACATGTGCTCAGTAATAATGATCCTGGCTAATAAAAAATAATGTCTTTGAATAGTTGTCCATTACTTGGTGTTATTTAATACTGCTGTATTTTCTCCTAACAATCTTGCATTATTTAGATTGCATTTTGAACATTGCTGGAGGCTACTTCTATTTAAAATGCTTCCTGGAACCACAACCTAAAAATGCAGTATGCTTTTCATTAGTTACAATTAGAATTGAGAAGAATTGAGGAAACTAAGTGCCTGGGGAGTACTATCACTTTTGTTCACACTCCATGACCAAGACAATAAATCTATTCAGGCTCATGATGAAGAAAGCCCTCACTACGCCAAAAGCAATAGACTTGAAAGCTTCATGGATGGTTCTTCACCAGCCACTCACATTACTGCTACTGCTGGTAATCCAGAAAAGGCAATTTCTGCAGGAACATCAGTGACTGAAGCAGGAGTGTTCCTTTAATCTAGTCAGCTCTGGAAAACAGTGATATTTCAAGGCATGTGCAAAAGGAATCAGTAGTTGGATCAGCCCTTCTGTTTTTCTCAGTTTTGAAGGAGAAGTCTGGGAGCTGAACTCTGCTAAGTCGTGAGCCATTCCTCGCTGTGCTGGGCAAGCTGTTCCCCAAGGCTGGGCCGTGAGATTTCATCTCAGTTCTCTGAGCAGCTGATGCATCTGTGCAGATTTTTTCTTGGTGTCTTCCCTGCCTTGGGGATTCTGGAGGCATAAAGGGGCTCTCTAAAGTTGACAGCTTGAGGGAGAACTCAGGAGGGGGATCGCAAAGAGGATTGGTACAACTTTGTTTTTACCACCTGGCAAGCAAACAGGAACAGGGTGGGCCTGGCCACACCGGGCACTGATGGGAGCCCACCCCAAGAGTTCTCTCAGGAAGGCCATAGAGCTGCTGTGTTGGGAAAGCATCCAGTTCTTTCTTCCCAATTGTTTTCAGGACCCCTGTGTCCACAAGTGCTCTCCTTCATGACCTGCATTTAAATAGTTTATAGTAAGGGTCTTTTTCCTTTTTTTTTTTTTTTTTTAATTGGTGGAGGTGCATAGATAAACTAGCACAAACCCCATGTTTTTGCTTTTCTTCTTTCAGAAGCTAAACAGATGGCCTATGAATTATTAATAGGAGGATCCACTTTTGTTTTCAGTACATGGTCATGGAGCTTGGTGGGGGAGGTCAGTGCTCCCAGCAGTGTCTGGCTGGCAGGAAAGGTTATATGGCCGTTTTTGATGTGCAAAGGCAGATACAAGAAGAACAAAAGATAACAACAGCAAAGCTACAGGTAACCTGGGCTTTGCTGTCAGAAACAGTGGCCAAGAGGAATGAAAAGCAAGCAGCTTGCAGGTGGGTGAAGAAGATGCTGGAGGGCTTCCAGTGGTGATCTTAGTACTGTGTGAGGCCAGGCAAGAAGAGTTGTATCTAAGTAGCAAATGTTGGAGCCCACAAGAAAATGTCAGGCGACATTTTCCATATACATGTAAAGGAAATACAAACCCATGGGTCTGGAAGTGGGTCTTTCAACAATTTGTCTTCTCTGAAATGTTTCCAAATCATTCATTTTCCATAGGAGTTGATTTCTAGTGGGTTCTAATTCTATAAGAAGTAGTTGTGGTCATATGGGGAACAGGAAGAGGGAAGAAAAGAAAGAACCACTCCACAGTGCAAAGAAGAAAAACTGTCTTGAATTTTCACACTGAAACTAAGATCTGTAATTCTCTGTTCCAAGGGAATAGTTACACACTGGGCCTACTCTCTCAACTGGAAATAGGAAGAAGGGCTTAGCTTTGCCAGAGTTCACAAGGCAGTTTCCTTTGTTCTGGTGGCAAGGCATCTGTAATCCCCAGGCCACCTGGACCTGGCTCTGAACCACAAACTGAAGCCAGCTTCAAACCAAATAGAAAAGCAGAGGGAGAACCAAGGGAGTCTAACAGGTCTAAAAACAAAAGCAAGTAAAACTGTGTATGGCTTGATTGTGAAGCAAGGACAAAAGGAAAAAAGGAAGGATATAAAGAAATGGATAAGGACATTTGAAACTGGTGTTTCAGTCCCTAAATTATTTTTCATCTTGTTTTGGATTCAAGACAATTAATCAGCCCCAAGGCTGAATTCAAATTAAATATTCACAACTTTTGAAAAAAGAACTTTTTTTTTGTTGCATTAGTGTTTCTGCTAAGTGAGGGTGGTTTGTTAAAAGAGTCAAGTAGAAAATTTTTGTCTCTAATATGCTCAGAATCACCCCCAGCCATCCCCATTTATTGATTTTCTTATAAACAGGAAAGGCGGCAGAAATGTCATTGAATATTTTATACCTACTAGATTGAAAAACCCCACCTAATTTTGAACTGCATATTCATACAAGAGGATTCACACTAGGTTTTTTCCCTTTACAGATTCATTTCTCATTGTACTAGGTTTTTTATTACACTCTAAGTCTTCAGCGGTAGATCCAAAAGCTGGGAAGTGTATTTATCAAAGCAGTGCTCAGGGAACAGCATACCTCAGGCTTAGATCTCTCTCCATGTCCCTGAACGCTCTAGCTGTTTTAATGACATTTTTATTGGCTCACTGACTGCAGGACTGAATAGATCGACTTGTACATTCATCTTAGCTCATTCTGAGTTTGAGCAACAACAGCAATATCTTGGTTTGAAGGACAGGTGTCTGCCAAAGAAGGCAAGAACCTCCCTTGGAACAGAAAACATGACCCCCTTCCCTCCAAATTACTAAAACCTTGGAATTACGTCGCTTTCAGGAGCAGATACAGGACAGTGTATGCATGTGTGCGTGTACTCCTCATAGCAGCAGCAACTTGACCATTCCCCTCCAATCTGAAAGTGAGATGGGACAAAGGCCAGCCCCTCATCCCCAGCCAAAATCTCATGGCATGTCTGCCCTTCCAACAAGAAAACCCCCCACCTTTCCCCCTTTCCCCCACCTTGGCCAATTCTTTTGTCTCTTAAGTGCCAGTTATCATCTCTTAGGTAACAAATGGGACAAAATTCCCTGAAAGAAAGAAGTAAAAAAAAAATGAAAAATCCTAACCTCCAACAAGCAGTAACTACACCTCCAACCATCTTTATCCATTTGAAGCATTAATGCACATCCAGATCCACTACTGACTGCTCTAAAAATGTGCTGTTTTATAAGCTCTTAGACTTAATCGACCATTTGATTGTTTTCCTCTCACTTCAAGAGAGTTTAATAAATTTATTCCTGTCCAAATTTTACAGTTCACACAATGGTTACCAAGGTCATGGTTTGATGATCTGCTTAAAGAAAAATAACTTGTTTATCATCATTGGTTTTTTCCAGATCACACAAATGTACCATCTTAAAAACAACAGATTATTACTTACTCAAGTGTTAACTTATTTCTAGTGACTCCCACTCACTCCTGCATATTTGGGGTCACTGTCTGGAAAAGATCAATTTCCCACCCATGGTGTAATTGACAGTCAGAGGTTACAAATCACAGACCCCTGATTTTTTTTGATTTTTAATTCTTATTAATTTGCCAAGTGAGAGGGCAAGAGGCTGACAGTGCTGTAGTTGCTCCCTGAACCAAAGGCCAAGAGGTGCAGTGATTCTGTGGTTTGTGTGTGGTACCTAGCCTTGGTACTGCTCCAAACACTCCTGTCCTGTATTTTGCTTTCTTGTTGCTGTTATCTAATTCCAACTCCTGCCTGAAATGGAGAAATCCTAATTCCATGTAACCATTCCTTTAGCATCTGACGCATTTTCAAGATCGCCCTGGTAAAATAAAATAATACCATGGAAAGTATGAGCTCAGAAATTAAGTGGTAAACCAGCACAATGTTACAAATCCAGTGCTCTTATATTATCTCTACTTCTTCCAACAGAGGAAGAGGCGGTGAATCCAGACAGAGGTACCATTCAAGGCCTCATTCCCTTCAAGCAGAAAAAGTATCTGTGTGGAACTAACCCACCATTCACCAAGAATTTTTATTCTTTATGCACTTCTTTTCTCCTAAGATCCAATCTCTACATAAGACTCACTAGAAACAAGACAATTTGACCTTGACTGAAACATACTGCATGTCCCAGAGGGTTATGTTTTACAGTGAAGAAAGGCTATACCCTCTCTATTCAAAAGAAAAGAACTTTTGAGCAAAGTCACTGAAAGGTAATTTTAAAAGGCTCACATTAATGACAGCTTGAAAAATAGATATCCAGGAATGTCTTCTCAAGTCACCTGTCAACAATCTTGTTCTCACCAGAGGCACTTAAAGCAAGACCTGTACTTCTCACTATGAGTTTAGCCATCTTTAGAGAACTTTTTTACTTTGTATCCTGGGATGAAAAATAAAAGATGTTTGGATATGGCAGCTGGGTAGAGCATCTCACAGTTGGGTCTCTCTCACCAAAGCTTAGCTCCAAGCTTAAATTTAATATGGACATCATCTTAAGAGGGAAATGAGACATAAAATTGTCAGGATATGCCTACTACAATCAGAGATGCAGCCAGTAACAGCAAGGCCATGATTTGAAAATTTGTGACTATGATTTGAAAATTCATGGGTAATCTCCAGTATTATGTTTCTTAAGTGTGTCTTAAGAAAGACGAATAAGTGACAGCCATCTGATTCATACATGGTTAGGGTCAGGAGGAGCTATTTCTTTTCTGGGTGCCTTCACACACACATGCCCTGGTCCTGATAACCTCTGCATTGTGACAGATGCAAAAAATAGCAAATCACCCATCAGTCTCTCCAACAGGGACTACCCAGACACAAAGAGAAAATCTCCCAACGTTAGGAGAGGAGACATCCCAGACCAACAGTGTTCCTTGGGTTTGGGGTTTTTTTTAACTTGGCATTGATGTTAGTCATTAAATGTTAGAACTGAATATAAGAAAATACAATACAGAACACAGAATAAATGAAGAAGCCAAAAGAACACCAAGTTATTGCAGCATATCACACCTCAGTTCATGAACTAGGTGGTCTCTGTCAGCTTCAGACAGCCTGTTCCAGCAAAAGAAATCCTGTAATTGGCTGGGTTTGCTCTGGGGGAAAATTCCTTCCTAGTCCTTAAAAATTACAAGGCAGCAAATTGCTTTAAAGTTTGCTACTGCAAATGACTAAGCCCTTTTCATTTATTTCCTAATACTTTTCTATTAGAACTTGGATATGAATGTTAAATTACATTGTCTCACTGAAAAGCCCCATTACAAACGACATAAATCTGAGGCACAGGAACAACTGCTCCCAGGACAGTATTAAGAAATCCCCTTTAAATATTTTTGCAGTTGCCATAACCTGTTTCTGAGAGGACTGAATGCTTTCTCCTTTATTTCTTCCAAAACACACACTGTGTGGATTAGCATATCTTCTACTCTATGCTCTTGTTTTTTTTTAATTAGACACCTAGCACACAAAACAAAAGTTGCATTCAAGACACCCATCAGACTTGTCTGCATTGCTAAACCTCAATGATTTTATTGCCTGGAGGAATAAAACCTGTGGAGCACAGCCTTCGTTCTGCATATAAGTCCTATTTTGCAGATGCAATGTTGAAAGGCAGGTCCTGCTCTGTTTGTACATGGGCAATTGAGCAGGAAAACCAGTGGATCAGTTATTGTCTCACAGGGTATAGAAGGAATGAAAGAATCATGAAATGAATGTCCTTACAATGGGAACTGTTTGAGTCCTACAGCTGAGTCCTCCTGGCTGTGCCTTCCCTTAAAAGAAAAGAAGAAATTTCCCTCCAAATATCAGTTCAACTTCCTACGGTTCTGTCATCTTGTACTTCGGGCATGATGGATTTCCTCAGGAAACCTTCCATTGTCTGTCCACTCACAGGACACAGACAACATTTCCTACTGATGTGTTGTGGTTACAGCTGACTTCATGGGGATTCCAACAGGAATGATACCTGGGTGAGCACATTGTCATTGTTATTTGGAGAACAGAAGGGAAATGAAAACTCCCTGACATGTTGGAGAAGAGATGGCTGGGGAGGGCCGAAACATCTCAGCAGCAGCTCTCCTGCAGGCGAAGTCTGACTGCATGAAGAAGCAGTCCCTCCACTCTGCATCCTTTCTCTGCTCTAGGCAAGGTTTGAAGCCCACCAGGGAAGGCACTTCAGGAGCAACCAGTGACAGTGAGCTGAAACATTACTGAGTCACTGCAGCACAGGGAGCTTTGTTATGACAACCTGTAGAGGCTACAAAGTAAGGCCAGTAATTTTAAAAGATTCTAAATCTGGGACTTCACTATTAGGAAAACTGAAGGATTCACAATGTTCTCATTCTTGTCCATGCCACTGCAACAGGGAAGCCACTGGATGCCCTCCAACCACAAAGCAACACGGATATTTCTGCTTGAAGCCCAGACTGTTCTTGCAGCTTCTCATCAACAGTAAACATTGTTTTTCAGAGCGACAGAGGATGAATAATTTCTCTTTTAAAGCTTTAGAGGAGGAGGTTGAGTGAGCAGAAATACACATATCACCAGGGAAAAGAAACAAATCTTTGTTTTTCTGCAAAGAATAGACAGAACTGATTTCTCTCAATAAAGACAATGTCATCAAAATGATTTGCAGGAGCACCATCAGTTTTTACACAATTTTAGATACAAATGTAGAAGCATTCTGATTCCACTTTCCCCTGCATTTTGATAATGCCAAAACATTATATCTCAGTGATAAAACCTCAAAAAAATTTATTTTATCATGAATCATACTGACTTTATAATGTATCTGCTGTAGCACTGATTTCAAGTATTGAATACTGTATCTCACAGGGATTTTGTTTATACAGAATCAGTCAATTTTATTGTGGGTAATATGTGGCATTTAATGTTAGTGCCACACAGAGCCTGGAAAGCCTATGCCATGCTGAATCCACTTGCTCCAAATGTGAGATGTTGCTGCTTCTACAGACACGCCTGGAACTGTACAGGAAAGCTGATCATATATCAGTGTGCAAGGCTGAGAGGTAACTATGGGGTATGTAATCCATCAGCTACTTAGATGTGCTTCTCTTGGATATCCAATAATTAAAGACACTAGCCCACAAGAAAGTATCATTAAATCTTTCCAGTGTAAGTCTACGAGGTAAAAAAGCACTTGCCAGTAACAGATAGGGAAGAATAGTCTATGGCTAAACTGGAATTACAGCACTGCATCCAACAGGGCTTGAGATACAAAATCACCTCTGTCACAAGCAGTTGAATGGTGAGCAAAGCCAAACATTCTGTATTACTATCAACAAAATGAACAACTGCATTAAAACACATAATCTAAGAACCAGAAGACATGGCTGCAGAGAAAGCTACCTTACCCTTACACATGTTCACCTTATGACTTGGTCCTACATTTCTGTTTGGATCCAAAACCACACTTTTTCCACGCTGCTCAGAAGCCAGACTTTCAGTACTCAGAGAAGGTGTTCAGCTGTTCCTGGATGATGGGTGCATTCTGCAGTCTAGACAGGCACTTGCAACAAGCCCCTAAGCCTGACTAACATCCTCTGAAGTTAGAGCACACAGGCTGAGCTTCAGATTTTACTGCCAGCCCCTCCAGGCTGTCTAAATCTGATTTTGATTTGCTGGTCATGCGCTCCACAGACATTCAGAAGCCAGAAGGCTTAAAATCTACTATTGCTCTATTTTATTACTGCTCAGAAAGTGGTATCTCAATAGCTCACCAATGGCTCAGCAAAAGCTCAATTCCACTGTGCATGTCCATAGCAATGCTTCTCTCCATTAAGAACTGTGCACACAGGGATACAGCAAGAGAAAAAGGACACACAGATTTTTTGACTTGATTTGTCAGCAGTTCTCTGGCATCAAATGCTGGTATTAGAGATCTGCAAGCTTATTCTCCCATAGGCATTCAAGGCCCTCATTCCCTTGTTATTCTGTATCCTGTAGAAAAATCAAGGCTTAGCTTCATTAGCCAGTTTGATGACCACAAATTTTCACCTCCTCCTCCCCTGCACCCTCTTGAGGCCCAGATTTTCTACCCTTCTGATTCATGTTATGGAAATCAAGTTTATTTCACCAACAGCTAATTAACCGCAAATATATACTTCCATTTTTTACTCTTACTGGTTTTATTACTTAAATCCTGACTACAGTTTGGTTTGGAGCTGAACCTAGTTAGAAGAAGGTTTCCATAAGCAGTCCCTAGATGATGGCAAATTTAGGCCGAATTTTGCTGAGATTTCCTCCTCAGCTCATCTTTTCTTTCACCAGGTGAAGATGATCTAAGTCGGCCCAGTTCTTCTTCTGTCTTTAAAAACTGGGCTTTTAACTTAGAAAAACAGATGATTTGTTCAGAGAGCAAAAGTAGATCATGATCTGGCAAAAGACTGTCCTACATACTTGGAACTTTAGGGCCAGCCTATGCATTTAGGTTGAGTGTAATTGCCATGTTTTGGTTTGATGCTTCATCATTTTGAAGCTCATCTCTGAATTCTTCAGGGAAGAAGCTGCAATCCAGAATGCTGATATAAAAATCCCAGAACATCAAACCTCCGTAACAGAAATGCCAACAGCTTTATCTGAAAGTAGCATTTCTGGGTGCTGGAAGATTAATGGCCTATCCAGGGTATGTACTGGAAGGAGACCTCCAGAACACAGCATTTCCACATTGGGCAGTAAAGTCATGATACAAACGTCACAGCATTTACCTGGGAACTGCAATGAAATATACAGATATCTATTACCTAGGATGCCTTTTGGATGTAGCAGCAATATCCCGATTTGACACAGAAAAGGCATCCAACAACAAAGAAGATCCATGGAATTCACATTATACAGATATCTATTACCTAGGATGCCTTTTGGATGTAGCAGCAATATACCTGATTTGACACAGAAAAGGCATCCAAGAATAAAGAAGATCCATGGAATTCACATGGCTTAACTAGCACAGCTGGACTCTGCACTCTTAAAATTCCTTGCAGAATCAGGACCTTTTCATATGCTTAACACTGGAGAAAAATATCACACTTCAGTTTGCATCTGAGCATGAGCTCAATGCCAAAATGCATTGTGAGAAGGGAGAAGTAGGTTTTAATGCAACAGTAAGTTCCTTCTATTATGCACACACCCCCACACCTGTCTATGGAATAATGTTTAATTGGTTAATAGAGGAGAGGCAACATTTAAATTATGATATCAAATCTCTTCAGTCTGGATAAGCAAGCTCATTTATAAAGGCTGATCTAATACTCTTTAATTTTATGCAGCATTACAGGTTTTTTACAAAACAGTAATTATGATTATTGAAATGACAGTTCTGTATAAGAAAGAATTCACTGACACATTTAATTTTTACCCATCTTCAAATCACTGTCATAGCAGCCTATCCTTCATCTGCTCATACCCACCCTTTTCAGGCAGGTTCTGAAAAATTCCTTCACACTGCTTCACTGATAGTCATGCCTTGATCCTATCAGCACATGTGAGAAACCAGAAAATGCAGCTTCTGGAAAAACAGGTATGCTTTTTTTTTTCTAGAATCAAGAAGAAACATTTCAACAAATAAGAAATTCAGTGAAAAGTTCAGTTGACATTTTCCCCATACAGTTTTCTTATCTGTCATCTTGTGTTGACTTGGAAAAAAAGTCACAAATTCGATGGGGAGTAAATGAAAACTCTCACTATTGCCTTCCCAGATCAAGACTGAGTCCAGCATTTCAACCCACGAACTTCTGGGACCAGGACCCCTCATCCCATTTGGCCCTAGCACCACATCTAAGCATTTCACACCCTTGCAGCCTTTTGCAAAGACAAGCACAAATAACAGAACACTTCCAAGGTTGGGAGTGATGACTTGAAGTGGTGGAACCAGCCACTGGGACATGCAAATGTGGGATTTCATGCTTTGGACAGCACGGGGAGATGTACCAGAGCTTCACAAGTCCCTGGTGAGTGGCTAGACAGATATCAATTCAGAATTGAATTGCTTCTGATTTTCTCTTAAAGAGACTGAATGAAAAATTCTCTGTTGAGAAAAAGTTTTAAATTTATCTTGAATCAAAAGCATTTTCCTCCCCAGTTTTTTTTCTTTCAGCTGCCAAACCAGCTATGCATGCAACCCTCAACCCAGTGTTGCACACTGATGGAGACAGTCACCTCTTCATTTCCACTGCATCAAGTTCTATCTACCAGTGTCTGCTAATTCAGTCTACAAAATATGGCATTTGTACACAGAGATTGTTAATGCTTCTAGAAAATAAAATCATATTCTAAAATTACTGCTCTCATTTGTGACCTTTTAACTCTCATAAAGCAGGTGAAACTGGTTAATGACTAAAACGCAAACATCTGCTTATCCCCCTCAGAAAAAAATGGATTAATAAAGCTGAAATTACACAGTTAATGGTGTGGATAGTCTCCCACAGAAATGTGATCACATTTCAGAACATTACATCTAGCTCAATTTTAATGGAATTAAAATCAATTATTATTGCTACATCCTCTGTTATTTTAAGCCTCCTATGGTTTCATAAACAATAACAGCAAGGATACATTGCCACACTTTTGGAAGAAAACATTGATTCAGTAAAGGAAGACATATAGTCTTTTATTTGTAACCACTACACATATTATTCTGCACTCTGATATAAATCTGAAAACGGCAAAAATATCTGTAATTATGTAAGAAATTTCTAGTCAAAGCAAGGAAACTGCATAACTGACAAGGAAGATCTTGTTGCTGTGTAATGCCTTCCAATAAGCATGTCATATAGTTTTTAGCTGAAAATTAGAAGAAGCCATGAATTATTCAAGAACTTGCCCATTTGTTACCAAAACTACTTTGTCATGTAAATGAGCAGTTTTGAAATTTCCCAGAAAAAAGTATGCCCCAGAATTTGATCCAAGATCAATTCTTTATTTTTCACAAAGGATTTGCATTAGAATGTTTCAGAGTATTAAACTAGTAACTTGATTATCACAACAATGACTTCTTATGAAAAAAAGCACGGCTCCCTTGAATCATATAAATCACCATCTTCCCGTAACGTTTCGAAATCAGGGCCTTCACATCACACCCTACCTCTGACAGAGGAGCTGATAAAACTCCAAAGGCTGCAACACAATCCAACTGCTGCATTAGGCAGATGTATCCAACCTTTGAACTGGACATTGGTGCCCAGTACAAACCACCACAATCCAGGGCACAACCCTTGATTTTAGCAGCATTCCTCAGGATCGCAACGATCTGAGGCAGCTGAGGCAGCAAGACTCAGCAGAGATGGACGGAGAGCAAATTCTGGGTTCTGAACAGTGCTATTATTTGCCACAATACTTGTTATTTAATTCATGAAACATGTCTAATTTCAGTATGGAACAGCAGACAAGGATGAAGCAAACTTATTATCTGAAACTGAATAGTTTAAAACCATACAAAGTAACTGTTAACTCCTTTTCATTCAAAACTGGATCATTTAAGGAATATTTATTCATTCATTCTGTAAAAGTCCTCCTTTTTTTTATCTTCTCATTTTAGGCATAGAGATGACATCAACATCTACACGATGGAAATCACGAGCTCTAGCACATGTTTAATTTAAGGCTCATCCAACAGTTCCAAGACACTTCTGAGAAATCCGTTTTGGTGTCTTACCAAATGAGGTCTGCTTAAATTTATGATAAATCATAATTGTATATTAAAATAAACATTTCTTTAAAATCAGACAGAACTGTAACTCCTCATGGCCTGATCCCATCAGAATAATTCAAACTGTAACTGCGTAATAACTCAGAGGATTTGAAACAGAACAGTACTTAAAATACTTCACGATTTAAAAAGTATCAGGTTCTGAGGGTTTACAGAAAATTGAGAATTTGTAAATGTTGTACTTAAAAAAAAAGAAGTAATTAAGTGAAAGCACATTAATTATAGCTAGTGGACTAGGTAACTATAGTTACTAGGGAAACTATTTGAGACAAAGCATTATGAGAGATATATAATTATGAGAATAAAAATATGTATTAACTGGATGAATATCTAAATTCTAATGGCTAAAATTAATTTTTAACCAATATCTAATACTCCATACATTATTAACCAATAATCCCCACATTCTTATTTAGACTTTAACACAATACTCACCTCAGAACACATGTGTAGAAACCACTGTCTTGCAGCTCAACCGAGTGAAACCATATGGAATCTTCATCCTTGCTCATCCTAACTTCGGAAAATATAATGGGTTCTTCTAAATCTCCTTTGTTTTTGTACCACATAAGCCTAAGACCTGTGCTTTGGGCCATGCTATAATTAGTTCTGATATAGCTGTAGAAAAGGGCACATTTCACTCGGACTGGTTCACCTGCCAAAGCCATGTATGTCTTGAGATCCACTGACCAGTCAATGCAACCATCAACTGAAAGCAAAACAATAATAAAGAAATATTAGACATAGATACATTTTCCAATATAGTGAAAGGCAGCTTGGGAAATGCAATACATTACATTAAAATAAATGGCTTTTGGCATGTGCTGAATTGTTTCAGGGTAATATGAAAAACCTAAAGCAGTTATTGGCAACTAAGGGTTTTCATACACCTTTTTAATTACATGTAACTGTGAATGTGCAGACAGTAAGTAGAGCACACTGAGCTTGCTCAATTCCACTTCTTTAGAATATCATTACTTTCATCCCCCAAACACTAATTCTTTATTAAATAAACCAAATGTTTTGCACCTTAACTACTTGCCTCTGTAAACCGGTTTTGAGTTCTCCAATTCCTTGTGGAAAGAAAATGTACACTGGCATCTGATGCCATTCTTATCCCTTAAAACTTTTCCATCCACCTCTGTTAGTTATGTTATGCAAAAAAAAAACCAAACCAAATAACAGGTGTGACATTTATAATTTTCTTTTCAAGGTAGTTCCACATAGTTGGGGTTTTTTCCCTACAGCCTACTCAAACTGTAGAGGTCTGTATTATACACAACAGGATACAATTACAACATGTTGCCTATACAATCAAACTTAATACAGGAGTTATTCAAATAAAAAAGGACCACTTTTGATGTTCTGTACAGCAAAAACTTTTGAAACAGTTTTCTTAATGCTTCACTTTAAAATTAACATACACTGGACAGTTTAATGAAAGATCACTTCTCCCTACAGTTTTTTCTCCCATTGCTATTATCTTGGTTACAATACAGCCCTAGCACATGTACACATATCAACATATCACATGTCAGAGACCTTTCAATTCAATCTTTTTCATTGCTAGAAAAACTATCAGTGTGAAAATCAGCCAAGAATAAAACCAAAGAAAAATATTTCAAAGGCAGATCATCAAAAGGCAAACACAATACCTAAAGTTAATAGACTTCATTAAATATGTAGGGTTTAGAATTTATTGATCATATTAAGCTACAAGTAAATGGAACACCTTTACCATTACTGCAGCACTTCAAATTCAACCAGGTAACTCTCAAGTTGTCTCTTCTGCATTTACAGTATCAATTCTAAAACTGTAATTGTTGGATATCCTCATACACTCTTCATTTCATACACATTGTCAATTGCATTCTGTCATCAAGTGATTTTTTATCTTAGTTCCTAAACATAGGTAGTCAGCAGAAATATGTTCCTTTTCCTTGCTGCTTCCGCTGTGTCCTTCCTCTAACAGTGCCACACGCAAGAGGACAAGTTTGCTTAACCATCATTTGAAAATCCTGTACTGAAGCATTTGTTCTCAGTGCATCTCCTCCAGGTTTATAACATCCTTCACCACAACCAAAGCTGCACATTGTAACTTGAACATGCCCTTGCCAGGACCCCAAGAAACATCACACTGACCTCTCTCTGGGCTGCTGCTGCACAGGCATGGGCAACCTGCAGCGGAGCAGGAGAATGAGCCTGCTTCTCCCAGTGCTACAACCCCATCCAATCCACTTTTACATTAAATCCCTGGTTCTGACACCATGAATTATTCTATATAGGTGACAGGACTTTTACATTGCACGGGTATCATTGACCTCCACACAGAGCTTCCTCTGAAAACCTGAAGAACAACTGAAGAACAGTGCAGAGCTCACAGCTGCCTTCTCTCAGCAGGGGATGTGCAAGGCAATGCTGAGCTCTCCAGATGGCTCATCCCTTGTCCTCCAGGACACATTAGTGTTCTCAAAGATACCCTCTCTCTTGTGATTTAGTAAAGTCACAGAAGTCTAAGTAGGGCCATAAAATGAAGTGAATATGAGTGTCCAGAACTGGAATTTAGATCCAAACTAATCCAGCCAATCTAATTAACTCTGTCACTCTTGTGTCAATCGAATCCTGTCACATCATCTAATGCTGTCAAATCTGTGCTGGTTCAACAAAGCTAAACCACACCAAAGAATAACTAACAATGAGACACACATGGAAAGGTTGTAGACCAAAGACAGCAGTGCCAGGTTTTCATTTGTTTCACAGAGTAGAGTCACAATTAGTACGAGTTCTGTAGTTAGGAACTCACCCAATATGGAAATCCAAATTTGGAAGCTGAAAATTCCCTGCTTCCAATGAAATTTCTCCCATATCCACACCAAACAAATTGTCAAAGCACAGCTCAAATGAACTCTAAGCAACCCTCCATTTAATCTGTGTCATTCAATCTGCCTCATCCTCCACTTTCATTTGAAAATTTCTTTTCCCTTCTTGTGTTCACTTCTCTACTATTCCCATTTCAGAATTTGAGCTGTAGAAGTATAGGAAGCACAGTGAAAAGCATTTGAAGAGTAATTTACAACCAGGTCACCAGAGTGGCTAAAAACCCTCTCTGACTGCCCCCAGGGGACAACACAATGGTGGGGCCAGTGCTCTGTTGGCCATTGCCAGCTCTCCAGTGGAGGCACCAGACACAGTGACCCAAGACCAGCATCCCAAGGAACAAAACAAAGAAGAGGAAATTTACACTAGAGACTTTTTTCCCTATTAACAGTATCTGAATGAAAGAATTTGAGCAGCCCACAGGAGGCTGACCCCAGCAGGGAGTGGGGTGGAGGTGGTAGGTACAGGCAGGCTGCTGCCCATGGCCCTGTCTGCCCCAGCTGCTCCCCGGTGACAGCTCTCCCTGCAGCAGGCCAGGAAGGGGTAATTACAGAGAGAAGAGCACACAGAGAACAGAGCAACCAGTCATTATAGTGTGATAACATCTGCACAGGGGAGAAGTCTCACAGAATAAGCTAAATCTTAATTATTGAAGAAAGACTAATCAAACAAGAGATGACTTTTTCCCCTTACTCTTTTTTTCTTGTTAAATACACAGGTAAGAATGTTTCCTCTTCTGAAGCTGTAGAGGCTAAAATCTAGGTCAGGCTCCCTGCACTCACATGGAAACTGGAATTTTTCCTCTTGCTGTGCTGTCAGTCACTGGAGCGTGAGCATTGTTAGATTCGTTTGGAGTATTCTCCAAGCTGTCATCACAAATGACTGGAGTTGCTTAGGTGGAGTTCAGCACTCCATTATCCAGAACAAAGTTTGCTGTCATTTTTGTTGGGCTGGCTCTCAATATGTAATATAATCAGGTTGATGTGAAAAATATTAGCATTAGAGAGGCACTTACATGATAAATGTATATACACTATTTCTCTGCTACCCTATAATCACCTGGTAAGTGCCTGACTGAAAGCTCATTCAAATTAAATCCTGTCTATTGAGGATGTACTTTACACACCTCAAAAAAAACTTTTCTTTTTTTTTAAATTTGGAACACTAAGAACATATGGAAAACACTGTCCCATTTTTATCCCAGGTTCTTAAGGAAAAGTGGTTTGTCCACCTATCTGTCAATCTTTCCCATCCCCTTAGCATAACTTCTATCCCAGCTCACTGCATAGAACATAGAATTCAATCCTACTGCATAGAACATGGAAGTGCTCAGGAGTGCTCTCTCCTGCAAGGGTGCACAACAGTGTCCCACTGTGTCCTCCACGAGCTGGGAAACACAGCAGCACTGAACCACAGTGCAGCCCCACTGGGCCCATCCCAGCCACCTACCCAGCCTACTGCTACCTGAGCAGAGAGTGAAAATGAAGGCTACAAAACTATTAAGGAAGATAAAGATTGAGTTGGCTGACAATAAGTTACTGTACTTTTATGTTAGCAATCACCCAAAGCATGTACTGCATCTTCTTCCTCACCATTTCCTGGCAATTTCCCATTACTCTTATTTTAAATAAATCTAGTTGTCTAGGGAGTCTAGATGCTTTTTAACATGAACTATAATAATTTATAAGCAATTATAGAGGAGCATGTACATCGTCTCTAAGTAATTTGTCTTTCTGATTGCTGTCACATGAATAATTTTTTGCATTGCGCATCTGCCTGTTATAATTTTTATAGGGATCTGTCAGCTACAGCAATTTATATCATGGCATTGTTAAACATGTTTGCCTACCTTGTTACCTGAAAATCTCATTTTAAATTGAAATCATCTACAAATAAATCATTAAAAAAATAATTCACTAGCTAATGTATTAAATTTATTGCTCTGCAAAGCAGGCAATGCTTGTGACTGTAGGTACATAGTCAGAAATAAAACCACCATTCCTCTAATACAAGAGTTATATCTTTATGTATACATTAGCTGTAGAACAGCAGAGGCCAGGAACTGATATCCATCATGTTCAACGTTTGCAGACACGTAGCAATGATAGATGCACTCCATTAAGAATGTCCAAAGAGAGATGCAAATTTTTTAGAGTCTTAAAGGGGAGAAATCAGTTACAGCCTATGAATTTTTGGCAACTTGGTATTTTCAGATCTTGATTCTAGAGGAAAGGGAACATGCCCTGCATTTGAGTACACACAGTAAAGCCTTTAGCAGCTTTGGCTGGATGTGACTGTCTCGAGGGTCAGGTGTTGGATCAGCCTTGCCATGTGTAATTGGCTTCACATCCCTGGATTTCTGACTGCACTGTGTTAATGCTGCTGCAGTGCTTGCAGAACTCTGCCAGCTTCTCCTCACAGCCTGGCACTGCCATGTGAGACCTGAACATCAGCAGAGCCCAGTGTGTCCCCTGCCCCCTCCCAGAGTCCTTCCCTGCTCCTCACACCATGAGATGCTGGGGAACTGAGCTGCCTAAAAACCACCACCCTTCCAAGTATACATTAAATACTCCAGTGCTTAGAGCCACATTTGCTGGTCAGAGAACACATTGCAAATAACACTCTCTTAGTGCACTGTTCAAAATCACAGACATTGCTTCCAAAGCATGGCGAAATCTCTGTGTGTGGAGCTGACTCATCTTAGCTGACTGACCAAACTGGATGATGAAAGAACACCCTTATAACTGTTAATAAAAATTCTCTCACTGAGAGACATCTGAGCTGACATGAAGTTACCTGGCTTTACAGGGGAGAAGGAGAAGCCCATGCTGGCAATACTCCAGGGGGGAGTGCAGGGTGGCCTTGTCCAGCAGCAGAGAGCATTTCCAAGAGCAGGCAGGGAGGGAAGGAGGGGAAGTTCAGGTAAAATGTCTGTCACACCTCTTTTCTGTGAGTTCTACCCTTCTTTGAACCAAGTAGACTCTAGGTTTTGACTCTATTTCCACATATTAAAGTGCATTTTAGAAAAAATTTAAATCGTTTTCCCCTGAGGGACACAAAATCAAAAAATGTATCTGCTGGAGATAAGATCACTTAGAACATAACAGATCTTGAGCAAAACCAGGTTTATTGTGGTTCAAGATGGGTGCATTTTGCTATGCTTCTCCTACAACCCTGTTAGTAACTATTACTAATTCTCTTCTATGACAGTAACACTTTGTTTCAGCAATAAAGCAAGATTTATTTTTTTTTGATGGAGAAACACAATATCTAAGAATAGGATCACTCATAGACTTTGTAGTTTCTCTGCTCTGAACTCATTTTCTGAATATTTTCCAGCAAGAATTAGACTATTCAAACTCACTGGTGAAAATGTTTGGGACTTTCAAGGCATATAAAAGTGCAAATAGTCCAAAATTCCTAAGTCAAGTCATGAGGAGTGCAAAATATCTTCACTAAATTTAGCAACATGCAAATGTTTCTCCAAATCTGGGCCAAAAATAAGGAAAAATGCATTTAAACTTCTATATACACTACCCAATTTTTTTTCTAATTTTGATCAAAGCTCCAAATTTCTGTAGGATGAACTAAAAGGTTTTTCAGACTTGTGTACGCTTCATTTTTTCAACCAGCTTTTCTTACAATCCACAGCTAAACAACCCAACTCAAATGTCAAATATTCCAGCCGAACACTCATCATTTCCTTTGAGGTCAAAATCACTGTAAATATATACTGCCAGAGGTTCAAATAACCGCAGATTGCTCTGCCCTGAATTACGTAAGCATAAGGAGCCAGGAGCATTTTAGCCTTGTATTGAAAATGCAAAAGAAAGAACATACTGGTAGATCACCAAAATTCTCAAGGGAGAGAAAAGCCCCTGAACAAAGTCTCAGCTTCCAGGGGCGATGGCATATTAATGAGGTCAAGGCTTAGAAATTATACTTGAAGAATGAAAATGCTGCAGCAGCATGAGTAGAAGTGACTGGACAGGGGCATTTCATCCTGTAGCACTTGTCAGAGCCAGCTTTTCAGGTGGCACCTTATCACAGGGGTTTTCTGGAGCGCTTGCTGATGGAGAGGAGAGCAAATCACAGCTGGCAGGTTAAGATTTTGCTGGAGCCAGGGAGGTCTGAGACACATTCTGTGATGGAAAGGAAATCTCTGTTCTCATCATATTCTTTGCTACCTCTTCCAAGTCAGATGTTCCCGGAGACAGATGGAACCTGAAGTGCCCTTCCAAAGCTGTGCTCTTTGCGCTCAGCTGATCGCTCTGCTGAGCACAGAAAAAGAGCGGGGGAGGGCACTAAAGAACTCTTTAAAATGCAGCACATTCACCCTAAAAATGAGTATTTGGTGACCTTGATCTCCTAATCACTTCAATATCTGGCAGGTTTTTAAAGAGCCTGTGTTGAAGTAAACAGTACAGAATTTGGAACTTATAAAATGGTTTGATTTAAAATATTCAGTGTAATGCCTTGATTCTCTGCAGCTGTCACCATGTTAGAAAACAATGTAAAAGGCACCTTGAAAATCAACAGCAGTAAAGTCAGGACACAAACAATAAAGAAATCATGCTTCATGGCTTCATGCCTTCATGTATTTTGTGAAGTCACAGCCATGGGTCCAAGGCATGTGCCCAGCCTGTCCTGCCTTCTCAGCCCCTCCAGCACTGCCTGGCCCCCGCCCTTCCCACTCCAGTCCCCCTCCTGCCATGGGGCAGCAGGTTTGGAAGGGCTGCAGAAAAGATCATTGACAAATCTCCTGCCTCTGCCCAGCCTCCCTCTTTGCTCCAAGGCAGTAAAGCCAAGCAGGTGATCTGTAGCCAACAAGGTATCCAAAATACTAAACTTCTTTTCTTCTTTGAGGATCTATAAATTAATACTTATTTCTTCAAAGTCAGCCATGAAATAACATGGTAAATTCAGCACCAGCTAGCCCAGGAACATTATCTTAAGCAAGGAATGACTGCTGCTCTAGACTGAAGTGGCCAGATCAGGTACTTGATGTTACATCTGCTTCTTGGACTGCACAAGTAACAAAACTTTCCTGTTTAAATCCTAACATTTAAATTCCATAAATTAACAATTCAGACAACCAAAAAGTCAGTGCAAACATTGGTATGAAGTCAAAGGCTCTAAACTAGTGTTCATCCAGTTCTGAAACCCATCTGAAGATGGTTTTTCTTTTCTTGTCCACAAAATCTAATAAACAAAAATACTTCCCTTTTCCAAGCTTCAAAATGGGGAAAATGTATTTTTTTTCTACCGTGTTGCACAGTGCATGCTGCCATTTTTGTTAGCTCTTTGGATTCCTGAGAGACTTAATGAATGATGGAAAAGCTCAAAGAGAGATTTCCCAGCATCTCTGATACTTCTTTGCTGCACAGAACTATATTCAGGCAAAGGAGATAGAAAGAAAGAAGAATCAGTATCTAAGGGAGAACAGTAACTGATACCAATAACAAGTAAAACATACTGGAAATATTTCTTTGCATTCTAAGTTTTATCCTAACACAATTTTGGGTAAGGAGCAACATGTAGACACACTTTGTACCTGAAGGTATGTGCATTTAATATTTTAAGTGCTGTTGACTACACATGAGCTCTTTAAGGATACTCTCTAAGAACTTTCAACATTCTCCAGCCAACTACATAAACCAAGTGAAACTTCACACAGTTCTGTTTTCATGTCTTTAGCACCATGCAAACTTTGGGAACAAAGCTGAATTCATCTCAATAATTGATGAGTCTCTTTTCATTACTTTCTTTGAATAAAGTTACTGAAGGTAAAGTAAATGAAAACTAGCTCCCAGATCAGGCAGCTGCAGTCTCAAATAATCACACAATTAGAAAACTATATCCACTGCTTGTTATTCCCAGTAGAGAGTACTAGGAATGAATTGTGAATAATAAGAATTTAAAATGAAAGAGAATGAACCTCTATTAACTTGGCAGCCCCTGTGGGGTAGAATAACTGGTGTACATACACAAGATCATTTTATCTGGCATCTGTTTTTCAAGTATGTGGACAGTTTGAATTGGATTATCTGCTCTGAGGGCACAGTCCTCTTGAGTTTGGATTGGGTTAGGAAGATGGGCTGGGCTCCCTGTTCAATACACAGGGCTAAATTCATTTTGTCTGCTGTCTGTAGAGGAGAATTCTTGAGGCACATAGGTCTGCTGTAAGAGCTCCTACCACACCTCCCCTGTGGCAGAGTGCTCAACAGGAAAATAGAGCAAGGAGATATGAAAAGAGTCCACCACCAGAGGAAAGCAGGACTGAGTTATTCCTGGGGATGATCTCCATGGTGTTTGTGCAAGGTTTAAGCAATCATCCACTGGACACCTCAGCAGGGATATTTCTGGTAACTCAAATTCTCCATTTACCACGGGCAATTTGTGCCTCACCAATGTTCCTGCCCGTCTCACAGCCACCTGTGCCATCAGCCCGGGCCTTGGGGCAGAGCCAGATCCAGACCTCCAGGGGTCTCTTCCAACCCACCTGACCCTATAGTTTGTCTTACCACCAACACAGCCCTTCACAATCCACAGACACATAAGAGGGAGCCTTCCTCACAAATATCTAGATCTGGGTGCACGCCTGCACTGCTCTACTCATTTGTAATTTATTTTCTAGCTCACAAAGATGCAAGCAGTTCATCAGAAGATTACCAAATGTTTTCCAAACTGGTTCCCCATCATAAACACATTGGGTAGAATAAATGTTTTGGGGTTTGGATAGCTGTAAAGTATTGGATAAACAGAAAGCAATGTTAAAAAAAAAAAAAAAAAAAAGGGGGGAGAGAGACAGAATGCCCAATTTTCAATCAGAACATGTACATAAATAGAAGGGAACAAGTCAAGTTCATCTAATTTACTTGCAACAAATAACTAGCTTTGGTCATTTGCTTTGACTCTACACATTTACCTTTAGATATCTAGGTACACTTGCCATTTTTCAATTGCTGTGCCATTGTAAAATGGCAAGTGTACCTAGATATTCTTCCTGTTATCTGGCATAGATAATTTCAGCTGCAGTGAGCCAATTACCATTTCCAACTGCATGACAGGAGGACCTCTGTTTAAAAAGGTTGTGACCCACAGTCTAACCTAGGTTGTAATTCCTCCTCTCATTTTAATTCATTATCTGCACATATGCAGGAGAATTTAAATAGGAAGCTCTCCTGACTGCAGAACACACCGATTCAATTTCAGTAAAATGAACATTCACAAATCAAAGGAGTATTTGCTTTTATAGGATAGACATGAATAGAAGTGATAGTCGGTTATTTGATTGAAATTTCTGTAAGTGATGAATGATGAAATTATTTCAAAATTAGATGTTTTTAAACAGTAAACATTGTTCTTAAGAATTGTTTCTATGTAGAAGAAACAAACGGGGTTATTCTAATTGCAAGCCATTATAGTTTCATGTAAGAAAGAAAAATGAAGGATGATTGAAAAACGAGCCATTACAAGAGCTACCTGTGCAACAGATGTGTCTCTCTAGGTAAAGTGGCAATGCAGTGCTGTGCTCTGAACATAGAATTGCACATTTGCTTAGGAACACCTTTACATTTACATATCCATTTTCTAAAAGCTGCCAGTAGCAACATCCTGCAGCACCGCATCCACTGGCAGCCCCTCACCTTCAATGAGAGTATGGGTCATGTTGATGGGAGCACATCCACCCCTTTTCTGGAAAAAGGCCATTGGGGGGACTGCCACCACAGCCCCCCAATGTGGCCTGCCAGTTCCCCAAATCCTCACCCCCTTCCAGATGAGTTGTGAGCAGTGACTCTGAGCAGGACTGGTCACCAGTACCACCACTCCTCTCAGTCCCCTCTCAAGCTCCCATTCCTGAGACCTTGCTCCTCCCTTGCCCCCAGCCCCAGTGGTCAGCACTATTGGGGTAGAGGGGCCATTTTGCCATCAATGGGATGACAAAATGAAATTCATCCTATTTCAAATAATTTTCCAAATTTTTTTACTCAGGAGATTCAGAGAAGAGGCAACACTGACTGAAATCCCACAAAAACTGGCCCTGCTTCAAGCAGACACAAAGTAGTGACTGTCTTTAAATGAGAACCACCATCATGCAGACAGACCCCAAACCAGCCCAGTTTACATCCTTCTCCTCACACTTCCCTGTAACTTCACAAGCCAGAAACAAAACTGGAAACAGGAAGATATCATTTATTAGTAAGCAAAAGTAACAAACTGCAAACACTTCATTACTAATACATCATTTGCTCAGAATGGCACAAAACAAACAAGTCTGTGTTTTATTCATGGGCCTCCTGTCATCCTCAATGGCCCCGACTCACTGCAAAGCACGCAGCTGCTGCCTGTTCCACTGAAAGGGGATGGAAGATGGAGATGTCTGAGCTCCAGGGCTGAGGCTGAGCCAAGGTGGGAGCTGAGAATACAGGAGGGGAGCTGGAGAGCTCTTGGCACCTCAGGCCTTTCTTTGGATGTCAACTCGTCCTCCAGGTGGGACACTGCCCTGCAGCCCCCAAATCCATCAGCACATCATTATTAAATCATCACAGCAGAACTGTAACACTCTGAAACTCATCGTAAAAACCGCCACCTGAGTTACTGATAAACCAGAAAAATCGCACAACTGGAGCAACATGTTTAATTAATGTCTCTCCACTGGTTACCCAATACTCAGTGAGCAATGTGGAGACTGCTCATTTGCTCACTCACTCCCAGTTTCTTATCCTAACCCGCATTCCATCATTTCCTGTCCCAGCCTTGGGAATTGACTGCCATGACAGCTTGAAGACAACTGTTTGATTAATATTTTAAAATTATTAATAAGGCAAAGCATAGAGATGACTACACCTGGATTAGCCACTGTAAAGATCACCCCAAAGAAAACCACTATGTTTTCCACTTAAGAAACCCTGCTTTGAAACATGGAAAATCAGTACTTCAATTCTTAAACAGAAAGAAACTCACAGTGATCAGGGAAGACAGGATAGAAATGCAAAGCTGGATCCCTTCTTTTTCCCTTCCATCTTCTTCATAGAGAAAGGGCTCATTTCCAAGCCTGGCCAAAGCTACCTCTGTAAGTTTGAGGCTGCAAATGCTCAGTGCCTGAAGGACTCCCATCCCTGCTCAGGGCAGGCTGTCCCTGCTCCTCTCAGAGGGCTCCAGCCTCTCCTGTCTGCCAGTCCCTGATCCTTCCCTCACTGCCCCTGCTAAACCCAAGCAGATTTCAGCAAATAGTGGGGAAGTTTCCCAGTGGGAAGCTGAAGATGGGAGGGAGAATTAATTATGACACAGAGTTTTGTGAATGGATGCATTCCCAATTAAAAATGATCTAGTTAACTCAACTCAATTTTATTATTGTTTTGACTGTATTATTTTTTTCAACTCACAGTGACAGATTTTTCAGTTGGGATGACAGAACTGTCAGCTGTCCAGCTCTACATCTGAAGGAAGAGGAAAATGACTGTTCCCAGCTGGAGAGGAAAAAGCACACAGGAGGCATGTAACCTCAGGGTAGGGATTTTGGGTACAGACAGGGAAGTGAAGTGAAAGGTGTCTGACAGACTAACACGTGTTACTGGGGCACAAAAAAAAAAAAAAAAAAAAAAAAAAAAAAAGCAGAAAAAACCCCGGTTAAAGCAGAATTTAATGGCAACAAATCATTCTTGTTTTCACAAGAGACAGACTCAGAGGTGTGGATGGCATCCAGCTCCCACAGAGATCAGTGCACTCCACACAACCTCTGCATCCTGCAGCACAGGGGGATGACACTCCAGGGAGCACGTCCCCACAGCAAACCCTCTTTGTGAGAGGGGAAGAAGAATAAAACAGAGAGAGGCTCTGTTAGAAGCAGGGATATGAATCAGAAATAGAGATGCAGGCGTCATGCAAACTGTGTTAATGGAACTGCTGATAAAGAGGTATTCCTCAAAGATAAAGACTGTAATATTTCTGTTAAAAATAAGACTATCACAAATGCAATCATATTTTTTCATGTGTCACTTGTGAAATAAATGATATTTCACTGGGAGGTTGACAGTGTAAGAAACGCAATTAGAATGATTTACATATTAAAGACATTATTATGTCTTCATTGTAAATATTTCTATCATGATGACTTTGAACAGAATCTTTGTAAACAGAAATATAAATATCCTCATGCCAGATTTCAAATAATCTGAAATCATGCTGTGTCAAATTGTCAATTTTAAGAAATCTCCTAAGCCATTACAAATCCCATTTTAATCTCTCCAAAGACTTGTCTGCTTTTACATAATTGAAAATAACCACTGCTTGTAATGTGTTCATTTTGATGTGCAGTGAATAACATGGTGCCAGAACCCTTCTAGCCAACCACTGTTTTGAAAAACTGTACTAAGCTTTCCATCTCCAGACTGCCTAGGGCTGCATAAAGCTTTACAATGCAATTTTTTTGTTATTGTTTAATGCTAAATATTCCAAAGTATGTCATCAAAATCATGAGAGTTGGATTTTTTTTCCTCTTCCCTGGGACTGATTAATGTGTCTTCAGTGAGAAAGATAAGCAAATACAACCTCATTAACGAGCTAGGAACTTTAGATAACAAAAAGCACCACTAATAGCCCAATTGCTATTGAACAGCTTCTCTGTTAGAAGAGACAAATCCACTCAGCAGGAATCACAAACCCTGCACTTCTTCGCTTCTCTTTGCATATATTTAAAAACAGTCTTGGCACTCCAGAGAGCTCGGCTAACATGAATGATGTGAGAGATGACAGCAGCGCTCCACCAGAGCCAGAACAGACAGGCAAACACAGGCACGGACACAGGGGGCTGGGGTTACAAGAATACAGTGCAAGAAGAATGACCTTCACCGAGTTTTGCAAACTCTACATTAATTAGGAAAGCATCGCCAAACTTTGTGCTGGGAAAAACATTTACTGCTAAATGACAAGTGTAGACTGAATACTAAATATTATGAATTTTTGGTTCTCTGAATTACTGTTAACCCAACATTATTCCAGTCTACCTTGGGTTTTTAAGTGGAATTACGGATAGCCTGCAGCTCCAAATCTAAATGAAAAATAGAGCTCCAATTGAACCTTAGGAAAAAAAAAGGCAAAAGTTAATGAGATTTAAATTAGTAACAGCCATAGCTTTCCCTTAAAGAAAACATTATTGATTTTAAAGAGCTACCTAATGAAAAAGAATGGCACTCATTTAAGACTTTGCATGAACTACATTAGAGTTTCATTTGTAATAATAAATAAGGATGTGCTTTACAGTCCAATTAATCAGCAGAATTTATGTACATATTTTTATGAGTTAACTACACATTCCCTAAGCCCTTAATCACAGTTTTGGGTGAACTGTTTATGGTAGGAAAGAAATTACAATTTCTAAGGCTCGGACTGTAAAGATAATTAAGTACCAGTTCCCTATAAGAGTTAAACACCTGTATGGTTTCTGGGTTTATAATCTATTCTTCATTTGAAAAATGGAAATGCATAGTGTTTCACTTTATTCTTCATTAAAAAATGTTTATATTTTCAGTTTAAGTAACTGATTATTGGAAAAATTCTCCTCCTATGAATGCTCTGCAGCTTTTATATACCATGAACAAAAAAAATATTACTGCCAGGAAAGGCAATACATGGACTCTTTGTAAATTCTCTGAATATTCAGGCAGGACATTTGTTGAGCTGATGGTTTTCAGGTATTTTCATTTAAACATAATTTCATATAATCACAAGATACTTCATCATATCAGGAATTCAGGAATATAATGCTGTGATCCTATGACATTTAAATATGGAACACTGGTAACCATGCACAGTTTCTTCTCTGAGAACTGCTGAGAAAAACAGATGAAGTGCAAGGTCCCCCAAGCAAGTTTCAAATGACATTTAAACCCAACTACTTCTACAAAAAGTAAGCATGCCTGGATGCAGTCCAAACAGAATTTCACCTCATAATTAATTAAAGCTCCAGACAAAACCCATAAGAACAAGAAGAACATTCAGTTCATTTGCTGAGATACCTGAAAGTGCTGAAACTTTAAATTGCTAAATTCCCTTCAGATGCTGAAAGCAAGCTCACCTGGGGGAACCCTAAGCCCTCTACCTGGACCCTCATTTCTCACCCTGGGAGGTATCAGCTCAGACTCCCCATTTAAGCCATAGAGCTGCTCAGCAGCACCTCCCAGGGCTGTAAATGTGTCACCTACAAACACACAGACTACCCTCCATCTGCTATTGATGACCACGGTGATGTTTAACTCCTCACCAGCTCTAAAGATGACATTTCTCTCCTACAGCCAAACAGGAACAAAGGTAACTGCAGTTTCTCTATGAAGCAAGCAACAAATGTCTCAAGTTTAGCTCGTGCATGCCAAGATGACAAAGAACATGTAAAGGTGCCCCTTATGGTACAACAAATACCAAAATCCCAGCACAGCACTTCTCTTTCAATCCAATTCACTGGGACAGCACTTCCCAGGGGAGATAATACTTGTCCAAACATGTCTGAATGGTTGGACTTCATCTTTTCTTTGTTAAACCAAAAGATACATTTACAAAGAGATGCATTTATTTTTAATAAAGAACATTCATACACATTAATTTCACCTGCCACAAGACTGTGCCTTGAAGAGGTTCTTTAAAGTAACTGAATGAAACTTAATCCATCTGTTTCACAGAACTAAGATTTACATCTGCCTCTCTGGGAGCTGATTTACAGATCCCTGGTAGATCTCCTCCCCTACCTTCAACATCCTGCTGTGGCCATGACTGTGGTCACCTTATTCACATTGTCATCACAATTCAGAGCAGTAGTGCAGTTGTTCTTCCCATTCTTTAATTATGAAGTAAATTAATAAATATGTGTATTGTATTTGTGGTATTGCCTAAGGCATGACAAAAACAACTGAAACTGCAGGTGCTGCATCCCTGAATGGATCTTAAGGTAAATAATTAAGAAAATGTAACCTATCATTGCTTGTTCTTCTAAACTACATATTTTAGTAATGTTCAACAAAACTCTTTGGAGAACAGAAGCCAGTCCTTCCTTCCCCACACAAATGTGACTGGAGTACATTGCAGGTTGGAGAGATGCACCACAGGACCCCTGTGAAGGCTCAGGACAGCAGAGGGGAGGGACACAGTGACTCCTGCAACCCCAGGTGGAGTTTGCACCTAAGCCAAAGGGACTAAGAATTACTAGTGGACTGAGGGCATCAGCTGGCAGTTGGAACAGTCCTAAACTGAAAAACCTAGGCTAGGTCTGAGGGAAGCAATAAACAGCTGCTACTTACCCTGCTGCCATAGTGATTTTCACATCCAAGTAAGCCTAACACTAAAATGTTTCTCTCGCTTTTATTTGATTCCACTTTATACCACACTGTTTTTCTTCTGTTGTTTTACAGCTGATGCAGGGGTTACTTTCTGCTGTGTTATGGACCACAGCTCAAGAACTCCCAGTTTAAAGCCTATTTCCCAGAAAACCAGTTTGTACAGAGCAGCTCAGGCTGCTCTGACAATCAGCAGCATTGTACTTCTTATCATCCTCCTGCTTTCAATTACCATTGCCCACATTCAATGAAGAAAGTTTATCACATTCCTTCTGATTTTTGAAGCTTTCACAAGTAACAGGCTTCCATAAGATTTTTTTTTTCTCCCTTTTTCTCCTGTCTCCTACAGGTTACCTTTTTTTTGCATTGTTTCAACCCACAGAGTTTAAACAGGTTCACACGCTGTCTGTACGATAGTAAAAGCTTCAAGACTTGGAATTTGAAGTTTGATTTCCTCCCCAAGAGCCCTTAGATGAGTGTTTGCTCTGTTTTATACATTCTAGTGGGAATTCCTACAAGTACCTTGACCTTTCCTCTCTGCCAGAAGGAGGACTGCTGCTTTTATTGCAGGGAGAAAACAACAAAAAATATCCTGGCTATACAGACCCAAGGTTCCCTGGTGGAGTGATGTACAAGAGAGATGGGAAATCTTTGGGGATGGAAAGACAGTGTTCACAAAGAGGTGGCTGAATCATTCAAGCATTTTTTATGCCTGTAACTTTACCAAGTCTCTTTTGAGCTTCGACAAAAGTTTCACAGAGAGATGAGACCAAGTGTTGGTCTCTTTAAGCATCAGCTGCAAAAGAAAGAAGCCTTCCTACAAAAAGCATCTGAAAATAATTTCTTTCAGCTTTGCCAAGGCCAGGCATTCCCTGGTCTTGTGTCCACCCAGATGGTGAAGGCCATCTTAGGACAGCCTTCTCAAGGAGACAAAGTCTGCCCACCAGTCAGATTAATATGTTAACAAAATTCTCTGGCCATTAAAGATGCTTTAATCAACTCTGATTTCTTTTGTAAGGAAAATTATGTATTACAGACTTTGTCAAAAGAGCTTTGTTAACACTAACACTTGAAAAACAACTATGCTAATATGACATTTCCCATCCACTTGTTCTGCACTTTTATGCCACTTAGCAATGAACTACAGAATTTCCCTCCCAACCTCTAATATTTGGCCATGGAAGTATGTGGGAGGTCACTTTTAAAATTATTTTTACTGTGCTAATTTATTGTCATTTTTGACTTATCTAGAATATATTTGCACTTTAAACCTAACTAAATGTGCCATGTGACAAATAATATTATTGGTTTACTAAAATAGTTATAATTAAAAATGGTTATGATTAAAAATGTTTATTATAGTAGTAAACTAATACTCTGGAAAAACCATTTGGGGCAAGACAATTCCTACATGTGCCATTTCTCCATGCTTTCACACAAAATATGCCCTGGCAGACACCTGAACACACAGAGCAGCTGTTAAGTCTCAGCTCAGAAACCTAAATGAAGCTGAAAAGGGAAGTCTTGGAGAACTCTGGCACTTAAAAAATAATATCTTGCTGTGACACTGGAACCACATTTATAAAGGGGACAGAATGGCCATCCTTTCCCAACTAGCATTTTTTAAATGTACAAGAATTTTCAAAAAGTATTAATTCTGCAGTTTAAGCATGCAGACTGGTACTTGCACAGCCACTGAGGTTCAGCACACAACACTTGGTCATCTCCTCTGTGTGACTGTAATGATGATTCTCCACTTAGTGTGATGAGCAAAAATCAAGATGTTTATCTAACAGACAGAAATAGGCTCATTCACAGGAATATCAAATTTAGATTTTAAAAAGCAGATAAAAGGAATAATCCCCATTTCCTAAAGAAAACAGAAATAATGAAGCTTCAAGGCAAGAAAATATTTTCATACACTGCAACTCTTAAAAAAAAAAAATACACTGTTCAGGCAGCTCCTGCCAAAGGTAATGGACAGCTGAGGCTTCCCCTGCCCATCTGCAGAGTGACCTCCTCTCACAGGCCTGGTGATTCACAGCTGACACTGTGCACGGCTGGTCATGCACACAGTGCTTACACAGCTCCTGCTCACAGGAGCAGAGAAAAGCCTACAGGGACTGTGCTCACTCACCTCCCATGGCCAACATGGTCCTTCTGCATGCTCTGATCAATATTTAAATGATGGTGACAGCATTAAGAGGCCTTTCCCCATGCACTGATATGGTGCCTCCAGCCATCCCATCTAGCCAAGGTCTGAAGGAAAAGGAAAAGATGAGCCTTGCACTGTATCTTGAAGGTCAGTAGGTTCAGGCATGTTTGAAAGTTTTTCTAAGGCTTTCTGGCAGGTCATCTCCTTCTTTCCTGATGTGGAAACAATTTTATTTAATACTTCATTGAAATAACAGACCATTGCATAATACCCCTGATAACAGTCTTCAGTGCAAACCTGCCACCTCAAACAGGTAAAGCTTCAGTGCAGCATAATTAATAGAATGTGAGTTAACAGCTCTGTAACATCCACCTGAAGCTGAGACACCCATCCCTTCCCTTTCCACACCAATGCTGAAGCACAGCTGGACACTGCGTGGAGGTGCAGGCTGCTGCCTGGCTGTGACCAGCCTGTGCCCACTCAAACCTGTGGCATCCCCCAGAAAGCCTCAGCAGGTCACTCCAGACATGCTTTGGCTCACTCCCACTCACGCTGCTTCAGCCCTTGTTACTTAAAATCTGCAGCTCATTACTGATGACACTGCTAATGCAGTTTCCACTGTGAGGCTCAATATGGCTTTTCCAGGAGCAGAGCTGGGAAACTGCTCTGAGAAAACATTACCCCAGCTGCTCTGAGACACTGCAGCTCTGAGGCTTCCCGAGAAACTACAGTGGGTGTAAAGTGCCTTTCCCCTCTCAACACACAGCAAAAGGCAGCATCAAACACATATTGCTCTGCCCATCATGCAACCGCTGCAGCAGGGCCACACCTTCAGCCTGTGACAGCATGCAGGCAAAGGAAAAGGGGTATCCCAATCTGGTATTCAAAACATGAACAAGTCAGGATATTCCTCACTCCTAACTTTGATTTTCTTGCTGGTCCTTACTTACTGTCTTCTAAGACACTTCAGGATACAGCAGGTGATGTGTGTTCATTCACCTTTTAGAAGGAGGGACAGGAAAAAGAGAGAGAACAGAAGTGAAAAATATTTCTCCAAAGTTTTGTCCATGAAATCAAACCAGAAACCCATCATGCAACTGCTGCAGGAGGGCCACACCTTCAGCCTGTGACAGCATGCAGGCAAAGGAAAAGGGGTATCCCAATCTGGTATTCAAAACATGAACAAGTCAGGATATTCCTCACTCCTAACTTTGATTTTCTTGCTGGTCCTTACTTACTGTCTTCTAAGACACTTCTTCAGGATACAGCAGACAGCAGGTGATGTGTGTTCATTCACCTTTTAGAAGGAGGGACAGGAAAAAGAGAGAGAACAGAAGTGAAAAATATTTCTCCAAAGTTTTGTCAAGTTTCAAATAAAAATAAAAAAAATAAAAATAAAAAAAGCTTCATTCAAGTTTTCTTGCCTGAATTTCTGAATTTCACCTTGAACAAAGCCCTTGGTGAAACCCCAGTCTGTGTGGTGACTTGGTGCATTCAATGTCAAGCTGCTGAAGACTTCAGAAAATTCCTGTCCAAGATGCCAAGAGGAGCAGCAGGTAGAGAACAGTGTGAGTCACTGCAGCTGTCCCAGGACACCAGCCCCGAGCCACATGCACTTCTCTCCAGCAAAATCACTGGCACTGGGCTACAGACTAAATGGCAAAGCCAGAGAACTGCTAAAAGCAGCAGGGAGGGGAGGGGATCTCAGAAAAATTCAGATTAAAGGCAAATTGTGTTTTAAAGATTACTTTGAATTATGGCAGATGCTAAAATTTGTGGATGATTCTAAGTTTGTTTCTCTGAGAATGGTGACTCACCAGGACACTGCCCATCAGACACCAAGGCAGAGCCCACCTACCAGACAGGCAAAACACCATTAACTGAGGGTATTCTCTACCATATTTACATTTTAACTCTGTCTATCAAATAGAAATGGAAACTAGATTTTTCCATCCAAGTATTCAGAGTACTTTTCTTATTCCAGGCCAGCAGAACAAACATACGAGGAGGTGCTTTAGGTTTGTACACCCTGACTATGACCTTCCAGATACTGCACTGATTCCAGCAGTAATATTATTCACTTCTCTGTCACAACAAAAAAACCCTACCTGCATTATCTGAATGCAGACACTCACGGAAGCCAGCATTAAGCATTTTCTCAAGGTAACACAGATTCAGACAGATGGACAGCCCCTGGTTTTTAAGCTGTACCATTCCACGGGGTTTCCTTAACCAGTTTGATCACCTCAGAGGAAAGGAAGCTTTACACCTGATGCATCTGTGCTGAAAGACCCCCTGCCTTCAAAACGACTTTTCTGAGTGTTATTGGAAACAACAACATTAGGGTAATGACAAGACTGGCAGTGAGAAATTCACAGGGGATGCAGAATAAATGAAATCAATTAGTATTATAAATACAGGCTGAGTTTCACGTGTCTTACATGTCGATTACTCATATGAACTTCTGAGACTTTATTATTAGCAGGTTTGTTTTGGCAAAAGCTATAAAAATGAAGAGAAAAACCCAACAGTGCTATTTTAAACTTGTACCACCACACTGCAGTTTACATAGCTGCAAATAAAATGGAAGAATGTTTTTATGAGCCATAAAATGGCTCTGCTAATACCAAGAGGCATCTACTGAAACAAAATTTTGAACAAGCCTGCATCAGGCAAGCCTTATTTTGATTTTCCCAATTAAACAAAGGACAATTAGCACCGGTATAAGAAAGTGGATAAGCTCTGTTTAAGTATCAGTTCTGGTGGATCATACATTAACTGAACTTGTTGGTTTTGAGGTCAGCTGTCATTCTTCCCAAATTGCTCCCTGAGCAGATCACAGAGCAGATGGAAAAGGCCAATTTGACATGACTCTTTGGCTTAATTATAGCATTACTAAGACAGCATACGGAGTTGGTATGTACTATAGAATTTTATCCCATAACTTTATTTCTCACAAATTCAGTGATATGGTTCATTTGCCTTGATTTGATCTTCAGTACATACATTCACTAAAATTGAATTATTCTTACCTGTGCATTACTAGGCCAAACTTTCTTATCAAATTCAAGAGCTACACATCCACACTAATGTTCAAAGAATTGCAGAATAAAAATTCTATATCAAATATAAGATCTTTTCCAAAACATTAGGATTTAAACTGATCCACTGCTTCCAACAGTAATTATGTCAGACCCCTCAAGCTACCCTGGGAGAGATGAGAGATGCCAGACTGCTCTAGTGACAAAAAGGCTTTGTACTACATAGACTAGCACACCCCAAAGAATCATTTCATGGCATATGCTTGTCTACATGCACAATGCACCCACTGTGATAGCAAATACAGCAAAGATAGGTCCACTAGGAAGAGTAGATCACACAAAATCCCTAACGCTACCTAGAAGCATAGAAGGTTTATCACCTTATCATAGCAGTGCTCCATTTGAAATCCTCAGCTTACAGAAATTGCTGCACTGTTCACACTTGCAAAGTAACTACCTATCAACAAGAGATTTAAATTCTTGACACTCATCTTCTGCTGCAAATTCTTTAGGAAAGGTGAATGCCAAAAGAAATTGGAAGTTGTAGTTCAGGTTCTGTAAATACTGCAGTGACCTATGTCAGCCATTCCATTTGCAGCGCTGATAAGCTGTGCAATGTTCAGATCAGGTATCAGGATATAGCAGAAGTGCTGACACAAACTACAGAACCATTTGCCATCATGGCAAGGCAAACTTTAACTGGCCTGGACCATCACTAGAATTCTCCATAGTCTATTATTGCCCAGAGGGCATTTTGACAGAATCTCAAATCACTGCCAAATGTATCAAAAGCAGGAAACCAGAACACTCAGCTCCTGTTTGATACTCTTTGCCTATTTTCCTAAAAGAAGGAAATGGAAAAAGGACAGAGCTGTCAAATTGTGAGAGAAAGTGGTTTATTTTCACTGCCTTCTTTCTAGGCAGTTCAGCTTTTTCCTGCTGAGCAGGAATGGGACAGGGCAGCAGTTTGAAATTAGGGAAAGAGGGCAAAATTACCACCAACAAAGAAAAGTGTTGGGTTTCTACGATGTATAAATAGAAATTTCAGGGAAAAGCTTAACTTTGGAATTTCATCATGAAGTGAAATAGGAAATTTTTCTTGTAGAAATATCACCTCTGAAAACTGAGTTTTGAACCAGATTATGTAATTTTTAATCACCTCTCAGGTCTTTCCTGAAATACAAAGGACTCTGAATGCAGCCACTTAACCTGACAAAGCAGACTGCCAAATCTCCCATTGAGAACTTCTTTCCAAAGCTACTTAGGACACCCGTAACATCTTTGACACCTTTTGTTCTTCACTCTACCTTCATTAAAGACAAATCCGACTTAAATTAAAAAATAAGGATGGAAAAACCAAAATAACACAGGGTCAAAAATGTAACAGTTCTGAAAAATTCTCACTGCCTAAAGCATTAAAGTGTCTGATTTAAGAGGCTGGTTTCTCACACTGCCACATTAACAAATGCTCACCATCAGCCTGCAGTTTAACTACTTAAATTTATAATCCTAGTGAAAATAGAAGGATGGTGTGTAATGGCTCTTCATTTCTTTCCTGGGCAAGAACCAGATCCCATTTCACCAATAGGCAAGCAGGGACAAGCTCAGAGGTGCCATGGAGTCTGCCAGTGGACGCTCCCAACTCCTCAGTGTTTTCCTCACCTCTGTGACCCACGGCAGACCAGAGTGTGGACAGTGATGGGATTTGAATCCACAGCAAGCACAGCCCTGCTGCAAAGAACAGCCAGGATCAAACACCTCTGACAAAAGAACATCAAACAGGAAAGAAAACGAGGAATACGTCCACCCAAAGAACAGCCAGGATCAAACACCTCTGACAAAAGAACATCAAACAAGAAAATGGGGATTACGTGCACTTGGGGACATGGTTCACTGGTGGCCTTGGCAGTGCTGGGTTAATTGTAGGACCTGATGAGTCTAAGGGTCTCTTTCACCCTAAATGATTTTATGATTCTAGGATAAAAAGAGCACTGTTCTGCAAAAATCTGCATTTTATATCAACTTCCTTTACTGAAATTTCATTTTAATTTATTGTTGCCTCTAATCAAGTGTACAAAGTTTTCATAAAACACAGTGCAGCCAAATATAACTGTCAGTATGTTTAACTGGAGGAATTCACTCACTGTATGGATTTTCAGCATTAATATTAGATTAACATTAATTGCATAATTATCATGAAAGAATCACAAGAAAAATTCACAATTCTGAAGCAAAACTTTAAATAGCTCATGTTAATAGGGAGACTGAGATAATAGTCACGTTTCAGAGTTTGATGCAGCCAGTAATGTTTACAGGCTGGGGAGGGGGATGGGACAGTGCTGTTTCCTGTAAAATTTGTTGCTTAATCCCTTAGAAGATCTAATGATGCTACTTAGGTCTTGCAATTTGAGTTTTTGGACTCAAACACTTATGAAATCTTTCTAATCTCTTTCACTTTTCAGATGTACGGCTCAAGTTCATTGCCTGGTGAGGATGAAGGATGTCACCTGCACCTCCCAGTTATTACACCTCTACCACCAGTCTGACCAGGAACCTGGCTCTCCCAAAGTCTTTCCACACCTTTGCACCATCAAAACTCTACTCTGTGGCTTTTACGTAAACATAGATTTTGCTCAAGCTTTGGAAGTAGTCACTCAAAACAAAAGCAGATCTTCCCATTGGTGACGTGAGTTGATACAGTGGTGATGAATAAAGGCAAGATGTGAAGAGTCAGGAGTAAATCTCAGGTGGAAAATTGTGCCTGAAAAGGTTATAAAGCCAAGATGAAAGGGAGAGTCTGAGGACTGCAGTCAGAACTCAATTCAGAGCATCTCCATTTCAGTTCAAAATTAGCTATGTCTGAACTATTGAGCTCTAAGAACTCTGGCTTTGTTTTCACAAGTAACTGCCATGATTTAAAGTGAATAATTTGATCTTGGAGATATTCTGAAGTTAAGAAGCTACCCAACATCCATTACTTTTGCTACCGTGTTGGGAACATGACGCCTGAAGCTAAAATAATTTTTCTCCACAGCAGTCAGAGATCAGGGCAGGGAGGCTCATTACAGATACTAAGAACTCTGGCTTTGTTTTCACAAGTAACTGCCATGATTTAAAGTGAATAATTTGATCTTGGAGATATTCTGAAGTTAAGAAGCTACCCAACATCCATTACTTTTGCTACCGTGCTGGGAACATGACGCCTGAAGCTAAAATAATTTTTCTCCACAGCAGAGATCAGGGCAGTGAGGCTCATTACAGATGTGCACTTCCATCACTCTGGACTACTTCCAATTTTCAGCTCCTGCTTAGATCCCTTCATTCATCCTGAATTATTGGCAACTGGAGGATAATTAGTCCATCATTGCTTGGGAAAACTAGAAGGTTTTCTATATTTCTTTCCAATCACTTAAGCTGGCACATAGTAGGACCTTATACCATAATTTTGCACTTTACTCTTATTAAGGTCTTTCACCCTCTATTTCTTAACATTGAGATACCAAGCAATTCCTTGGCTTCATTCTAAAATAAAAGTTACATCACATTTGAGCTGATGCCTTCCAGCCAACCTATGCCAAATACAATTTGCTTAGAAACCTAAACTTATCTAGCTGAGGTTGGATAAGAAACTCGCAGCAAATACTGCTTTATAAATAAGGCTTGTGCTCTTGGACTTGGGGAAAAAATAAGTTTAACACAAGAACCTGAGAAAACCTGACTCCACATAATGAGAAGAGACCTTCAACTGTATCAATACAGTCAGCCAAGAGGTTCTGCTAATTAAAACCAAATTACTCCTCACAAATGGAGCAGTAGTTTAGTTGAGTTTGAGTAGGCAGCATGTGACTCTCTGCTTTCAGTTCCCGAAAAAGTGACAGACATAACAGACAGACGTTGAGCAAGAAGCTGCTGCCTCCACAATGTGCCAAGGGCCAAACTTCAGCTTCCTTGTAATGCCTCTGATTCTGAAACAGCATGAATGGGCTAGAGGTTTTTCTCCCTGAATATATTTATAGCCATGTTAGAATTATTCTGATAGCCACCAGCTGTGGTCTGCTGATGGAGGAAACCCTCCACTGGGTTCTTCCCAAAGGTATGTTTGAATCAACCCAAACAAAATCTGCCAGTTTTAAACTTTGTGATACAGAGCTACCTTAGCATAGCTAGGAAATGCTGTTTGTGTGTAGAAGTCTTTCAGAATATTTACTGTATGCATGAGATGTTCTTTTTGATGCCATGCATTACAAAGAAAAATAAGATCTCTTCCTCACATGTTTGTCATACTTCTGAAACCACATCTGGTCCATTAAAAGCAGAGGTGGTTAAAATACCACGAGGATGGCAATCAGATGAAATACTACAGCTAGAATGAGAGCAGGAGTAATAGTAACATCAGCTACATGCTGGGGTTGGGTTGTCATAAAACCCTGTAAAATATCATTAACTTCTTACACATCAAGCAAACTGTTTCAGACCAAACTGTTCTCTTGTAATTACTCCACACTGGTGACCATTCCTAACATAAATTTCAGTGTCTCTCAATAGGCGACCCTTAATAAAGATGAGCTCCTTGTGTGCCCTGAAAGCTGTATTGAAAATATTTTATAGTGACACAAATAGGAAATAAATTCCATATTCTCCAAGGTCTCCAAAAGCAAAAAGGAAAAGATGTTTAAGAGAAGGTAAACTGAAAAATCATTGAAAATTTAGGAATTAGGAAGGAGAAAAATAAAACTCCTTTTTGAAGTATGTTTTGTGAAATTTCCAGAGTAATTTAATTTTCTATTAATTCTTTCAGACACCATAGGAACTGGTTGTCAAACCCACACACACACAAAAAACCCAAATAAAATCCCCCACCATTCCATTGCAAATGATAATTCCTAAAGCTCTGTATGATTATCACCAGTTTACTTCCTATCCTTTCTGAACACTCACGAGTATCAGATGTAGGGTGCTTTTGCTTTGTCTACTATCCAGTAAAAAGCAGAGTTATTTGTTATCATTAGAGACCCAGCAGAGATGCTTTAAGAGACTTTATTCTGTTGATAGAAACCAATTTGTTGTAAAGAAGGGAAAACTGGGTTCTTGAAGTTCACTGAGAAAGTTAAATAGGCATCTATCTCACTACCTGGTGTATTTACAAAATGAGTTCATTAATCTATCACACATAGTTAGTCTTTTTTGTAACCACAGAAGGGAAACAGGATAGCAAGGCCTGGAATTTATACTTGAAGCTCGTTAATAAGTTGGTAGTTGCTTTGCCTTCACAGGAGTCTCTGGAAAGCTCACAAACCCATCCCTCTTCCTTAAGAAGACAGTAAAAATCCTGGGACTGACCCTGAGGAATATTTCCCGTCCTAAATCTAATTGAGAGCAGGCCAAACTACTTGTGTGTTTTGGAATGGCAGTGGGTGAATTTCCAGGAGTATGTGGGCTGGAGAGACTCTGCTTCCCAGGAATGGCATCGGAGTCCCAGGGAAATCTGAAGAGATAGGAGCCTGCAGACTGGAGCAGGTGTCAGATCCCTGAACAAAACCTCCTGCTCCTGGGGGCTCAAACACTCAGGCTCAGGCCAGCTTTGACAGCCTGCAGTACATCTCCTCCTCAACAGGTTCTGCTAGGTGCTGAGCTCAATATTGTCTCCTTCCCACAACAAGAAAGTTTGCACAGTGTGAGTTTCTCTCTGCCAGTCCTTCATTCTGGGCACATCAAATAAAAAAAGGCAAAAAGCCATATCAAGAACAAAGACTAAGCTATAATTGAAAAACTGACAACTTCCCAAATCAGATGTGACTGTGACCCAAATCAGGAGGGGAAGAAACAGTAATTCATCCTGGCACGCTAATTAATTATCACACAGATTACTTATTGATTTTCTTGTGTTCACTGATACCTTATGAAGTACATTCATTTCATCCAAACTTCTCATAGAATGGCAGATGCTGACGGCTCAAAAGCAGACACAAATTCACAAGTAGGTCAGGTGTCCTCTTCTAGAGATGGGCAAGGCCAGGGCAAATCCATTCATCCACAGCACCAAATCTCAGCATCAAGAGACTCATCTCCAATCCCACTCATAAAAGCTAAATTCTTCAGTAATGATCCCCCAGTGAAGCAAACCAGCCCTTGCCAATAAAAGTAGTCAGATTGCCAAGGTCATAACCAAACCACTTCAGCTTCTTGAAGGTTTCCTGCACTGGACAACAGCCTGAGTTCCCAGAGAAATTACCTAAAAGGACATTTTCTAATTATAGAATTAATTACTACCACAGAAGAAACAGCAGAGGCTCATCAGGCTGAAAATAATTATTTGTACAATTAGCTCTTTCACATCAAATAAACATTTACAGCTATTATTGAACTGGGAATTTGTAAGAGGAGAGGTCCCATTCTCATCACCCACCCCAGGAATATCCTGCCACTACAACAACTAAGTGAAAGCAGTTTATATATTCTCTCTGAAACAGTATGAACATATTCCATTTAAGTTGTTGATTTTCTTTGGAATTATCTGGGTACTAAGCATGCATCCTTACTACAAAGGTTTTAGTCTTCTTTGTTGTGTTTTGATTGGGTAAAAAAACCTGTTTGCAATGCACGATCACAGGCAAACTGACTGTTCTCCTGACGTGCCCACGGCAGATGTGTCACAGAGATCAAGGAAAATTCGTGTGGACAGCATCTTGTTTGCTTGTGCACAGGGAAATAGCGACGGTCTCATTTCCAGCTCTTTGCACAGTCAGTACAATCATCATCATTACAGTGATAAAAGCAGCCTCTGAAGATGTTTCTGTCTAGTAAAAAACCTGTTGAAGAGGGAGTGTGAACAACCTCAGAAAGGGGCTAGCATACGAAAGGGCCTCATTTTGCTTTTTAAAAACCAATATGAGTGAGCCAGCTAAAGCATCTACAAAGTTGAACAGCTTTGAGCATGGATCTGTTTAATGGACTCAGCAACAATTCAAGAAAACATTAACAGAACCCAAAATCATGATTAGCCCCTGGTATGTCATCGTACCTTCAAAACTGCCAGCAAATCATGCCATGCACTTCCCTCCAGATTTCCCTTTCAGGTCCATCCCAAGTCACATGCGGGCACTTGGGAAGAGTGGCCTGATGCATTTAACGATGGATCTCTGGATCAAACCAGTAGGTCTGCTTGTGAAAAGTAATGGAAAATAGAGTGTGCTTTCCCTAGTCTAGAAGAAAACACAAGTAATCTACTTAAATGAAAATCACTTTTGGATGTTCCTTTATTACACTTCATAGTCTGAGAAGATAATTTGTTTTCATGCTGTCACGTGAATGGTATGCAATTCCCACACTAGCCACAGATATTCTTTTAGAAAAGTAGTGAAGGTCTTAACTTTTTAATACAAATTATTCCTCAGGAATCCTTAGTTGCTATTCAAGCAGTTTAATACAAAGAGTTATATCTCTCATTCAGGAAACTTAACTGACACTAATCAGACCCAGCTATTTTTATTATTAATGTACAACAATAGTAATCTGGTGTGACTAGCATCTTTAGCCAGAGTATTAAGGCCTTCCACTCCCTAAAGTGCTATTTAGTAATAAAAAATTAACAGTTTTGCATAATCTACTTATGTGTGCCGCAACTACTAAAAATGCTGCAGCATTTTCTTCTCTTTTCTGAGCCTCAGCACAGACATACATACCCTAAAAATTAACTGATGCATGTTTGTGAGCTGATGGAAATCCTTCAGTGTGTTGGCCACAGATGCAGCAGGGACTACATGGAAACACACAGTCCCTGTGATAATTTACACACAAGCCTCAGAGTTAGAGAGTGATAAAAAAAAAATCAGGCAATTCTCATCCCATTTTATATTTTGAAAAATCCAATGAGGCCTGCATGTGGCAGCTCTGCTTCTTTTAAACCCCACTGGCTTCACATGCCGTCCCACAGGTCAGGCTGCACGAACACAGGACCTGGCCTCAGTCCATATGGGTTTAAGAAGAGGAGGCAGCCAGCCCAGAGGTTTACACAGAAGTCCTGTGTATCAATACACTGAATTAACACAGGTACATATTTTAGCAGTGAACTAAGCGTTACAAGCAGTGAACGTTAGAAGGACACACAATGCAAATTGCAGTCCAAGCACAGTCAAGAGCCCAACCACACAAACCCATGGAAACAGGTTGCAGAATACCATTCTTCATCTTAACTGGACGTTGTTGCTGAAGCATAACCAGACTCCTATGGTATCACCCTCTCTCATCAGAAATAGGGCACAGAAAACCAAGCCCCTTCACTGTTTAATTTTGACTAGTCAAAGGCAGGATGCAGGGAACAGTTCCTGTGCTGTCTACAGGAATTAGGCTTTTTTTCTCTAAGTTGTTCTCCCCTTACAAGATGCACTGATGTGTCTCCTTGTTTCTGATCTGTTTCCAGCAGAGCTCGGAGCTGCTCACCACGAAATCAGCGCAGCCACCCAGCCCCTCAGAGCCCCAGCACAGGACAGGTCCTGCAGCTCCTGGGAGCCAGCAAAGGCTGCTTTCCTGACAAAGGCAAAAGGCTCCACAGACTGCTCCAAAGGCTCCACAGACTGACAAATGCACCAAGGACTGATAAAGGACCTTTGACCAGACATCAGCCTCTGACATATGGCCTCACCTGAAATGTACTACATCCACACCTGTACTAACAAGTTATTTAGAAAGCTCCTGGAAATAGCTTTTCCAAGCCTCAGTTTTTTCAGGTCTCTTTCCAGATCTTCACTTCAGCCAAGTGCATCCCCTCATGCCTGAGATTTAAGAGGAGCCTCCTTCATTCCCATAGTCCTGTCCACAGGCTCACTGTGAGCAACACAGCATCTTGATGAGGGGGATTAGGCTGGTGCAGAGCTCTCCTCACTGGGGCATTCCAAAAGAAATCACCAATTTGCAAAATCACCCTTTCCTCCAGAAAAACAAAAAAAAAGCAAAACAAACCAGAAAAACCTTGTGCTAACAGCTTTCCTGTAACAGCAGAGACAGCAGGAGCAGGAGCAGGGCCAGCCAGTGCCTCATGCAGCAGCTGAGGGAAATTGGGAGTTACTGGTTCCCCAGAGGGGAAAATGAAGATCCCAATTTCAGCAATCAGCTTGTTTGAGCTTTTATGCAGCAGATAAAGCAGCTCACAAATTCTTTTCCACTTTGCCTGGAACCAATTTTTGCCTAGAAATTTTTCTGTCTTAAGTTTTAAGGGCTTCCCCCCTCCCACATCTAATTTCAGTTTTTTCTTTTAAGCTTTTTGTCCTGCTTTGAAATGAGTTTCACTAATACAATGTGTCTCAGAGAAAAGAGCTTCTGAGCTAAAACTGAACAAGATTTCAGGTCTCTGCATTAATATTGATAGCTTTAAAACAATAACTGTGCATCAGGTACAGGATAGGATATTTTTCTGTGCAGCTAATACAGCTAAATACTATGTCATTACCAAAAAATCTATTTCAAGTTTTTAGGAAAAAAATAATTAATTTCATCCAAAGAGGCAAGAGATTTCTATGTCTAAAGCACACAGGAACAGTGACTCACATTGTCAAGTGCCAGGCAGCTGCTTCAGGCAAAGCTGGCACCTCCTGGAGCTGGCATCTCCAGCCAGGTGTTAGCAACTCCATGGGAAGTTGTGCCTTCCCTTCAACAGGCAGGGCATGCTGGTTAGCTCTCAGAAACTGGGGTGTAAGGCCAGGCATGCTACATAACCACAAGCAGTTTTCTCATTGTAATTCAGCTCTGGCTTCTATTTCCCCAGGATGGATGAAGGGTTTTGCTAATCCCAGTTGTGCCCCCGGTCCCCATGTGATACCTGCTGAACTCTGCAAACTACAGCCTGCTACAGGATCAAAAAAACCTATGCTGCCCTACATTAACAAGTCAGGCTGTAAAGTGACATGTCAGGAACTGTAAATGATAACTACATTCCTACCTTGCACCTTATAAAGTTAAGGTCAACAGCAGTCCAGACCCTGACTGGGCTCTGAAGCCTCCTGTCACCTGAGCTCCCCTGGCGAATTCCTCTGTGCACACTTTTAGCGTCCTGTGTAAATGGAGCATGGCATTTCATCTCACATCAACAAGAGGGACTGAGGAGAAAGCACTGGCTTTATGAGCAGAAAGCTTCCTGTGCTAATAAGATACAGCATTTGAAACACTGGCACTTTTTAAAATCATATTCTTTCCGTATTAATTTTGGCTAATACAGTGTGACAGTCCCTAGTATGATCTGGCTCTCATACCCTACTGGTGACGACTAACACTAATTCAGTCTGATTCTTATGTGACAGGATAGGTGGAAAACTGACAATGTGGTAGAAGAGCAAAGCGCTTTCCAGTAGACTTTTCAAGTACCAGATTCAGGTCTACTAGTGGTTTTCAAATAATCAGATAATATCTCCACAAATAAATTAGTACATATCCTGATATATCTTGATGTGTAAGCACCTCTATTTTTTGTTGGGCTTTTTAACTTGTGCTAGATAAATACATCAAGATCTTTTACTAATCCTTTATAAAGCAGCTTTATTAATTAGAAATTATTTTCCTAATTCTTCCCAGTTCTTTTCAAGCACCACAATGTGATATATTGCAGTAACTGCTAGTAATGGATACAACAAATAAACTGCCTCTCTCTCCCCTCTTGGTATTTCAGTGCTTATATATTGATGCTATTCCTCTTAACCACAGCTTTATATCTTGGGTGCATGTTCAATAGGTTCTCAATGTGAGCTCACATGTTCAGAGCTGCTACTCTCCAGGCACAGCTCTCCACCCACATAAGCACAAGCTACATTCTTCATCTTAGATGTATCTTCAAAGTTGTTCAAAAGAAATTAATGTTACCCTGTTGATGGAGCTTGCATCAATCATTATTTACCACTTTGCCAACATCTAATCCTTCTACCAACTTAATCAGAAGAATTTTTTTATTTTACTTCACTGAAGAACAAGTGCAGCAGGACCAGCACGGTTTTTTGCAGAACATCCCAGCTGCTTGCTGCTCCCCATTAACTTTGGGTCCTTTGAGAAAAGCACAACATTAGTACTTTTTTGATCTCTAACCGTTTCACATAGCTTGTGATCTGAGACATAATCCTCCATTACTCTAAAGACTATAGTTGTAAGAAGTTTTAATTTGAACTTTGCAAATTAACCACAGCAAAGAATCGCTCACGCAGGGTATCCCATCAGCAAAGATGTCACATTAAATTAGTGACTATTTGGATCAATGGGTTTTTATTGAGCAGGATTCCTCAAGAAGGTATTGATGTAATATTGTCAGTCCTGGGAGCACACGGAGCACCAGATTCATAAGCACAGGTATACACTGCTGCCTATTTCTAACCCTCTCAAAACAATTATCTGGCATGCAAATTACTTACGGAGATAAAAAGCATGATCATAATAGCAATATCCTCCTACTCCTTTTTGGTTTATATTAAAGCAAAGAGATGGAAAAAAAATCTAGCACTGGTTATTCCCTAACTTTTTCACAGCCTGGGAAGACAGCAAACACTAATTAGAAATGCAACTAATGTTACTAAAGTAGCAGGACCCTCCACTTGTGCAGATTACACAATGCTATTGAATTTTTTCCCTGAATACAGCCCTTGCTACATGAACAGAATCATTGTTTAGAAACCAACTGGACAAAACTTACATTGACCATAATGAGCTTTGGCTCAAATCCTGTGTTGATTTGCTTTAACCCACAATGAAATTGAGAAACACAAAGAACTCTTGTAGCTGCCCATGTAACACTGAAGTCAGATTCAAAGCCTGAAGTTCAACTGCTTAAGTCAATGTACGCCTGAGTGCTGCAGAGAGATCTTGTTGGTGCAAACACTGACAAACTCTTTTTGAAAAGATGTAAGTGATTTCTGCCATAGATGAAAATGAACAGTGCCCAGATAATGCACATTTAGGAATTCTGGGAATGAGAGCCAGATTTGCATTGCTCTTCAGGAAACAAAATTATACATCGATTGCGTTTACTTATGAAATACATAGATCTCTGGCTGACAGCGCAAAAAAAGATCTTTTCTCTTGCTTGCCAGACACCCAAATGCATGGCCAGGGCTGTATCTGTTAATATTTGAAGCAATTAGCCAGGAATACTGTTCACATGGTCCTCTGCCTTTATCTATGTAACTGTAATTCTATTCTAAAATGTGACAGGCCATCACTCACCATGGTCAGCCTTACACTGAAACTTACTTCCACACATCAATGCTGTCATTTGAATTGATTTAATTCCACATTCTTCTTTCCCCCCAATGGACAGAGACTTTCCATTTGTCCCCATGCCTTAGCCTTACAGGGCTCTGTATGCCTTTTAAACATTTTTTCATGAATTTAACTAATTGTGAGCCATGAGAGAAGAAGAGTTTCATATGATGGATCAGGCAGGGGATGGCAACCAGCAAAACAGAGCTACTGCCTTTCCTATGAGAGCACACAGAATCACAGGCTGGTTTGGGCTGGAAGGCACTTTTAGAGGTCATCCAGTCTGACTCCCCTGCAGTGGGCAGGGACATCTTCAATGAAATCAGGTTGCTCAGAGCCCTGCCCAAGCTGACCCTGAAGTGCCACACAGAGGCTACACACCTGGGCAGCTGAATGCATAGCCATGCTCCTCTAGCAGGATGAGGCTGAAGCTTGTCATAAAGAGCATCAGAATACACATCTGTGAGGATGGGGGGAAGAAAAAGCAGTGTAGAAAATGAAGCAACATAGGAAAGCAGCATATACAGCTGATCTTAAGGATCAAACACATCTCCAGATCCCCTGTTATGAAATAAGGGAAATCTCACAGAAATATCAAATGTTAAATCTCCTAAATCAACCACAAAAAGCCAAGTTATACACTTCAAGATATCCTTTCTATAACACACCTGGGAACCAAGCAGTTCCATGCTCTAGTCTTCTGTGACTCTCTACTCCCTTAGTTAATTGCAGGACTGAATCACTTCTTAAGGTAGAAGCCTTTCATCCATATGTGCACAGCATAGGAGGCCAGGTAAGAAACCTCACCCAGCATGACAACCCATGATGGCCCAAGGAAGTAAAAAAAAAATGGTATAAACCTGTAGGGGAAAAATGCCTTTAAACAGGCATTAAGCATATAAGTCTACATAAGAAATGAGCTGAGACTGCACATGTTCTTTCATCATAAAATAATGCTAAAATACTGAATGTTCTAAAAAGCAACAAGAAGTTTTATCTCTTGACTTGAAAGTAATGACACATTAGTCTCTTAGACTCCCACTCTGAGAAATAGTTTTATCACTCAATAAAAGCAATCAGAGAAAGACCCAGTTTTTTGGATTTGTGCAGTTTCACTTTATTGTAATTTTCATTTGTCAACTCTAATTAGTGGGCTCACTGAGTATCTCTTAATATTCTCCAACTTTTAGTCTCTTTTCAAAGAATGTTCCAGCAGCATCCTGGGATGAAGATGTCCCTTTAATGGGCAGCCACAGAGAAGCATGCCTGGCTTCAGAAGATGGTGGTTTTTTACACTTCAGTGGGGAACTTCAGACACAATTAAAAAAGGACAGAGTACCATGGTATCCTGGATATGGGTTACACCAGGTTAAGCAGCTTGAAACAGGCACAGGTTGAAATGAGAAAGATTTCAGAACAGACTTTTGAAGCCTCAAACAAGCACAACACCCCCAGAACCTCTGGATGGCAGAAAGCTGCTCCTGGAGCACAGAATAAATTGCCTGGAAATAAAGACACATTTTGTGACAGTAGAGACAAGGGCTCAAGACAGATCCAAAAGCAGTGATAGTTTATTTCCACATTTTGGGGTAATGTCTTCTTGCTGTCTATTTTTACTAATGGCTTCATTGAAGCCAAGCTGAAGGTAGTGAGCAAAGCCCATTTCTTCAGATTACCATGAACCGAAGAACTAAGATGTGGAACTAAGGATCTCATTTCCTGAATCTTATGAGCCTAGAAAAATGAAATAATCCATAAAAATAGGTAGATTTGCCTTTCATGGCATTTCTGGAAGGCCGATAATTTGCTTAACGAGAAGATCATGTCTCTAGTAAAACCTGTTGAAACAATGTGGAAGATGAGCAAGTGAAAGCAAGTCAGCATGTGAATTCCTGACAGCTCAGAAATCTTACACAGAGTTCAGCTGGTTGTGCCCTTTAATACCCCACAGGCAGCCAAGGTCAAACTGCACAGACCTTGGGCCACCTCAGGCTGATGGCTCCTGACAGAGCAGGTTTCAAGCATTCTGCAGGTGGCTCTGAGGGACACAGCAGTCCCTAATTCTCACTCTTTGGAATTATTTCTGTGTGCACAAGCACTCAACCGTATATTAAGGCCCTGGTGCTCAGCTCTCTCTTACAAAGACACATTTCAAAGCTGTCCCAGCCACTTGGCACGTTCCTGCTGGGGCAAAAAGGCTGTGGATGAGGTTCCATTGGAGAGGGGATATCCCTGCATACAAACAGGGCAGGGTGCTGCTTGAGCTGGAGCTGGGAAGCCTCACTGGGTGAAGAACTATTTTGTGTTTGAGATCTGACTCCTGGCAGTGCCACCTGGCAGCCAGTGCCAGCAGAGCAACTTGAAAAAAGCCCACTGACATCCTCCAGAGTCTGTCAGCCCTCAAGCATTTACAGCAGGTGGTCTTCAGAGTTCACAGAATAAAATATAATAGATTTCCTAAAATATATTTACAGCTAGTGGTTTCACTGTTCTAAAACCAGCATTTTCAGTCATCACCACTAAAATCATGATCCCTTTAAAGATCAATAAAATATTTATTTCCTTAGGTTAATATATGTTCTGTGCAAACTGCCACTGCTTCATTTCCAAGAGCTCTGTGTGAATATTCATATCTGAACTATACAGACATAACTTTATTTACTGTAGAAAAGTATATTAATACTGATTTATTTAAACACTTTACCAAAGTGGCAGTTTAGTTTAATCAAATACTGAAATAATTGGATTATGTTTGATTTTAAACTTTGAAAACCCAACTCTAAGATTTATCAAGGGCTGAATTTAGCAAAGTTCTCATCATTAAAAATTGACATTATAAAGTGGGGCTACACCGGCTTCCCTGGCACATTACCAAGCAACAGTCCTTTTAAAAGATTAATTGTTCATGCCTGCATGATTCCCCAAGTGCTCTGCACAGGGGTAACCAGCTCCCAAACACCAAAGCAAATAGGGCCCAGAGCATCAGGAGGGAAACACTGTTCTGCTGCACAGTGAGGGAAGAGAAATGCTCTCACATGGTACAATCCTGCACCCGAGGGTGAGTGCTCTGCCCTCCCTGCTCCTTCCATCCTAGCCCCAAAGGTGAGTTCCTTCCTGATGGGGAGAAGAAAAGGGGCAGCCAAATTCCTGCAGAGAGCTGTGGGGAAGCCCCTTGACTCTGAGCAGCTTTCCCAGTGCCTGTGCTCAGACCAGCCCTGAGTACTCTGCATCTGGCAAGGCCAGGGATGCTCCCGCTGCCTCCCTCAGGAAAATGGCAGAAGTCAATTATTGATCTACTCCAAACACCCAAGCCTCACTGGAACAGGATAAGCAACACTTCTCAACTAACAATAGTGCTACTGAAATGTATGTATATTTTGCCATTTGATTTCTGTTTTCCAAATCAGAGAAAGCTGAGGAATTGAACTCAAGGCTATGCCCTGCCTTTACTGCTGTAGGTTCTCTTCCCTGCTGCCTTACAGCTCCATGCCCATGGAGACAGACCTCCATCAGAGGCATTTTCAGCCTAAATCCATCATATTTATCAAGGCTCTGGTGACATCCCTATGGTCTTGCTGATGAACACCAAGGCAGGCTCTATCCTGACCCCTCCAAAGCAGCTGAGGATGCTGTTGTAGTTTGCACTACTCATCTGAAATCCCATACATGGCACCTGAGGCATGACTTTGTGGTCTACCTCTATCAGCCCTCTTCTTTGCCTCTCCAAAACACACTCCAAGGGTAAGCACTGAATAATAATCCTCCAGTCTGTGACCTGTGGGAAACAATGTGGTGCAGAGTCTGCAGTACAAACACGAGAAGCTGACAAATTTAAATAAACAAAAGGAAGGGCTTTTGTTTGCAAGGAAGGGCTGACACAGATACACTCACAATTATTTTTCAAATCTTTTCTCAGGAATGTAAGAACAAGAAAGCAGTGACAGCTGGAGGAAAACCACTACATCTAACTAAACATTTAAAATTATATTCTGGAAAGAAATCTGCCCCATTTAACAGAATTTTGTTAAAAAAATCCACTGGCAAGAAGCAACCAAAATAGAAGACATCTAAAAAACCTGAAATTCTTGTGACAGCTTGTCAAAGTATTCTTCACCAATAAATTATCAGAATATTTGTGTTTGTACAGAGAGGTAAACTCCTACACCTAAATAAGCTAATTATTGCAGAACACATATTTAAAGTGATACAATGTCCAAACATCGTTTTCCCCAGAATTTCCTCATTTTCCATAAGTGAAACCTTTGAAAAGCATTAGTAAGGACATGTGGAAATTTAAAAATGTACGCTGTTTCAGCTGAAGCTGAACACATCAGTTCTCAAGACCAATTCAAACCAAAACACTCCCTCCCAACCCTGCCCTCACTGCCAGCCCCCAGCTAACACCCAGCTGACAGCTCTGGGGGAAGCCACCAGGCTGCAGGGCTGCAGCTGCACAGGAGCCTTTAGCAGCCCTGCACTGAGCTGTGCAGGGCTCAGCCCCATGCCCAGGAGCCTTTAGCAGCCCTGCCCTGAGCTGTGCAGGGCTCAGCCCCATGCCCAGGAGCCTTTAGCAGCTCTGCACTGAGCTGTGGTGTGCCCCAGCCCAGGACTCTGCCAGGGCTGCAGGGATGGGGCACAGACTGGCACAGCCTCCTCTCTTCCAGAAATACAGGCCCTGGGACTTCCCAAAGCAGGAGCTGGACTCAGAGCACCATGTTTAACAGATTTTGACGTATCTATCCCCCATTAACTCACCCAATGAACTTCTAACCTCTCCATATATTTGATCTTCATAACACACAGTGGCAACAAGCACCACAATTTAACCTCATTCTTGTCTAAAACATACTGCTTTTACTTATTTTAAATCTGCTGTCTCAGTCATCACCAAGTGCCTTCTGGGTTTTTTTATAATGAGGAACAATAAATATTTGCTCTCTAGTCACCTTCTCAAATCAGTTATTCCTTGTGTCAGAGTTACTAGATCTAGGACAAAAATTTAAAGCAAATAATACTTACACTTTTTAGCTTATGAACTACAGTCTGCATGCTCATGACAGTGAAGCTAATGAGAATTTTGCTTGAGGAACTGTGGAGAAGACTACCAGATTTCTTTGCAGAATCAGTTTTGCTTAACTGAAACTTTATTTTAATGAAAAAGCTACCTAAGCCTTGGGGACATTGTTAGGTTGTGACCTGAAGTCCATGATTTTTGCCTACCTTTAATTAATAATAATTAACTGTCCTATTGCAATATTGGTTCCACATCCTACCTTCTTAAAAGTTGTCAGTGCTGTCTCAGGGTACTACAGGTTTTATTAACCGATGCTACCACAAAATAAGATTCCAACTATTAATTTGCAATTGATGATAATAACACAAACATGCAAAATACTTGCCTAAAAATGTATTCAAGTCAGTCTGCCAAATACCTGAAGCCAAAAGTTGAAGATTATTGAAGTGGTTCTTAAATTCCATATTAAAATTGTAATGGATTTTTATAATAGTAGATAGTTTGCTTCCAGTAATTTTCCTACAGTTTAGGTAACCCACTTCTCAGAGGACTACTTGTACCAGCACACTAAATGAGCCACCTTCAGCTAATACTGGAAAAAATACTTACAATTCTACGTATAAAAGGCTGATTTCTTTTTCCACAAAGTTTTAGTAAATGAACCTAAACTTACACAAATTTCTCCATTTATTCTATGAAACCCAGCCCAAGGGGATACCCCTTAGATATCCCATTTGTGAAGAAATTCATTATTTATTTTAGCAACATTACCTTCTAATTTACCCAAATGCATCAGTCTCCCACCTGACTAACCTGGCAGTGGTCCCTCCCCAGCCCATTCCAGGCAATTTTGTGCTGGGTTATCCCAAGGAAATCAGGGTTTTTGCACTGGACTACCCTAATGTGAGGGCTTTGCGCACATCCTCTGGGTCAAGGTGAATTTCAGCACAGGTGATTATCCTGACAGTTCACATTAAAGACATATTATTGACCTCAGCAATTCTCATCTCTCTGCAGGAACCATGCCTATTAACTCAGGAGCTAAAATGAAGAAGAGGAGAAAAAAGACTTTTGAAATTTATGTCTCATCTTGTAAACATGAATGGATTTCAGGAGCTTTTAAAGAGTGCAACTATTAAAGATCAGTTCTAATAGCTTCAAACAATCCACCATAATGCATTTCACAAAAGCTTTTCAAGACCTTTTTGAAGTTCCTCCTCTTGCATTGTTACAGCCTCTGTTCATTGTTGCTCTGGGAGCACTTTCGGAAGCTCGGTAGGAGGATATTTGACATTAAGGTCAAAAACTCTCTATGACCAACTATGGAGATGGTTGAAAAGCAAGTAAAATAACCTTCTTTGAAGGTAGTTACCAATGGTGCTCTGCCCAGACAGACTGCACATACTCCGTGTGCTCTGCAGGAGCCACTTTTATTTCCCAATTCATTCTCACACACAGTTGCCCCCGAAAAAAAAAAACCAAAACAAAATAAAGATCAAACAGAGAAATCAGGATGGTAAATTCTCCAAAATGTCTCTGCACAGCAGAGGATGGTCCTGCCCCACGGTCATGAGGGCATAAGCCATGTGTGCATTTGGCATCTCCATGCTCTATCTTCCAATCCACAGTGACCAGTCCCCTCTTCTACCTGCAGTGTCAGCAGCCACATTTTGGCTTCAAGCCCCAGGACACTGGCAGCTGTGGATGAAGAAGAGGAGGAGGAAGGGATGGACCAAGCCCAGGGCTCACAGCTCAGGGACAAAACACCACACAGGAGTCCATGGCCTGATTACACAGCAGAAGCTCTCTCAATCCACTGTCATTGGGCAAATGACTTTGCATCTCCACATTTATTTTCCAGCATTTTCCCTCTCCATGAGACACTGAGCACTGATGACTGACTATGGAACACTACAGTGCATTAACTTTGGGTATGAATAGGAAAGTGCATCCTTGCAAATCATTCCTTTTCTTTTGGAAGCATGAAATTAGACAAGGAATCTTTTCCTGAAATATCTCTGCACTCTGTTTGCTTTAATGATTCAATCTTTTGACCACCTTATGGTCCTCCAAATAAAATAAAAATTAATGACCTCAAACAAAGTGCTGTGGTTTGTGCTAAGATTCAAAATTATTCTAGCTGTTAGAAAGAAGGAAATCCCTCCTTAGAAGGGGGGATGACTTAAAAAAATGCTGACAGCACATCAATGATACTAACAGAAATAACCATGTTCAAATTGACAACTCATGAGGATTATGGAAATACACCATAATGGAAATATGTAATGGATACAATTATCCATTAACTCATTCTCATTTTATTGACCATTTCCTACTCAAGCAGATTCTGAAGTGCCATGATGCCTCCAAGATGGGTTCTTAACAGCATTGGAAGGCAAAAATAACACCAGAAAATGAGCAGGCACAGACATGTCATCTGGTTCTGTTACTAAAACAGCAACAACACTTACTGCATTCATTCTTCAAAGGTTCTTTATTTGGAGGCAATCTTGAACTCTTAGCTCTGCTGGAACACACACTAACACTACTGTCTCAGTTTTGAGACAAATTTAAGAGAAGACACTCTGCAATGAGTAGTCTCCTCTAAAGAGTTTCAAAAATCCCCCTCCACCCACCCAACCCAATGGTTTATTAACAACAGATTGCCCACAAGGCAAGGAAAAAAATTAAATAACTGCTCAACACTGAACTATCAGAACTCACCCCACACACACACATGAACAAAGGCCCCAAAATGCCTGAAGAATGTGGAAAGTGTTGAAGAAATACCCCTTCCTGACAGTGGTGCAAGATGGGGCTGGCTTTCACACTGAAGAAGTGGAGCTTTCATGAAGGAGTTCCAGCGGGAGGTAAAAACCTGGTGGCTCTCTGGTGTCAACCTCCTCATCATGGCAGACAGCAGCAGGGCTGGAGCCTCTCTCTGTTTTCTCTCCCTGGTTTGGCTTTCTGAGCTTTGGGGCTGCAACAGAGCAGCCCTGCTCCCCCTGGTCCCACTCCTCCAGCTCCAGACCAGCAGCTCTTCAATTCACCTCAAGGCAGCTGAAAGATTGCTACTGCAGCTTCTCCAAGCCAAGGAAGGGAAAAGCTTTTTGCCTGGGCCAACAAAACCAAGCTGGCCAAGCAAAACCCAACTGAACTGCATCACGGAGTGCTTGAGCAGTGAGGCTTCAAAAATTCCTGCCAAAAAGTTCAAAGCTCCTCCCGCTCCCGGGCCCCACACACACCTGGGCCCAGGTCTTGAGATACAGCAACCACTTTTGGGCATACAGCAGAGGATCATGGAATAGATGTATTCATACATCACTCAAGACAACTACTCACATTCAACATGCACAAAACCCATTAAATCTGATGAAGGCATCTCAAAAACATTTACTCTTTTTAGAACCTGTCTGCAATGACACCAGAACCCCCAACACTGGCTATTCACTTCAAAAGCCCAAGGAGATGGAGGGTTGAGCACTGCTGAAACTTTCCTCCTTCCTCCCCTAGGCTGAAAATTTTCTGTGACTCTAGAAGCCTCAGCTTTACCTTCAGAAACTATTTTCAACAAGCAAACAATGCATCAAGTCCATAAAAATAAACGCAGCCATAAAGAGATTGCTTACAAGTAAACAAAACCTGCTGCAAATTCTCACACTTGTGAGTGAGAATCTCCCAACACTTTACAAATAGTTCTGTAGACTCTAACTCTTGAACCCTTTGTTTTGCATTTTTTTCCTTAGGCATCTATCACCAGGATATTTAAGTATCCAACAGTTACAGAAAAGACTCAACAAGTTATCTTTTTAGTTCTGAGCTCCCAGTACTTTCCAAGCACAGACTTTGACACATGAGATATATGAAAATGTATCATCTTTCACAGATCCTTTCCAAAGCTGCCTGTGAGACTACCAGACTGTGCTGGAAACCACAGACCAAACCAGTGTCAGCTGTACCTGGAAACCCTGGCACTGAAGCTGTGAGACCCCACGGCTCAGACCATGCAGCAGGACTCACAGATCCTTTCCAAAGCTGCCTGTGAGACTACCAGACTGTGCTGGAAACCACAGACCAAACCAGTGTCAGCTGGAAACCCTGGCACTGAAGCTGTGAGACCCCACGGTTCAGACCATGCTTGGTGTCTGGCTGTGGGGCAGGGCAGATGGCAGCACAAGAGCTGTGTGCTCCCCAGGGTGGCTGTGACTCACACAGCCCCCCAGGTGTGTCCTCCAGGAGCCAGATGTGCCCCCGCTGTGACATCTGGGCAGCAGCTCCCAGACACATCCTGGCACTGAATGGATAAGTCAGACCACGAGGCTGCTCTGCGATTACCCCCAAGCAAAAAATCCTCAGCAGATGGTGGAGCTGAATGGACCCAGCAGTTCAGCTGTCCATGGAAAAAAAAACGTGTGGCAGGGCTCGACTGACACCTCTCACCAGCACTGCCACAGCCAGACTGCTGTGTGCCTCACTCCTCCCTCTGCTATCCACTTGCAGGGAGACATTCAGCTGCTGCTCCTAAATCAAATGGGGAAGGAGGGGAGAGTGATGGTGGTTCAAAAGAGGAAAGTGCAATTAAAACATTCAGAAAAGATAGCTATTAAAAGCATCTAGGAAATTATTCACTTTTATTGACTACTTTGATTATTCAGATTTTGGTCAGCCTTGTGAATATGCACTTGATTTTAACACTGCTATCTGTAGTCTTTTAAACCACTTAATTGCAAAGAAAAAATGAAAAACTTGGAATGAAAAGCTTGTAAATTAAACATACAGCCATCTAAACCCCCCAGCAAATGTATATAATTTAATATAATAGCCCTGAAATAGCATTTCCTCTGCTGAAGTTGGTACTTACAAATCTAGATGGGTGTAAAGGTTTCATTATCTAAATGATATGCTAACACTTTTTTGAATTTCACAAATTATATGTTGGCAGTAACTTCTATTGTACTGCAACTCATTTCAGTATTATACCACCTTGTACAAAAACCAGCACTGGGATTTAAATTATTTCTGAGAAACATTATGTATTTCCTAAAGTATGATTAAGTTTAATTTGATGCATTAAAAATAATCAATATTTAATTTTTGCCTGGAACTTCACAAGTCTTCTTCCTGGGGGTTTCCCAAAGAATTTTCATTAGCTAATGAGGCAATTCTACCACAAGAACATTATTCATTAGAGCAATTTAAGTACTAAAGAAGCATCTAAATACATACTGATCTTAAGAGTTATTTCTGTTGAACAGCTGGACTATTGTTCATGTCTCCCTTTTTCTGACTTCTTAATTGCTGCTGTACATGCTGGTACTAGTTGTACAGTACTAGCAACCTCTGTACAGTAATAAAGAGTTCAAAGTTGCTTTCAGGCCTTAAGAGTTTTGGTTATTAGGGCTGCAGCTTAATGAATTCTCTACCAGCCCCAGCACAGATTTGTATCACACAACAGCCACAGCAAGTGGAGAAGCAATTTCTTTGTCCCAACATTCCAAAAGGCACAACTCAACTCTGCAAGAGGAGAGGTTTGTCCTTCTCTGAATGGGGCTCTGGGCAGGCAGTGGAGCCACTTCAGCTGAAATTGGGGTTTTCAGGTCCTACATCTTGTTCCTTTGCTCCTCCACGGTGGCAGAGAGGGCTTGTGGGCATACATATCTTCTCCTGCTCCATCTTACAGGAGCTGGCTGGCATCACTGTATCATCTCATGACACAGAAAAAAAATGAGGGTTTTGTTTGGAAGGAATCATAGTAGAAAGTATTGCTGAGCAGGTACTTTACCTTAAACATTTAACATTTGTAAACCCAGCCTCTGAAGACAAAGCAGTTGAAAACCCTCCCTGAGAAGACCAGGGAGTGAGTAGAAGCAGCAAAAGAAATAGATGCTAAACGCAACATGTCTCTGAGGTTACCCAGCACACGGGCACTTAACCAGAGATGCCCTTTGCAGTGAATTTTCCCACCTGAGCCATGCTGCTTGCAGAGCTCTGCAGCTGCAGAGTCACCCCCAGCCCCGGGCTGCTGGCAGCATCACTCAGTGCAGGCATTGTTTGCACCATGCCAGAGCAGCAGTGCTAGGTTTAAAATGTGAGGTAACTTTCAGGGACACACACATTTGCAATTCATTACTTCTTTTCACAGGCCTGGCTGCTTTTCAAAGAGGTTTAAAAACCAGATGTGGAAAATAAGATTGCTAAAATCATTTGGCAACTTAATAAAGGGGTTCTGCATGTTCTCAGGGTAGATTTTCAACAACAGAGCACAACAAACACATGAGAAAATGCTTTCAGGGCAAGGGGGAAAGGCTTTGAAAGTTTAGCACTGTAGGAGAATGAAATATAATGTTTTCTTTATATGATTTAGTTTTTGCATTAAGCATTTTTGTCTATCTCCATGTAAACAATTTTGAGAGGTTAACATTCCTATTTTCTGGGGGGAAAGGATCAATCTCAATTGCATGCGATTTCAGTAGATCAGGCAGCATAATGTACAGTTTTAATGCTTCAACTTAGAACAACACAAACCCCACAATTATTAGCAATATGAAATTAATTTTTAAACTGGGAGTAAAACAGGGACAACAATGCAAAAATCAAGAACAGAAAACAGCCTCAGACAACACTTGCTGTCAACATAATCCTACTTGTTCAGGCTACCAGGTCATAGTGGTTCAGATATCACGAGACCAACCCTTGATTCCACCAACTCCATTTGTCTGGACAAGCCATAGTGCTTCCACTTGCCATCTCAATATGTTGTCTGATTTTTTCTTTGTCTGTTTTTTCCCTGAAACATCAAGCTCAACACAGAAATGCATTCTACAATGTAAACCAAAGAATGGTCCACCCTCTGTGGGCACAGATGTTCTCCAGTGCAATAAAACCAGAAATTATTACAGGTGGCACTTGGGACAAAGAACATCAGCTAGAAAAACAAGGACAAACCAACGAGAAAACCAAACCCAATCTGTTGCTCACAGCCAAGCTAAAAAGGCCTCTCTGGCAGAGTGCAGTGGAGATCCTGCTCCTTGTGTTATGCATGACAGTGAAGTCACACCTGAAAATGCAGTGTAAGAAATATTTTGCCAATCCTGCTTGGCAAAATAAAGTGGGGGCACTTACAGCAGTTGGTATAATTTGGCAGAATATCACTGCCCCAGCTGTTCACACAGAAATGAAGACAGAAAACCACAAAAGCAAGCACAGACACACAGAAATGTGCAGGAAGAGACATTATCCATGTCCCATGGGAGCAGGGCTGGGGTGATCCCATCAGGGCTGGCTGCCCTTGAACTTCATGGGCAAGGGATAAACACTTGGCATTTAGAGAACAGCCTGAAATGGTGATGCTCTTTAGAGGCATTTTGTGTGCCAAATAAATATTGTAAGTTTAGATCAAGATTATTCTAACCTATGTAATGGCTCATTGATTTTAGAAGCCATAACAATTCTCTCTTTCCTTTCCATTGAGGTAGTTACACCAATAACTAACCATAAAAATTAGATAAGATGCTGAAGTGTGATTTTAAAACATCAGTGCTTTTAATTATCCCTACTTTTAAATGAGAGATGAGTTAATGTCTGCCTGCCTTACCCACATCACCACCTTTGCCCTATAAGAATCCAAAGACAGACAAGACAAATTGGATTACACTGAGCATGATTTTAAAAATAAAAATAAATATAAAATCCTCAAAACTCTACCATTTCTTCTATGGTCCTTTGAAGCACATATGAATACAAAATCAAAGAGCTGGCTCCCAGGGAAAGGCTCCAGCCTCAGATGCCTCAGAAACATGCATGCTCCAAACGATCTCCATACCCCTCCTTCAGAACAGGTCAAAAATAACTCCACTGTAGCATTTCCCATCAGATGAACAAATGCACATCTGATTTTCACAGCATCAGATCCACTTTCACATTCTTATTTAGAAAAAGTGGAAACTATCTGGAAAATGCAAACAAAGCACCTCTCCTCTGCATTTATCAAGCAGCAGGTTTCAATTTTTCATTTCAAGTAGACATTATTCAATCCACTAAATTTCTAAGTGAAATATTTTAAGAAAAATGAGAGAAATAGAATCTAAAGAACACAGTGAGAGTTTATTCAAATATTCCAACAGAGAAAAATAAGAGAGATTTTATTTAGCAAAGAACGTTCTTAGTAGCTTTTAATCTTATGCAGGGTCCAAAAAAAGTTTAAAACCTTAAAAGCTTATTTATGCATAATAGGAAAAATGTCTTTTCCAAACAGGCTAGCAAATTTCAGCCCTTTGATTCATAGTTTTCCTTGATCTTGCTATTGTGTCTTCCTTAATGCCCTACATAATCCTTTTTTCCCAGCGCTTGATTCAACAATAATTTGGGGGGTTGTGGCCCATGCAGAGGCATTCAGCACCTGTTTCTTCACAGCATTATCTACTCTCTCCCTGGCCCAGGAGGATTGCACAGGTTCATGTTTGCAGTGAATGCTCACTTCACGTTTTCAGCTAAAACTCTAGTCAGTGTAGAAAACTTCCCAAAATTGCTTTGCAGCTGACCAGATGGGAGATCATCCAATTTCTGAGGCACTGAAACCAGAAGGCCACTTTGTCCCTGCTAGAAGACTTTTTTTTTTCCTGAAATATGGCAATTTATCTGAGAACAAGCACAGAAAGAGCTGTATGTTACATCTCACCCAGCAAACAGACCCAGTCCCCAGCGGATACTGCAAACTCAATACCAGTAACACACCAGCACTTCAGTGCCCACCTTTCTGCACACACTTATCTCCCTCCACTACTGTTTTAGTCTGCAACTATCTCAATGTTTATTCTATAAAAATAAGGATCTTTTTTCCTTGGTTACTTTGCATATCCTTGTTGAGACACACTACCTATTTTCCTTGTCCTGGTACTTTTACTGCTAGGTCATGTGGGTGACATTTGGGCATCTGTTCAAACATCTTTAAACACTTTCCCAACTCCCACAGTGTCCTTTGTGGAACTCTCTCAATTGATTCAATGGAATTATTTTCACAAATTCATCAGTCCCACAAAAATTTATTTGCAAAATTTCATTTCAGCAGCAATCAGCAGATCCAAATGGTTATTACAAAATGCTCAGTGGGTCTCTGCTTTGTTCTGCTGCATCTCCTCCCAGCACCCTAGGGATGCAAAGAACCTGGATACAACCCCTGTGACACAAACTATGGGTACTTTTGAGATCATCATTCAGAGCTCTGCCCATCTTTCACCCTAGCTCTGACTGAAATGTATCAGACACTGACAACACAAACACCTCCCAATCTAAGCATGACCCATCACAGACTTGCACAAAATCCATTTGTAAATGAGCTGCAGGCCAAAAACTGCTCATTTAAATAATTTGCCAAATGCTCTTGAATGAAACTTAGAAGAACATAGCTTTGTGCTGTCAGGCATTTCACATGCCTCCAACCAAAGCCGTTTGATAATGACTAATTATCCTGAACTTCATAAAAGTTCAATCTTGATTGTGATTATTACTGATTAAGTACTACTCAAACTCCACACTTCAGTACAATATCTGAGATTCAGAAAATGAGTGGAGTGCCCATTGCCCTTGGCAGCATTAACACACATTCCAGTCACAAACACAGGGTCTAACATAACATGTACAGGTTTCCAAACAATTGGGATTCATTACTTTCATAGAGTTCAGTGATACTCACAATTTCAAAATTAATTTTGACCCTTTCTTAGTCACTCTTGAGCTCTGTCCCTTCTACAGCAGTGAGCCAGTACCTTTAGGCATTTACACATGCTGAGATCTCCCTAAGCCTCCCTTTGTCCAGACTGTCTGAGCTCCCTCAGCTGTTCCTCATGGGAGATGCTCCAGTCCCTTCAACTGTGGCCCCTTGTTGGTCTCTTTCCAGTTTGTCCATGCTCCTCTTGCACTTGGGAGCCTAGAACTGGGCACAGCACTCCAGGTGCAGCCTGACAAGTGCTGAATAGAGGGAAATGATGCTTCTGCAACCTGCTGGTAATGCTTCCAATACAGCCCAAGATGCCACTGAACTTCTTTCTGGCAAGTACACATTTATTGGCTCATGGTCAACTGGGACCACCAGGTCCTTTTCTGCAAAGCTGCTCTCCAGCTGGGCAGTGTGAAGTGATGGATGACTAAGGCTGAGCTCAAGGCTTTCACACATGGAAGGGTATATTCTCCACACATTGCAAAGGGGTGTTCAGTTCAAAAACAAGTATTTCATTTTGCTCACAGCCCCTGACCCAGATGGTCTGGGCAAGAACAGTCTCAGTTTACTGACTCACTCACAACTTTGGTAAGGTTTTAGTAAGCTCTTTATCAGCCACTGCTTGCCTGTCTTTAAAACTTATATGCAGCCAAAATGCTTGTTCATGTTGATGAGTCAATTCTAGTACATTATTCGTACTAGATGTATTGAATATTAGTCTTTCATTACCTGTTGTACATCATGTAGATAAAATTACATCCTCTGTGAACAAACTTCTTTGCAAATATAAAATCAGAGCAAAGAACATTAAGTTGTAACACAACTGATAGTGCAACATTAATTTCATTGAAAGGAAGCAGTCCTATTCTTGCTGTTTGATTTTCTCTGAATAATAGTACCTATTTACTAGACCAAGGAGTTAACAATTTTTCCAATTCTCTACTGGTAAATCATGGTAGCACATAATAGCATGACTTTGCTGTGTTATTAAAAAGAGGGTTAGTATTTCAGTAACACTCTTGTTATCAATAAAGTTACTCAGCATAAGCTGAACATCCTGTGACTCTGAAATGTTAAAACATATCATTCCAATCATTTTTCCACTCCTTGCTAAGTACCACTGCAAATTAAATTGCAATGTCAGCTGCCTAGATAAGGATTATGTAAGCCAAGGAAAAAAAATAGTGTGAATATCTAACTGCAAGTCAGCATGAAAATAAATGACGCAAACATGGAATAATTCAGATTTTGAGACTGGCACTGCAAGTCACATCCGGGTCCATTTCTGTGCAAACAAAACAGTGGCTTATTACAAAACTAAAAACCCACTGGCATCAACTTCTGCAAAGAACAGATATATTTCATTGAAATATTCAGCTCCCAGATTGTGGTATCATACAAAATGGGAATAGTAGGAATATCATCCACAGAAAACAGAGCTTTCATAGCACATAACAAAATTACAGTGGTTTACAGTTTATTTAAAAAAATTAAAAAAGAAGTTATGTAGATATGAAAACAATCCAAGGTCTGCCACCATAAGAAATAAGAATTAGAAATTCTGCAGTATTATTTTTTTTTTAAAAGAGATAATATTGTTTTGAGAAGAAATCATTTCAAAATAACATGACACACTCAAGCCACAATATAGAAAAGACAGCAAACATGGTTGTTTCCTCTATCATAAAACACTAGATGTTTTGAAATGCTTAAAGAAGTTCGAATGAAATAGGATGCTGCTTAAAAAATCATTATAAGATAATGGGCTCCATAGAACAATTAAGTGTCACTGTCATGAGTGATTTCAATGTTGAGTCTATGACCCATCACGAAACAGCTGAATTCTGTTTCCTCATTAAATAGATCACTTTTGAGAAGGGAAGGCAGAATTTCTTAAAATCTTACCAGTGGTCCCAATCTTGTTACCACTTCAGCACTCAAGGCTTCCTTCCCATGGAAACTATGCCATTAAGCAACAAACTTGTCAGTCAAGGCACCACTGGTATTTATGTGTTCAGAACTGGAGGTTCCCAAGAACAGCTGTACCTATAAAAACACTGAGCCAGGCAGGAATCACTGCTGAACCTTCCCAGCAGCAATGACGCATTCCAAAGCAACAAATTGGCTGGCAATGGAAATATACAGGAAGGCTGAAAGAGGGCAAAAAAAGCACCTCAAAACCTTTTTGCCAGAAGCGGATTAAAGAAAGCAAAATGGGACAAGGAAGATGAGATTGAGGCACTGGAATTAAACAGAGCTGCAGATGGATGGAGAGACTCAGAAGTGCCACCTTTGTCCAGCAAAGTATTTTAAAACAAATAGAAGAAAGTGTTCACAGAAAGTCTAATGTACTGTACTTAGTATTTGGATTAACCTTGTCCCCTAGTTTGACAGTATCATTCACCAAACCCAGTAAGTCTAAGTACCTATGTGGGGCTGTAAGCCAGATGCGCAAGCAGGGCAAGAAAGCAAAATAGAAAGTGGACACATGAGTTGGACCCTGAGGGACCAGAGATGCCCAGATAAATGGGTTTGAGCAAGGTATTCAAGTTGTCAGTTTCATTATGAGCTAATAAAAATTTAATGTTGGTTAGGGTTAGGTTAGTAGCCATGTCTGGCCACTGTCACAGTGGGATACCAGGCAAGTGCGACCTCTGATCAGTCTTCCTTCATCTCCTGGTCTGTGATCCACTGTGCTGTTCCTGTACGTGCTGGATTTGTATTCACTCACAGCTGGAGGTCAGCCACACTTTCCAGCACGAAAATTTTTAAAAGTGAAAATGACGGGAATTAGCACAGAAGGAATAACATCTCTGTTCTCATGTTGGAAAAACATGAAGATTTCTAAGATAGAGTAGCCTGGCATCTCAAACAGTTTTCCCTCTGAAGCTGTTGACCTACTTTGTTAGCTATACAATTTCTTACAAATTTACTATATTATAACAGCTGTGTTCATGCTGTTCTAGTGTCAGCACTTCTATTCTAAACCCCATTTTTTACACACTTCCGTAATAACTCAATTATAAAACTTGGATAAAACGTGGCTCTCCACAAGCATTTTCTTCTCCAAAGTGCATTTGACCATCCACAAAAATGCACCATTGCAAAATGCCAAATTGCCCACTTGGGTCTGATTTGTTCCCCAGAGTGTGGCGGGACTCTGACTGAGGGTGGCTGGGGAAGGTTTCTGAGCTCATCTGTGCTGTCTGGAAACAAAGACCTGCTCTTACCCCTGCCAGCCTGACTGCAGACATGTGGTGTGTGGCCCTGCACGGTTTTTCTGTGCTGCCTGGGTGGGTTTACACAGACCCCCAGCACCCTACGGAGCTGCTTTGCAGTCAGGCAGCCCAAGTGGGATGGCAACTTCATGGGGGATGGTGTAGGAAGTGCACAGTGCTCAATAAAGGAGAGGCTTGAGCTGGGAGAAACCAGTGTAGGGAGGAAAAGAACAGAAGAAAGGGCAGTTTGGTTTCCTATGACATTGTCAGCAGTGTCCTTGCAGAGCAGCAGATAGGAATAAGGGAGGGGAACCCAACAGCTGTGCAGACAAAATGGCAGGAAGAAATCTATCTCCCCAGCTCAATTACAGCCAAGCTTTGTCTTTCCTAATTCCCTCCCTGTTTGCCTAGGATCTGTCTTTGCACCTCTTGGATCCCTGCCCCAAATTGGCTTGTAGCCCTCGCATAAATTTTTCCTACTCTACCCTACTCTTTCTGTTAAAAGGCACCAAAACCACATGAGATATTCAAGGTGCTGGACCAACACAGATATGGTGGCACAAGGTTGTTTTTCCATTTTGTTCCCTATTTCTCTCCTAATAACCCATAACATTCTGTTTGTTTTTCTGCCTGCCCCTGAGTCTAGCACCCAGGCTGTCACAGAGCTGCCTGCTGCAGACCAGGTCCCACTCCTGTACAGTATCTCTTTGCTTAGACACATCAGGCCAGGCAGCACATACTCCCTGGTGCAACATCCACACATCCTCCATCGTGCTGTCCTTGGCACTGGCTGCACACAGCCTGAGCAGGACACAGTCTCCAGGCAAGGACTTCAGACAGAAGACATCCTCTGGCAATGCCTCCGCCTGAGAACACCGAACCCCAAAGGCACTAAGCTCCAAAACATCACCAAGGCTGAAATAAAATCAACCCTCTCTACATCCATACCCATCCAGCTTCTTTCCCCACTTAAGCGTAATCCACAAGGTAATCTCCACACTGGAGACTCTCTTCTAAATACAGGATGGCTGTCATTCTTAAAGACTTACTACTTTTCTGCCCATACTCTGTTTTTCTCAGTCTGGACTTCTGGAAGTCTCCAAACAGCCACTGGGCTCCAAACAGCAGCAGCTTATTTACCGTAAAATAATCAGAAAAATCTTAATTCAGGAAATGAGAAAATATTAAGCAATTACCATTTGTCATATAAAAACTTTTTATATAAAATGACCAATCATTTTATGTGTAAATGATGTCCTACTGAAATAAATGAAATTCTGTGCCTACAAAATTAGGCATGACCATGTCTGGTCAATTGCGCATTACAAGTGATTCTCTTTGACTTCTTAGAGCAAGAAATGTTGCTGTATGCTAATTTTGATAAGTTACAGAAATTAGATTAAATTCTACAGTGAATTTTAAAACATCACACAAAACCTTTTATCTGCTCCTCCTTTCTTCAGACGCCATGACCAAATGAAGGAATTCAGATTTAGTCCATAAATGGATCTTGCCAATCATTACCTAAGCATGTATGTGACAGCTGTCAATTTGGAAATAGTTTACCACAACAGAAAGATGACAGGAGAACACTATTGATACAGCAGCAATGGCAAAACCATAGAAAAAATTGAAATCCTGTAGGAAATCTCTTTGTACTACAAGAGGTGGTCAGTAGTTAGAGAAAATCATTAAAGCCTGAATTGAAAAAATGGGTTAAATTTTTCACAGCACAGGGTATCAGATAAAAGTAAGCAAACATCACCAACCTTGCAGGGAGGGCCATCCCTTGTACAGAGTGCAGACACCTATGAACAGTGCAGGCAGAGCACTGGATTTCACAGGGATGCTGCTATACTGGATAATGACTTTATAATCATCATATCATTTCCATACACCATGCAGACAATACAGTCATGCAAGTGTCATGATTGCATAATTGCACGATTATTAGATTAATCCACACAGGCAGCAATTACACTCACACTGCCACAGCTGCCAAAGCCCACCCCTGCTGCCAGCACTTTGGCTCTGGATCTGCCATGGAGCTTGGGAAGGAGATGGGTGTGGGAAGCATGGGAATCCCCTCCTCCAGTGCTTCTTCAGGACCTGCAGGGATACTGCACTTCCAGGTGTTTTGGAATACACCAATCAGCTGGGATGGCATGTGGCCCATCTGAAGACAGAGACTTTCCTCTACATTTGAGAATTTTCTGCATCTCAAGAGAGATACTGGCAACAATATACAATTTTGTATATATACAAAAGATCAGCAAAGATTGACTCTTGAACTGACCCTCTCAAAGTTCATATCCTTCCAGACCAGCCCTTTGTACAGAATCACCAGGTCTGCTTTTTTGTATGACTAAAATATATTCCAGGACTGGCCAAAGACTATGAAGATTTCCAAAGAAAACTAGGACAACTTCCTTAAAACTAGGATAAATTCAAGGTGTATGAGCATTGTAGCACATCTGGGCTGCATTCCAAATGACAAGGGCTAAGATAGGGGATTGGGGAATTTTATAAAGGTAAAACTTCATAAAGCTTGCTTTTGGGACCCATTTAAATGTGAAATTCAGGGACTACAAACCTCTGGGAACCCAGGAAGAGATGCCTAATTCATTCCCACTTTTAAAGGCCTTTAAAGAAAAAAAAACCCTGGGGAATGCAAAGCAATACTTGTCTGAGTGAGAGCACCTCAAGAGCCGTGTGTCTGAGCGCTGCTCAAGGCTGACAAGCACAGCTTGCCTTACTTGCACAGTCCAGGGGATGTGCTTGTTGTGGTAAATGCTGTCAGACTGGGTCTATTAAAACTCTGCTGACTTTAAGCAGAAAGCAGAAGGGAAGTAGGAACAGTCGTCCTCACCCTGGCATGTACAGCAGCCATGCAGTGGACATCATGATGGCACTGAAAATTCTCTGAATTTGATTTGAGAAGTACTTTTGATCACTGATAAAAAATAAGGAAACTTTTCAGCCCCTGAAATACAGTTCCTATTCCTTCTCCCAAAACACAACTTCTATTTTAAGACTGAAGTGATCTTTAAAAAGCATAAAAGCTGTTTCTTCAGCTGCACCATACATTCCTGTGAAGTGTGCATCATAAGCAACAACAACTAAATTAACTCCATAACAATGTGGTGGGATTTCAAGGGAAAGAAAAACAAACAAACAAACAACATTGTAATGTGAAGAGACACACTTTTTCATAAGATCTCTGCCCACTGGGTGAGAATAACCATGCTTCCAGCACAGTGTTCTCGCTCATTTAATAACAGGATACAATCTGGGATTGTGTATATGTTGACAGAAAGCAGAAGTGACAGAAAGCTTGGAAAGCTTTGATTTTACTATATGCCTGTTGGAATGGAAACACTTGAAGAGAACCCCTAGGCTGCTAAAATCTGTCACTTGAACATCAAGTAAATATAAATAAAATCAGTTTTATCTGCCAATAGAAATATCCCATCTATTTCCCTTGTGAATTGCAATAATATGTGGTTTAGGCCTTTTCTGTTTCAGCCACTTCATAAATCTTCTTTCTACTTTGGGGATGCAAATATTCTGTACCTGCCAAGGAATATAGCAGCAGTACCTCAAAGTTGTGTCAAACCCCCTGCACAGCTGGAATTTGAAATCCAGAATCTGAAAACAACCTATGAAGAGGATTCAATGCTAAGCAGCATGAAAACCCCAGCTGAAGACTAACCCATAAAGACAAAGACCACAGTGAATGTGGGCTCTCCTGACTATGGACAATACTCAGTAACCTAGAGAGAGCTCTACTGTTTCTTCAAAATCAGCATCAGTCCTTAAAGCTGCAGGAAGTTCCATCTTTCTGGATTAATAATGGATTAATAAGGGTAAAAACTAAATTCCTAATGCTCTGAAACATGCTCTGTTTTTTTCAAAATCCTCCAATCATAATAGCCAATTCTGACAAACACAGCCTATTTGAGTGCTTAACTTTTAATATCTTGACTTTCTAAACGTAATTTCATAAACACACAAATGCATATATACCTTCTAGACAGAGGCAGTAATTACAGCTGGCAGCTGTGAGGGCATTTTACATGTTTCAGTAATAAACCTATCTATCCCTATTAAATATTAATGTACAATCTCTCCCTATTACCTATTATGTCATCAGTCACATCACTTTAAGGAGGAAGGTCAGCAAAAACAACATAACAAGGTTTTTGCTCTTTTTTAAATACAGCCTGAGCAGTTTATAGATGTTAATAAAACCCCCTGACAAGAGAAGCACTATTTATTAAAAGGACTGATATACAAGCAGGAAGAATATAATGTTTTCCTGCTTTAAATTTGCTTGTCTATTGTATAAATAACAGAGGATAGGAAGGACAGGGAAAGGAAGGTGAAATGAAAATACCCCCCAGTCAATCTCCTTGCTGTGATGTCCCAGCCCCTCTCAGGGACTCAGAGAAGCCTCCATGGAAGTTGGTGCCACTCCACAAGGACACCTGGGAGCCAGGAGGGCTGTGTGGGTAGGAGAGTGCCCAGATAAGGTTCAGATACACCCCACAATGCCCCAAACTCCCCCATCTGTATTTGAGAAGACATGCAGAGGCTGCCTTCCAGATCTGCCATAAACCTGAGTATCTTCAGCTGTCATGTTTCTCTTAATCTCACAATTTATTTCCACGTCTTCCTAAATAAGAACGATGGCACTGGCAAGTGAAAGCACATATGATACCCACAGACATTGTGAATCATTTGAAATTATTATTTTCATTTTCTGACTTATTAATACAGTCTGGCATACAGCTCATAGGCTGACTCACTTGACACTCAGACTTCTCTACTGTAAAAAAAATACCAATTTGATACAAATTGAGATGTTTCATATAACTGCATTTCCCACAAGCTACTTTCAGTTAAACTGAAACGTGTCCTTTTATGTTTGACATTTTTGGACTAAGTCTACAAATTTCAAGAAAACTCATACTATTAAGGACATTTTTGTTTCCTTTTCACCCGTTGTTTTTACCCAGATAACTTCCATAACATTCTTTTGAAATTGCTATTTTTCACCTCCTGTAATAACTCCTGCAAAACACACAAAAAAATTCCTTTAAATCATAAAACACAGGAAAAAATTCTTGTTTTGGAAAGGTAACTACATTTGAATACAAACACACACGCATATATATATATATATATATATACACACACGTATACACACATATAGTCCACACCACTTTCTTCTTTTTTTTTTCTCTTTAGTAATTCAAAACCAGTTTTGACAACAAATTTTGAGTCAGCTTCAGTGCTTATTACTGGCTTCAATTTTCTTTTACTAGGGGATATTGCTCCATTAAATCAGTGTCTGCAAGATTGGAGTCCAGGAGAATTCTATCCTATTTCATGCTTCATTATGAAAGATTCATACAGCCTTACTCATCATGTTTCTACAGTCATCTACATCAACTTTAGCGTACTAAAACGCTGCACGGTACCGAGTGACACGTTGGAATGATCAATCAAGTCCACCAGCTTAAACGCTCTGACAGTGATACGCAATCTCACTTTGGTGAGGGATAAAGACACGTCCTAATCAGCACACGAGGGCCATCTTTATAGTGGTAATTAGCATTCACCAAATTGCAATGCTAAGTACAAAATGTTGAAAAGTGCCCTGGAGGCAGAAGTACAGGAGAGAGATTACCCACAGGCCACAGGCACTGGAAGATGCCTTTGTGCTGGAAGAAGTCCTGCAGTGATGAGAGCACCACATGCCTGAGCCTGTTTTCTGTGGGAAAGGGTGGTAATAGGATTAGTTTCCAGATGACATTATTAAATTGCCTCTCACATGCACACCTTCCTCAATGAAAACCTAAGCAAACAAACAAAAAACCACAAGTCATTCCTGTGTGAGACAGACTGATTTACTTCAGCTGGTATATTGCTTCACCTTATTTTTCCACTGCATGTAAAAATACCTTCGAAGAAACATAAAACAGGGCTGGAACTAGAAGAAAACCCAGGTACTGGCCTGTCTGTCAAACCAGGGATGGGACATTAAATTGTTGATCTTCATTTAACACTGTACACCTCAAAAATCTGTCTGTAGGTGTGTGTTTATGCACAAGAAAGGTTTAGATTGGATATTAGGAGAAACTTCTTCACTGAAAAGGTTGTCAAACACTGGGACAGGCTGCCCAAGGGAGTGATTAAGTCACTATCCCTGGAGGTGTTTAAAGACATGTTGATGTGGCACCTGGAAACATGGTTTAGTGGTGACCTTGGCTATGCTGGGTTAATGGTTGGACTTAAACATCTTCAGGGTTTTTTCCAACCTAAATGCAATATAGTACCTAACAGTATGTAGCTAAATATTCAAGCATTTGAGGGACAGTTCCATACCAGGTTGATATTACTGGAGAAAACAGATTGTTTCCCTACCACAGCTACTATTTTTATCACTGATACTATTTCCTGTTTCGGGTCTTGCTACCTTCCAATGATCTACATTTCAATGTATACATTTGTGTCATTATTTTACTAAGAGAAAAACTTCAAGAGACTTTACATGGGGCTTCATTTGCATTTGATGATTCCATTTAATAACCCTGTGGGCTAAAAACCAACCGATAATTTTTTTTAATTCGTGATGACAGAGGAGGATGTTAACCCCATTAGCATCAAAAAGAAATGACCAAGTGTCAAGACAGTTTTCACAGTTCCATTCCTGTCCTTTCAGACCAGTTAAAGCTCTCAGAATTAGGTTAGTCAGTGGTGCAGACTAGTTCTTCAGTTAATAAGTCCAATGGTTCTGTTGGACACGATGCATCAGTCATGCTCTTGGATCCAGTTACTGGAAATTCAAAACAAGCAAACTAAAGGATGCACAATGAATTCTTCACACTTATTAGCTCTTTGTGGAGAGGAGGAAAAAAAAAAAAAAAAAAAAAAAGAAAAGAAAAAAAGAAGAAGAGAGAAATTCTCTCTCTTTCCATTTAAAAACAAGTTCACATGTTTAAAATGGATGAGAAGGGAAGGACAGGTATTTTCTGCACTATACCATTTGTCCTTCTCACTATCATGACACAGGAAAATTAAAGCATCTTTGTACCATTCTCAAACTTGACTAGATAAATCACAGGGTAAGCACAGGCTTTTATGATACTCCTCAGAGATCAGTCCCACAAGATTGGCTGGGTCCTCATCTCCTCCTTGGTCTCATTTCAACAAAGCCTCCCTGCTGAACAAGGAGTCATTCCAGGCTGGTAAAATCAGTGTTGCTGGTGTTAGGAAAACTTTACTTCAACCTTTTTAGCTCTAAGTATCTACTTTTCTTCACTCTTCTCTTTTAACCTCAATGTTCAGATAAATCTCCACAAACAGCCACCCAGCATCCAAAAAAGGTAAACTGAGGCCCTCCACAGAACATGCTTCAACATGAAGTACAAGCAAGTAACTTGAAACACAGCAAAATTTGGCACATTTTGCAAGACTGGTCTTGCAAGGCACTGACTCTCTGGTTCTACAAGGGTTTGCATTCTGCAGGGGACTCAGTCTTTTAACTCAAGTAGGGGAGTTTCTTGCTTTGGAAAAAGCAAAAGCCATATCAATGGCCAATGAGAGCCAGTTCCAACTGCAAAAACACAAAGGAATAAGTGAATTTTGACTCTTATTCTTTCATTCATTAAGAAGCTAGGAAAGTATTTTTACCAGTCATCTTGTATGCACTTGTTATGGCTAGTAAGGACATTTAGGCTCTAAAGATAAATATAGAAGTTACGGACAGTCCTCCTTCATTCCCCAAATTAACTGAAATCCATTTCCAAAACACAACAGAATCCTCAAAAATGTGGGTCAAAGAAAATGCATTAAAAAGTTTCACTTAACAACAACATTCTTCCTTCCAACCAAATTCCCAACTTTTGTCTTAGGCAATCTTAGACTCTTCACTCTATTAATAGTTTAATGCATGATAAATAATACATTATTCAAAAGGAACTTGTACTTTCACATTGGGTACAATACTTGCAAGCTACTGGCACTGTCTTCCACTTGATTTCAAGTGACATGCCCAGAGTCTTTGCAAGGAAAAATCTCCCATTCAAAAGAGATACTGTCTCTGCCTTGCTGAATGCATCTTTTTCTTGCAACTGAAGGAAGAAGAAAGAAGAAAAAGAAATACTCATGTTGAAAATGTACTTCAAAGGGGAGGAGAGCACATAAAAAAGAATGAGGTTTCTATTTAATTTGGGTCACACCACTTCCAAAAGGACGTAGCAGGATTACAAAAGTCCCAAAGATAGGCAACCACATTGATTAAAGTCGTGCTGATTTTTCTGTATCAGCAGAGACTGAAGATGTTGGGACTTCTTAGATCAGAGAAGCAAAAGCAAAGGAGGAGACGACATGAAAATAAAGAAGACAATATGATAAAAGGTACAGCAAAGATAAATCAAGGCCTACCATTCAGTCTCTTTCATAAAGTAAGATCAAGGGTACATTCAAGAGTATCAGAAGACTGCAAAATTGACAGAATGCATTATCCACCTGAGGAACTTAAAGAGTATGTGATATTATTAATGTCAAGGGTTCAGGTCGAGTAGGAGCCCCCTGCACATTATGCAAGCACAGGTTCCAACAGCATTTTAAAAATTTATTAGAGTTCTGATCTGGTAAAAAAAAATACTTTTCTTAATTTTTTAGAACAGAATTTCCCTGGTCTCTAATTGTGATAGTATCAAGAATACTTAATTTTCAATTTATCAGGTGGCCAAAATGCTTCACTTTTCACACTGCCATAAATTACAACACTACCGAAAGTGAAATAAAAAATTCTGATTTTACTAGTGTCCATAATTCCACTACAAAATATCTGAATCACATATTTAACTTCTAAATGTCTTGGTGGTCTACAGTGGAGGAAAATAAATTTATAAATAATGGCATTTCAGAAATGGAGCTTCCCATTTCAACTAGCACCTTTCCATAAACATTGTAAATACTTTCAATGTGTCTTTAGTAGGAAAAAAAGTCAACATTGCCAAGAACAGAGACTGAAATAGTATCAAACATGAATTTACTGCAAACACAAACAAGAAAACAAAGAGGTGCATACAAACAGCACCTGTTTGACAATGCATCACTTTTACAAAGCTTACGAAGTTTCCTTGAGATCATCGGATATCTCACACTGGAAGACATCCATAAAGAACAGATACTGAGCATTCATTCATTCATTCTGTAAGTGAGTAAAATACACCTCAAGGGGAAAGCCAATTTTAAACAAGGTACAGAAGTCAACTTTCTCTGTCTCCCACTATTCTCTGTTTACTGAGGGGTTCAGCTGTCACCAGGAAAAGAAGGCTCCTCTTGCCCATGGTGGCAGGGGAAGACTCATCTTCAGCCTGAGGCTACTCACAGGCTGCACTGGCTGAGTTCCTCTCCTGCCTGGACAAAAGGGAGTGGTCAGCCAGGAAGGATTTGGACACAATCACAGCAGTGGCACACAGAGACACCTGAGCACCCTGCAGCAGCTCTGAGCTGGAGAGCCTTTGCACAGGAGAGAAGACACTCAACTGCAGCAGAGAGCAAGAGAAAGTCTACCCAAAGGACGAGATAAGAGGAATGTCACCAATATATCACTTCACATCTGTGCTACTATTTTCCTGTTGCTATGGGAATACTAAAGAAAGTGGTTATCATTGTGTATTCAAAGACCCATGTAAAGTCTAGGTGTGAACAGTATCATTTGTTTGCAGCATATAATTTTCTCGTCCAAGCAGTGTTAAATAGTTTTGTTTGGGGGGAGGGTATGAATAATATTCCCTTCTCTATTCACATGTTAAAATTAGCTAACCTTCTACCTGCTCTGGAGAACATCCAAAAAATCTGTAGCAATGGCAAGCACCAACTTATCAGGGTAAAACAGATCTTTTTCCCATATAATTAAAATTAACACACTAACTGGAATACTCTTAGAGCTGATGCTATCATGCATTCTATGATGAGGCCATCTACAAAATTAATTCCATCATATTTAACTTGAGTGTTGAGAACCAGGCTTCAAAGCACTTTAGAGGAAATGGCTTTGAAAATTTTAGTAATGATTACAGGGGCAATCTAGAAGTCCTTCCTTATTCTAATTAAACAACATTGCCTGCATTCTCTGAGACAGCATCAGTGACAGAAGACCACAGAGGTATGTACTGAATATTTTATTTCAGTTGTATCAAGACAGAAGAGGGGAACAAAATACACAGGATACACTGGGATGTGCTTGGGTACTCAGGGGGCAACTTCTCAATTCAACCTGAAAGAAAATAAGACTCCTCATGTTTAGTCAATTGTTGGCAGGTCTTGAAGAACAAGCTGAGCACCATGAAAACGCTACCAACACTTTATGTGTTTCAATTAAGTGCTTAATATTCTGACTGAAGACTTAAATCATGTAGGAGTAAGTGTGCATACCTAGTGAGTGACTGCACTGCTGCTCACTCATGTTCAAAAATCTCCTTCGGTATTTTCAGAGCTAAATCCTGTGAGGTTAAAGAGTGCGGTCAGTCCCCGTTCTGAGTATTTTCTACACAGTTTATGTACTACAACAACAACAAAACAGATAAACCAACACACAAAATGAAGAAAACGCCAATATTTAGTCTCTAGGCTGTTTTCACTGAGCAATGAATAAGAGTTTGCAACCCAAGCTAAGTATCAACTGGAGACAGTTTCATGGCATCAGGGAAGGGCTGCACAGAAAGGTTCAAAGCAGCAGGTTTCCAAGAGTAATGACTTAGTTACAAATTCTGAATTATTCCTCCCAAGCTGCAAGGGCCATTACAGTAATTTCTCCTAGAAAACTTGACAGGATTCAACCATAATCAAAGAGATTCAGCATTCAGACTGACAGCAGTGTGGACAGGGAGTTACTTAGTGTGCTTCCACTACTATCAATCTCACACAAGGCTCACAAAAATCAACTGAAAGAGTTGACCTGACCTCAAAAATTTCTGAATCAGCCCCCTTTGTGCCTGTTAACAATACTCCAATGATGCAGCTCATGTCGTTGATTACTCAAAAGTAAATATAAGAAGCTGTAAGCAGGCATATAAGGATACTGAAGTGATAGTAATGAGAAAGGCTGTTTCCCCAGGAAGCCAGAGAAAGAACTCTTAACAAAATGCCACTTCAAAATCAAAAATACTTTAGCTCAGCACGATATTCTCTTTGCAGAGGTCATCAAGTATTGCGATGAGTGAAACAAAGAGGGTAAAATGTGTCCCAGATTTAGATGAAGTCTTGATCCTGCTTATAGAAGGAGGTAGAGGTATTTGCTGCAACACCAAAATCTGTAGCAGCAGTTAGAAAGGGCTGACTAAAATTCAGATACTATAACCAGAGTGTGTGAAATGTAGAGCTACATAATCCATAAACAGATTGCCACATTAAATAGCATTAAAGATCCTGTTTATGCAAAAGCAAAGACATACAGAATGGGTGCTCTCCTGCTCAGGGTATGTACCAAGCCCTGCTTCCCTTCACAGGCACAGAGAGTCATTTCAGCATGGCAAACATTACTCAACTGCTCCAGCACAAGGAGCTCCACCAAAGCCTGGAGGACAAGAAATCATCAACTGAGGGGTACCCATGGCAATTAAACATTGTGGGGATCTGACTTGCTGCAGGTGGGGAGGGATTAATTCCTGAGGGTTCCCAGATGACTCCTCTCTGTAGAGATGGCACCACTGCTGAAGGTGCATGCTCTGAGAGCGTCAGGATCAGCTCGGCACCACGACAGCTGGCGGTGTACACGCTCTCAGACTTGGCAAGTCATCCACTGCCATATAATGGCTATTGCCAGGCATTTAATTTGGGATTAATGGGATAAAAAGTGGATAGTAAATTAGAGCCAATACTGTATTATAAAGAAATCACAGGTCAAGTTCACCATTGCAGTGATTCACCTTCCCTGAGGTCAATCAAACTACATCGGCAGGAAATATTGTCCCATTACAAGGATTTAAGCAAATAATTCATACTGAAACATTTATTTAATCTCAAGTTTTCAGCATGAATGCTAACAGGTTTCCTCTTACTTTTATTTGCAGTTATTCACTGAATAATCTCTACTCATGACACAACTGCAAGGCATCCACAGAAGGATGGGAGAACTTCTGACATGTCCTCAAGGTTACAGAGCATGTGTCTGTCCACCAGGAATACATGATTTGAAAAGCAAAATTGTTTCCCACCATTATTCTGTGCCATTTGCTGAAAGGTCAATGCTATTGTTTAAAAAATTTTGCCAGTGAATTGACTCAGTAATGCACTCAAAAGAAATGAACACTACAAATGCTGTGAAACAACAAAAATCACTTACCACTGTTTCTCTATTGCTTATAATAAAAAAACAATTAAGAGAAATAATCCTTTTTGGGTTTTTCTCTCTTAGAATAAATGCAGGGGGTTTGTATGGATATGAATTATTGAATGACGCAGTGATTTATAGCCATTATATATTTATATGTTCTCTCTTTTTATTTTGGTTTTTGTTTTTTTTTATCAAAACAGTCTGCAGGGTTGAACTATTAAATGGATCTCCCTCCCATGCTCCAAGGCTCACTTTTTGCTGAACACTTCATGTATGAGCAGTTTATTTGTTGCAGACATTGTTTCAAGGATGCCCTTTCCATACTCCCTTTGTTTCCTGGGGGGTCCCTTGTTAAAACCCTTGAGAACAGGTCCTCTTCACTTCTCCACACGTCTATTTTTGTTCAACCCCTTACGCTACTACACATCAGTACTTAAAATTTGTATGGACTGAATGCTTAGAGGCCAAACTATGGTTGACACCATTCTGCCAGACACTACACTGTAGTGCTTGGAGTAGAAATCCCTTGTCCCAGCCATGGTCACCACATAGAAAAGACACAGCAAACAACACACAACACAGCCAAGAATGGTGCAAACACAATTGAACCAGAATGGGGACAAGCCTTAGCCTTGCAGGAGCCTTTTGCCACACTGGACATTTATCAAAGGTAATGCTCAAAAGGCTTTTTCTGGAGTAACCAGAGTGACTGCGCCTTCCTCCTACATAGCCAGGAACTTGGGAAGGTGCTTTCATCCTTTCACAACAAAATACAATGTCATCAAAGAGGGATGAATCAAGAGATGAAAAACATCTTGCCACTTTTTCTGACTGCCAGTTGTCCAAAAAAGCAATTCAGGAGATGTTGTAAAATGCTTCTCAAAACATTAATGTCACTACCAAAAATTGCTAGGAGTCACACACAGTCACAAGTGTGCATTATCTGTCATTTCCTCATTTTCAAACCTTCATATTTACACTCTGCAACACTTGAAGCACTTCTGGTATGTCATAACTGTCCCCTCCCAGTGAATTATTCTGCATTCACAAGGGGCAAGGCAGGAGGACCTGAAGGATTTCTTCACAAACCTTTTACATTCTGAAAAAGCACAGCCTTTCTCCCTCTTTCATTTTAACAGCAATTTGTTGACTGGAAAAAAAAAAACAAAAGGATTAACAGCTCTTATGCCTCCAATTAAATGCTTTGGCCTTCTCTACCTTGCTTTTTAATCAGTGGCTCAGGGCCCATTCCTTTCATACACTAACGAATTTAATATTAGCTCTTAATGAGCCATTTGCTGACACCCAAGAATGAAAGCTGCAGAGAACAGAGGAAATTATACAGAACATCATTTGCCTTTCAAATTATATGTAAAAATTATGACAATGGCATGCCAATTTTTTATTTATTTATGTATGTTTTACCTATTTTCACTGATTATTATATAAGCCACTTATATAATATGTGTTAGAAGGCCTGCTGTTTCTAAAGCAGAAAGATCACTCTGCTAGGGTCAAGCATCTTATTTTAACTTGTTGAAGTTAGTGTATTTAGCGCCAGAAGCCCTGTTTTCCACCTCCTGTTTACTGACCCAAGAGGTCATCAACCATAAACACTACGTCCAGTACCAAAAACAATCTCACCAGATGTGTCAAGTGCACCCAGAGACAACATGTGAATTTTTCTTTCAGCATTAAGAAGCCAATCCCTGTGAGGATTTGTCCCTTCATCACTTTCTGGGGCTTTGAAGGTTGTCATCAGGACTGACACAGAAACTCCAGTGTTCCACATCACCTACAACTTTGCTTAGCACAAGAGTTAGACTCATAAGCCCCACACCCTTTTGAACAGGAAGAATTATTGAGGGCTAGGGAACAGAGCTATCCCAAATTAACCTTCAACAGCAGCCACAGAATTTGAATCACTTTATACACTTATTAAATAAGTGTGTAAGGAAGTCAAAAACATCAAGAAAAAACTTGCTAATTTACTCTTTTTTTCCCCCTCCCTTTGCTCAGACAGTGAGGAATTTTACCAGAACTACATCAGACCTATCACACAACAGTTTCTTAATTGGCATTAACCAGTATTTCAGGAGGTAACAATTCACTAATTAAAAGAAAATCAGATGCAACTTATTATAGTCAGCTTACAGTAATAGTACCCTTCAGATTTTGGCAGTAATGAAGATAAAGCAATAATGCACTCAAATAATTGTTCCCCCTGATTTTTAATCCCTTGGACAGATATTAGCCTAAAGCACAATCATGGCTCATTAGGACTCTCTAAATAATAACTCAGAACAAAATAGAGAAAGACTCCTCATACACAAACTCATAGAGTTTGTCCATATGACTGAAGTACCTGACTGAGATTAGAGTAGTAGCAAACTTCACAGTTTTAATTGTGTTAAGCAGAAAAAGAAGCTTTTGGAATCTGTTTGTGCTGTGTCCTGCTACATCTCCCCTCATTCATCTACAACCTTTCCTTTACCCCCAATCTCTGTTCCCAGACTGTTTTTTATTTCTCCAACACTCCCATTATTCTTTCAGTGTGCTCTCAGAGGAAAAGCAACAGAGGAAGATAGACATGAAACAAATCCCAAGCAGCTCCAGACCAAAGGATGAAGGCAGCAGGTGACGGAGGCATGAACAAGGAGCAGAGTGGGGTTGTACAAGGGTAAGAAAGACTCGCATTGTTTCTCCTCTTCCCTTCCAGGAGCAACACAACTAGGGAAGCAGACAGGTGCCTTCTTGCAGACAGAGCAGCAAAGTTGGTGTTGCTAGTGGAACAAAACCTTCACACATGCTGGAGAAGCCCAAATTCAACAGGAAGATCATTAACCTGAGTATTCCCAGCACCAAAGACTGAGTACTAAAGGACACAACAAATTATGCTGGAAACAAATTACAAGGGAAAAGTCAATGTCCAGCTTTATCAGACCCCCAATCATTAATGCCCAGGACCTAACAGAAATCATACCAATAGCATCTTTATAAACCTGCAAGAAACAGAGAATACACTTTCCAGTGGACCAGCAGTAAATCCAGCAGACAGAGCCTCAGACTGCTTAATTCCTTCTACTGAGGATAGGAAAAATTAGAGCTATTGGTTGTCTCGGTGGGACTGAATATAAAAGAAACTCTGAATGGAGTAAAAAGATTAAGTCATTAAATGTACCCTTAAAAGCAAATCTGGCTGGGCTGTGCCAGTTCCTCATCTACACATATTTTTCAGTCAGCTTTAACAGAAACAAAGACAGGAAAGTTTGGGCTTACTGAGGCAGAAAAGCTTATAGTGGAGAACACCAGAACAGCTTAAAAAATTTAACAAACCCTTTCATAACCAAAATCAAAATGATGTCTTATGGGAGAGTGAGCTGGTCTCTGAGATCAGGAGGGTTGAGCAATGAACAAAAGCAATACTTTGAGCTTAAAGTCAGAAACCTCCATGTCACTCCCAGCTCACACAGTCTTCCTATGCCATCATGGGCAAAAACAGCTGCACCTCTCTGGATCTCAGGGTCTCGGTTGCTTTTTTTCTACTTGCCCTGCATACAGCAGCAGAGGTTCTCTCAGTTTGCCCAGAATTTGGCCAAGCTTGTGATATCAGTCAGGGTATTTGCACTGGAATGCAATAAAAACAATCAACAAGTGACTGACTATTGCCAGCATTTTAATAAATTGCTCCATCAGCATATAAATAAATGAAATCTTCCTTTTCAGAAAACACAGGGCTGTTCAGCCACCAAGAAAGAGAATTCATATGAAGAGGTTCACACAGACTATTCCAGAACAAATACTGTGATGAAGATTCTACCAGTCTGGTCTTGGCAAAATTTGATAAAAATGACAGATACACACGTCAAAATAGATGAAGAACCACTGCACAAAAATTCACACCAGTTAATGTGCCAGAGCAAACAAAACTACCTGGAGTCACATCAGATAAAGACATAGATAAAATACTGTCAACAATAAAAACAGTAATACAAAATGTTTGGCTGGTGAACAAAAAACATATCTGGAGTGAGAAAACATCAGCAGTCACAACTGGCTGACTTAGGCCACACTGGCTCTTCTTGGGATACCCAACTTGTCCCTGTCACCTCTCAAAGAAGGGCTGCAGAAAACCATTGCCAGTGATTCTGCACTGACACTTTGGTCACAACATTAGACTACTAATCTATGGACTGGTTCTCAGTCCCAAGAAAATGACCTAAGCTTGATCTAGACAAGGAGCTGCTGCACCCTGTATTTCTCTCTTTGGTATCATTTCCCAATGCACTGAAAAAATTAACACTCCATCAAAATTTGTTTTTTTGCAAGAATGAATAACGTCCCAGATTTACATTTTTATCCTTATCCTATGTCTTAATTGTATTAACTATTTCAAAACAAAAACCCCAGAATTTTAGCTAAATATTAAAATAATAAGCAAGTGCAGCTCTGTGTATGACAACAAAAGCTTTACAGACTTTTTTCAATGGTTATTTTAGGAAAGAGTCTCTCCATCAAGTCACACAGTGAAGCAGTTGTGTACATACAAGGAAAACAAACTTTAAAGAAACTCACAAGAAAAAAGGCAGGGTGGAAGAGAAAAGAACTATTTTACAGCTACTTCTGTCACGAAGAAGAAAGTTGATTATCACTCTTTGATAAAGAAGAAGAAAGCTGTCTAATGCTTCTAAAGCTGAGCTGGGACATAACTTCCCTTTAAGTTCTTTGACTTTCCCCTGAGAGCCTTTCTTGTGCAAGGTTACATGCGTCAGCAGCAAGCAGTTGGGTTTATGGCTCTTTTCAAAGCACATACTGGGATATCTGAACTCCTGCAAGTGTCCTAAAGCAGACACCATGTGAGAGCACTCTCTCAGAACAACAGACCAACGTGGGCAGCACACAGCTCTAATGGAGGGGAATCACCTCCTAGAGAGCTTCAAATCCCTCATATGTAGGCTAACATGACCTCCCTCAAGTTCAGCAGGACATTTACATCATTCCCAGGGAGATTCACACAGGTGTTCTCACAAGAATGGGGAGTCAACATACGTCAAGCCTGAAAATGCTGCCCAATGTCAGGATCTGATCTTTGAAACTCAACTCTCCACAGTCCAGATATCTTTCCCACAATACACCAAAGCACTACTAGGTTTTTTGCCACAGCTCACACCTTCCTGTTTTTCCAGGAACTTCATGCCAGGTTATTACTGTAGCACAATCACCAATCACCAGTGACCCTCCACCCATCCAAGTCCTCTACTTCTGTGATTACAACTGATTAAAATTATTCTCAGCATTAAAAAAAATCTCATGTGCTGTCCTTGCTTTGCTGTTAGACAATGGAAAGCTACATCCAGAGCAGAACAAGTGAAACCAGCCTTTTGTACAGCTCTGAAAGCAATGAGTCTCAGCAGGTAGCAGGGAAGCAATATGAAGACAGCATGTGCCTATCCCCCTCTGTCCAAAATTCCCCAAAACAGGCTGCTTTCAACTTGCAGCAGTGTATGAGTGGGAGGACGTGCACAGTGGCTGGGTGAAACACAAAGGCAATACCTTATATCAGCTGGAGTCAGGAGCATGAAGAGAGTTTTAATCATTAATCCTACAAGAAGCAAAGATTAAAGGACTATTAAGAACAGAACAAGCTATTAGTAGACTACTGAAGGTACATTTTTCACACTCAAACAGCCTGATTATGAGAAGGCACAAGACCTTTCTCCTTAAATGATAAAGAAAGCACAAGCAAGTACTTTCCAAGATCTACATGACTTCATGTGACCTGTTTTACAACCAGCCAAGAGATAACAGCAAATACAACCAACCATTTCACCTAATTTAGTGTTCAAGCAGGCTTTGCTGGACACAGACAGGAAGACACTGCCATCCTCAGAATCCAGTCTGCCAACTGCAAGTTTCTTCAGTCACCTCCCCAGAGGTCCCATCTTACTGGGATGAAGAACTACTCCAGCTCTTATATCTGACCCCATCAGATTCCTGCAATGGGATCCTGAGGTTTTCCCATTTCCCAGATGTTTTATTAACTGAGGCTCCAAGGTGCTCTGCATACCTGGAATTGCAGTCTCCTACTTCTGAATAGAGACAAAGCAATATTTATCCCTGCTAATATAATATTCTTTTGCTTTTTTAAAAGCTAGATCTACAAACCAGTACAGTCCTTTCCAACACCAATCACAATTAAAGAAAGATGGCTATGGGTACCATGGAAAGCCATTCAAGTAGTGGGTGCTGCTTTGAAGGCAGCTTGTCACATCCTCAAGCACACGTGTTAAATAACGCTGGGTTTGTTTGTCTTGTAAGAAGGTGCCATTCCCACACAGAGAAAACACAAACCAATGCACTGCTACACAAAGAGGTAACAGACAGAGCCCTGAAAGCAAGTCGTGCTTGTGAGAGAAACGTGGCATAGGGTACACAGAACAGAGTTTAAGCTGAATTAAGAGGACTGGTCAGTCTGTCAAGGTCTTTCTGTTTCTTCCTGTAGACCAGCAGGAGCATCAATGGATGGTGCATTTATCTGCATTATGGAGATGAGTTAAATCTCTCATCATAACCCACGTTTCCCACATCTCCCATGGCCCTCTATGGAGAGGCTGTATTGAAGAATTGAAATACAAACAACAATTTGGAAATTTTTAAAAGTCTGAAAAAAGGCCCACCAGTGTTTTGCACTAAGCAATGGGTCTGGAAAGCTTATGTTTCAGCTGGAAGCAAAAGTTAAATTGGGTAAGAGTTAAGAAATTTTTCATTCTCCTTGTGAGAAAAGAAACTGCAAGTAAGACACCTTAAATAAATTTGACTACAGTAAAGCAGGCAGGATTAAGGGAGCTTCTACCTGTGCCCAAGCAATCAAGATGTTTCAAGCACATGCAATGCATTTTCACCATGAGATTATACCCTTCCTGTGTGCTGGCTGCATTTTCAGAGCATTTAACATGAGCAGTGCCATACAGGTCCTATATCCAAGATAAAAACCTAAAACATCTTTCAAAGACGACATCTCAGTCTGGAGATTCTGGCCATTGCTGCTCTTGTCACACTGTTTTAATTGTGAACTGCCCCACTGCCCTGCTCCAGAGAAATTTCAGCACACTTGAAGCAGCCAACATCAGACAAGGTTGTAGGATGTGGAATACCTGGAGTTAGAGCTTATTTTAAAGATGGTTACCAAACAGGAACTAATTCTGGGGAAAAAGCAAGTCAATTGCAAAACTGCTTGTTAGGAGAAAAAGGAAAGAAAAAGAAGGGGGAACATTCACACTTCTTTCTTCACTGCTTGTTTTGTCCTTGATTTAATACAATACCCCTCCTTGGATATTGTCTTGTTCAACTTTTACAACTCCATTAAGGTCACAACTCTCCCCACTTCACTCACAGAATGATCTCTTCTCTGCTGCCCTTGGCTAAAATGTCACTCCACTGGGGCTGACCTTCAAAGCTTTCAGCTTTAAAATAAACTCACTCAAAGTGGCAGCTTCATTTCCCATTGACTGAATAAAAGAAGTATCTGGGTTCTTGGGGATGGTTTATTATCCCATCTCATTTTGGGGGTTTTTGATCTGTTTTGTTTGGCACCCAGGGGTGGTGGCCTGCCCTATCCCCACCCTCCCGGGCTCCAGACTGCCACGATGAGTGGGAGCCAGGCTGGGGTTTCCAGAGGGAATTGGGGGAGGAATGAGAGGCAGCCCCTCTCTTCTGGCAGACGGTTCAACTGGACACATGTGGCCAGAATCTCCTACCAGGGATTCTGCTGGTTCTGTGGGCTTTGCGTGCTTCTTTTTGTTTTTTTCTTTTGCTTTGGCACCGTGACTGATCTTGCCAGCTGGGCTTCCCTTGCTGCTCTGCGGTTGGGAAGCCCAGAGCCAGCGCATGCCCCGCCACGACCTGGCACTGTCCTCATTTCCTTCAGGGAGCTGCTCCCACCCTCTGCACGGCCCAGACCCAGGGACCAGCCAGAGACAAGATCCCCAAGAGCCCTTTTCTGTCCTGCACTGAGGAGCCAGGCTGCTGCTGCCCAGCGCCCACTGTACCTCCGCCATTGCTCCAGCTTTGTGCTACACTGCCTGTGTAGCTCCGGCTTTGTGCTCTGCCTGCCAGGAGGCCCTGCCATTCCAGCCCACTTCTCCTGAGGCTTCTGCTCCAGCTCCTTTCATCACCTTTTCTGTCCTGCACTGAGGAGCCAGGCTGCTGCTGCCCAGCGCCCGCTGTACCTCCGCCATTGCTCCGGCTTTGTGCTACACTGCAGCTTTCCACCCTCTGCCTGCCAGGAGGCCCTGCCATTCCCGCTCGCTTCTCCTGAGGTTTCTGCTCCAGCTCCTTTCCCCATGCAGAGGGGGCACCGGGATCTGCTGAACCCCCACTGGGGGTTTGTAAAGGAAGCCCCTTCCCCATCCCGTCCCGCCGGCTGCGCCCGCCATTGGCCTTGTGGAGAAAGATGGCGGAACTCGCGCCACAGCGCCCCCTGCAGGCGCAGGCACCGCCCTGCCCGGCCGGGAGCCAGCAGCGCCCCCGCTGGCCGTGCCCGGAACTGCAGCCAAGCGGAAAGAGCGGGACGAGACTTTTGGGTTTTCTGTTCTTCGTCTGTTGTTACCATTGTTGTTGCTTGCCTCGTTACACAAACACACACTAGTAAAGAAGCGTTACTCCTTTTCTCATATCTTTTCTTGAAAGCCCCCTTAATTTCAAAATTGTAATAATTCGGAGGGTAGGGGGTCATATCTTCCATTCCAAGGGAGGCTCCTCCCTTCCTCAGCAGACACTTGTCTTTCAAACCAAGACAGTTCTCCAACTCACTACCTTCCCTCATAAACACAGAACTCCAAAGATCAAAGCCTGTTGGTCTGTTACAGTAACACATATTAACCCCACTACACCATATATATTTTTTTCTTCCCTCACTCCCACAAGGAGTTCAGGGATCTGTATACCTTCAGGCAGCCCCACACAGCTAAAGGAGTGAAGAGCCTAGCAGCAAAGCGCAGCTCTATTAGTCCGGAGACTTCTTAAAACTCTCTTCATTATATGAGCAACCTTTTTTCCAGACTTTACACTTGACCTGGAAATGAAGATGGCTCACCCTGACACAAGAGGCAGCTGATGATTTTGGATTCAGTGATGGTGCTGGCTCCTCCTGTGGGCACTGAACCCTGCCTGTTTGTGAGCCAAGAGCCATGGGACAGTTTGGCTCTGGCATTGGAGCTGCACAGATCCAACTGCATCCATGGCTCCAACAGATTCAACTTTAAGGCCATGTCTCTCAGTCTGCAAAACTCCCAGACAGATGCCACTACCCTTATGTAATTTTCAGTTATAAGAGAGACAGCATACAGGACTAAACATAACTAGATCATTACTAGATCTAATTAGCTTTAAGATAAAGAGAATTTAATAGTTTTCCTCCTCCAATATGAATGTCAAAGGGGGGAAAAAAGCTTTTTTGTAATCACAGCATACAGGACTAAACATAACTAGATCATTACTAGATCTAATTAGCTTTAAGATAAAGAGAATTTAATAGTTTTCTCCTCCGATATGAATGTCAAAGGGGGAAAAAAGCTTTTTTGTAATCGCTTACCGAGTTTCAATACAAGAAAATTTTATAAATAGCCAGGGTTGGAGAGAAAGGAAGACCTCTGAGATCAGAAGACAGCTAACGCTCTGTTTATTTGTAAACACTTCTTCCAATAGCTTACATTAGCCAAGATTGCTTTTTGAACAAAAGAGCTTTATGACAAGCTTCAGCATCCATCAGAGCACTTCTCAGAAGCTCACAAGTACCCTTCCCCTAACAAAAGAGGTGGTGTCAAATGCTTCAAAAATAACTCATGCATATTCCTTCCTGATACTTTGGGGTTTCACAGTTTATAGTTGATTTTGTGCCAGTTTTCTTTTACTGTTCAAGGGTGTGAAAATGCACAGCAAAGACACGATGGAGCTTGTGTATAAGTTTATGTGGAGTACAGAGGTTTCTCCTACCAACACTGCTCATGCCATGACTCAACTGAAACTACCAGACAAGGCAGGCAGACAGTTTCTACTGTTTAGAAAGTCTCAGTACATTCTTCTTTCTCAAGTACTTTGCTGATTTGAAGAAAAGACAATTATATGCCATGTAAGGGAAAAAAACCCACACGGGAAGAGATTACAGCACTGATGAGATTGTAATTCTTTGAGTGAATATTACAAGATACACTCTCTTTAAAAAGCTGAGCAGACTGAGCTACTTATTTTCATGCTTGGGTTCTAGGCCACAAACAATGTATGTGTGCAAATAATGGGATTATGTCACCCATGTTTTCCTGGGAAAATGGAAAACGAAAGTTTTTCTAGTAGATCTACATATTGTGAATACTCATTAACCACTGTTTTTATATCCATGTTCCTTTTAAAAAATTATTTTGATATTCCTTCAGGGAAAATAGAATGGAGTCAGACACCTTCCAATGTGTGAAGACAGATTTTCAGTGTTACTTCATATAAATGTTTATGTTTGCTGTCAATATATGAACATGTGCAAAACTTGTAGTTTGCCAAATTTCAAATATTAAACCCATGAAAATGATAAAAAGCTACATTTCCAGACCACAACTATAAAAAGTAACTTGACTCATTTAAGAGTAAATTGAGTTTCAGATCTTGGTTAGTTCACTGACACTGAACTTTTTCCTTTTAATAAGTCTGTGCTTAGCACCTACAAAATGAAGCATCTTTTCCTGAAATCAATAGCTCCATTGGCTCACATTCCTCCAAAAAACATAGTTTGGAGTTTTGGAGGAATGTTTAAGACTCTAAACTGGCCTGAGATAAAGCTTCCATTTGTCACCAATATCTTCCTTATTTCACATTGTCTTGAGACTTGTAAAAAACTGCTGGTTCAAAATATTCTCTGGTCTCAAGCACAGCAGATTACAATACACCCACAAATAATCAAGGCAGAGCTGATGAGGTTTTACAAGTTTCATAACATTGATAATATCTTTTCACAATGAAGACTTCACATTGTAATATCACCAAAAAATTCCCTAGCCAGGAGCAGCTCAAAATTTGAGAGAGTGTTTAATGCCCCTACTCTTTCCGTGGACAGCCCAGCATGTCACAGCACCCTGGCCATCAGTGCCACTGTGGGTGCTTGTGGTGATGCTCAATTTGGCAGCAGCTTCAGCAAACAAAGCCCTGCACAGAGTACACAGTGCTTTGCAGACTGGCCCCATATTGTTGAATTCCAGTTTGACATCACCTCATTTTTGGAAGTGCTGTGCTCACACTCAACCCAATAAAGTCAGAAGCAGCTCCCAAAGTCAGAACGAGAGCATTTCTCTGAGCTCCTCTTGGCCCTTCCTCTCTCCCTACACTTCGTAACGGGACTTGCTTTTCATTGAGGGCACACAGAACTCTTTGCAAAGTCTCCAGTAAAACCACCTTTATCCATACAAAGCCTATTTTGGGCAACTCACACTCTGTTCATCCTTCTTCCCCTCTTTTTCTCACTGCTTTTCTTGATAAAGAGTAAGATTAAAGTTCACTCAAGCAGAGATGCAGCAGAGACGGCTGCTAGCCCGAGGCCAGTTTCCACTCCTGAGATTTACAAGGCAGCCACTTGGAGCTGATTATACACTTTCAACCACACATTTCTGACTTGACATTGGGTCACATACGAGTTCTAAATTTAAATCCCACTCCATTAAAGCACAAGAAACGCCTTGCAGGGACCCACTGCCCCTTTCTTGCCTACAGTCACTGCTGGCTTTCCCACACCTTCCCAAGCATTCCCCCAGCCATGGCACTCTGTCCCTCATCCTCAGAGCCATGCAGGTGTCTCCAAAATCTGTTCCATGTGTGTAATGTACTATCATTAAAACTCACCTCCCAGAAGAAAAGCATGCTGTGGGTATAAATACTATATATTATAATACCTACTCTTACCTTTTTCTCCCAGCAGGCCATACTATTTTTAAACTCTCCATAGCTCTGATTATAGCTCAGCTAACAATAAATATTCCATACTCAGCAGTTCCATAGCAGACACATATAGGTTCCTCTTAATAATACCCAAGTCCATTAGAAAGTCAACCTCTGTTAGAATGTCCCAGAGCTACCAAACTATAAGCACTGTAGTTTTTCCATAAGGTATTTCTTCCCATTTATACACACGGCTCAAACATTAATCCCCCCATTTCTAACACTCAGAGCAAAACCCAGCCTCTAACACTGACCCTCCTCAGTCACAGAGATGGCCCCAGCGTGCCCATTTCCCAGCCCAAACCCCAGGGAGCCCCAGCACAGAAAGCCCCAGACTCACACCAAGCCCAGCCTGCACAGTTTGAGCCCTGGGGCAGAGCAGCCCCATGAGGCCAATACAGCAGCAAGGCAGGACCACCTGCTATGTACCCTATTGCACCTCTACCCCCTCTGGCTACTGCTGCAGGGTGCAGTGACACCTGCCACAGACTTTATCAATATTAATTATTTCCTATTAAAATTGAGTGTAATCGTCTGGCCAAGTTCATTCCTGTTACAGACACAGCTTCAGTGAATTCAATTCCAGTCAGATTTGTCAACTGAAATTTGCTTAGCATGTCTGATCCTGCTTTACCTCACATCAGACTTCTCTCTGTTTTAAAAAGATCTGCCAGCAATAATGTTGCATGTTTATTTTCTTTCTGTGTTTTTCAGGCCTTTGGGTGTTTGGATTTTTTAAACCATGCATATAGAGGAGAAAATTCTGGGGAAATTGTGGAATCCTAACTCAAACAAATTACAGAAAACCATTCTTTATTTTGTTTCTATCATGGCAGCTGACTGGTTATTTGGTAATATTATTGTACAAATGAGTCAGTTCTTGACTGAAGTTAAGCATCACATTCAATAATAGCTTTGAAAGATGTGTGTCTTCTCAAAATTAACAGTCTGAAATTCAGTAGAAAAGTAAGGGCTTCATTATAGTGTTCATTAAATTGTGTTAAACCTGAAAAGAAACTGTTCCTGTGTACTTATGTACCTATGCAGTCAAAGTGTGAATGCATTCAGGCCACACAAGAGATTAAAAACTGCATAAACACTTGTGCCCAGTCACCTAACAGCTAAGTGCTTTTTAGAACTGAGGTCTCAATGTCAAGCCTGAGTTAAACTGACCCCAAACAGCAGCATGGCCATAATCACTCTAAGGATTTGAGTTTGTTCATAATCAACTTAAATTGCTTAAGTGTCTGTTTATCCTGCAAATATTAACTATATATAATCTCCAATTCTTTTTCATATTGCGCTCCAAGAAATAGAACTCATTTTAAATTACCTAGGTTACCAAAGCTAAGAGTTACCATATTATTTACTTAATAGAATATGTGTCTCATCAGAAGTAATTACATTTTTATCATTACTTTTGGGAGCTCCATTAAACATGGTGCCATTTTAATTTTTAAGTCTGCAGTACTGCAGGCTGCCAGCCTGTTGTTTTCATGTTAAATTTTTTAACATCCTGGTACACAGATTTACTGCAGTCAAAGATTTCTGCAAATTTAAGACCACTTCTACCTTCAACCCACTGCCACTACAAATCTGCTACCTTGAAATGTCTATTTAGCAATGTTTGTGTTGAACATATGAAGCTTCCAGCTGAAACACACGGAGGCTGCCCCAGAGCACAAAGGTGCTCCAGCAGCCACAGACTACATTCTGTGCTTGACCCCTCTGTAGCTAGAGCTGACCAGGGCAGGTTAAAATACAAACAAGAACACATCTTGCTTTATGACACACCAAGGTTGCTTGTGGCAGTACATGAGGTACAGAAAACAAATCCTGCGTCAGCCTTCTGAGGATTTTGGATCTTGCCTCCACAGCCTACTCAGCCAGAGAGTTCATGCCCATCAGAAAGAACCTCTCCTTTCCAAGCCCTCATGCCTGAGCCCAGGACTGCACAGAAAGCCAAAGTTCAGGTCCAGCTCACCCCATGGGGCAGAGAGGCAGAAGGGGTGAAGTGGGTGAAGAATGAGCAGCACAAATCATGGAACAAGGCACTGGGTAACTACCTGGGTACACTCTGAGATTGAATAGCTGCAATAGTGAATCAGAATTTAGTAAATATCTTTTTCCAGCCAAAAGGCCAGTAGGAAGAATTGGAAGAAAAGAAAGCAGTTCAGGCAAAGCAAAAGATCAACGAATTAAGAGTTTAGAATGGCAAATCAGCACAAAATTTATGTCAGTGATGTGAAATGAATTAGTAACCACCCCAATGAACAACTCACCCAGCCACCCACCCAATCACTTCCAAAGGGAGGGGAATAATATTTAGACATCTCTTTTTGACACACTGCTAAGCCAGCGGTGCAGGAACCTGCATTTCATAGCCACAAGCTGGACTAAACTACCCAGTGCTAAGGCTCACTGGGATAAGCCCCAAACTGCAGCAGGCAAAAAACAGGCACCTCAAAATTCCTACACAACCCAGTCCAGCACATACTTGATAATCTAATGACTACCAAGCCAGGCTAGGTTTTAACAACCTTAAAGCAGCATTGTAGCTTTGCAGCGGAAGAGAGGATGTTCTGCAAAGTGAACTATCAGGGGTTAACTCCACACAGACGGCACCTGTGTCACACAGGTCAGTGAACATTTTTTTGGCATAATCCCTGCTCCCCAGAGCAATGGGAATTTCACTGTAAAATCCACTCATCCTTTTCATCAGGCATGAGAAGACAGTTCTTCACTGCAATACGTTGAGCTCTGCACTTAAAAGGAGAAGTGGATGATTAATGCCTGTGTGAGAAATGCCAAGGTGAAAAACTGAAGAACATTTTGGAAACATGTGTTTGTTTTTAAGTTGTGATTACAGGAAATACATTAAGGATGAGTTTTCTGAAGGGATTGCAGCCCACTCCCAAGCTAGGCTCTTTCCATTTTGGTAAACAGAAATCTTCTCCGGAGTTAATGCCCCACAGGCTGACTCTGCAAACACTGAAACAGAGAGCATGGCTGAGTGAGCTGAGACTCACTGTGATGAACAAAACCCAATCAAACCAGAGCTAAAGGCTTTACACCAGCTCCCAGTTGGACTCTCCAGCCTCTGAATCCCTGTGCATAAACTGAGGCACAAGCTGTGCCCTGCTGCCCCAATGTCCCCCACAACACCTCCTTGGCAGAGGCAGTTCTCCCATCCTGCCTGGCAATCTCCTAAATCTCCTAAAATGCTGAGGAGAGGGACAGGAGCAGCAGTGCTCTCCTGCTAATGAACATGAGAGTCTACCCTAAAGCCATAGAGAAACTAACTTGGGAGTTTAGACAAACACAGCCAAGCACAAAGTAACCCTGGTCACAGGTGCCATCAAAGAAAAATCAGTTGCAACTTCTTACTGCATTAGTGCTTCACTTGCTTTATTTAAATAGAGAATTTAATATTTAACTTTTTCTTCTGAAAATGAATTTAACCTGAATCTCAACCAGGTAATCAGCATGGCTTCACTTTTATTTGCAATCATTGCAAGGAAGAGCAATGCATGAAATGGGCTGTAAAACCCAGCAGAATCTCTGGTCAAGTCCAGTTTCTGCAGATGATGAGGTTGGAGCCAGGTGCTCCTTAGGAGCTGGGTCTCCAAACAGCCACCTGACTGTGCCAGGTGCTTGGATGATCCCTGGCAGAGCTCAGCCTCCTGGGGCTAGAACAAGCTGTGGGTTCAGCAGGTTTCCAAGCTGGAGGGCCTGAAGCAGTGATGGGCCCCTCAGTCAAATATAATGTCTCTTTTGGCCTTTGTCTGCACAGTCCCAGCACATGAAATTCCCTCATCCTGTTAAAAAGCATTTAACTGCCAGAAGTGCTGGTCTTCTGCTACCAGGCAGCACCTTGGGCTGCTGGCACAGCTTTACAGGAGGAACACGTCTGAGGTACCAACACCCTCCAGGAAAGAGCAGGTCAATCCCAATCTGCCATGCTGCCAACACAGGGACACAGCAGCCCAGACCTGCAGAAGTGACTCAAGCCCGAGCTCCCAACCTCAACTATCCAAAGCCGAGCACCAGGGATCTGCTGAATTTGGCAGTTTGGGTCTGGGATGGCCCCAACGGGCTCAGTGCAAGGGCTGGAGAAATCCAAGCCAGTTTGCATTTTGGGCCCTGGGCTGGCTGATTACCCTCAATGCCAAGTGGGGAGCTGAAGGGGCCCACTCAGGCAATAACAATTTACATTTTCTTCACATAAGTGCGCTGCTGCCTTGCACATGAGTCAGGCTCATGGACAATGCTTCAGATTGGTCTAACAAACAAGGCACTGTGCAGAGGGTATCAAAGCTGGAAGCAACCTTCTGAGTGTTTTGACACTTTTGACAGCAAGCCATAAGAAAAATATTCAGTAGCAATAAAATGCATGTTAAATAAATACCAGTAAAGCTTATAACAGAATTACAAACAAGCAATTCAGCTTCTCTCATGAGTCTTGCATACTCCAAGGAAAATCTCTCTCAATTATCAAAAAAAAAAAAAAGCTATCTCAGATTTGCATAGTTCATCTATAATATGCTGATTAAGAATGTAAAACCTATGGCTCAGGTATTTTGTATAATCAGCTGTAACCTTATCCTCAAGTGTAATGACAAGCAACTGGAACAGCAAGGCTAATACTTTAGCTATTTAAATTCAGATTGCTTGGTGTTTATACTAGTATTCCCAGCAGAGAAAGGAAACAAAATATTTGAAACAAACAAGTATCTTCTCTGTAATATTAATCTTCTCTCATAACAGAGGCCTAGTGGAAAAACAGATTAATCAACAACAGAACAACGGAACAGAAACAGATAGTGAAGCAATTCAGCTACATCGTGTCTTCAAGAATAAACAAAAGGCCAACATGAGTGCAAAACAAATATTTCACATCTCTGGGAAAATCAGTGACCCTCATTAAGGGTTCACTGCAGACCCAAGGAAATGAGGATTTACTCAACAGGCAAACGCAATGGTTCGGAAGGAACTTGTGAGCAAGAGAATCACCCGCTGGAAGGGCCCAAAGCAGAGCCCTGTTGGGCAGTCCTGGAGCCAGAGGACCAGCCCTGCTCCCAGGGTTCCAGTCGTGCTCCCAGGGTCCAGAAAAGGCCATGGGATGCACAGAAACATAGATTGGTTGGGGTTGCTGTGCCTGTTTAACAGAACTGCCCCTGTGCACAGGGAGACAAAGGCACCAGGCACGGTGCTTGCAGATCAAAAAGCATCTGGGGATAGCCAGAGAACTTCCACCTGCAGAATCAGCTGCTTTTCAGCACTGACTGTAAACACCCAAATGGCCTCAAGACACCAAAGCCAACTCTTGTAAAAGTAGGCACTTTTATTCACAGAGATGATGTGGCTGCTTAATAGAGTAGAAAATCTGTCAGAAGATTGCTGCATTCCCTAATAACCATGTCTGTGAAAAGATCTGGTTGAAATCAGCCTCTTAGCAAACCATCAACCACTCTCTTTGACAAGGAGGTTGTACAAGTGCAAATGACCATTATGAAACAATAACACTTAAAAAGAGAGTATCAGCAAACAAGTGACTGTTTAAACACAAACAGTCCGAAGCAGCCTCAAGAACAATTTTGGGAACAATTCCTTATTCACACACCAGAGCTTTGCAGAAAAGCAAGGGTATTCCTCTGTTTCAGCTCCCTGCTTCCTGGCATCTGTAAAACAGTAAAGAGCCAAAAGACAAGCAAGGCTGCAAGCAGGTATAAAGTAAAAGTGAAAATATGTCAATGCAAATTAAACATCGATGTCAGGAGGCTTTACAGTTCAGCAGGGCCCCAGATGTTCTGTGTGCACACAGCTGTCTTCACTAACGTTAAAAAGCAAATAATGTTGAAAAGCACACAAACAGAGATGTTAAGGAGGCCCATTCCCACTCCCAGTGACACTCCATGGTAGAATTAAAGCAATAATAGCAATATAAAGGTAAAGAAAAGAGAAACAAAATGTTGGATGAGGAGACATGGAGTGTATTTTTGTAACCAGGGGCAGATGCAGTGATCTAGGCTGCGGATCTGGCTCCTCAGTTTCAATGCATCAGAGGGGCTGAACTACTCAAGAGCAGAGCTGGGAGCAAGGCAGTTCACAGGGTCAGGACTCAAATAATCCAAAAATTCAAATGCTTTAGTAGAAGAAAAACCTGGTTTAAAAGGAGAGGATATCATATACCTCTTGGATTATTAATTTCATTGCTTGGATGCTTTAATTTCTGGCTAGGAAGTAATTTCTTGTTTGATTTTCTGCATGATTCCAGGTACTTGTGCACTGGGTAAAATATTTTCCTGGTTTTCCACCTATCATTTCTGTCCCTTTGAGTTGCACTACTTCTCTCTCACACACACAGTACCAGTCTGTATTCTGAACTCTGGAAAATTCAACAATTTGGCTTCTGGAATAATCACAAGGTTTTTTTCCTAAGAAGTAACCATATTTCATTCTGTTCAAAAGTGCAATGTCTCAGCACCATAGTACTTCAAAATGACAAAAAAAAGCAGCATTCAAACATTGCCAAAAATTGATGTTTTATGCCAACATATTCAGAAAGAAACTTACTGTTTTTCAAAGAGAAATTTTAGCAAGGGAAAAAAAAAAGTTGGGCATTATTTGCACTTGTGCAATACTTTGTTCCATCCTGTGCTTCTCTAAATATGAAAGTCAAGGAAAAGGAAAGAAAAACTACATCAAATTTTTCATGAAGAGAAGAGTTTTCCCCTAGAGCTGAAGCTTCTTCCTACTTCTTTGTGTTTTGTCAGCTGGCGTGGGAGGCATATTATCCAGGAGTTAGGCACAAATTTCCAAAAGGGAGAGAAACAGACAGGGTAGACAGTCCATCAAGAAAGGAAATATTGAAAGTTTCCACTCTATGAAACACACCAGATAGAAAAATCACTTTTCTTTAGTCCTACTGTGCTTTTCTCTCCCTGTCCCCCCACAGCAGCCCTATTCCCTGTTTATTTATTTTTGAGAGAACAATTGTCTCAGAAATCTATGGGAGTAATTCCAATCCTAAAGTTAAACCTGGGCTTAGCTATTTCCCTGCACCCAGCCCTTTGTTGATGAGGGTGGTGAGAGGGCTCCTTATGCTGGGCACAGAACTGTTGGGGCATAAGGAAAAGGAAAGGAAAACCCAATGTATTTTGCCACTGAGATTTTTGATAGCATTATTTGTCCCCACTGAGCTCAGAGCCATCAACCCCATCTGTGCCCAGCACAGATATTCCCATCAGAGACTTGCAGAATCTGGGGATGACCACAAGGCAGAAACACCCAAGCAGTGACACTCACCACACTGAAAGCACCTCTGGATACACAGCTTCTGTGCAACCTGGGGTCTAACAACATTAAATACCTGCAATAAATTGTCAGCCTCATCCTTACACACGACTGTATTAATAAACCAAAAATGCAGCACAGTACCAAAGTGCAGAAAGGCAAAGTAAGAACTATGGAAAATATTTCTTTGTTCCCTATGCAAGAGCATTAGCTTGATAATTCTTTAGAAATGGAACATAGCTGGCATAATCAAATAAATTATTAGAAGGCATATAAATCATTACCACCTAATATGACTGCAACAAGATTCAATGCAATTTACAGATAAGTATGAGGAATGACTATTGCATTTTACAGAATTAAAACTGGCAAAAGTTCTAAGAAGACGAATGATAGAAGATGACCCTACATTCATTTGCAAACTAAAAAGGCAGAAGGGAAGCAGCAGACAGATAAGTCTTACTTTTTCAACTATTTTGCAACTTGCCCTGAAAGGAAGGATTAATCATAAAGTGGAAATTCTTACATTTAATTAGAGATTGAGTGGGTAGGAACTGGAGACAGTCTAAAGCTATATGGAAATTCTTAATGCTTTTGGAAATGAGGTGTCCTGAACTGAGACAGGAATGCAGACTTTTAGAAAGTCCAAGTCCAGGCTGCTCTCTGGATTGTGTCTGCTGGCCCTCATCATGTACTATTTACACCCAAAAAGACAATTCCTTACAGGACATATCTCTGCTCCCATAGTTGGTCTAGACATCTCTAGAAGGAACTGAGGGAAAACAGACTTATTGTTGAACAAGTGGTGGCCACCGGGCTTGCTACAGAAATAAAAGGCACTCCTACATCATGGCAATGTGCCATCTATAAAAACTGGCCAGAACAAGCAGGCCAACCCTCATCTTAGAAGCAATGAAGGGCATGCACCCCACCTATGCATGGGAGTGACATTCATACACACACATATAAATACATGAAACATTTTGTACAAAAAGGAAGAGGACATGTACTTTTCTCTGAAATGTGAAAAAGAAGCATTAACCCATCAGCATGCTCTGCTGCCTACACGGTGTGGACTAAACTGTCACAACACACATCTCTCTTACTGGAGCCCTGCCATTCTCTTCACACAGTCCTCCAGCCCTGTTTATATTCAAAGGTCAGAAGTTTTATGTAATTTTGCTTGATCTAATCACCAGTTTGCAAACATTCCCAAAAATTTGGCAGTTGCTATCACCAGTTTTAACTGGAGAGCCATCTTTCTGGCTCCATTGTCTCAGTTTTACAAGGTCATTTCCAGTTCTTTGACCTTATGCCTTACCTGCCATCCCCAATTAAAATATGGGGGAAGATTACCAAGAGACAAGTGCATAATTTCAAAGAAAATGTAAAGCCAGAAGCTGACAGAGGCTGGAAGAAGCAAAGAGAGGAGATAGCTGTTTCTTTTCTCCAGGGTTGCAACCTCAGTCTCAAAAGCCCCACAGTTTCAAAAGCCCCACAGTTTCAAAGCAGGATCTTTCAAGTGCCTGTGCTACTGCACTGCCTGTCTCTGTTTGTGACATGTGCACTCACAGTATTTTAATGGAGCCCAAAGCCCAGTTTTTAATGCAGACACTTGTGCTGGGGTCTGGATTTCTGCAGCTGACATGACTCTAGGGAACAGCTTTCATTGCAAATAAAAGCCAGAAAAATGTTTCTTCCCTGACAAGGGTTTTAAGCAAGTGAAATCCACTGTAGCACAGCACGTGCAAGTAACTAAGACACAGCTATGAACTAGAAATCATTCCAGGTTGATTACAAATTAAAGTGATGTACACATGCTCTAGGCTCACTCTCCTGCTATTGCTTCACACATTACAACAAACATTTATTGGTAGTGGAATTATCTTCACCTTGACATCTCTTTGGGGAGAAATGGATTTACATACATCTGTAAATATGTATGTAAACCTAAATAACCAAGCTCCAGACTGTGCTGCTTGCTGCTACTCCACATCACTGCATCACTAAAGCCCTGAACTAAGCATTTCAGAAAGCAGGATCCAAATCACTGTCAATCCTCTGCCATTCCACAAGAACAAAATCGACAGACAGGGCAGCAGCAATTTAAGATGTCTTGCATGAAAACTTCAGGAACTGGTACAAACATCTGGGGGCACAGCATGTCCAAGGGTATAAGCCCTCCCTAGATCATGATCCTTGTGCAGCAGGAGAGTTTGTATTCACACTCACTCTGAACAAGCCCCAAAACCAGCAGATAAATGGGTCCAATTCCATCTGCCTCTGCTGAGGCCAGGGGAGGATCAACCAACTACATATTACTCGTCTGTATTTTTATAGCACTTGCTATGTGCTTCTTAAACAGTGAGTAAAACTGAAAAGTCTTTTCAGTTTATATGTACCTTCCTCCTTACCATTTGCTCACTCAATGCTCAGTCAGTCTCCATCTGTGTGGAGCCAACATGCCCACCATGCCTTATGCCCACCTTGCCGCTCAGTCACACGCTCTGATGGCGAATTCCCTGGGGAGGTTAGTGCAGCCAGCCCCACTGCACCAGCCAAATCAGCAGTAGAAGGGTGGATTCCCATCTCAGTGGATAAAAAAAGATTTTTAAAAAAAGGAAAAGTCTGGCCAACTCATGCTAGCTAGCCATGGAGAACTTCCAGATAAACACTTTGACATGATGAGCTACAGCAGCATGGAAAATCAGCGTTAGCAAAGGCAGAAGCTTCTTGCAAAGTGTGTGCTTTACTAACTTCTGGATCCACTGGAATGCCTTACCTTCTTCAAGTCCCACAGAAACAGCAGCCAGTAGGCTGCCTTAATGTCTATGCAGCAAAACAACACATCTGAGCTGCAAGTCTTGAAGACTTAATTGAGAAACCAGGGGTTCAGTGATGTTGTGCCTCATCCTCCCCTTCCCATATTGCCCATGGAGACAAAGACCCACAACTAGGGGAGGCAGGAGATGACAGTGAAGAACCAAAAACCAGAAACAGCTTAGATCCAATTGGTTAAGAAATCCAATATAAGTTATCTGTAGAGACACCTTGAAAACTTTCAGCCCAAACATATACTTCCCAAAACCTGTGGTATTCCACTGGGGACCAAAAGGAGTAATTCAGACCTGACTCCGTGCTACAAATATTCCCAGCACAATTTGCCTGGTTTCACTATGGGAATTCAACATAAATCTCAACAACTAATTCCCAAACAGAATGTTTTTAGCACGTGGGTGATCTCAGGCATGTGGAATCTTCCGAGAACTTCACAACATCCATATGTCAGATTTTTATATATAGGTGCTCCATACGGCATATGGATTGCATCACTTCACAGCTGCTGATAATAGTTTAAGAAAAAAAGGTACAAAAAGCCTGGCTTTCCTACAGCTGAAGTACCAGAGCCATTTTTAAAATGTTCATCAAGAACCCACAGACCAGTGTCACAAAGAAATTACCCTCTAAGGAGCCCAGCTGACTCCATGGCTGAGGTGCTTCAGCCTTTTGGGAGCATTTCTAAATTTCTAAATTTTCTTAAGTCGCCAAGACAAAACCTGAGATTACAGCGTGGGACAGGGATTCTTATTGCCCCATTAAGCAGGGAGAGGAAGCAATCCAGAAGTTATCACCAATCACAGTCTCTCATCTTCATCCTCTTCCATGCCACGTACACTTCAGCAAGCCAAGGTCAGGCACTCCCTGTACTCAACCCTTCCTGAACAACCTCAAGGAAAGAGCAAGTCCCTTCCCCTTCACACCCTTGCTGCAAAGAAAGTCTTGTCTCCTGTGTTTGTTTTGCACAGCCTGGTTTTTGGTAGTGGGAGGGCCACAGAAGTGGCTTCTGTGAGGAGCTGCTGGAAGCTTCCACCATGTCTGACAGAGCCGATCTCTGATGGCTATGGAGATGGACATGCTGCTGGCCCACTTAGAGAGGTTGGGAATGCCTCAGTGATGACATATTTAAGAAGAAAATCAAAACAAAAGGGGCATCTTTTTTTCTAGCTGGAAAAGAGAAGGAGAAACATGTGAGGGAAACACAGGAGGTGCCAAAGCCAAGATTCCTCTGCAGGCCCTGGTCATGACTATGGTCAAGCAGCTGAGCCCCTGCAGCCCATGGGGATCCACAGGGATGCAGAGATCCACCCACAGCCCATGGGGATCCACAGGGATGCAGAGATCCACCCACAGCCCATGGGGATCCACAGGAATGCAGAGATCCACCTACAGCCCCAGGGGAGTGCCCATGGCAGAGCAGGTGGATGCCCGGAGGAGGCTGTGATCCAGTGGGAGACCCAGTGGAGAGAGGGGGCCCTGCTGCCAGGCTGGAGCAGCCTGTCCTTGGAGGGCTGCACCCCGTGGAAGAGTGACCCCTGGCACAGCAGTTTTGGGGGGCTGTCTGCCTGAGGAGGGACTCACGTTTGCAGCAGGTGAGGTTTGGCTGCTGCTCATGAGAGTGGACCTGTGCCAGAGAAGGTGACAGGGAGCTGTCTCCCGTGGGAGGGACCCCACAGTCTCACAGGGCAAGGACTCCTCTCCCACAGCAGCAAATAAACCCCTTGGGTGACAAACTGACCAAACCCCCGTGCCCTGTCTCCCTGTGCTGCTGGTGGGAAGGAGGGAGGGGTTGGGGGGGAAAAGGTGTTTTAAGGGGTTATTTTCCTTCTCATTGTCTTCCTCTGATTCTGTTAGTAATAAATTTTACTTTGTAACCTTAAGTTGAGCCTGTTTTGCCCTTGGAGTGTTTTGTCGCAGTCCTTAACTCATGAACCCTTCATTAATTTTTTTTTTCTCCCCTGTCCAGCTGTGGCAGGGGAGGGTGAGTGAGTGACTTTTGTGGGTGCCTGGCATTTGGCCAGTGTCAAACCACGACATCTCCAAACTACAGTGAAGACTTTGGCCTTGCCCACATGGCTGGGCACATTTTTCCAGCACTGTCATCTTCACCTATCTCCTGATAAATCACTGTCCTGGTACCAGCATCCCTGGCTCACCCTCTTGCTGTTTTGAGCTGAGAACTATTTAATCAACAGGAATTGAACATACATAAAGTTCTATGCCTTGAGAGAATTTTATTTTTGTTATACATCAAAAAGGCATGTTTCTGGTTTGTCAGGCAGGTTTCATTTACACAGGCTTGCAGCACTTGCACACAGCTCATTTTATTCTCAGCTTGCCTCCAGAGTGACTGTAGGAGTGCATCCATATGGCCAGGGCTTTAGAGCTAAACTGGAAGTACCAAAACAGAGATGCAACTTCGATGCAGTTCTATGCACTGCTTTGCTGTCTACATTGGGAAGCACACACCAGCTCCCTCCTACCACATCCTCAGGGGAGCGCGTGCTGCCAAAGGGCTTTGTGGCAGAGCCAGGAGCTGCTGCTGCTCTGCTGCTCACACCATGCCAGCCTCAGGGGCTCCTCAACAACAGCTTCACAGAGCTCCATCAGCCATCACACTTGTGGCTGCCACAGAAACACTGCCACCGCCTTTCTGCAGCCTAAGGGTCGCAGGACAAACTGGAGATGTGGAGCAGCTATGGCTTTCTGTCTCTCGACCCTCAGTAAGTGGGCACTGAAACTCTGCTGAATGTTCCTCTCCAATGAGGTCCAAAGACAGCTTGGGTCACTCATCAGGGTCCTCCATGCAGATGCCCACAGCACCCAGCTGTGAGAGCCTCACAGTCCAGGATCAACAGGACTCTCCTGTAGGCAGCACACAGAGCCAGGCACAAATGACACTGGAAGTTTCCTGTGCTGAAATGACAGGAATGCATTGGTCTGCCTCCAATCTCTGCACTGAATTCTACCTGCAGAACATAATTCCAATGCAAAAGCAAATTCTCTGAAAGCAATAAAAGCTTTCCTATTTTTTAATAAGCTTGCATTTTAAACCACTTCATACATATATAGGTATATGTTTGTCTGTGTGTATACATATCTCAAAACATAAAACAAATTGAATTTTTCAGTGAAGAGTGAAAAATGGAAACACCTAAGACTATTACTCACAAGCCAATTCATCTCCTCAGAACCTGGAGTTCAAAACTTCACAGTAAGAAGTTTGATAAGCAAATTTAATGACTTTGTGCAAACGTATCAACCTCCGTTTATATTGCCTGTGATCAGATGACAGACATTCCTTGCTGGATTTTTTTAGGTACTTGCTCATTTGCATGCACTCCAGAATAACCCATTACAGCCTGCCTTTTCTTGAAAAACTTTTGCCTCTGATAAATGGCCAACTCTGCTGGCCTGACTTCATGACAGTCCTTGGTCCTGACAGCTCAACTTAATTAACCCACTTAATTTATTGATCAAGCCCATGGCAAAGGAGTATTCCCCATTAAATAGGATTTTTATCACCCTTAGTTATATGACTAAAGGCCTTCCTAAAAATTGAAATTTAGTTAGCAGCTTCCATGCTGCCATCCAAAAAGCTACTTATGAAGAGGAAAAGTTGGAGACTAAAATTGACTTGGTGATTTTAAATAATGACAAGGTTGGGCTGTAAGTTGAAGTCATTTTCTTGTTTCACAAAAAAATGCATTGCAAAACAATAAGAAATCCTTGAAAAGCTATTCTGAAGACTGCCTCTTCCATTGGACTGCGTTATATTTGTGTCACTTGTAGCAAACCAGACAGTTTTATTTGTGCAAACTCTGACAATTATTTCACTTGGAAAGTGCAGATTATTTAGTGCTACAATATTTCCTGGATGACTTATTAATATGGATGTAAAACCTTGCAGTTAAAAATAAAACAAACAAGGAAGCAAACCATAGGCTGAAGTAGATAAATGAAAGACCAGCATAGTCTTTAAATCTAAAATTAACAAATCACGTTCAGATGAAAGACATTTGGGTAAATCAATTCCCCTGCTACCTAAGCCCCAAAGTGCCTTTTTCTTTACAATCAAACAACCAGAGGCTGTTATAAACTGGCAGGAAATTATAAGCCTAACCAGCCAGATCAGAAAGCTGACATACCACACACCCTACACATTAGCCTTGCTGTCTGCGATACCACAGCTCTCTACAGCCACAGCTGTTTGCAGAAAGATGCAAATGAGGTTTAACTCTTGCAGTAGTCTAGCCACTAGAGGATAATCAGAATAAATACTGTTTCTGTGCTAATCACTTTTTGTGGTTTTGCTATAAAACCGATTTGTTCAGGGAAGCTTGACTGAACAGATAAGGACAGGTACACTGGACAAAGGTTCAATGGTCTTGTCATAATTGCATACAGTTTAATTTCTAGATATGAAACAGAAATCCTTTTTAATTGGATTCTGGTCATATCATTGTAGCATTAATATGCTGGATACTTTACAATTGTCACTTCATTTTCTTTCTAAAATGTTTTTAAACCAGTGGCAAGCAGGATGAAAACATTTTCTATAAACCTACCCAGCATCTGAAATCACCTGAGTTTTGTGAGCAGCAAGTTGGGGGAGAGGCATCATTTGGTCGCTGTGTGTATTTTCAGGCTGTTTTCCATCAGCATGCTTGGATCTAATCTCAGTTAGCTGCAGGAAGGCATTGGTGCTCCTGCAGGAATGGCCATGCCTCCCCTGCGAGGCCAGGAGCGTTGCTCTGCCTCAGCCCCCAGAGACACAGGCTGCAGGCAAACTGAGCAGTCTCATCCAGATGGAAAAATCAGATGACAATCTTTTTTTATCCCAGCCTTGAGTCTGCCTAACTCTGGCAGGTAGCAGTCTAGGCTAACACATTATTATGCTTAATTCCTCTCACAGAGTAGAAACCAACTGTTACTATTTCCCCTTGTTGTTCAAGTTTTAGGAGGGACAGGTCCAGAGCCACAAGGCATTGCCTCTCCTCTCCCAGGAGTTGCACACCCTCCAACACTTTGGCTGCAGCACACACACTGGCCCTGCACAGGGAGAACTCTGCATGGCACTTGCCACCAGAAGGGGCCACAGTCCTCAGCTCTGCAATTCTCATTACAGACCCCAGTGGTGGAGCTGCCCGCTCCAGCCAAGAAAGGACAGCCTTGTCCTGGTCCCCAGCATCAGCAGAGATGCAGGGGAATCCTTCAGTGGAAGCATCCTGCACATTTGGCCACCCCTAAGCTAAGCCCTCAGTGCCAGCAGCTCCCCAAGCCCCAGCCCCATGGACAGAGCCAGAGATGGAGCTCCTGCTCTCCAAGGGTGTGTTCATAAGTACACGTCAGAAAAAGAAGGCACATGCATCTTGCAAGCAGGTCTCTTTTCAATTTTTCATCTCGGAACAGCTTTAACTGTGTCTCCTAATTAAAACACACACTGGTTTTAGTTTACAGATGCAGATAAAGAGAGCATGGAGTCCGGAAGCTGTCTGTTTACACACCACAAATCACATCACAAATATCCAAAAGTGCATTTAACTATCCAGGAGATGGGGTTTTCAGCCCTTTGAGGCCACCAAATTACTTCTGACAACAATGAACATTCTGAAATTAACTTTGAAAAATGTCTCTGTTTTATTAAGATTGAGGAAGCAAAAGTGATAGCTCATGCTTCTTGGAGCATTTCTGTTCCTGAGACATGGAGGAAGGACTCCTGTAGGACCTTTGCATAGCTCTGGCATGGTGCAAGAGCCTGGAATTGGAGAGTGCCTCATTTACAGTAATTACATTTAAAAGTGGGTAGCAGGGCTTGATCTGTGACAAATGCACAAGGAGAAAAACTGGATGTGATGACAACAGAATCGACAGGATGCTGCTTTCCCGAAAGGCCAAAATTAATTGCTCCTTTCCACCCCTTCCCATTTCCCCCAGCCTTTGCTGAAGCAGCTCTGCATGGACACAAGCTATAGGGCAGTAAGTGCATCTGTATTCACACACAACAAATCACATCAGCCATCAAATGCTGCCCTGCAGTGTTCCAGTGGAACCACAAAACACGTGCGGTGACAGGGCCTGGCCCGCACGTGCATCAAAAAGAGCTGCCCTGCTCCTCCTCTCAGGACACACTGGGACATTCCCAGGCCTGCTTCTCTTAAACACTCCTGCACAGCAGGGAGAGATGGATGTTTGATGCAGGGAGACTTTCACTGAGGCTCCCTCCGCAGGGTCAGGAGAAAGTTTCTTTGCCTTGTGCCTGTTTAGCAAAGTGGGAAAACAACATCCCTGTTATTCCAGCACACACAAAGCACAAGTCACTAATTGGCTCTAATCACATTGCTGTAAACATTGACAATAACTCAGAATTCAAAGGCCTCCCTGTTAGATGGAACTCAAAGGGATTTGCAAGACCTAAAGCTGTGCCACAGGCAAGGTTCATCTTTGACCACAGCCTGCAAAGGGCTCCTGCAGCAGAAACATCTTCTGGTACCTGCTGAAACACAGACACACATTCACACCTGTGAGGAGGGTTTGGATGAATTTTCTATTGCAAGTTTCTCCTATAGCATATAAAACTCACTTATGCACAAGAGAGCATAAAATAACCCAAACCTACAAACTGGGGAGACACGCCACTTCTTTGATGTTAATAAATGGGATATAAAAGGCAAGGTTCATCTTTGACCACAGCCTGCAAAGGGCTCCTGCAGCAGAAGCATTTTCTGGTACCTGCTGAAACACAGACACAGATTCACACCTGTGAGGAGGGGTGCAAGTTTCTCCTATAGCATATTTTCTCCTATAGCATATAAAAACTCACTTATGCACAAGAGAGCATAAAATAACCCAAACCTACAAACTGGGGAGACACGCCACTTCTTTGATGTTAATAAATGGGATATAAAATAATAAGCTATAATAAGCTGTAGTCCTGATTCCACCTCACTGTATCAAGGGCAAATCTGGAGCAAAGACTACAATGCATCACCACCTGCATCAGATAAAAACATGGGAAATTTTTCTTGTATGAAAACGTCTAACCCAAGGAAGAGGATGGAGATGCCATCCTTAGATCATTATTTCATAATCTGCTCAAGCCAAAGCTGTCCCAATGTAGGTGTGTTTGCTAAGCAGCCAAAAGTTTGGTCCAGCCTCAGTTCTCACAGTGGAGCCTGCTTTCTGCTCACAGGCAGCATAAACAGTACCTTTGAACCCCAGAGTATTTAAAAGCTACCTGGATCCCTCTATAACAGGCATGTAAGTAACTCAAGTGGTACTCAGCTACCAGAAACTCCCCCAGTACTTCAGCTACTCAAGGATATTTTTGCAAGAGTATTAGGAGCTGTTAAAACTTTTGGTATCCTGAATTCACAGCACTGCAGTGTACATAAAATGATTAATCTTAATTAAAATGATAAAACATTCTAAAGCAATAGAAACATCCAATTTTTGTAATTAAAGTAATGCAGAAAAAAATTGCTTAAATGGTTCAAGAACTAAATTTCACAATGGTTATGCCATTTTAAAGTTACAGGGTTTAGAAACTAGGTTGCACTTTTAAGAGACTCTTTAATAATTCAAGACCTTTCAAGGTCAGAGAGAAAGCAGTGATACAGTAATTTCTCTTCTTGAAATTTGAGAGCTCTGTTTATTCCTCTCATATACAAGCATACATATTCCAAGAGTTACCAAGGGATCTCAACAGTCAGGGTCAACATGTCAAGTCAGTGGATTCAGCCTACTACTGTGTACCTGCAGCTTGACTTCAAAGCATCACTTTTTCAAATATTCAGTTTGGTGCACCCTTGATAACAGGGCCAGGTAAGTTCTTCCCCTTCAAATTCAAGGCAGTGCATTATCCAGAAGTAGCTGGAATGACCAATAATTTTCTCCCTGGCTCCTCTGAAATAGTTATTCAATATTTATTTTCAGGATTGCCTTTTCATGGTAAAAACATAACTTACCTCTAAAGTTTTTTGAACAGGAACCCTTTTTTCAATATGTTTAAATGTTGTTTAGTGTAGAAGGGACCCAATATCTGAATCTTTTAAATGCTACTCCAAGGAAAACAGTGATAGTACCTATTGCCTGCAGAAAAACATAAATAACTCCCAATTAACTGTCACTGAAGCACAGCTTCAGTTTGAGATTTAGTGGACTGAGTACTTTCATGGGAGTGTTCAACTCCCAAGCAATCAATCAGACCATTGCAAAAGCCATCCAGAGCAAGTAAGAAAACTTTAGAGAATTACAGAGCAAAAAACTGCACACACAGGTATGAGCATGAAAAGGGCTCTGATACCTCACAGAGATCTCCAGAACAAAGTAAATATCCTTATGACAGTGGTCAAAAATAAAATGCACAGGAAGAACACACAATATTTTGACACTTTCATACAAGCAGTGAGCAAAGAAATGGGTGAGGGAGACCCTTCCTTATCTCACCCCAGATTGCAATGTCTGCTTTGACAAAGGTGTGTTGAGGAAACCTTTCTTCCTTCTGTGCTAAAATACCTCGGCTGGCCCCTGTTAGAAAAAGATCATTTTGAAAGCAGATTTTTAAGAGTCCAAACATCCAGGCTGATGTTCATACAATTAAAAGCCAATCCTCTAACTGTGTGGGGACACAGACTACAAAAAGTTCTGGCATGCCCAAAAGCAAATTCATGTTCAAATTCAAACACATATTGACAGCAAATTAATGACACAACACCTTGCTCAATGAGGGAGATCACTCCCGATTTCAAGCAGCTCCCTGCTAGCTGGATTCTCTGTTCTGCCTCCAAAGAGCCAAAAGACAAGTTCTCTCCCTCTACCTGATGTTAGGAAAAGCCCATTCCATTTTAAGAGACAGCAACTAGAAAGCAACAGGAGCAGGCACAAAATATCAGGGCAAATGTAAGAAGCACAATCCCAGCAGCTCCCTCTGTCCTGTCTTTTGTCACAGAATTAAGAATAGTGTTGACAAGCTCTCTGTTAAGTTTATTTGATGTCTTTATACATTTTTAAATGTAATTTTGGTAGGTTTGTTTTTGCATGGATCTGTCAGTGTGTTATGTATAAAATGACAATTCAAGTCTCAAGCTATCAGCCTCTTTCTGCCAAGTGACAAATAATGGATGCTTAAAAAAGTCTCGTGGCATTCCAGAGAGCTAAAGAATAATGAGTCACAATCTCAGAAAAACTTAAAATTACTTTTCCTTTCCCCTCTTCCCTTTTTTCTTCTCCCACCTTCCCCCAGTTGCTCACAGGAGAGGGTTAGGTCAAGGGGTTCAAGAAAAGAGAATTTTCATTTTGGAGTTTTAGCATAGGGTTTTTAAGTACCCGCAAAACCTCATTTTCACTTACACATTACGTGGAGCTTTGTCATTAATTTGCACAAGGTGTCAAAAGAGTAGAAGATAAGCTGTAACACCCTCCCCCAAGCTACACTCTGCTGTTAGATTGAAAAGGCCAGGGTAACAAAGGTGCTAATAAAATGTAAGCAGTGTTTCCCTTCTCTGGAAAAACCTTGCCAGTGCTTAAGGAAAATAATTAAGTTTGTATAAGAATTTTATGAAATGTGTGTGTTAAACTTTATTCCTTATTTTTATTTGCTTTTTTTTCCTACATTCATTTTTTTAATATCTTTTCCAATTTAGGAATCCTGTCCAATACTAGGAGCAATATCCAGGAAGAAACCAGAAGAAATCTTACTATAATGTCAGAAAATAAGTGTGATGTTGCACATCCATGTAGTCTCTAGAAGAGCAGAAAGAGAGTGAAACATCAGGCAGTTCTTGATCACAACTCCAGTGTACTGATTTCTCAAGTACTGAGATGATGCAGATTCATATTGAAACCAGAGCAAACAAGCAAAACAAAACCAGCAAAGAAATCTCCCCTATGTTAGTAAAAATAAATAAATCCTCCTAGTCATTCTATCCCTATTTTTACAGTTGTGCTCATCACCTATGCACTCAAATTGAACAGAAAGTAAGGCAGCATCCTTCAGGAAATTTCACCATGGAGCATTTTCAAGCCCCAGACTTTCCCATGCCTCACCAAACTTCCTGTGCTTCACAAGAGCAGTACCTTCAGCTGGGACAAACTCCCCGAGTGCTCCAACTCCACCTCTTCTCTGGCACTTACTGAGCCCAGCTCTGCCTCTCCTGGTCAGCCTACCTGGGGACAGGCAGGAGAGCCCACAATCCAGCGTTCCCTACAGACTGAGTCCACTTAAGTAATGTATGTCTTCTCACTTATAACACAAAGGTTTTAATCCAGCCCTGTGTTTTCATCTTTTTGACCTTACCAGAATAAATAAATAAATAAATAAATAAATGAATAAATAATCCCAATACTGAGATGGGACAGCTTTATCTTTTGAAGTCTGCATGAAGTTATATCCAGCTCTTAGAGCCCAATTCAGGGGTGGGGGGAAAAATCCTTACCTTGGACACAATAAACATCAACTTTTCACTCAAATGCTGTCCTAAGAAAGAGTACACGAAATCGGATGTTTATGTGATTCTTTTGTCAATCTTACAATACCAAAAGATATGAGATGAAGAATGATGACAAACAAGCCATGGAAGTGTCCCAAATATACAGGACACTGTCTCAATACATAAAATGAAGTCAGTAGATTATTATCCAGCATCCCCAGTGTTTCAGCCCTGGCTGAAGAAGCAGTCTTGAGAGGAGCTGTTCACAAGCCTCATTTCAGCAATGAAAATCCTGACAGACATGAGAAGGTAAATGTCACACAGCCAGCCAGGCTGCTAAAGGCCTCTTCCCTTGATGCTTTGAATAAATACATCCACATTGCTATTTCTGTTTCATAGGAAGGGTATAAAATTGTGAAGCAGGGAGAGCCTGCACTGCCAGGACACGTTAGCAGGCTGTGTGCCAGGCAGGCAGCTCACCACAGACATGGCCAGGAGATCAGGGCCCCAGCACTGGGAAGGCTGGGAGCATTTCAAAGCAGACATCATCTACTGGGATGTGTTGTTTCCAGCAGCTCCTCTGCTTCAGCACAGAGCCAACTGCTGGGCCAGCTCGGGCACTGGTTTCCAAAGAACCCACTGACCCACTAAGGAAACAGCAGGAGAAAGGCTGAAACTACCACAGGAAGGACAGGAACAATTTCCATTTTTGTTTAAATCACCCACTTCATCAATGCCTGGTCTGCATAGAGCATATTTAAGTGCCAGCCCCTGCAAGCATCAAGCACAATGGGAGAGGAAGCAACAGCACGGGAAGTGCCAGGGCTGTGTGGCTACCAGGAACCAGGTTCCTGGCCCCTCACCCACACAACAGGGAACACACCCGTGGGGACATCTTATCCAGAGGCACCTAAGAGCAGTGTCCAACCAGCCAGCACTTCTACAGGGCAAACAAAACCTGTCACACAGAAAACAGGTTTTGTCACACAACTGCTGTTTGCAAACATGTTGGCAATCCATCACAATGGTCTAGCCCCAGATGGACCGAGATTGAGATGGGAAAGCTTATCTTACCTTCAGCACTTGTGTACCATGGCATCATCCCCCACCCCACTGGGCTTCTCTAACACTGCCTGAGCTTCCTTGATGCTGCTCAGTCTCCTGATGTTAATGAAAGAATCTGTGTTTTGATTAAAGCTACCTTAGGAGAGCCAGGGTCCTTATGGCACATCGTACCATGGCATCATCCCCCACCCCACTGGGCTTCTCTAACACTGCCTGAACTTCCTTGATGCTGCTCAGTCTCCTATGTTAATGAAAGAATCTGGGGGTCCTTATGGCACATTATGTTTGAGTCAAGGAACTTACAGGTGAGGATAACAACCCCTTGGCATTTCACAGCCAGCCAAGCATCTAACAAGTGGTCAGCACGGCTCCTCTGTCACTCAGCCAGCCACACTGACACAGTCCTGCTTTAAAGGCACTTCCCTGTAAGGGGTTTGGCAGCACATAAAAGTGGCACGGCAGTATGTGCTTCCCCCTCCAGGCTCTGGTCAGATCACACAGGGCCTGGGTTTAGAGAAAAACAGGTGTTGCACAATAAAACCTCTGAGGCAGCAAATAATTCAGATGTGATTGATGCTTCTCCAGGCATCATGATCAAAAAAGTGTCTACACCAATGCAAGTGAAAGGTAGCAGCAAGGGGACATTGTCTTCTACTCACAGTGGCATCTGCCCTGCTCCAGGGGAGCCCACCAGCTCCCTCTTCCCTGTGGAAGGGGCAATGCACTGGCAGGTTTTGCCACATCCTCTGTAAAATTCTGTGTTCCATGTACATGTGTTCCTGTGTTCCAAGATCTTCAAACTCCCTGCTTAAAGGCAGAAATTTTACGGAAATCACCTTTGCTAAAATAACAGCAAAAATTCTCCTTCAGCTCCTGCTTCAGGACTGTGAAGGGAAACATGAACCCAAACCTTCCATCTCTCCAGCAAAGCTCCTCTGCAGATTTTGTCAGCCACCTTCAGGGAGAGTGGGAAAACCTGGTCTGAAGGGGCTGCTGCCAGTGTGAAACAGAGATCTGTGTAAGCTGAGAAGTGCTTTCTATTTTAAATGTATTAATTCATACAGTCACAGGGCACTGATTCCAGACTACACCTTAGCCATCACAAACAATCACAGCAGGTCAGCAAAGAGCCAGCAAGCCCTGTCTGTCACAGTTCACCAGGTCTTCCCAGGTGGGAATTCCCAGCCTGCCAGATCCCAGCCCACCAGGATGAGCCACAGCCCACAGGGGCTCCCACTGTTATCTCCAAGTCAGCATTTGGGTCCCTCCCACATCCACCTCAGAAAGTAAAAAGGTAATTAAAAAGTGAGATGACAGAGAGCCTGGGAAAAAAAGTGCTGAGCAAATTCAAGAGGAAAAACAAATTAGATCAAGGGAAGGGGAGGGGAAAAGAGAAAACAGGCAATTTATGGCAATTTCATTAGTAGAGGTCAAAAGAGTTTCCTTTACCATTTCAAAAAATATCAAATTCTCTTGTACTTAACATTACAATGAATTAAATATTACCAGTCAGCAACAGATTAATCTCTTTGGAATTGAAGCATAATCTGAGCATTCTTACAGTAATAAACTACTGTACTGAGTTCAAATTTTCTGGGAATTGTATTTGTGAATTGTTTCTGTGAATTTCTATTTAAATGAATACATTGTATTCCCATACATTCAGCAGAGAAAGTGAAACCCTACTCTTCTGACAACTGAAGTTTCTAAATGGAAATTGTTTTTACTACTTAGATAGAAACAAAAAAGAGAGACAATGAAAAATTCAAGGGAGTCAGTTAAATTAACCTTTTTTAATCAATGACTCATTTGTAGGGACAGACACATTTTTAAGTTGTGAAATTTCTGATGTATGCAAGCCACCAAGGTTGGAATCAATAAAAAGTGAAAATAAAGTGGATTTGTGTAGACTGATTTTTAAAGCAAAATTATGCATTATTCATACAGAAATCTGCCTATAATGACTGGAAAGCAGACTGAAAAGTCTAAAGGTTTAGACCTAGTAGAAAATGTAAGACAAATCACATTATTAAAATGAGCTTTGATTAGACCTACAGAATACAAAAATCCAGTCTTGCTCACCTATAAATGAATTTCTCATGTGCGTATTTCTAGGTTGCAGCATACGTACAAGTAAAAAGACCCTCTTAAAAACAAGACACATCAAAGTTCCAGAAAAGGAAAAAGTTGGACTCTGCAGGAAGCAGAGTAAATTAACTAGACAGGTAATTAAGATGTTAAATATTTACAGGACATATTTTTTTGTACAAGGTACCTTTTTAAAAATTTGGAACAGCTGCTTTTAGTAGCCAGACTCCTACCTACCAAAGCATGCAGGATGCTGCAAGCGGTGAGAAGGCTGCTCTCAGCAAAGCACTGTCTGCATCTGGGATGGGATTCCCAGCAGACACTAAACACTGGCTCTGTCCTTACCCCAGTGGTAAAGAAAGGCCCATGACTCCTGTGGAACAAATATCTGCAGCTTGGTCTTTGTTAGTGAGCAGTGCAGTGTGACAGGGCAGGTCTGGGCAGGCAAGCAGAGGGTGCAGAGGACCAAACCCTCACATCTGATGCCTTCTGGCCCTTCTCAGTCAGACCAGCACTGATCTGGACCAGCACTGAGCACCTGTGAGCAGTGTGAAACAGGCAAACCATGGGAGCCCATCTTCACATCTGTCTTCACTGGAAAGGAACTCAGCCCCTGCACCGAGTCCATGCTACAGAGAACACCAGGACTGCAAAGTGGGGACATGCAAGGTTCATGCAAAAATACATTCCTGAACCAAACTAAAAGTGATGGCAGAAACAATGTGTTTCCATTAAACACCAGTGTTTAAAGATAACTTCACTATAACAACCAGGCCATGTCCAGTGTTTCCCCAGAAGTTTAAATATAAAGCATTTTTCACTCTGTCATCTTGAACTGTACTTTGCCAGAAGACCAGCTGATGCAGCTCCACGCACCAAAGTCAACTCGCTTCACTCCAACCTAATTTGGTTGTCAAGTAATACTCTCACATTTTCTCAAATCTCTATTTAAGGAGCAAAACAAAAAAAGCAACCCAGATTAGAAAAAGAAGTCTTCAAAACCTGCAGATAATACAAGATTTTATAGGGAAGAGGAAAATAGCAAGAGGAAGCTGGAATATAAAAAATGTCAAGAAGAGAGCTTGAACAATTTCAACAACATCCAGCTGCAATTCAACCCCTGCTTCAGCTGTAATCTCTAAATCGATCCAGATCTGCCTAGAAATGTTTGATTATCTATATGGGTCTATAGTTATATACAACAGTTACAGAAAAAAAGCAGTTTCTATCTCTTTACCATTACTGTGATTAACTTCAAAACTTATTTACCTTGAAAGTACTCAAGGGATTGCAGTATTAATTATTTTTAAAGGACACTCAATGCAATTGGTGGCCCAGCATTGATGAGTATATCAAAAAGAAAAAAAGGAGAATTAATTGGGGACCTTGGGACCTTATTAAAATTTGCTCTTGACTGTAAGTTCTATGACCTTCTATGGCTGAACTTCTCCTGATGAGGCAACTGCATTTATACTTTAAGAATATCATTTGGTGGAGAAAAATAACCAGACTTTAAAGAAGTATACAAACACATTTGCAATACAAATCAGCAGTTTTCCAAGGAAAAAGATTAGAAAGACTAAAAGCTTTTACACTAAACACTGAAACAGGGTCTGGTTCTTGTATGCCTTAGATGCAAACCTCCTCTCAAAGCATCACACTTAGCAAACCTCAGGAGGCAAAAAGGGCATTCACAAGGCAGTGGCTGGACAGAAGCATCAAATTGGGCAGGATAATGGAAACCTGCACCCTAGCAGGTAACTAGACAGTGTATTACTCATCTCTGAGATGTGCAGAAAAGGAAGAAAACCTCTCTAGTTCAAACAGCCTTGTCCAGGATCAAACTGCCTTGTCCCAACAGTAGAAGATCTGTTTCCAAGCTGGGAGATGAGCTACATATCATAACCTTAACCACCTTAATATGACACCAAAGCTCAGTTTCTCCTCCCACGAGGAGAACGTGAGAGGTGGACACAGACACACTGTACACAGACCAGAGACACTCTGGACAGGACCTTCACACACAGAGATGCAGAGTCTCTGTAGGCCCAGGGCTCTCCACCCTGGTGATGTCTTTGCACTGCCCACCTCAAATCTGAGCAAGTTCCTTAAAAGCCTGCACCAATCCTACATTTTCAACCAGCAAAATAAATGGGTAAATCTTCATCAGCATTGTGGAAAACAGCTTTGACTGCAAACACTAACAAGATCTCTCTATCTCATCACCAACTTCAACAGCTCCATGGACAGAGAGCCCCAGGTGCCTTCTCAGCTTTTTCACATTTAAACCCCTGTTCATGTTTCATTCAATAATTAGTTTTATTGAGATTTCCCTCCCCACCGGCCCCGCACAATGAACTTCAAAAGTTTCAGAGCACAGAAAAACATCTCTCAAAACCACGCTTTACATGCTCTGTCTTTGACTGTACCAAATCACTTTGAGCCTTTGTGGAAATCTGAATTATGCCACATACCCCAAGTGAATTAAGCAGAAGATCAAAGAATTGGGAAGCACAGCCCATGCCAGGAGGAGGGAAGGCTTTATCTGTGGCACCACAAGCTTTTTGATAGTCTTTTTTACTGGGTTTTACAGCTTTCTTGAACAAACCTCTGTGTTTTTATGAGAGGGAGAAAACATTTTGTTTTCTCAGCTAAACTAATCTCCCCAGTCTTTTCAGTTTTATTTTAAAAATTTGGCCATTTTACTTGCTTTGACTAGTAGAAATCTGCTTTATAGCAGTTTAAATAGTGGCTCTTCTACAGTAAAAATCTCAAATTAAATCAAAAGTCAAGAGTGCTGTTGCTTGCTGGGGAACTCCTCAGACCCACGTCACAGGCCAGGGTTGCCATCTTTAGCAACACTTGCACAGCTTTGTTTATTGTAGGGGTTTTCTGAGTATCACCATCCAGGACCTCTCTATTCCCCTGAAGAAACACTTCACACATTCCCCAGGATTTCTGCCTCATGATGTTTTTTTGGTATTCATTTCTCTCCTTTCAATGTCAGCAGTGCCAAGTCTGACCCCCCTGTCAGCAGCCACCTGTTTGTCCATCCTCTTCTTCATCTTCAGCACAACTGCAGGACGCAGCATCAGACTCTTGTGGCCCTCCACATCCTGGTGCCTGGGCTGGCAGAAACACAGGAAATTTCAATTTCCTCAGGGCACTCATCTGTTCCTGCCATTCCCTAGTAACAGCTGAGTAGACTTTTGCAGGCTTCATTTAAAACCCTCGTGCACTCCCCAGCAATTTGTCCCTTTTGCTTGCCATGCAGATGACTCCCAGAACACTTCTCTTAAGTGAACAATCACATCTTTGCTGTCTCTTCCTTTAAACTTTACTTCCAAATATGGGCAATTTTTGCTGCCACTTCACACAGTGATGAGAAAATCTCCTTTAATATTTCCAGAGATAATATAGTTTCAAAAGTCTCTATACTTCTCCTATCTACCACTAGAAAGAGAAGAAAAAGGAGTAGCTCCCTGACAGTGGGTCTGTAAGAGGGGTAAGGATCTTCTTTCCTTTCACTGTATTTGTAATGGGAATAAACCACTTGTAAAGTACCTGAAAGAATGTACATTTCATAAGCAAAATATTTCTGGTCTGCATTAATGCTGGAAGGTAACGGGAGAAGATGAATAATACCCTTAGCTGCTGAGAAAAGGATTCTTTCTAACGAAAGATTTAACTGAATTCTTTTTCCTGTGCAATCTTCAAATCTGTTTCAAGTTCTCTCCCACTCCAACAGTTGTGGGGTTTTCTTCTTTTAAAGGAGACTCAAACAGAAATCAAACGTTCATAATTCATGAGGAGACACATTGAACAATCTTTTTAATATTGATACATAAGGCAGGGCTGTGTGGATGGAGAATCCCCAACTCTGGGTCACATTTTAAACACACATTTCTTATCCAGACAACAGCTGGGAGCCATTGCCCACCAGAGACTCAGCTGATGCCTCACAAAGTCGCCTTTCTTGAGTACTCCACATAAACCCTTCCCTTGCAGCTGCTTCCAAGAAGCCTTTCCTTTCTTCTGCTCCTTGTACTCTGCCAGGGAGAAAAGGCTATATAGCAAGGCAGGAATTGCCCTTCCTCCAAATTTCTCTTGATGTTTTTTTAACAGGAAAAAAAAGTTATTGAGATACCTAGGGTAAAAACACGTTGGTTGAAAAAAAATACTTCAATTTTGATCAAAACCTGAAGTTTAAGTTTTGTCTTGATTCTAAATGGGAGACACACCAAAACCCCAATCATTTTCTTACAGCACTAGCACAGTCTACCAGAGCTGAATAGCTTTAATAAACACACATATGGTTAGAGCAAGATCATCTTCCAGCAGGCTCCTTCCCCTGAGACCAGCTGGAGTTATATTTCAAACCATGAAGGAAGCAAGCAGAGACTATCCTCCAAAACCCCTGCTAAGGGAAAGGAGGGCAAAAGGAGATAAATCAGGATGAAGGTAAAAAAAGGAAATAAGAAACTGAGCTGCCCTTTGGGAAACATGTAATTACATCTCTGAGTTCCTCTTCTAAGCACAGGCCTGAGGCAGACAGTTCAGGTCTGAGCATTTGCAGCTTCCACACAAGTTGGGCAGATAATCCTAAACTTTTCAGATTTATCATTATTATCAGCAGAGCTCCTCTCAGGTTCTCCATGCAGCCAAAGGTTTCAGCAGCATTGATAGGAGAGCTGAGGAAATGATCCCTCAGACCACACAACAGCAACAGAGGAAGGATGGGATGGATTGGAACTGGCATTGTGCCAGAACTCAGCCTGGATGATGACCAGGAACTGCAAGAGAACCTGCTTAGAAAAAGGACAATCTTACAGGTGCAAGTGCTAAATTTCCTTCAGAGAAGCTACACCTGAGATGATGGGACAAAAAGAAGGGACAGAAATACAGAAAAAGCATCCACACTGCAGCCAGCAAAGTCAGCAATCCTTCAGAGCCCAGGTCTTCTCCAGCCTGGCATGAGGCTTCACCTCAGGGTGTGCTCAGCCCTCAGATCTCCCAGGAAAGGGAGCAGACCTGGGACCAACACCAGCCACATGCCAGTGAAGGTCTAGCTGGCAAGCCCCACACAAATTTGTAACCCTGTTTCACAGGCTATTTACCCATCCCAAGTGGGTAGGCAGCTCTGCCTTGGATGGGATGCTCAGGCAAGAGGATACAGCCCAGCTCCTCAGACTGGCTCCACCAGCTCCCATCACAACAGCACAAGACTAAATAAAAGCAATCTGCCCCAGGAAAAAAAGTCCCCCAGAAGAGAACACAACCACCAAAATGGCATGGCAGGACCAACAGGGATCTGTGTTGTGAGTGGCAACAGCAGAGAGAGTCCCAGGACTACTGAGGCTGGAGGAGTTTGTAGAGCTGTGCCCCAGGCAACTCCATTCACCAACATCTAGCAGCCCTTGGACTGCTGAGAATATCACAGCAGTAAGTAAAATGAGAGCAAGCAAAGGAGTTCGTCTTGATTTAACTTCAGATCCTCGTTTTAACTTGAGAAAATTCAATTAGTTTCTACCCAGAAGCAGTTTAGCTGCCATTGTTGGCAATCAATGGTCCCTAAATGCTGAGAAACTGGCAACTGTTCAATGTGCTGGCAGAGAGGCTTTCCTAATTAAAGATGTCACTTTTCCAGCTAATTTAAGTCTGCCATCTCTTGAAAGTACCAATTGCCACAACAAAATATGAATAGGAAATTGACTTTCTGTGCATCTGTTTTTGCAAAATACTTCCTCGGAGTCATATGTTTCAGCTTAAATGGTTTAGGTCACTTGCTGGGAGGCAATAGCAGAGCTTTGCTCTGCCTCCCAAATACCTCTTAAATAAAGAAAAATAAGCAGGGGTTCTGACATCTACAGGAATGAAAAAGGTATTTGTTGGCTTTCGCAGCACCAGTGAGTTGTTCTGTTTTCCATCTGATACCGATTTTGTTAGTATAAAGGAAATCCACACAGGGTAAGTCTGCTTATCTAAACAGCTTCCATCACACTAGATACTTATCCACACAACTTCCCTGGGGATCGGGAAGTGCTGTTATTCCTGTTGGAAGGAAATGTAGAAGCACACAGCTGAGACACAAAGATTTTTAGATGTCTAACTTCCACTAAAGTCAAATTTCTGACTCACACTACTATCTCCTTTCTATAATAGCTAAATAACATCCCTTTTTTTTCTGAATCCAGCTATCCCAACATTTTAGCCAAACCATGCATTTTTAAGACTGTTTGCACTCTGGCAACAAAAGGAAAGCAATGCCTGTGCACCTGGGAATGGAATTCCTAAGTTCAGTCATAGAGCAGCATCCTAACTTCAGCACAGTACCTCATGCATCCCCACTGTGCTCACCCCAGTCCTTCCTGCTGAGGCCCCAAACTCAGCCCTGTTCTGGGTCAGCCAAGGGAGGGAGCACAAATCCCAGCAGAGCTGTCTTTATCAAAAGGACTTCTGACTCCTCTCCATCCTTCTAATTTCTTCTTTTAATGGTCTATTTGTGAATCCTTCTAACAGTTTATTGTGACTCAGACAGAGCAATAAAGTAGTTTTCTTTGCTCCACAAGCCTCTGACAAACAAAGCAGTTAGAAGCAGGACTAGAAATCTTCTCCTTTCCTCCTGTCCAAACATCAAAAAGGCCATTGAATTTTGTTTTTCTGGAATTCTAGATAAGAGTCATCCTCTGTTGAGTGCCACAAGAAATAAACCCCTGATCTTTGACTGGGACTTAAAGCCTTATTGTTGTACACAACAGTTAAATTTAACATGGATGAGATGCATTAAACCACCAGGGTGGTTGCTCACATGAACATTACTGATATGAGGCTGTGTTTCGTAAGCTTGGAAATGCTGCCTGGCTAGGTAGACTTGAAGCAAGTCATACATTATTTATAATTTATTAAAATTTATTTTAAACAATTCCTCTCCCACACCATCATTTGATCAGCTCTGTTTACAGTCTACAACTGTGGAGCAGAGGCGTGCAGCATTAATTACACCACTGGGCTCTCCCACCCCCAGGTATGACAGAACAGACCCACACTTCCCTTCCTGAAATGGAAACCTCCTAACATAGGTAGGAAAGGGGGAACATTTTATACTTGTTTTTTCCCCTGCCAATGCAAATTCACCTATTCCCACTGCAGTATGCCCCTCTGCCTCTTCCTGGAGCCCAGGAAGGACTCCTGGCAGCAGCAAAGTCTCTGGGAGCTGAAAAAGGGGACTCCACACTTCACTAGGGAAAGAGAATGGACACATCCTTTCCTCAATCTAGCTCTCTAGAACAGCAATTCCTAGGACTCTACCTCTCTCCTCTTCAAAATGTGTTGGTCGAATTCCCTAATCCCAGAAGAGAACCACAGAAGGTTTGGGTTATAAAAGACCTTTAAAGATCATCTACTTCTAATCCCCCTGCTGAGGGCAGGGACACCTTCCACTAAACCAGCTTGTCCAAAGGCCAATTCAACCTGGCCTTGAACATTTCCAGAATGCAAGTGCAAACCCCAAATTATTTGCAAAGAATTCCTCTAGACTGTGAGGATGGTAAGATTTTCCAAGCCCAGTTCAGCAATGCCACCATTGTGCCCTGCTCCAGTCCTGGGGCTGGCTGTGAACTCTGTATCCCACAACCAAGGTCAATGAGGCTTTCTTTTTTTTTAAATTAAGTCACAGAGCACTGGAATGAACGCTATGCAGAACTAATTTGTCAACCCAGCCACAGTGTCTTTATGTCTGCATATTTGTTGACAAATTCCCTCCCCCCATCCTGGTCCATGTCCTCCCCTCCTGCAGGGGCACATCATGGCTGAAGTCAACACATGAACTGTCTGCCCCTGCTCTGCCCCCTCCAACACCACAGTGCACGTTGCACTTTCAGCTCTCCCTCCAGAAACACTTCATTATTCCCAAGAGTCACTGAGCAAAGTGATGCCAGGAGAGGAACAGAGGCAGCACCACCCTGGGGCACCTCCAGCTCTTGCCCCAATTCCTGCAGCTGCTGATCAGACCAGCATCCACTGGGACCTTTCCAGAGGCTCATTGTGGGACACACAGCAGCTCTAGTGGCACCTCCTGATCCTTCAGGGGCTGCAGGATGGATAAATCAGAGGGTGGCCGTGGCTCCTGCAGCCTCTGCCTTCCCCTGCCCACTCACCCATCAGGACAGGATATTCCCATCTGCAGGCATCAAAACTCACAAACAAAACCATCCCATGAGCAGCTTATTACAGGACAACATCCAAAGGCAAAGCCTGTGCCTAGCTCTCCAAGAAGGTTGCTGTGCAAAGCAGGAGCTCGCTCAGCCCTCTGTGGCAGAGCAGAGTGGTCATGTCCTCAGGTGTGAGGCAGAAGCAGTGCTGGAAATCAGGAATAAAGCTATAAAACACAAAAACCCAGGAATCTCAGCTCCTTATCAGACCTCCTAATTACTCAGTCTAGCAACACAAATGCAATATGGAAACATTCATCACCAAGAAAATAAAAAAAAAATCTTCACAACTTATATACATACACACATATGTGCACATACAGTTTACTCTACAAAAATAAAATATTTAACTGTATGTTTTCCAGCAGCACATTTCATCTTAACTCAGGGATATATCTCACATATTCCAAGTTATTTTATGTACACAGCAGCTGTGTACCAACACCTCCATGAGGAAACCTGCAGGGCACTGCTGTCTTCATCTACCCAAGTGCTAATGGAAAAATAACCTGCACAAATACATCTGTCAACACACAGGGGAAAACTGTATCCCTTGAAGCAACAATCACATTGCATTTGGCTTTCCATGAACACATACAACTCCTTTCCACTAGGAAAGACTCTGTGTGGGTCAGCACTTGAGACAGTGACAGTCCAAACCCATGCACCCAGGTCTGCTCCCCGCTGCACTGGCAGAGCAACACACCCCGTCTCTCCTTCCTCCCTCCCATTTCTTTCCACGCACCAGCACAGGTCTTGCCAGAGCAAATTTGCCTCCTAATTCCCATTGGGAAGAACCTTGAGCTGTGTCTTTTTAATGCTGTCCTACAACAGCCCAAAGCCTTGTGCATGACACAACAATATTTGGAGAAGGAGGGATTCTGTCCAGTTTCTGCAAAGATTCATCTCCAGGCCATTATACTTAGCACAGATTCTATGAACTATGACAACAGTAAAAATCAGCAGGAACAATTCCACACAGAACCCCAAGGGATCTGATGTGCCATTGCCCAGGGCAGAGCTGCTTCCTGTGCTCTGGATAAATGGAAACACCAGACCTTCCCTCCTGCAAGACAACACCCCTTGGCTTTGCTGCCATCACACTGCATGCCTAGAGAGCACACACACAGACAGACCCCAGGAAGGAGTGGGAGGGATTCAATTATTTCTGTTTCAATGACTCCCAGTTTAAAACCGTGGTTTGAAAGAAAAGAAAAGGAGAAAATACCAACACAAAATCCCCAGCGTGGCTGCTGAGGGTGGCTTGTTCTCCAACCATCTGTGCTCCTGGCAGGAGCCATTCTGCTCCTACACATCCTTCAGCACCTTCTGCTCCCTGAAGTGTTACACAACTGTACAGTGAAGGAAAACCAACAGAATTAACAAGTGGCCAAGAACAGAATTACCACTGAGGCTGAGCACTTTGGTCTCCCATCACCTCTGGTTGGTACAACCTCAAGATGAGCTGATCTCAGCTCTAGCCTCTGGCTACTACTCCAATAAATAATTACTAATTACTTAGGAGAGCAGTGAAGAACAGCATAAAATTAAGTGATAATGTTGCTCCTGGCTCCCTCTCATCTGTACAGCTCATTGTTGTCCCTGGCTGCACAGAGCCCTGCCCTGACACCAGAGTGGCACTTCAGCCATTCTCAGTCCTTGTGCATCAGCTTCTCTGCATTGCTGCTTTTGGGCTTTTCTGCCATGCAAAATTCATTGTAAGCCCAAATCTGAATCCATAGTTTCCATATGTTCTGCCATTTGGATCCAGAATCTAAAATTACCTTGGTTGTCACAAAAATAGGAGCTTAAAATTCCCCTTTGCCTTGCAATTAGCTCTCTAAATCTTAATTGTAGGAGCCAGATTTTCTAGCAGAGTTCATTCATAAGCAGAGTGAGTCAGCTGCAAAATATTTATCACAGTCCAAATTCTCTCAAATTTCCAGCATTTGGATCACAGAATTCTCTTCTGATCCAGGTCTAGGAGTAATGACAGAAAAATTATAGGAGGCGAGAAAAATCAGAAATTGTTTTCATCAGAAAGCACACTTCTCCTTCAGGAAATGCTATACCCTGCCAATTCTTGCACTAAAACTGCAATCTACTCCTTTAAACTTCTTTACTCTTCTGCAAGATGCAAGACATAATCTGAAGTATGCTGAACAATTATTCTAACAATTAATTATAACTTTATATTATATTTCTATATATTATATCTAGTATCTATATTTATATAATATTATTACATATCATCTATTATATTTACTTCTATATAATATCTTTTTTTATTATATTTTTTGCTAATTAGCTAGCTGAAAATTCTATTAGCCTGAAATTTATCAGTCTGATTATTTAAGCACCTTCTTTAAAAACCAAAAATTAAGAGCATCTTCAGCATAAAATATAACAATTATATCTGGTTTATTACAGCTAGAACAAAACACATGTGCACAACTGCTAAGTAGAAAAGCCTCAAAATACTGTAGAACAAGGAATATCTGATGTAAATTACTCCCCCTCCCCCAGTATTCACCAATCTCAATAGAAATTTCTGTAATTAAAATTACAAGCCAACAAAGTACTACCAGCAGCAGGTACCTCCTGACAGGTGCTCAACATGGACTAAAAGAAGCAGTTCTGTAATCACACCAAGTGCTTGCATTGTCAACAGCACTCTTTTAATAAATGGTTGCATTTCTTATGCTTTCTTAAATAATTATTTGCTAGAAGATCATAATCATCTAATAAAAATGTGTTTGGTTTTGAACCAGACCTAATTATAGGTTTTAAAAGCTGGTGACAACATATGCACTGGAATCCATTAGCAAGTTTTGCATAGAAAAGGTGACAAAAAATCAAAAATTTCTTTGGTGAATTGAGACCGTGATCTATAGGAAATCAGTGAGATTTAAGTGTTTGAAATAAACTCTCTTTTCAAAATGAAATTCGTGCAATTATTGTGATTTTTAATTATTGGGATACCACAAAAAACACTGCAATCATCCCAACAAAACCCTCTTGCACTCGTGCCAAAGATTTTTTTCCTCTCTCCATATGCAGAAGAAACAAGTTAATAACCTGAAACATTCCAGATTTCAGCTACTCCAAACAGTACAGCAGATTTCTGGGCAGGTGCAGAAATCAAACCATGCACTTTGAACTGCAGGTCTGAGACAGTGAAATACTCATTTGATGGTCACAATCTCTGATGAACCTGGAGGATCAAGGATTTTTAGGATCAACTTCTAAACAAGAGTACCAACTTCTCCTTCTTCAATGTGTGTCAGAGTTTTAACATCTTTTAAACACCATTTCTTTGTATTTATGACTGAATTACAGTTCAATAAGACAGCCCACTGAATCATCACACTTCCTCAGGATAAAGATTCTCATGTGAACAGCATCTCCCTCCCCAGCTGTCCTTCAGGCAACAATGAAAAATGACAGAGACAGCAGCATGCTTATCATGGTGACATGAGTTACCTCTCTGAATATTTCTCTGTGCAAAGCCAGACAAGGGTCACAAGAGTCTTACAGGGAAAAAAAGAGGAAAACAAGGAGAAATGTCAATTTACATTAAGTGCACAGTAGACTTGCTTTGTCAAAGAAATCACCTGAACTTCTAAGTATCAATAACCATAACAATTAAAAAATACTTCAGAAGAAAAGTGACTTTTTTTTTGATTCACAAAAAAAAAAAAAATTTGGAGGCTTTCAAAGCCTCCATTTACTTTAAACTAATAATTTTTCTTCAGTGGCACAGCAGAACAGCTCCTGGCTGCAGGATACAGCTACCTAAAATACTGGTTATTGAAGTAATGCTTCAAGAAATTAATATGCTAGCTGGTATTGGAAATCATAGGACATTATTTACCTCTATTGAATGCTGATCTAGATGTTTAGGAAATGGAATGCAGATTAATTAAGTGCTTTTATCTAAGGAACTTTGATTTGATAATAATTAGTTTAAATATCAGCTAGTATTTTCTTACTTCAAGCCCTTCAGTTATTATTAACAATAGAATGGGTGTTACTGCAAGAGCAATTTCTCATGCCAGTGGAAAGGACTTTTATTAAAAACTCATAATGACGCCATTGTATGGACCTGATTCTAATCAGGAAAGCATGCCATGCATCTGAAATTGGTGTTCAAGAAGCACAACCTGGTTCCCCGCTGTGGATACTGTTCCTGTTCTGCCACCTCTTCCAAAGGCACGCAGTGCTGCTGCAGGCTGGCTCCAGAGCCAGCCATGCAGAGGTGCAGGGGTTGCAGCTGAGCCACTTGCATTTGTTCCATTCAGAGGTGGATGTATTTACTCATTTATGTGCTTTGCTACATCCAAGAGCATCTCTCAATCACCTTTTCTGGGAGTTGCATTAAAGAAGAATGTAGGGCTGCAGGAGTAAACGTTCCAAGCAGCTCTGGCAGGGTCAGTGTCAGCACCCCCAGCGCACACAGTTTCCAGGTTTTGGTCTGTGACTGACCAATGGAGCATGCCAGGACAGGACTGCAACTTAATTGAGAACAGTAACTGCACGCTGTTACTCTTCCTGAGTAAATTCCTCAGGAAGTACTGAGCCAAAGGCAGAGACTGGTATATCCTCTATCCACTCACAGCTGATGGAGGAAACACAGATTGTTCCAAACACAGGGGAGCTGGAGGAGGAATATTTGTGTTCAGAGTTCACCACTGGAGATGGCAAGCAAGGGAGGGACTCTGGCCAGCAGCACTGACTCTGGTGAGGCACCACAAACAGCTCCTCCTAGAAAGAGACCTGACCAGAGGTGCCCTCAGGACTCCTAGACCTCGCTGGGGTTCAGTGCTTTGCAGAAAAGGTTTCTGCAGGTGGGAGGCAGCAGTGTTGTGTAGGTGTTGGACGATGCAGTTTGAGATGTTTTCTGTTGCCTTCTGCACATGACTCACAGTTCTGCACAGCTATTTTCAAATCATGAATCTGCAAGGCAGACCCCCTTTGGCTAACAACCCAGCTAACTGGGGAGAAAAAACAATGCACCTGTCTCATCCTGAGTGCTGAAGTAGCAAATGCTTTCTGAGCTTTATTTGCAGAAATGGGACAGTCATGGCCGTTCTTCTAGTTTTAGAACAAAATTTCCATCTAAAAATAGCGTGGCAAATCACCACTGTAGGATCTCTGCTTTCTTAGACACACAGCCACCCCAGAGCACCTGCCCCAGCACATCCCAGAGTCTGCAAATGGCAATTACTCTGCATGTTGAATGTACACATCCCATCTGTGTGTGTGTGTCTTGGCACATGTGTATTTCCATCCTGATACACCTGTATAATAAATCTTTTCTACATGAATTAAGCCAAGCAGTGATCACAACATGTTATTTAAATATCACTAAGGATTAGAAGATTCAAAAAGACTCCAAACCCCATAAAGTGATGCTAAGCAGGATTACTTCCTGGCAGCATGTGGATACATGTGTAAGCTGATTATTTATTTTCATGACCTACATTGGCACATAAGGAAGAGCCACAGTCCTCTCCCTCCTCAGAAAGAATGAAATCAAACTGCATACCTCCTAGTGATGCATTCAAACTCACCTTTTCTTTCTCTTTAATGAACAAAAAGCAGAAATAGATGAGAGATAGACTTCAGCAGCTGAAACAAGGTGGAACTGCTGAGCTATAGGAATAACCACAGTGTTGAGCCAATGGCATTCAAAGAACTAACAGTAGGGATAAATTGGAAAAAATAAACGTAGTAAGGAGCATGAATCTCAAGGTAGATACAAGGTCAAAGCAGCTTTTGGAAGAAAGCTACAAGATAGAAGGGTGAGAATAAAAAGAAAAAACCCACCAGGGACTATTCACATTCACAACATTCCTTGAGTATTTGGTATGCTCCTGCTTACTTACTGCTAATTCATACTATGCTGCTTACAAGAAGAACAAAAACATTGCTAATTACAACAAGGTGCTACATTCACAGAGCAATGCCACTGCTATTCCTTACAGGTCAAGGGCAGCATCCTGTGTTATCCTGCTCAAAAGAGGCTAAATAATGCAGTAACTGTTTGAAAAATCATACAAGCAAAACAAATGTCATTTTTCATGCACAGAGTAGTTACATTTCTTCACGCATGTAATCCTCAATTACTAAAGAAACTGTGATGTCAAAAATAAAGCTGCCAAAACAATAAGGGGTTGAAGACAGCTTCTATTTTCAGGCTCACAACTCTCTTGTTTATATGGAGATGTTACACAGGAATGCAGCACAAGAGCAGAAAGCAGCATTAAGTGGCCTGTGTACTACACCCAGGTTGCACAGACAAAGACCTTCAATTAATGCCAGTGCTAGTTTTTATTCAGACTGTGCTTGGGAGTGACAAAAACCTCCAGCATTTACAGGATTATGGGGATTTTTAATGTTAAAGACTGAGGTGGTAGGTGACTATTTGTAATACAATGTCCAACCCTGCCAAAGAGGGCTCTAACACTAAAGGCAAGGGATAAAACGTGCTGGTTGCAGCATGTTTTCCTCTGCCCAGATTAAGAGCTGTTCAATAGAAGTATAATAGAATCTGTAAATCTACTCTGGCTCAAGAACAGTGTGCCTGACATTGAAGATACAGAGCTGTCATAGTGGAGATAACCTGCACAGTGAACAGCAGGCCTCTAGGTATGGATAATGCATCATCTGACAGCATTATAGTTTAAAAAATAAATAAATTAAACCAACGTAAAATAAAAACTGGTCGTATCACAGCCTACTTTAAGCTTTAAAATAAATAAGCACTGGCATGTTCTATCTGTTTCTTCTTTAAAAGTATGCTATAATCAATTTGTTTGAAAATTCTAATGTGCAATGAACAGCCTGAGCATGGCCCTGCTCTGGCACACATTGCCCTGGCAGTGGCACTGGCATGTTCAGGGAGGCTCCAGCTGCTGGCACACCAGGGAAGGTCACACAATCCCTCGCAGAGGGGCTGGCAGGCACTGCCCTGCACCCCTGAGCTGCCTCCTGCTGCAGCTCCTGCTGAACCAAGAACTGCTGGAATCCCACATTTTTTCAGGTTTTTCGTTTGCTTTGGTAAGACTGCAGAAAACATCCCAGGAGCAGGATTTGAGGCTTTATACTTTTCCTCTCTAGAAAAGCCTCCAAGACTGTGCTGTACATCCCCTCTTCTTTGGCACACTTAACTCTGGTATTTTCCACTGAAATGCAGTCCCTCACTCTCTGGAGTCACTGCTCCTGTTTCTCACCATGGCCCCTTCACCCTGTCTCCTCTGCCAAAAGAGCTGGCCTTCACCCAAAGCTGAACCCTCCAAGAAGGAACACAGCCCTGTGTTTGAGCAGCTGCTGTGATCTCCACATGAAAAGTTTTCCCTTCCTCTACAACCTTTTGCCACCACTGCAGCTGAATACCCCAGATGATTAGGGGCAGATCCTGCAACCTTCCCTGCAGGCAAGACTCCTGTTACTCTTACACAGCTAAGAAAGGACCCCCATGGTGATTTTCATTTCAGCAATGCAGATGGACTCCAAAACCCTTCCATCACCTACGTGCTTATGGTACTGAAGATTTCTAAAACAGAAAAATCAGTGAAAGAGAAATGAACAGAGAAATTCCAGCACAAAGAATGGTAGTACAGAACCAGACCCAGTCCTGCAGCTCCTTCCAAGTCCAGGCAAAGGATAACCAGCACAGACACACTGTGAGTATCAACAAAAGGAACCAGACAGAAAATGCAACATGCCAGCACAGGAAGAGGCTAAGATTTCAGAGCACCAGTAGTCACAGACCTGAAAAACCTCCCACATGCAAAAAATCTACAGCCAGGTTTCATCATTAAATATAATGGACTACATGCAATTACTACCTCAAGCAGTCCCATCCTCTTCTGCATTAGCTGCAAGAAACTAATGTTACTGATCTAACTTCTGTGGTACCTTGCAGAAGGAAAAGGCAGAGATTTGAGCTGACTAAGAGAGCATTTAACCCAGTAACTCTAGTGTGGAAAGGGACTGGAGTTTTGATCAACTGAATTAACAACTTCACTTTTGATCTAGCTGAGAGAAATCTACAAACATCAAAAGCAGGTTTTACTTAGCCCCCTTAATATCTGCAACTTGCCCTAAGATGTCAGCTCTTCTCACGGATATTGGACATGAATCACAAATCCTGTGATTACACCTGCCAAGAATCCTCTGAAGAGGCGTAGGATTTCCTCCCCCCCCACACCTCTTCACCAGAAAAAGCTGGCTCCTGCTGAATACACATATCAGAACAAATCAGCAAGACATTGACCTGTTTGGGTGTCAAGTCATTAGTACAAACAGAAAACTTCAGAAACACTGAAGAAAGGAAAGAAAAAAGATGCTTTGCAATAAAGGCAAGAATGGACTGCATCTTTAAAGGTCACGCTCTTGTCACAACAAGGAAATTTATGGAATATATGTAAGTGGCAGGATCTTCAGATGCAGCTCAAGAATAAAAAGGGTGAGATATTTTCAAACAACATTTGAAGTGCCAGCAGAAAAGGCTGAGGGTCTCAGCAAGAAGGGATTGGCCAGGGCAGACAGGGGATGGTGCAGAGGCAGAAGTCACCTCAGTGGCCAGGACAGGGCTCAGTACCAGCTGAAAAGCCACAAAGCCAGTGGTGTCCACAGTGCCAGCAGCCCCATGCCAGCCCCACAACTGGGGCAGGACAGGTGGACAGAGGGAGCTCACTGGAAACCAAACCTCACTCACCTGATTTAGAGCACCTGTGTGTGCTCTGACAAACACATGAACACACACACACTCCACAGATCTCAGGATTTGCATGCAAAACACTCATTTTTCCCAGGGTTTCTACTATTTCAGCTTTATAAAATTACTGCTATAAGTTAGTTTACAGCCTTCCATCCAGTTGGCTGCATTTCAGAGCTATTCCAGCCCACACAGCTAGAGTTTAAGGCACAAAAAAGATGTAGGGAAAAAAAAATCTGAACAATGTCATAATCTTGATGGAAGATAAATAATCCCAATCCTTTTCTATTAGGAAAGAACCGGTACACTAAATCCCACCATTCTGACAAATTCTGAAGGAAGATTACACAATGCCTTTATCTACCTCTCCCTTATCCTATTTTATGCAACTGGAGCACTGCTAGACTAGCACCAGCAGTCACCACTCTTTTCATCCAAAAACTGGGTTCTCCAAACCACATTTCCCTCTCCAGCTCTTCACCTATGTTCTAACCCTCTCCCAACTAAACTGAAGGTTGAGGCTTTTTTTGTAGCTGAGATACAGAAGAAGCCACCGCAACAACCACTCTGCAAGGTGAGGAAGCACGGTTCATAACAACAACCCTGGTGCTACACACAGCAGAAGGTAATTCATCTCCTGTGCATGACCCATGGTTCATCAAGCCTTCTAGACAAGAAGAGATTATTCAAAAGCACCAACACTTGAATGCAGCCATCAAACACCAAGCACCTGCAATGCACACTGCACACGCTGGTATCTGACAATGTCACTGCTCCCAGGTGACAAAACACACAGGGCAAGAGAGATCTCCTCTTACAAATGGCCCAGCAGAGATGTACACTTTCTTCCTTGCAGGTGAAAAATGACCATGCTGCATCTTCCACCCCAGACTAGGTTGAATATGGCCAAGGTGACAAACCTGACCTGCAGGGTGCCCAGCAGGATGAGACTCTTCCCACACTTCTAACCTGCTCAGTCACAAAATCCAGGGCACAACAGTAGCCCCAGCCACTCTTCTGAGATAATTTACCCTACCTTACCCATCTCCTGCATTCCATAACATTTCTCGTGCTGAAGAGAGGAAATTGGATTGTAATGGTATCCTCCTTCCTATCTCAACATCTACCAGGACAGAGAAGGATTCTCCCAGCCACTCTCTCAGACCCAATACTTGCTGCTCCCCAACACACACCTTGGCTTTGCCATCTGATGGGATCCATCCCCTCCTCTCCTGGCTCAAGGCAATCCCAGATTCTGCATGCCTACCACCACACATCTCCATAGCACAATTTGATGCTCAGTGCCTGCCTCATTTAAAACCCTGTTTCCAAGCCAAACTAACTGAAAATAGAAGCAGCAAAACGAGATGGTGCCCAAACAGGCAGCCTGCACACAGCACCACCATCACCTGGGCCCAACCATGTCACTTCCTCTGGACTGTCACTGGATCAGCTCACTGAGACCTGTGCAATGCAGAGCCCTGTCATCCTTTGGAGTCAATCCACAGTTCCCTGAGCCCACATAGGCCCAGCTCAGCTAACTCCTGGCAGATTGGAATCCTCATGTGCACCTCCAGCTGTGACTGACTCCTGTCTGTCATGCACTGATAAGCATTAGGCAAAGGCTCCCCTTTGCTCCCTCATTCCTTCCCACCCCTCTCAGTAACACATCTGATACTCCAAGCTCTGGCTCTCGTTAGCCTGAGCAGGAGCTGTGCACAGGAACCTGCCAGCCAGCACTGCCAGAGCCCAGCTTCCACCTCATCCCTGTCCCTGGCACAGCAGGGCGGGCTCGCTGGGGTGCCCAGTGAGCACAGCTCTGAGTGCCTCTTCCTCTCCACAGAGCACCAAGGCTGTATCAAAGGGGCTTCAGATAACGTCTTCAAAATTGCATCTTTGTGCCTGCAATGACGTGCAGGCTCTTACTCATCTCTCTTTTTATTAGATAAAAATCCTTTCAAAGTTGGTAAATTAATGGCTATATGCCAGGCTTAGGGCTCTACAGAGAGGACTAGAAGTCCTAATAGGGTTTGTTCCAAATTTGCTTTGCTAGTAATAACTCTAAAGAAACAGCTAAATGAGCACAAACACCATATTTTATTTCTACTTTTCACTTTTTTATTTTATTGTAGGATATGTAGTTTCTAATGAAATACTAAATTCACTGACGGAGAAGATTTTTAAAACATATAGCAGTAATATATCTTAAACTTACTTTTTATGGAGTATTTTTAGGAACCCCTCCAAAACAGATCTCCAGCTCCCATGGTTGCCATGAAATGTCAGCATTTGACAGTTTCCATACAGTTATCTCTCAGACAACAGTTTCTGTCTGTAATTAGAACAGTAACTGCAGCAAATCTGAAGTGGCTGTTGCTAAATGTTGTCATTTTAAAGGCAGGTTGGTTAAGTGACCAAGGTCTAAAAGAGCAAGGTTTGGGGGTGTCCTCCCAGATCTGGGATGTGTGGGAAATGGGCACACAGCCTTTGATCTTACCAGCCTCCTTCCAGCACCCCAGGAAGGCTCCAGGCCTCTCCAGTAAGGAAAACTGTCTCAAATACTCACAGAGACCTGTACACAGATACATGCAAACCTGGATCCATACATCCCTCATGTTTTATTCTTTTCTGCTCAGATGCAGCCTTCAGATGGACAGACTGCAGTGTAGGCTGGCTGTGTTTTTGTTCAGAAGAGGCAAGGTGCTAGAAATCAGATGTTGGTAAACAACACAAGTTGTTTTCAGTACACTGTGTAACCCTACCTGATGTTTAACATGTAAATATTCCCCACCATGCACCTACAAGTTCCTCAAGCCTTTCCTGAAAGACAGATTGAGGGCTGGCACCTGTCCTTTGGTGTAAGTCTCAAGAGCTTTGCAGAGTACCTTTAATGTTCTTGGTGTACTTCAATAGGATTTTGTACTTGCACTTTTGACTCCACAACTGAATTCAAACACAGCAAGAGAGCAGCTGCTAGGGCAAGCAACTTCTTCTGATGCTCAGAAAGCAAAGGTACTTTACAATGCAAGAACCAATTCCCAATTTAAAGACTTCTTGTTGTTCCTAAAAAGAATTGCAATTTTGAGAATGTATGAAAGAAAATATGCCGGACATGCTAATTGCATCTTCTGTCCTCAAAGACCAAAAGGGAAACCAATTATCACATACACTCAACAGGCTGCAGCACCAAAATACCCATCAGCATAGGCAGCAGCTCCAGCAGCACATCAGCTTATGGCTGTTGTCTTTGTGCAATCAGCAGCTGTAAAAGTTTGCTTGCAGAGATGGCACAGGAGGGAAAACACAAGTGAATACAGCTGGCATTTCAACCAGAGTTCATCACACTCTGCAGCTGAGGACAGGAAATTGTTGTTGTTTTGTTATGCTTTTCTAAGAAATACACAAGAGGAAAAAGAAAATTGTCTCTTCCTGAGCTACTCCCTGTCCCTGCAGACCACAAACCCATTCAAGGACTCTGAGTCACAGCCTGAATGTGCACTTTCCCAGAGCAAAGGCACCCAGAGCAACCCCATTAATGTGCAGCCAAGAGAGAGAACGAGCTTTTTCACATGCTTCAATGGCTGACAGCACTTGGATTTCCATTTGGTCACCCAGTATTCAGCCCAAATCCTCTTCTGGAAGTGTCCAGAAAAATTAAACTGGAGGAACAGCATATTTTAGTGAGACAGTGAGGACAAGTGGTTGTAGTCTTGCACACATTCTAGCAAGAATCTATCCCTTTTGAGTGTGGTTGTGCTACACAAGATGTAGCCAATAAACATTTGTAGAGCACCTCCTTCTCCAGCTCACACCAGTGCCAGGGTGGGCAGCAGCTGTCACAGCTCTGCTAAAGGCTTCCACCAGTCCTGCAGGCAGAATTGAATTTTGCTGCCCATGGATCAAGCCTGGGTTTTTCCAGCTTGTGGGAGACACATGAGAAGTCAGCCTTGCTGTTCCTGCTGCTGGGGATGCAACAGCAGAGACACAGGCAGCAACAGCTGGTGCTGGGACCAAGGCACATCCTGCTCACTCTTGTGCCCTGTGTGTCCCACAGAGCCCAGCCTGGCTCCCCAGGGCTCTGGCACTGCCGAGGACACAGCAGAGCAGCAGCTGCTGGGACTGCCCTGCCTCAGCATCCTTCTGCCCTGCCTAGTGCTGCCTTGTTTTCACACCTCAGCCTGGCAAAACTGCAAAAACCAGCACAACTCGGGAGAGGCACAGGAAACACCCCTCCACAGCAGAACAGAAAACAAGAGGATATCTCTTATAAGGTTAAAAATATTCTCAAAGCATAATTTTAATAGCCTTCCTAAAAATGAGAAACAAGTGCTCTGAACATGTGAGCAAAGCAGGCAGAAGTTGGATTTATTACATGTAGGAGCTTAAATATAATAACCTCTTTAGGTCAATAAATGCAGTTAATTTTGATGAGAAAAATGAAGTAACCCATTTGGTTTTGGACAAATCATGTTTTATGAGAAGCATTGCAGTTCACTTGCTTTTAATTTATTCCAATGACTTGGAAACCCATTAATAATAAAGAAACACAAGATCTTGCCAGTGATGAACAAACACAAAAGAAAATCTGTGAGAGCTAGCAAAAGGAGGAAAATCTAGAAACACTCGTGTGAAGAGGCAAGCACAACAGACATTAATCTCTGTGCAAGCCAGAAACCACAGTTTCAGAAAATATACCCAAAGGAGGAAGGCAAGGGATGTAAAGCTGCCCTGGCCTGGCAGGACATGCAGCCCTTGGGCAGACTTCCCCAGCAGGGCTGGAAGGGAGGCTGGGAAGAGCCAAGCCAGAGGCACTCAGCTCTGCACAGTGACAGGCACAGGGCCCTGGAGCCAAACCCAGCCCCAGCGCCTCTGAGGCCAGGCAAGTTAATAGGTGGGCAGATTAGGTCCTGCTGACATTGATGTCAATGTTTTTCTCCAGCTCAGGTTTGCAGCTTGCCCTGCTCACACACGCCCTAATGGATGTGACAGCCCAGCCAAGGTGCCAGCACTGCTACACTTTGTTCACAGGGGCCAGGGCTCAACATATTCCACACGCTTACAGAATCCTCCAAAGGCAAAACTTTTTCTTTTTTTTTTTTTTAAATCTGTCATCACAGAGGGACACTTGCAGAGCAGATGAGCTTAGAAAGCATCAGCACACAAAGCAATTTTTCACTACTACTGTGTCATTTTTGGACAGTGCAGTGAATTCCACATCAAGTTGGGTTTTGCTCTTTCAGCAATTTAAGCTACCTGCTCTTTCCAACCACCCTTAGCAGTCTCAAGCAACTTCGATTAACTGAGTGACTCAAGAAAAATTGCATTTTATTGAAACCAGCAGACCCAAATATCCCTAATCCTTACCCTTAAATCAGATACAGGACTTAAAAGGTTATAACATCTTCAGAGCACACAAAAACATGAGAGGCAGTGCACTGCCCATAGTGAAAAGGCTCATTTCAATGAGTTTTTATCAGCCAGCCACTGAAGTCCTGAGCCTGGCTGGAAGGCACTGACCCTGCCACACAAGGAGGTCACCTGGGCAGGACACACTGGCTCATCCTCAGCACAGCTCCCCTGCCAGCACTGAGATCTGCCCTTGACATTTCACCCCCAAGGCACCCACCCTTTGTACAGCCCAGGCTTCTCTCTCACACCTTCCTGGAGCTGAACAATTCAGTATCTGGCTGGAGACTGCTGAAAAACCCGCAGTACCTGAGGCTCCATTACATTAAACAAAAACATTTGCTATACAATTAGCACTATAAGCACAAGCCTCAGCCAGATCTTTTTCCACCAGGATGGATCCCATGTTTTATGGTCAGAGATAACTGCAATAGCTTGCTCTCTAATGAGCACCTTCTGGGTTGCTAGCCGTGCTACAACCACCTGGAATGAGAGTGACCCCAAGCATGCACCTGCTGCCCTCTGTGAGCTCAGACACATATTTTGAACACTTTTCAGAATATATTCTAATATAAAAACAAGAGAGAATCTTCTCCAGTGAGTCCAGGCCCTGACAATGACCACATTTGCAATGAGGTAGTACTTCTCAGTGCATGCACCTTTATTTACTTCCTGGTACAAGAAGTTTCATCAAAATTCATAGGTTTCTCTTAAGAACGTAGTAAAAGCAGCCCCACATAAGAGAAAGAGCTCTGGCTAGGACACATGCACAAAGGTTTACACTTTCCCTTCTGGCAGCCAGATTTGGGGGATTGTTACCTTTTATCTCGAGGGTAATTTTTCAAGATAAAGCTACCTCTTTCATTTTATTTTTTTTTACTCACAGAAGAGATGTTAAATTGCCACAGATGGTCATTTGTTTTCATTTTGTGTGCTTTACACAGCACATTTTATGGATTATAATAGCTAATTAAACGTAACAAATAAAATTAATTTCAAATTTAAATGTTGAGCCTACCTAATCTTCACAACACACCATTACTGTTGAGGTAGCACAGTTTAAATATAATAGAGGGAGCAGGGTCCTTTGGCAGTTCCATCACAGCCTAGCTGCTATCAAGTCACTTTATGGTTTAAAATTCAGAGGGGCTGACTGCCACTGACATACAGGGAGCTCAACACCACATAATATCAGGCCCCTACTTTCTTTACAGTAAAACCTATTTATTTTACAAGGGCTTTTTCAGAACTGTTCATATTCATATTTTGTTCTCTTCTATCTAAACTGTATTTGCAGATTGTATTATTCAAATACACTCCCATGACAGTGAAAGATAACAAATAGAGCCAGGAATGTGCTACTTCACAGGACAGATACACAATTCCCTTCACTATAAGAGGACTGCAATAGCATTCAGAAATGCCTGGTTTGCAGAGTCAGCAAAAATGTAGTTCTAAAGAAAACTTCAAAAACAAGTATTTAATTCACTCCTCCCACAAGATTTTTACTTGACATAAATAATGGAAATAAATGGAAAATAAAAATGCTGCCCATAATTTATCACACTGTGTTTTTCACCTGCTGCTCTCCATATTCACATCTCTGATCTTTGTTGAGCTCAGGATTCAGTAATACTGCCAAGTACTATTCCAACAAATAAATTGGGTTTTAGACCTGCCACAATGCTTTTTGTAGAGACTGTGGTGGTGTGGAATAAAGAACATTAAAATTACTGAGAAGAGTGGGGGGAAACACAACTGTGGCATCTTTTGTTCCTGGCCAGATGCACAAGCTGCTTAGGCAATCCTGCAGCTCTACCTAAAATCCAGGACTGCAACAGCTCAGAAACTCTTTACATTTTTTTTTCCCACGTGGGAAAGATAAACAAATATACAGGGATGTTTTAAAAAACAACAGACCAACCAACCCAACAAACAAAAGGCCAACAATACACTTGTCTTATGGGCTTGTCAACAACACACAGCAGACATTAACATACTTGTCTGTCTCCCACGGTGACCAAATAAATTTCAAGGTGAACATGCATTAAGTAGGAAAGAAATGCCAAAGGTTCCACCCCTCAGTCAGCTGGAACTAATCTTTCCTTTTGCATTTGCTCAGAAATTAATGAGGACTGATGGAAGGTGATAAGGAACACCACATCTTCAGTAATGCACAGAGATTTCTCTACCAGGCCAAAATGAAATACTTTAACATCCAAGATTTGACATCTACCTTTGCCCATTTCCTGCTAACATGCCCTTTTCCTCTTAGTACAATCATTACTGGTGCGACCTTTCAAGAGCCCCATACAATCTGTTGTTCATTTTTCTGAGCACTTCATCTCTTAAAGTACCTTAAAGTTTTCACATGTCCTACAGTTAAAGCTTTTGATAAAGAAAAAAGCTGCTTTGTCTATATCTTAAAATAAAACTCTATACCTTTCATCAGTGTTACTGCTATATCCATGAACTGTTGGGAAGGTTTATATAACACAGTGGTTCCTCTTGGAGAAGGCTAGAGGAAGGTTGGATATTGATGGATTGCTGACATTTGGAAGCTGGTGTTGGAAAAAAATTATTTGGTTTGATTGGGAAGGGACAGTCTGTGCTTGTTTGGGTTTGTTTGTTGTATAATTTTTCCATCACACTAAAAACTCAACAGCTCACAGGTTTTACACTACTATTTTGTTTTCAAAAAGACCAGAGCAAACAATATGAGAAGAGGTGTGTGAAGCCAGACCTACCCAGTCCAGTACTTCACTTCAACAGCAGCCCCTGAAATAGAAATGTCTTGACAGAAATCAACTTTCAGAAAAAAAAAAGGAGACTGTCCCTTAGCAAATAACTTATTTTGAAAAGCTTCAACAGAGCATTTTTGCCCTCCCAGAAGAGCCACATTCCCACCAGTGGGTGAAGCAGTCCCCAGCACCTCAGCACTTGAGCAGGTGCACAAGAAGCCCATGATCAGGTTTGTAGGGAAGAGGGGAGCACTATCAGGACAAGATTCACTCTGGATCGTAATTCTCTTGTAATTCTGGAGCCAAAAAGGGGTGAGCTCTTTAACCACACCACTACAACATTCTGTGGCGGCAGCATGACCATGGTCTTCAATTTTTCTCTTGCTTCACATAAGGAAGATGCATATTTGCAGAAAGCCAAACTTCTTAAAACAGTATTATGTGCAATTAGGCACATTCATCACACCTCATTCATTCATGCATCCTTGACATTCAGCTGGATTTTCCAAAGAACCTGTTGTGAATTTCATTTTCCACTGAACAAATACTTACACATTACCTGATAAGTTTTTTTTTTCCTTTTTCATTCATTATGATGAACTCATGAAATTCTCTAATATATTCGTTACTTAATATTATTCAAACATTTTGTTGGCAAATAATCCTTGGTTTATAGGTCATTCGAATTGCAAATTGTAACTATTAGAGTCATTTTTTTAACATAAGTAATTTATTTAACTTAAGTAATGCATACAGCCAATTTAATCAATGTGCAGTGAATTTCAATTTGTGCATTTGGCTTTAATAGTCTTAGATACATAAATCATGCACTCAGGAAACTGAAGATAATAATATGGAACTTAAATTAATAATTGGAACCACATGAACTAGTTCCACAGAAAACATGAAAATAGCCACATATACAAGCCGTCCTAAATTCACTGTCCAAATCTTATGAACATTTACAACCCTTTTTTCCCTTTCTAATTCACTCTGATACAGTTAATTTGTAACAAAACCATGCCAGCAGCTTCAGCAGACACTGCCAGATTGCTTTCCACTTCCTCCTCTGTATCCTTATTTAGGATATTAAATAACCCTGGTCGCTATTAACTTTGCTGCATGCACTGTCACAAGAAGATATCTGACCACCACATATAGCAAGACCTTCAACTTCCACAGCATTTGGGAGGCAAACTGCAATTAGTGGTTACCTGAATCGATCCTAAATAGCCTAGGACAGCTCCAGTTGCTTAATGCTTTTGATTTTATTATAAGACCAGAGATAAAACTATAATGAGGTTCAGTGATAGTAGGAAGTTGTTCCTCTGGGACTTAAAATTGAAGTAGGCAGGCAAAAATTAAATGTTTATCTAGCAGATTCCTGTTTGTTCATGCTTTAATGTATTCCCCACCTCAGCTTCTGCTGCAATTAGGGAACAACCCTATGTCATCATAATCCTTCAAGAAGGAGAGAATAAAAGATAAGGAAGGAAGAACTAAATAAAGAAAAACATGAAGCTGACAGCTGATACCTAATTACCAGCATGACTTTTCCTAGTGAAAAGTCCTTACTTGGAATGGGCAACAGACCAAAAACTGCACAACCTCCACAGCCTTGAGACTTCCTCCTTTAACGGGATCCAAGGCAGAAAAACACAGCAAAACAGTGCACAAACCACCTGGAGTAAGCTCATATGTGCTCACCTCTATCAATACATTGCACAGTTCGGAAATGAGCAGGTGATTTGGAAGCAAGAGCAAAGATATGCTGTGCTACATCATGAAGTCAGGTTCTAACAAAAAACACAGCCCTTGCCCTCTGCAGACAAGCCTAGAAAAGGGTTTCTGACACAAAAAATTGCTGTGAGATTCCAAGACCTGGGTTAATCAGGAGAAAAGAATCAACAGAAAGCCTAGACCACAAAACTTGCATTCCCTCCCCTCTTCTGCAGCTGTGCAGCTGTTCAGACATGCAAGGTTTTGCTCCAGGCTGCTCTGCAGTTATTAGAGGGTTCAGGTCTCACAGATGTCCCATCATGTCCCAGACACACCAACAAGTAAAAAACTGCAACCACCACTGAAGTGTTGGGCCAGCATTTGAATGGGCAGAGCTGTGGTTATACTCATGACTCAAAACTTGAGTGAGGAGGTGGAACAAAAGCACCTTCTGCAGACAGGTTTTGTGCAGATTCATACAGATGTTCTTCCATCCCATGATAACACCAAATAGTAAAAATGTAAAACTTTCACACCGGTGTAGAATATACAAGTGGTCAATTCCAGATGCAACATCCATTAGAAAGACTGATCTTCATGGACAAGTTCTGATGGCCAGAAGAGAAACCTGACTTTGGGAATTGACCTGACAGTGGGATTTTGGGTCTGAGCAGGAAGGCAGAGATGAATGGCCCTTCCAAGAAATTACAGGGGCAGTCAAGCCTGAGGTGGATTAGATGGAAAATGCAATGATGTAAGCACTGTGCTCATTTGGGTGATGAACTAGAGTTCTTCAAAGGGTTCATGGCTGCTACATCAGGGTAGATTCACCCAAACAGTAACTCAGGCATTCCTGCAAGGAGAGAAAACCCACCTGGACCTATCAAATCCCACCCACAGCACCCTGTTTACAAACTGAGGGAGGAAGCACACAAGTTTTTGAGTTGTTTGCACAAGGGATTTCCCATGAGAGCTCAGAAAAGCTTCAGCACATGCCATTTCATACAGCAATGGTTTGTCTCACCCTGACAAAAGGAAACTTTTCCCACCACCAAATTCTCTATTACTGGAGGCACATTTTCAGGGCAGGCAGGTGGCTCAGGGACAGCACAAGTGGAACCATCCTGTCTTCACACTGTGCAATTGCAGTCCATAAAAGCCCCTTAAAGGGTGCTGCTAGCACACACTGCTGCACAAAAAGTGTTCACTGCAACATCTTTCTTCCTTTTCCACTTGAATGTTTCACCTCATTCTACGTTACAAAATCTGAAATCCTTACTAAGTGCCGTGACACACTGAATTGTTATTAACAAGCTTATTAGAGCTGTGAAACAGGATTTCCATTACATAAATCTTTCACTTTCCCCATAGTACAACAGGATACAATTCTAAGTATCTTACAATGCCCAGTGACCTACCTATTGCCTTGTAACAGAAGCAATCATCTCTGATTTGGCCTTCAGAATTCTCCAGCTGTCGTGATTCATTAACATACTGTAAAGTGTTCCTTGTCTAGCAGTGAAAATGTCCTGCTCTTCCATCTCATAAGTAGCCTCTCTCCATTCAGCTCCTTGGTTAATCAATGCTAATTACATAGCCCTGTGATCATCTCCTGAAATTAGCACAAATGGTAACATGTTCTTTGATTGCCAATGTTTTCGTAAATGTTACATTAAAAAATAGCACTAAAATAACAGCATAGACAAAATTTGTATTAGAACCATGCATGCCATTTCAAAATTCACAGCAAGGATGACATGCAGAGTGGGAGCAGACTGCCATTCATTGGAACTGATTTATCAAGGCACCCACTTCCAGTTTTGACAATACTGGGGAAGAAAAATACAATCTACAGTGAGTATTAGCAATAAGAGAGCATGACATTACAGCTGCAAATTCTCAATGAGTCATTTTTTAAGATTAAAAAAACAAGATTTAATTATAACCAAGATAATTTAGCAATATTTAGGAATGGGGAATGGGAAAAAACAGCGCAAACAAATTTCAGAATGCTGTTCAGTGGTTGCTTCAAACCAAGGCATCTGATGAAGGTTTCTATCTGTGTAGCATCGTGTAGCACCAGTTCCAGCACAGCACAAAAGCCATTACCAAACAGTTCCTGTGAGAACTTACACTGGAACATGGCTGTTAAGTACTGAAAGTCAAACCTCTACAAACTCAAATTACCTACCGCGAGCTAAATAACTAGAAAAATATAGGACAGGTCACTTTGATATTCAGTGAGATGGGAAATAAATGACCAATAAGAAACACAGAAAAATTATGAGAAATGAACTGTGTAACTGGATCAAGTCATTATTTCTGAAAATAACCAGGAGGCTGGTGGATAATTTAGTCTGATTGTCCAAGACAAGAAGTAGCTTCTTGGAGAAAGTTTTTATGAGTGTGGAGCCTTAAATATTTCATTGTGAAATAATAAAGGAAATTCCTGGAAGATGACCAGTTCTATCAAAGATAGGGCCACTGACTAGAGCAATTAACACGCCTCAAACAAAGGCCCTACAGGACCCTACAGTGATCAGTTTAAACAAAAAAAACAAAAGCAACACAGGATGAAATTCCAAGTCAAACACACAATCTCAATGGCCTTGTCCCTAGCCCAGTTCTCACCAACTGTCCTGTGCATGTTTCCAGTTGTCTCAGCAACTTTTGGTTGCAGCAAAGAGGTTTTGAAAGCTTTGAGCTCTTCATCTGTCCTCCAAGAACGTCCCAGAGCTTCCAGATGTCCTGGAGAGACAACCCCACAGAGCAGTGCCAACAGCACTCACAAAGCAATTGTCAAGCAAAAATTACCTTCAAGAGCTCTTTGAATTCTCTACTCTTTCAAAACAAGATAGACAAAGCATCATTTAACCACAGAAACTGCCAATGAGCAAGAGGTTTTTGTTGTGAAAGAAGAACTGGCATGGGGATTTTAAGTAGATGTAATGGTTAATTACTGCTTAATACTCCCTCACAGCATTGGACATGTGAACTAATAACAATTCTGACCTCTTGTAAAGGACAATTCATTTCATCTTACAAGGTACTCAAATAAAAACCACCTCGAAGCTTCTGCCAAAAAGAAATGTACCCTTGGTCCCTGGACATGTCTACTGCAATACTCATGCACTTATGGGACATGACAAGTTGATGGGGGAAACTGCACAGTTCCAGTCACCCTTGACTGAGAAATTTACATTGAAAGAAGTGCTAAGAAGGATGATCTAGAAGACCAGGCAAACTGAGATTCAATTTTCAAGGTGAAAGTAGCAAAAAAATGGACTTATAAGTATAATAGGGAAAAGAACCAGGGAGGCAGAAAAGCTGTTTACACTGCTGCAAGTAACCATGGAAACCTTTGGAGCATGAGAAGGTGTCCAGCCAGCAGAGCCCAGGGGTTCTGAGGGAGCAGCAGTACGGGGAGCCTGGATCCAGCTGCTTGTGAACAGGACATCTTGATAAAATTGGCAAGAGTATGTGACCTGTTTGTCCACTACAGCAGAAGACGTGATCCAAAAGCATCTCCATCCCTCCACACACCTACGCAAATCTAATATTCTGAAACTTCCAATTTCAATTAATTGGATGCACTCCACTGTTGCTGAAAAGTATCAGCCTTTAAAACCTCAGGAAGTATCTACAGAAACAATTCTGTCATACACATTAATGTTTCTATGGTGACTTTTCTAGCACTTCATTGGATTCCCTTTTGTAAACGTTCAGGGTACTCCCACACCACCCTGCAAACCCAAACCCTAGGTAAACCCAAAATGGAAAACTCAGTTTTTCTCTACCCAAATGTAAAGTCAAGCTCTAAATACGCATTCACTGTTGTGCCCACACATCACACCTCCATGGCCTGAGCATGTTCTAGAGCACTGCCGGATGATGCCACGTCACCCAGGCAGTGCCAGGGACACAGTCAAAGCTGTATCTTGCTATATATACACCATTATCTCATTTGAGCCAGGAATATCACAGTATTTTGTCTTGAAACACATGAGCATTTTCCTGGAGCATTTATATTCATAAACTGTTTGCAGATACTAGAGCACAGAGTCCACCTAAATACAGAAAAACTACAGAAACAACAAGCCTTCCTCACTGCCTTCTTGCATCCTTTTCTTGTCAGTATATGTTCTCCCTCTTTTCCATTAAGGAATTCCTGCATTCTCCTTGAGGGCTCATTAACCTCTCTAAAACACCCTTCTGACACCAGCAAATGCCTTCTGAAAGGGCCAGTGCTGTCAGAGGAACCCAAGGCCCAACAAATACTCCCTGAACATTGACCTCTCAGAGCCCATTCACCCACAACACTTGCATGTTCTCATTTGTCTGCTTTCAAGTCACTTTGTCATTTGTTGATAAGCAATTACCAGATCTGCCAGTGGAACAACTTATTCTTTTCTTCAGTTCACTATTAACTCTGAAACCTTGCAGATGGTAGTGAAGAATAAAACCCTTTCCCATCTGCCTGATCAAACAGTTGATAATCAAGATGTGGCAGAGCTTGGTAAAGCCAGCACTGTGCTTGGCAGTGCATAAATGGATTAGGTGGCCCCCTCACTCTGTTATTTTCTTAAGGGCCTAGAACATAAAGATATTTCTTGGAAACTCAGTACAGCCCCAAGACTCACAGGTGCTTGCAAGCATTGCCAGATCATGTCATTTTTTTCCTCCTACAGCTCCCCTTTTTGCGCGTTAAAGATTAATAATTTATTTGGTACAGAACTCTACTATTCTGTCTCACTCTGCTCTGGCACCAATGCAGCTTCCTGCTGAGTTGAACACACCACTACAGATATTTCATTTTCTGTTTTGAATATTTTCTGGCAAAGGTAACATTAACAAAATGTAGGTTCTTGCAAGCAGCAGCTGTTGTGGGTAGCATATATCCTGGGTAACTGCTTAAAGGAAGTAATAGAGGCTGTTTCCTCTGGGAAATATGTATAAATGGAGAGGTCTCGGATGAAAAACTTCAAGAGAAATCTGAACCTATGGCTCCCCATACAGTTATTTGGGGATATTCTTATTAAACAAGGATAGATTTGCATAGCAAGGCTCCAGTCACAAGCCCTCTCTCATCACACAGCTTTCAAAGAGCACAGCAGTCACTGCAGCAAACAGCCTGAGCCACTCTCCCAAGCAGAGCTCCACTGGGGACCTGCTGGCCAAGACACCTTTTCATGGCCTTGTTCATTTGTATACAAAACTGCTCCCCTGTACAAAACAACAGCAGGGTCACGGGCCAGCCTCACAGTGCCACACTCAGAGGAAATCCTGGCACTCCATAACTAACCCGTGCCATGCTGCTGCTTGCTCCCGTACCCACTAATGCACAGGACAGAGTGTCAACTTAAATTCTGAAATTCTCTGATGCTGTCACTTTGTGTCACAGTGTTAAGTGGTTTTGATTATTTGATGTCAGCTCAGTTTACTTAAAGCATTCCCACTACTTACATTTGGTCTCCATCAAAATGTGTCAGAAATCTCTTAGCAAGAGCAATTCTTAACCCAAAGGGCTCAGCAGGGCTCAGCTGCAACTGCTGGTGCTCACAATGTGCAATTTTACTTGGGAGGTTCTCTTGGGAATGGCTCTCCTCATCACAGCATCTCTCTCATTGAAATGAGCCTGGTCCCCAAGAAACACACCCAGGAAAGCTTTTACATGGAAGTAATTATAGAAATAAGTAAGTATTAGGCAGTAAAATTACTTTCTAATGACCAAGGTGCCCACACTGTGCACAAGCCATGCTCCTGGCTGCCCAGGCCTCCTCAGCCAGGCAAGGGATTATTTTCCCAGCACTGCACCCTGTACCAGCTTCAGTGAGTGACAAAACCTGCTCAAACAACATCAACTTTTCAGTGCAGGAACGGTACCAGCCCCAGTACTCTCCATTCACCTCATTACAGAAATCACACGGACTCTGTTTTTGATGGGTACCACAAGTGATGGAGTCTCCCCTCAGATATGTGCCCTAAGAATGAGAAGCCAGTAGTGATAACTGACTTCCAGCTTTTCTTCTCATAACTCGTTCACTTTTACAGCCTGAATTCACAATTCACTCTCCTCTGTATAACCATGGAACATTAACAGTCTTCTCAGAGCATCCTGGAAGAAACATCAGCTGAAATGTACTTCCACTGACATCCAACCTCCCTGGACCACGGAGACCTTCACAGGCAAGTGATGTGCTCTAATACTGCATTTGAACACAAGCTGCAGCGTTAGGAGAACGAATCACTGAACATCACCAAAATTATTATGAAAATGAGCAATAACATGTTCTTTAAAGCTCTCCTGACTTTAAGTCCTGACCTCCCAATGCACTGTTAGCACTCATAATGTTTCCTTTATGTCAAGGAAACTACGACCATTGTCAACTGATTTACACACGATCAGAATCAATCGCCTGTGTTTTCAGGGTGATCCTGGACATGAACTGAATGCCATTAGAACAATATAGCTAAAGGAAACAAATGGTGAAAAGTCTGCAGAAAACAAGACTGTATTTTTTTAATAAAGTCAATGTAAATTAAAGAATAAGTGTTCTTAAATTACTGAAAGATTTAATTTACACCGGAAACACCTGAATCATCATTAACACTATAAGGATCTCTTTGCATTAATTCATACCCAAATTCAAGGCTGTACATTTTGTTAGGTTTCTCTCTTCCTGTTCATATTTGTACCCAATCAAACTTCAGTACAGGTGCATACGGGTTAGTAATCACATTTTATATTTTGCATGCAGATTAGTCCTATTTGAATCTGCATAAATTTGTTATGCATCACTGCAAAAGTGAATGCTCAAGCAACTTTTATTTTTATCTAATCAAATCACTACCTAATGAAAAATGAGCAACTGTGCACAAAGGTGCACTCGGGCAGACTCACGGATCCCTGGGAACAGGAACCACTCAGGAGGGCCCCCAGGTGTGAGCCTCTCCCTCCTCATGGCCAAAATCTGATCAGCCACACCCAAAATGCCGCTGCTGCCTTCTCACAAAGATTAAATCAACCTTCCAGCAGAGGATGGACCCTCATGGCCAAAATCTGATCAGCCACACCCAAAATGCCACTGCTGCCTTCTCACAAAATTAAATCAACCTTCCAGCAGAGAATGGAACCAGAAGGAACTTCTACAGAACTCCTTTCCTAAACCTTTGCAGTCAATTGCTGCTTAGTAGACGATGATCAAAATCCCTCCTCAGAATGGAAATGGTCAAGTCTCTGCTTCCCTGTGCCTGAATTTTCTGGCTGTGCAGTGAGCACCACACAGAATCCCAGAGGCACAGAACAGTGTGGATTGAAAGCAGTCCCAAAGACCACCTAATTCTAAACCCCCTGCCATGGGGGACACCTTCTACTAGACCAGGTTATTCAAAGTGGACACTTCCAGAGATGAGGCATCCATGGCTTCTCTGGGAAATTTGTTCCAGTGACTCACAACCCTCACAGTAAAGAATTTCTTACTAATATCTAGCCCAAACCTACAGTCTTTCCATTTGAAGCCATGCCCCCTTGCCCTGTCACTGCACACCCTTGCAAAAAGCTCCTCTCCAGCTCTCTCGTAGGTTTTTGTTCTGAGTAGCTGAAACAAGATGAGCTGAACCTGAGGTAGAAAAACAGTTCATTTAACTAAACTGCCAGCAGTCATATCACACAGTGGTAGGCAATATTCAGCAGTTTACTCTGGAAATAACAAGACAAAGCACACACCTTCCACTTCTGAAATTGTATTAAACCATTTTAAAAGAGATTCTGCGATTAAATAATGCTGCACAAACTAGCATTACTTCTTAGCACAAATGGGTGGGTCTAGTCCAGAAACAAGTTGGCCAGTGGAGACAAAGAGGGCTTGTTAAAGCACAATGTAAAAGACACAACCACTTGAAAATGTCATGCTGAAACAGGCAACAGTGTTGCACTATGGCTTACAGTGAGAATGTAATAATGGAGACAAGCAGTTAAAAATTTGTGCCAAGTAATTTCAGACTTAATCTTGAACAGAAAGCTTGATGAACTCTCAAGCTCAGCCCTCGACACAGCAAAGGGCAGAGGCTGAGGAAGGAGACAGACACAGAGCTCCCGAGGAGTTCTGGAGGGAGCAAGGCACTCCACTCACCCATCCCACTCCCAGATATCATCCTGAATTCAGCCACCTCACAGCTCTGGGCAAATTATTCTTTTCTTATCCCATGAGCTAAAGGAACATGGCTACCAGGATCTGCAAAATCTGTGTAATTCACCAGGGGCTGGAGTACAGGAGTTGTAGTTCATCCACCTGAACAGCTGCAGCAGAAGCAGCAAAGGCTTGAATGGATATGGCTACTAATGACATGCAGATCATTTGAACATCTGCCTCACCACCTAAGAGAACATGCACTGATCTCATCTTCACACCCACAAATAATAATTAGCTCATTTTTAGGAGCATGCTGCCATCTTGGAAATGTGCTCTGCTCATCTCCTATGATGCAGTACAAACAGAGACAGTGCTTGCACCTATTTCAAGTCCAAACCAACACGAGAGAGCCTTTAGTAAAATAACTACAGCAAAATTAACATGCAGGTCCCACTTTCCATTCAGCTCCACTACTTGTCCCAACATGACAGAAAGGAAAGGAGCTCCATGAAGATCCAGTCTCCCACAGAAGCAGCAGCACTGGGTTCACAGGGCATCCCAGATGGGAAAAGGCCTGTGGACATCCCTGCTGACAGGGCTCCCTTCCTCACAGACAAGCACCCACCTCTGCAGCCCCTGAACTGCCACCTCCCCTTGATTCACATGAAGCTCTTTAAGGGATTTTGGAAAAGAGACATTTGAAAGGCATTAAATGAAGGCTTAGGAACAAGAAGCAACTGGCAATAAACAAGTCCCCTGAAGTGTGAGAGACTTTGTCCTGCTCACTCCCAGCACATTTCAAGGTCAGTTGTGCTCCCTAAAGAACCCTTAGCAGAGCCAGGCTGCACGGGCTCACAGCCACAGCTCCTAACTCCTTCCTCCCCAGCCAGCAGGGCTCTGCACCTGTGACAGAGCCTAAAACACTGCACCTCTCCCTTGTCTGAGAGCACAGCCACCCCAGCTCAGCCAACAGATCCCTCAGAAATCCTTTTTATCCTTTCATTTTTATTTTTAAGTCACATTTCTATTTGCATTTCCTTTAAAAAGCATATCCTAACCTTCTTCTGACTTTCCCATCTGCCACCCCCCTCCTACCCACATCCTCTCAAAAAACACAAACATCACCAACTTTCCTAAAAAATCCATACATTGAGGTAATCGGAAACCAAATACTTCATATTAAAGTATTTATGAAACTTGATCAAGAACAAAAAAATGAAAAGGCATTTCTGATACGTTTCTTCACTGATCTCTTTTCAGAGAATGCATGCATATTTTCAACCCACTTTTCAGTCTCCATAGACTTGAACAGACACATTGGTAACCTAAATTGGTCATTTGTTCAACTTCCTACAGTGATTTTCTTACCAACTACTTGCATAAAGGAATTAATCTACTTCAGAAATCAAACCCATGGGACTGATTAGTTAAGAAAAATAAAGATACTTATTCAGAAATGCTCTCCATTACCACCATCAAATAATACATACGTATTTCATTTTCTGTGGGTCTGACACTTCATCCTGCCCAGGTGGGACAGGGACAGACTGGGGAAACACAACTCTCAAGCAGCTGTACACACCAGCCCAGGGTTTCTTCTCCCAAAAACCTTACCACCTCACCAAGATTTATTTTATGCTTATGAGCCATTAAAAACAGAGGGCTTTTATCAGAAATCCCAGCATTTAACTGCCATATTTAATCCACTCAACTAATAACTCTTAGAACAGTTTTCTTGCTGTGTCATTTAAAAGGACTAATATGTACAAGAATCAGTTTTTGACCAATATTACCTGAATCATTTATCAAGATTTTTTCTATTCAATAGTAAAATTATTGCAGTGCTTAAAGGCATTCTACTTTAGGGAAAATAGACCAGTATCAACACAAATGCATTAAGTCTAATTGTTATTATTATGGCTGAATACAATTCCAAAAATGTATATAAAATATTTAACAGCTCTAGTAAGCAATATTTGCCTTTTAAAAAGATAATCATTAAAAGCACATTAACCACAAAATGAAATTAGCTTTTCCTTTTCCTTTTTTTTAATAAATGTATATGTTCAAATCAATGATTTGACTTCATCTGCAATTTACACAGCACCCAGATGACAAGTGCCAAGTCTCAGAACACTGGAAAGATCAGACATTTAAATTTTGTCATTAGCTCCATTGTCTTCAGCTCCTGCAAGATAGTAGATTACTTGGAGCCACCTCTTTCTGCTCAGTGAAAAACATTCACATACAATATTTCAATAGAAAAAAGCAAAATTAAACAAAACAGCCCAAAGCCTGCCATGAAGGATGTGTGTGAGTGAGCCAGCACTGGTGAAGGGGCAGGGAAAGTGAACTCCAGCACTCCCACCCTGCATCACTGAGCCCAGGAAGAGTCTGGCTGCTGACTTAACTGAGGACAGGGTTTCAACCTACAGCACTTTCTTCTGTAATTTGAGGGATCCTCTGATTAACTACAAATAATTAGCTCATTTTTAAAATGGCATAATCTTCTTTATGCATGCAGCACATTCTAAAAATGGATTAGCAAGGGGTCTAATGCTGGAGCATCTCTGGCATTAGAGGATTACAGGACACCAGTCTGAGCCCATGGCTAATTGGGATGGCTGCATCCCCTCAGCCAAATCCACTTGTTCTGCCTCTGTGTGCAGCAGGACCTGCAGGGGGCACGGGCCTGCCCACCACAGCTGCAAATTGAAGGGCTTTTGTTAGAGTTAAAACTGTCTGCAGCACTGAATTTTGGAAAGCCAGGCACAAGGGCATTTGACTGGACATCGCTGTTTAATAACCCTGGAGTCACAACTGCAGATGTCTGCATTAACACGAGGTCAGAGAGGGGAGCAGATGGTTAGGAAGCTCTTACTGTGAAGGCCCTGATGATTTCCAAAGGTAAAACAGCAAGTAGCTTTTATGTATAAATGATGCTTGCCATATGGCGAGTATGATTGAAATTTTAAACAAAAAAATGAAATTATTACAGTTAGACTGAACAGAACCAAAAGCAATTAAAAGTAAAGTTGAGTTTTACATTAAAGATCAGCAGCAGTTTTACATCAACAACATTAGTGATCCCAAAAATGGGAGCAGGGTACACTGAAGAGTGGCGTTTCTAAGTGCTAGGCACAAATCTCATTAAAACCCAGCTTGCTTCTCTGAAGAAAAACCCAACAACGAGGCTGGCACTTCCAGGCACCAAAATCAATAAACATACAATCAATAGAAAAATCATATTTCATTGGCATTAATTTATTAATTAATCTATTAATTTATTGATTGTGATTACAGGCCATGATTAAAGCCTGATTACAGGCTGTGAATAGGTACTTTCTAAAATACATAAGCATTCTACAAATATAAATAACCAATGACGTTCATTTCTCCAGAGCACCTATACATGCATAAAAAGGCACAAAATTACCAGGTGTTCCTAAAAACATAAAAATAATATCTGCTGGTTTTCAGTAAGTTTTCCTGGGCAGATCATCACTTTTTGCTAAAACCGAGAGCTTCTGGTTGCAAAAATAAAGATCCCTGGAAGCCTGAGGCTGCCCCATCCTGGCAGGCACCCACAGCACCCTGCCAGCTCCTGCCAGCCCCCCTCTGCCCCACTTCAGCACGGGGACAAACACTGCTCAGTGGGGTGGAGTTAAGCACATATTTAACTTCACGCAGTAAAATCAAAATAGCCACCTGTGGATCATTAGATTATCTGCTGCCTCTTAACATAATAAGCAGTTAGATTACATGGCATCCCTCAGTTCATTAAATTAAGCTCACTCAGCAGTGTGCAGTCTGTCTTTCAGAAATCTGGGGGTTTACTGAATTCAGTCAGCCATTCTTCACTCTGTCACAGGCCTGTGATGAAAAAAAACCACCTCAAATCTCGATTTACCAAAGTCAATCTCAAATTTGCATAGACTTTAAGGTGGCTGGATGTTACATGAGACAGTCACAGCAAAAACCAAGATCTAAACACAACTGGGCAGATCACTGCCAACAACTCATCTCATTCAGCAGGTCTAACTGAGGTGTAAGTGAACCTTGTGCCTGTGGTACAGAGCTTTTGCAGAAAAAATTCAGCTTTGAGCTTTCAGGGTCTATAAAAAGTGAAATGAACCTCAACAGATGTGTATTAAATCCAGAGGAAAGTACATTTGCATGCCGGCACACACAGAGAACCCAGCCTTGCCTCTCCTCCTTGTTTTGTCCCTACACCAGCTTTCCAGAAACCAAACCCTGGCTCAGGTGGATACACTGCCCCATGGTAACACAGGATTTTGAGGAAAACTCTACCAGGTTGCATGGGGCTGTTCACTACACTGTGAAAGATGGTTTCACTCCATGAAGCACAGCCCAGAGAGGCTCTTTGCTATGGTTCCAGGTCCTTCCCAGAACATAATTCCACTGATCTCATACTCTGGAATGGGGTCTCCAGGCCAGGTGGAGACATCAGTCCAGGCAGGCAGCCCAGCACTGATAGGCAATGTGCTTTTTCTCTCCCAGTAGCAGAGCAGGTCACCCACTCACTCTCCCCATTCTGCACTGCCAGGAGAGTCTGGCCAGGTGAGATCAGTGCCACAGGTATTTTGGGGGGCTTCAGTACCTGTGTTTGACTCTGGCAGCAGGGGAGCTTTGTGTGCCTCCAAAACACCTCCACCCTTAGGTCTGCAGGGCACAGGAACTGAATTTGTTGTCTTGCTATGTGGAGTGGGAATGGAGGAGCTGAAATATGTTTTATTAATTCTTTCATTTTTTGAACATAAGTGGATAAGTGGTTTCAGCCTCCAGACATGTCTTAGACACTGTTGACTTTTACATACTCTTTCAGGGATCATAAAGTTAATTGTTTCCTTCTTTCCCCATGATGCAAGAGGATAATGAGAGACCAGGAGCACTCAGAGGGCGAGCATCTAGCAACAGACCACAGTCAGGCTCAGGGATGCTTGAAAAATATTTTGTTGCTTTCATTTTAGTCCATTCTCCACTCCCAGGAGAGGCTATTCCCACAAAAATACAGGCAATTGGGATAATAATTTTGCAGCAGCTTAGGGCTGAAGCAGAACATTAGGAAGATAAGTGTGTACATCTCTGGGATGTGACAGATGGGGCACACTCAGTGTTACTAAACCCCATTCCTTTCCTTTCAAACAACCTGCAGTGAGTCACTGTTACACCACGGCTTCCCCACCCGTGTTCAAAACCTCCCTGTAGTAACACTGGCTCCAGTCTCACATCCTTCTCTCCCTGCAAGCCCTGCAAGGCACACAAACTGTAAACCTGCTTTCCCCCAGGCTGGAAGCCATGGTCCCTTGCTGCAAAGCCACTCTGGTAACCCAGAATGATGTCTGGAGTGCTGGGAACATGCCTGGGACAAATCACCACCACTCAAGCTGCTGATAATGCTCCTGAAGAGTTTCTATTCTCTCTCCCAAACTACCTCATTTAAAAGACTTGATATATTAACTACAGGCTTCTCCATCAGCCCAGTTAGAAAGCCCCCCAGCCATTCCATGCTTCCCAAATTGTTAATTACTAGTCCACACTTTTGTGAAGACCGTGGGTATCCCCACCAGGAGGCTGACACATGGCTGTGAAAGGCATAGGATGCTCCCTGGAACAGGCTCAACTCTCTGCATGGGATTGACCAGACCTGAGCCACTACACCTGCTAATTAATTGCTCTCCCACCACTGAGGGAAGACATCCACATCAGAGCTCAGCTCCAAGGTGCTGCTGTTCTTGTTTCTCCATACCGATTTATAAACAGCAGAGATGAGCTCTGAAGAAAACATGCCATGAGGATCTTACACTTTTAATTATTTTATCACAGACTTCATGTACCCTTTTTTGGATATTATTACCCTGGAGATTGTGCTAACAACCTTAAGTTGCTGACTAATTAAGTTTTGGTATACTCCAAAGCTGGGTTTTGCACACTAATTAAATTTACAGGCAGTTAGATTTGACGGGTACAATGGTATCTGCCAACGTGCCTTCATAATCAGTTAAATTATTAATTGTGAGGCAGCAGCCCATTCCCAGGTGTGCAGGGAAGCACTGTGGCAGTGGAGCTGCCCCAGGAGAGCAGCAGTCCCTGACCCTGGGCTGAAGGAGTGAGGGGTGCAGGGGTGCTCCCTCCCTAGGAGAGGGCAGAGCTGCAGAGGGGCACCTCCTGCCCCCACTCTGCTGGGAGACACCAGAATTCCCACCCAGCTCCAGCCCTGAGAGGCAGCAGAGGGGCAGCTGAACAGCCATGGGTGCTCTGCTTACCCCTCCTGCCATCCCAGAACCAGCAGCAAACACCCCCAGAGGCACAACTGCCTTGGCTGCAGACAGCATCCCTCACCCCGGCCCTGCACACCTGTACCTCAGGGTCATTCCAAAGGGGCTCCATCACATTCCTGTCCCCAAATCTCCCTCCAGACCACTGGGCAGGAAGCCCAGCCCACGCTGTCGGAGCCTCCACTGCCATGCTGGCAATCCCAACAGCCAGGAAAATCCCCCAAACCCACTCAGTGCTATCACACCTCAGGCCCTCCACAGACAAAACACTCATTTAGCAATCTATATGATCCGTGGTGTCAAATGCCTCTCTGATAATTCCCTCGGGACAGCTGCTCTTGCTATTTCATCTGTTAAATATCTCCAGAACCCAAAAGTCCTCAGGGAGAAAAGCAGTTATTTTGACTAACTGCTCCTCCTCCTCAACTAGTTACTGTGTGAGCTTCCTCCCACTCAAACACCAGGAGCTGATTAAGACATATGGATTACCTCAACACTACCAAGAATTTCAGTTTAGAAAGTGAAATATTGACATTCTTAATATCACGTTTCACTTTCTCTGGGGAGCCCTTCCTCACAGTGCCACTGATCCCTGCTGAAACACAGCATCATTGCAGACTGCAATTCAAGAGCCAGGCAGATGGCTTGTTCTGCATGGATTTTGGTTGAAATTGCTGATGGAGTCAACCCTTTACAGTTACTTAATTCTACCTAGAAAACTAATTCCAAGTGGCTCTTACTTATGGAAATCTTTGGATCCTAAAAAGAATTATTCAGTTCCACATTAAATTTTGCCCTTGTTTAAAAAATTATTTTGTAGTGGGTTGGGCCTATTTTCAAAATAACGTAAAAAACAACGCACATAAAGAAGTCAGAGGAAAATTCTGCACTTGGAAATCCCACATTTGGAAATCCTTTAGTAATACAAGTCTTTAAAGTAACGCCATATTTCCCATTTATAAAACCTTTGAAAGATTTACATCACTCTAACTAGAGGAAAGGTGAGATTTTGCTTTGAACTAGAAATTAAACAAAATATAAAGTATGTGAACCTTCCTATTAAACAAAAGTCCTGAGTTTGGACTGGCCCTGCTGCGGTCCCACAAGCTCCCATAAAGCAGAATCATCAGCATCCCCCTTTCATTAATCTCTTTTCCTGAGTTTCTATTTAAGATTGATGGCCTTAAGCTGCAGTAATGTATTTAACCAAGTCAAGAAGAAAATCAGAGTGAACCTCAGTGACTTTTTACATCTAAAAGTACTGGGCAGATGTATTTAAGTTAACCAAGTGTGAACTCACATGAAATACCTGGAAAAAAAAAAAAACAAAAAAAAAAACAAAACAACTCTCTGACTGATTTTTCTTTTAAATCAAACCCGCGTGAAGAAACCCTACTGGGCAGATGTATTTAAGTTAACCAAGTGTGAACTCACGTGAAATACCTCAAAAAAAAAAAAAACAAAAAAACAAAACAAACTATCTTATTTTTCTTTTAAATCAAACCTGCGTGAAGAAACCTCTATTTATTTTATAAGAATACACAAAACCCTCAAGGAATAAACACCTCTTTTCAATAACCTAGAGCGATGGCAAAAGGATCAGATCCAGGCGACAACCTTATTTCAATATAGCAGCAGTCAGCGCCACAGTCCCCTGCACCCAGGAGAACCAACTAATCCCACTGCCAAAGCTTTTTTACAACTCTATCCCTACAAGGAGAGCTGTAGCCCCCAGAACTGCTTGTAGCTGACATTTCTAGTGCTCTGAGCCACCATTTCTGAGGCAGTCACACATGAAAGAGGCAAAAGTGATTGCGAGGCTTTATGTTTTGATGCCAGCCATTGGTTTGGAGTCAGTGAACCAAGAGAAATTCACATTGAAATGTACTGAAACAAACAAACTAGAAACGAGCCTGAGGCAAAGAAAAGAGGCTTTTATATATTAATTATACTTTGGTTTTGGTTTCTGCCTCGAATAGCAGCTATACAGTGAAATCCAGCAAGCACTCAGGTATTGCAGAAATGTGCAAGTCAGTCCAATGACCTTCCAGCATCAGGCTCAAACCCTTCAAACATGGGGAAATCTTGCTCGAGGCAAAGAACCAGCGCTCATCTTCACTTTGCTGATGCAAATCCCCTTTACCTTGAGAGCAGCCCCTGATCTTGGGCAGAGCTGGCCCTGAGAGGGACGTGAGGAGCCCTTTGCTCTCAGGCTCTGTGGACCCCTGTGCCCATGGCAGGACAGTGATCAGACACTGCTGGCAGCACCGTGACCCTCTGAAGGGCAGGACACCAGCACAGGGGGCCAGAGCTGCCAGCCCGAACTTCAGGAGCTCAGCCTTGCTTTGAGCAAGTTGAAAAAGACAGAGAGCAAAGCCCAACAAAGCTGCACTCCAGCAGGGCTCTGCTTTTCTGTTCAGTTCATCTCACGGAGATGCAACCAGCACCAGGCTGACAGCAGTGCAGCCCAGAGAGCCTCTTTAGCTACATTACAATGACCCCGTGCATTTTTAATTGGAATCTGCCCTTTATTTGTGTTCTCTGACAGCCCGAGGGGGGCATACAACGATGCTCATGAAGACAGGTGGGGATTCCAAAGCATCTTAAGCTCCGCAGGCACTACAGTGTGTTTCAGCTGGAGGAATTGTGCCCTGATGCCCCCTGCAGCCAACAAGCACTGCATAAAGGTTTTGCCTTGAACACACCGAGCCAAGCCCCTGCTTCTGCACAGAAAAAAATTTTTTAAAAAAAAATTTAAATTGTCTGAATGGAAGCTGTAAAGTCAGGCAAAATTCAGTTGCTTTCCCAGCCCCATTTTACACTGAAACAAGAGATTCCTATTCTCATTTGCTTGACATTTTGCCTTCTAATCTCAGTATTTCTTTACTCTTCATTGAGCAAGTCCCCTCCCTGGTCCACAGACAGCCCAGCTTTTTCCTCTACCTCTGTGCAGAGTTTGGATGAACAAGCTCTTTACAAGTCCTATTATGGTCCAATTCACAGGAGTTCCAACTTCTACTTATTCTTCTTGTTCTGCAGTTCTCCACAAGGAGGGGTGGGAAAAAAAGGAGAACTCAGCCCAGGCTCAAGGCTAGCTGGGAGCTGTTTGTTTACCTCGGTTGGCTCTGGGCTCAGCCAAAGCTCCAGTGTTCCCAGAAGCAAGTTCCCCTCTTCCCCCAAGGCATTGTGAGGACACAGCCCAAGATTCCAGCCCAGGCTGTGAGGAACAGCATATTCCCACTGTCCACAAGGGCCGCAGCACTCTTCCATCCAGTTTCCAAGTCCCTGTAAAGCCATCATCTTTGTAAATCTTTTCACTTTCCTCTCCTCCACCTCCTTCCTTCCCTCACCATTTGCTAGCTCCATTCTTTTATATTGTTTATAACCTGCCCAGTTTTTTGCTATTTCAGTTGCAATGAACTTAATCTGTGTCCCCCAAACTCAGAGAATGTGTGCAGAAGCCCAGGAAAACCTATTTCCTGAGCAAGAGCTTACAGCACAGAGAGTGAGGCTGTGAGGAGCCAGGTGCAGCTCCAAGCATGCAAAGCTCTTACATTGCACTCACATTGCACTTGTTACGGTATCAGCCTTTCAAAAAATGCCATATGTATCAGGATGTAACACTCCATGTTTAGTTGGGGTTTTTTCCTCCAGGTAGTAAAAAAAAAAAAAAAAAAAAAAAAAAAAAAAAAAAAATCCCACAGCTCATTCAAAGTTTAAACTTCTAATTCTGAAAACAGATACACTCTACTCTTTGAGTTTTGGGGTTTTTTAACTTAGTTACTCCAGTAAGAAACACCTCACATGCTAGCATCCTCCAGCACAGAGAAACTATCAAAGCTTAACAAAGCCCTACACCCTGTGGTGCATTTATATGGTTTGAAGGTTTATGAAGGCAGATCAGCAAAAGAAGAGGTACCACCTGCTAATTTAAGACCTTCCATCTTGGGTAATTCTTCTTGCATGGAAAAAAACAGAACCTTTGTTGTCTCTCAAGAGAAAAGGAAATTCCCCTTGCTAACAGTAAGCCACAGCACTCAGTAAATAAATCTCAGTGCATTAGAAGCAGGGCTCACTTTCTAGGCTATCCATTCCATCTGGACTGGGGAGAGAGGCCACGTGTGGGCTCAGGGTTTGCAGGTGAGCCTGTGGTGCCTGCTCTCACAGGAGAGCCTCAGCTTCAGAAGCAAAGAAATGAACAGAAACCTCTCTTCATTTAGGTGCTGGAGTTTTAAGTAAAGCTCCCTAAACTCCCCAAGGCATATTGTTTCCATCAAAGAAAGCCAGTGAGCATGACTGATAAGTTTGATTTTCAGTGGTGCTTAGGTTCTGCAGCTCTCATCAATTGCAGAGCAAGTCATGGGAACTCAAGGCCACATTTTTTTAAAGGGTTGGTATTTCAAAATGTACTGCAGTCAACAAAAATTGGGAGTTACACTTCTTTGAAAGGTAGGAAGGCCTTCAGCACTTCTCAGAAGTCACACTGTGAATTTTTTTTTCTCCTTTTCTCCCTGTTTTGCCTTCTGGTTCAGAAAAAATGACAGGAACACTGGAGCCCCTCTTTTCATTACAGAAACTGAAAAGAGCAGATACAACCAAGTATGTCCTTGGAGGGAAACACAAGCAGTGCAGGGAGCTTCCAAAAAATGTACAAAACACAGGAAAAACACACAGTCTCTCTGGAGTGTTTGCTTCTATTTCCCACGGGTCAGGGGAACTCACACCACCATTCTGAAACCTGAATTTATCCCCTCTTCCAAGAATCAATTTAGTTAGCAATGATCTCTGTATTAGTACTGCTAGAGGGATCTCTAGTATAATAAAGTCCTCTCTCTGTTACTACTGCAGAAACTAAAGAGCAAAACTGCATTATCCATTGAGAGGTTTTCTGTGTATTTGTTTACAAAATGAGAATTACTTTTACATTTCTAATTAGGTAGCTCTTAACTAATATACAGAGAAATCACAGCAGCATATGAAGCTTTGCTATCAGCACAATCTTATTAAAGGAGAGCTTAATATTTTAATAAGAATAACAAATTAATCATGATAATGTGCTTTTAGAACATCAAATGCAGACGCCAAGAGGGAGTTTTTTAAAAATTCTTTGAGTCAACATTTTCTCTGATGATGTCAGAGTTTTAACACAGGTTCAGTAAAAGAAAAGCTTCTTCAAATGCTTCTGGCATTATTCTATATGTGAGAATCTGTGAGATACAAAATTAAATTATGCATAGTCATTCTTTCACTGTTACACAGGGAAAATAACTGCTCTAGTATTCAGAAGCTTTCAGAAAGTATTTAACCCTTTCTGAGCTGGCACAGCAGAGTAAATGCTTGCTGAGGTGTAACAGGTCAGAGATCCCACCAAGTCCAAGGAGACCTCGAGTGCTTTATGATCATTCTGTGGTCCCCTGCAGAAGACATTTTCTCATGCAGTTTTCCAATGTAGTGCACCACCACAGAATTCAACTCAGACATTTTTAAATCACCTGAGTTAAACACAAGCATGTTTTGACCTTTTTTTTCTTTCTGGTTTAGAGATGCAGCTTGAAGGACTGTTGCCAGCATGGAGGGACAAAAAAGTCAGACCAAGGGACAGCATCAGTGATGCTTTTGCAATAGAACTTGGGAGCAGCAAGGTCTGACTGTGCCATCAAAGACTATGGAAGAAAGCAGCCACAATTTACAGTCTCACCCAGAGACTTCATTAATCCTTCTTGACTTAGAGATCCTTTAATATCTGTAGGAGGCTGCCACATTTTATTTCTCCAGCTAGCAATTCAAACTACATGGACTTGAAGTCAAACTGTGAAAGCTAAAACCAAAGGCAGACTAGATGACTAAACACAGGAAGAAAACTTAGAACAGAAATTAAGAGAAAATTCTTTTTCTGTGATTGCTGAAAGTATGAACCTGAGTTTCTCACCTCTTATTAAAAATCCCTTGCTCTCACAGTTATTTCATTGCTTTTAGTTCACATAAAAATGCTTGAAGAAGGTATTAGAACATGGCTTCTAAAAGTCTGTTTTGCAGCCTTGGTCTCCAAGAGTGTCCTGAGGAATATATCTGGCAAAAAGCTGTTACTGCCCTTCCCTGGTTCTTCACAGCCACAGTGCTGACAGCAGATAATGGATATTTTCAGTCCTATTCCTCCTAACAATGCAGGCTTAACAGCATTTTTGGCAGCAGCATTGTTCACACACTCAGGTTTGAGCACAGTGAACTTGTTTTAAACAAAACCAATTTTTCCCCAGCTATTTATGAGAATTCCCCCTTTTGCCTTTTATGCCAAATGTAGACACTGCTGCCATTTTAGCAACATCCAACCACAGTGCGCCAAAAACTAAAACACAAACACTCATTACACAGCACTGGGTTCTTCCATCCCAACAAACTTCTTCTCCAAGAGCTGTCTCTAAATATACCTATTACACATATATATTTTTTCTGCTGCAAACTGAACAGGCCAGAACTGAGATGGTCACTAAGACATGGCCAGGCAATCCCAAGTATTTTCCTGCAGAATGAGGTTCATTTGTGCATTCAGTCAGGCAATTCAGTCTAATTCACAGTGGAAGAATTACCAACCAATCTTGACCCACAGTGTAGCTCTTAGCCACTCAAATCATCACAAGTCCATTAAAAGTTAATCACAAATAATATCAGTAATATACTTTTGCTTCTGATTTTTTTCACATAGCCCTGCCAGGAATTGTAGTATTTCTGCTCTTCTGTACAAAGTGATCCCAATGTCTATAAGTAATCTTAATTAATGTTTTGAGAGATTAATATTTTATCATTATCACCATGTTCAAAGACCACTTTAGGACAGGCTACAGCCTTCCAATTAGCACTATTAAAGTATTGCTCATCCTTCATACAGCTGAAGCACTCAGGAGCTCCAGTCAAATACAGAAGAGACTATGCCAATTCATGGGAATTTAGTTTAAATGCGTCAACAATTCCAGCCTCAGAGATCATTTTATCCCCATATGTACTTGACAAAAGATAGCTGCCTACTGATACAGTCAAGTTCTGTTTTACAATTTCATTTAGGTTTCAAGTTGCAAAGGCAGTTTCACAGGCAGTGCTCAGCTGGAGACCACCACAGCTTTGTTTCTTCATATTATATCTAATTGGAAGGCTTCCAAGGATAATTGTTGTTGAGAAATGTATTGATTTGCTGCTGAGAATCTTAAAGATGTTTGAGGAATTGCAATCCCCCCAAAGGATTTGTCTTTGAAATAACAGTAGTTATGTATTACTTTTCTCTTGTGGACCACAAAACTGCAATTAAAATTCAGATTTTGTATTTGGAAACAATACTGTGGTATCCAAATGGATTAGCATAAGAGGGCTTTTCAAGTGGATGCACTGAAGGAATCTGCACAGCACGCCTGAATTCAGCCTGCACTAAACAATTTGTTGTGTGTTTAGTCAAACTACAAACCAAGGTGTCATTTTGGGGAATTCCTGCTGCTACGCCTCTTGCCATGCTACCATATTGTCACGCTTGACTTTTATTTTAATGAAGAGCCAGGTCCCTACAGAATGCAATGCAGCATAATTTTCATCATGGCACTCCCTAGAAAAGGCAATGATTCTTCCTGGGGGTTTACTCTGACACATCTGTATTTTTCTCTCCACTTACATCCACTGCAATGCCTGAGGTGGAAGCAGGACAGGGACCTGTCAGAGCCTTCCACTGACACCTTGGCTTCCTCCACCTTGTGCTCCCACCTCAGCAACTTGTGGTGCACACATCAAATTACACCAACAGAAAAAAAAAACAGCTTAAAAAGGGTTCACATTTACAGAATAAGCACACCATCAGCTGCTCACTGCTTAAATGGCAGCTGCTGTCCAGAGCAGACCTCCCAGGACAGTGGGTGGGACGTTCCCTGCAGCAAGGGCCAGCACAACTGGGCACCACAATAAGAATTGTTGTTATAGGCTAAATTAGCAGCTCTGCTGCTTGATCCTCTGGGCTATGAGGTAATTAGCTGCTGAATAACCAAAATCAATGGATGTTTCTGCAGAATCACACTAAATAAGCAGAAGCTTGGCACACAGAAGGGAGAAACAATCATGTTGCTTCACAGTCGTGTTTTCTAATTTCTAGTTTAATTCCACCAAACTCAGTAGCTTTACAGCAGGAAAAAAACCCCACAGCCTAGGGTTACTTGTAAACCCTATCAAATTACCTTGAAATTTGAAAGCTAAAATGAATGCTGCTCTTCCTTTTCAACATATTCACTTAAAAAGCCCTTCTTGCTTTCAGAACTGCAGACACTGCCACTTTGAAGAGTTTATGGAATTCCACTGCAACCAAACTCCTGAAGTTTCCTTGGGAATCATGTCACTCAGTGGTTTTCTGTCCTTGTAAACCCCACTTCTCCATTCAAGCCAAATCTATAACCCAGTAAATATTTTCAGATTTCTCTTCCAAAGCCTGACTCTTTTACACATATCCTTGCAAAAAGCCTTCCCGTTTCTCCCTGTATGACATCCAACCCATGCTCCCATCTCTCCATACACCTCTGAGCTGCATGCCTACTCATAGCCTTAAATAGCCTGCTTATCTGTAAATGACCTTGGAAACATTGAATCCCATTGGCCCAGTGAGTACATTCCATTGTTTCTTCAAAGTCTCCAGGTTCAAATATTTTGAGTTACACAAAACAATCTGTTTCATTGCAGTCTGCTCCCTTCAGTGCAGGTTGTGGAAACTGTGCATGCTACCAAGGATTTAACCTAAGCCTAAAGCAGGACTTAAAATGAATAGTACTCTACCTCAGGGAGGAACAGCATCATTCAAAACACTTTTATGCAACTAATAAATTATTCTTTATAAATTACATATGTTATCTGGTGCCATCAGCATTTCTAAAATATACTCAAAAAACCCAAAAATGAACCTCAAAACATCTACCAAAGTGGCTCTGTACCTTACACACCCAGAGCAATGCAGAGACTAATCAAGTTGAGGTGGAACCATTCTTTTCAACACCAGCACATATTCCAATAACAGTCATCCAATCTATGAGAAATGAAAAACAGAGCAAAGCAGCAACATAAATTACATTGGCTGAAAATGCAACAAAGTGCTTGCAGAGCATCAACAAGGGAAACATTAAATTCTTTCATCAGAAAGAATTTGTCATAGTTCAGGACAAAGACACGCAAGCACTGATAGAAAAAGCAGCTCTAAACAAAATGTAACTACCTAGGAGACCAAACTCAGATTTTCTGGAAAGAATGGTTATCCAAGGAAGCCCATTTCTTCCCCAGCCCAGTCTCAATGGTTAAAGCCTCTTAAACACAAAGTCAATATGATTAGGAATTTGCAGGTGGGGTGAGGAAAGTGCCGCACTGCTCACAGTCAAGGGCACTAATTTTAAGATGGGCTCAGACCCTGCTCTGGCAAAAAAGAGACTGCCCAGAGTAGGGATGGAGCAGTTCTCCATTCAAGGGACACGTGGGATGAGGAGCAGAGGGAAATCCCACCATTTGAAAATTAATCCGTGCTTATTATCACCTCTGGGTTTGCCCACAGGTTTGAAGTGAGGGGAAGCAGGGCTGTCCCCTGCCCAGGGCTGTGCAGCCCCAGGGGCACAGGCACTGTGTTTGGGAGGTCACAGTGCCCCTGCTCACCCCCCCAGCAGTGTCAGAGCCTCCTCCAGGCCCTGCATTTACCATCTTCCCAGGTGGGCAGTTCCTTATTTGTTATCCATTAACATTTGTAGAGGGGACTCAACTTTAGAAAAAGTCTTACTTTGAATTAACTGTTAACAACCTGCACACAGAAAGAACAGAGAGCAAAAAATATAGATATATTCCAAATAAAAATTGGGCTCTGGATATATCTCACCCTCTAGGCAATTATATGGGTAAATCAGCTACTGAAGAAATGAAGCAGTTATGCTAAGTCTATTATTGCAACAGAATTTTTCTAGAAACAGTAAATTACTCTAAGTATTTATCATAATCTGTTATCTGCAGTGAAAAAAAAGCGAAAACTAAATAAATTTATGGAAATGCATTTGCCTAATAATATTTACCAAATGACACCATTCCCTCTGCTGCTTGCAGCAAACTCAGTCACAGAGGCTAAGGACAGGTTTGCCTTATTAACACAGCTCTCTGCCTGTGTATTTTAAGTACCTCAGAGCACAGTACCATCTGTGTGTATTCTACTAATGAGCTACTTCTTAGACTGTGGAAGGCTGGCCAGCCAGCCAACACCAATTACTCAGATGGAAACTGCCTAATTTTTAGGCAATTAATGAGCTCCTCTCTCACTTTACATAGATGCTTCCTCTGGTTAATTCTCCTGGCATATTACAGCATATCCTACTCTAAAGAAAGTTTCTCAAAGAAGAAAATAAAAGAGAGGAACATGGAACATGACAGAGCCCAGTCCAGCTCCCTAGAGCAGATCCCAAACCTCGTGTGTGGGACAGAAGCTGGAGAAGAACCTGCTGAGACCACCCTGAGCAGGTGAGCTAGGGAACAGGACCTTGAAAAGGGACAGCTCAGCCACCTCCCTTCCCCTAAAGCGTTTGGGGCACTAAAATACCTTTAATGACATCTCACAGGACAGACTGGAAGAGCCAGTGCCATGCTGACACAGGACAGTGATGGTTTTATTCCCTCTCACCTGGAAACACCTGACACTGAGTGCCACCAAACACCACACAGCTCCACAGCTGGGGACCACCACTAGGGATGCTGATGCCCACAAACCCCTGCACACTTAACAAGATGACTGACTGCTCCCATCTCCTCCCTTATCTGTTTGATGTGATTTTAAAAGGTGGGTCTTAAGGGGCTTTTAGATTATGCAAATATAGAATTCCCTCTTCTGCCATTAAGAAAATATTTCTTAATAACCTATACAAAGTTTAAGGAGACCAAAATTACCTTTTACAGCTCCCTGTTGGAAAGCACCATAGTAAAGCATGGAAGGAGCATTAAATTATCTAAGTAACTACACTGATAATGCACAACTTTCATGTGCAGAATAAAACTATTAAAGGAGATCTGATTTTTATAAGTATATTACATCATTCTAAAAGGGCAACCCTATGTGCAGGAAAGGATGCACTTGCCTTGCATAAACCTGAAAAACATGCCAATTGCAGCTGTGGAAATACTCTAGAGGACAGCTTTACCCAGCAGCCCCCAGCAAAAACAAACCACTTCCCTTGCTTGAGGATGATCATATTTACACACCAACAAGAGACTTAATGGAACATTTCAACTGTGTGTGACATTACCAACCATTCTACAATCATGTTGTCGAATTTGTATTACCTAAGTTCTCATGACCAAATTACCCAGCATTTCACTTCTGAGAGATAAAAAAAAAAGGATATATTTCCAAAAGACAATTAATTACTACAGCTCATCAGGAGTCTTCCTCACTACAACATGAAACAAGTTGGTGACACATTCTGCAAGTGACTTCATACAACAGAATTCTGAATAAGCAACTGTTCACATGGGATCTGTATCCTTCAGAGAAAACCATCAATTACAGCTCTTCATGAAGGACAGCAAATGGAACAGTTCATTTGTAAACTCTGCTAAAATGGGATTTAATAATGAACCTCTCTTCATCAAGAGAGCTGTCTCCCTGTGTAAAGTCCACAACAGTTGCAGACAGGCATCCCAGGTCACTGGATTTAGGTTTTATCTCTCATGCAGTAAGTCAAAAGTATGTTGCACAGTTGGAACAAAACCCTTTGCAATAAACATTGAGTGGTAAAGAGCAAATTTAATCATCCAATGCAGATGAAAAAATCATAATGCTGTAAATAATATGATGTAAAGTCACAGCAAATAGGAATTATGTTGACCTATATCAGAAGTCAGCCAAAAAGCTTCAGCTTTCAATCTGCTCCAATAAAGCTGAAACACTCCACTCCTAAGCACATTTCCACTGTAGTCCCCAATTTCCCTAAAATTACAGATGTCATTTTGAATGGAAATACTATATCCAATGTGTCACCAGTGATACACATCTTAATTTCCTTCCTTATGTCTAAGCACACACCATTATTCACACCTCTCTGCCTTTATATAATAGGGCAAGATTTTCAAGGTCACAACAAAAACAAATAACATTTAAGAGCTCCAATTCTTAATAATTACTTTATTGGGTTAAGTTTCAAACCTTTTCTAAACCACAAGTACCAAAACAAGCGTTTTAGAAACACCTGAAAGTTAGTTGATTTTCTCAGCAAAACACACTCTGCAATAGGAGCCTGCAACAACAGGGGAAGAAGCAGGTCCTAGGGAGGTTCTTTACCAGGGAGGCTGCCAGAGAGCAGGGCTGATGGTCACAGAGCCACCCCCAGCAGGAAGCCAAGGAAGCTTCAGGATCACTGGCTCCACTGAAGTGCTCCCACTCTCTCTCCATTTTCATACCTCCTCTGCAGTAAACCTGAGGGATCTGACACAGGTAAATGCTTCAGGGAATCCTACAAAGAGTGGAGACCTGACCACTCTGTGTTCATCTTCCAGCTCCTCCTGGCACCCACCTGGAGGATGACAGACGTGCTGTGCTCAGCTCCAGGGAGCCTGGGAACAACCCTGCCTTTGATGCATGTTCCAGCACTTTTCCATTGATTATTAAATGTAACGGTCTCAGGGAATTTATTGTTCAAAATGAAATTGTGTCACTGGAAAAGAAATTCTGATGAGCTCTATTCTGTAGAATGGGATTGTATTTCTGCATTTTATCAATAACTCAAGGACATCAATGATTGTATATCTCACACTACACCTCTCCTTCCAAGCCCACCCATACATATATTTTTCTGAACATGTAAGACACCATAAGGGTGCACAAAGTGGCTCTGCACATTGATCCAAATAAGGATCACAGAGTGCATCAAGAGTGCCAGTGAAATAAAACCAAAATGCTTAAATTCAAGAACACACAACTCCTGCTGTCTTGTGAAAAAACTAGTCTGCTATATTAACATCAGTCTTCACAAATAATGAGTCAATTCTATCTTCAACATACCAGAAAAGTAAATCTCAAATATTAAAAAATAAATAAAATCTTAAAAAATCTGTGAAACAACTTTGCCCTCAAATTTAATGTGTATTTGTACAGTGATGAAAGGACCTTCATTTCCTTAAATAAACATGAACATCTGGTTAGACTATACACTGAGGTGTCCTTGGACAAAGGTGTTTTAGGCTACTCACTCATCTGAGGACAGAACTGCAGCTCCTGGTACTGCTGGAAATCTAAGGGCAGCTACTTGGAGAGCACAGATGGAGCCCAGAGAGGCTCGAGTGCAGCTGAGCCTGCAGAATCCCAGCAGCTCAGGAGCAGCAAACGTTCTTTAGGCAGAGCAGCAAATATACACTGAGCTCTATAAACTTGGCTATCCAAGAGACATGACTGGCACCTCCTGGGCTTGAGGTTCCTCAGGTATTCCATGTGCCATTTTACAGTGTTAAGTGGTTCTTCCTCTTCTTGTGCCCCCACTCCTCACTGGAAGGACAGACAACAGTATACACCTATTGTCCTGTAATATTCTAAGCAAAAGCTCTAAGGCTAACACTAGTGCACAAAACCTGGCATAACCAAATGTTTCTCCTTCTTTTCCTCTTCCATTTCTAGATGACACATTTTTCTATCTTCTACTGAAAAATAACAGAAATTAAAGAAGCTTTTCTCTATCCCATGCATCCAAGGACATAGAAGCACATTTTATGCACATGCTTATTTAGCCTCAAAATTTTTTTAGAAGACAGGACTGCTTTCCTTGTTCTTGCCCAAGGCATTAGTAACACAACAAAACAGAGGGAAACATTTAATTTACGTGTTATTCCCTGCATCACTTTCAGTGTGCTGGGCAACCTTAATACAGTTTTCTCTCTTGCTGATTTTATGCCATCTGTAAAATGGGAATAACTATGAAACAATCATTAGAGACAAATAACACTCATATGAAATACCATGATAGCAGATGTTTACTGAAAACATCAAAGAGTCCCATGAAACTTTTAAAGAACCCTGCTCAGGTAATAGAGTACAACTAGAACATGGAAAAATAATACTACAATAATGTTTCAAGGCCTCTGCTACACAGCCCTAACAAACATTTGAGCTGTACACATGGTTACTGGGGGTCTAAACACCAGCACATCCCCCAGACACATTCAAGAGTGACACCCAAAATACTGTACTTTAAAACATAAGAAAGTAATATGGCAACTCCAGACTTTCCCTTTGTGAATTACTTCAGCTTAAAACAATTTAACTGTGTTCATTTCTTTTATTCTAATACAAAAGGTTTCCCTTTTGGGAAGGAATCTTGCTTTAATATTTAAGTAACAGCTCAATATTTTAATTGCTTAAATTATATATGAACTCATTTTAAATGTGTGCAATAGCTAAAAATTTGAGTGCTTAACTAAGTTCAAAATTTAAACTTTGTCAAGTTGAGGTCACTAAAAAAACCCCAACTTCTAGCAGATTATTTAACTCCCTTCTTGTTCTTCTGTGTACATGTCCCTTCCTCCCCACCTGCACACAGACTATAAATGCTGCCAGCTGTCTTCCAGACATGTCTGTCCAGCTGCAATGCCATTTTCTGTCTAGAGGAGAGGAAGCTCAGGCTGAGACCCCTGTAATGAAGTGCAGCCAGAGGTTCAGAGCTGACTGGCTGGTACCCCCCGAGACCTGACTGAGCACAGGAGCCGGCTCCTTGCTTCCCACTGCTCCAAAGAGAACAGATGGAGAGCAGCCAGGGACCCGTGAGCAGACACAGCTGATGCAGGAGAGGCTGCACTTTCCTGCACCGATGACAGCTTAGAACAGCAGTGATTCTGACTTTGTTTGCTGGAGCTGTGAATAACTTAACATCTTCTGGGAAAAGTAAGAGATCAGCATGCACTGATGAGCGCTGCCAAGCTCCCATCTCCTCTGTCTGCACAGAATTTGCAGGCAGCAAAAGTCAAAAGCCTCTTTTGCATCCCTCATATCACAGACACGGGAGGGCTCGTGGCCATGAATTTTACATCAGGGTCAGAAGTCAGCTCTTCAGGCAGATGCAACTGCAAACTAAAGCAAATGGCAAGCGTGAGCACGCATCCAGCAGCTCCTCAGGCCCACTCCAGCAGGAGCAGTGGACTTCAGAGTTAGGCTCATCTAGAATATCTCACTCCAGGCACAAATCCATGAGTTATCTCTCAAGTACAAACACCTCCACCTCTGTGTATGCCACAGTTTCTGTGGCGAAAGTGGTCAGGCAACACAGGAAGATTGATCTTCACAGAAGGAAGCAGGCAGAAATCGCAGGCACAAGCAGTGACAACTGCAGGAAAGTGAAGGTCTCTGAAACATCTATAGCAGACCAGAGTAAGTCAGCTGCATGACATTTAAAAGGCACAAAACATCAATCCAATAGGCTTTAAATTAATGTGTTAAAAGGCACTGCAATATCAGCGAGGATTTAAGACAATTTAGCTGTGTCCATACAGAGTCAGGCCCAGTGCCAAGTCAAGCCCTCTCTCTCCCAAGCCAATGGTGATAGATGCAGATAGAGGGTGACAAGGTGGGTGCAGGATCAGATACACCTGCTCCTATGGGATAAATGCCTTTTGGATGGTCGCAAGAAAAGCAGGAGAAGGGCCTGCTCCTATGGGATAAATGCCTTTTGGATGGTCGCAAGAAAAGCAGGAGAAGAAGGATGGAATCCCACACCAAATCCATCTGACAGAGGAGAGAAGACATGACTGTGGCTTGGGGGACATACCCATGCTGTGGGACATAAGAAATCCTGTTGACTTCAGTTCCCCCTTGCTCACCAGAAAGCACTCTGGGGAAGGTTCAGCTGCAGTGGGGTGAAAGGTGGGCTGTGTAACAGAGGACAGGTTGTACAGCCGGGGTGTGCTCACCCTGGGTGCGAGGCAGCGGCTGGCGAGACGCGCGGCACCGCGAGGTGACAAAGCTGCTTGGGCAGAGGGACACTGAACAGGGACACCGCGGTGGCACGCAGCCAGTGCCTGCTTGTTTTGGTTTAGTTTAGAGCATAAAAAGGCCTGGCTTGTTGTAATAAACTATTGCAAGAAGGAGGTCCATGCGTCTTTGCTCCCCATTGCTGCCCTGTGCCAAACCTGAGCCAATTAAGCTGTGTTAACCTGCAGAAAGGCTCCTCCTGTGTTAAGCTGCAGCAGCCTCACAGAAACCTCGGGGATGTCTGCCCCTGCTCCTCCACACAAGGCTGGCATGCCCTCCAGAGCTCCAGCATGCTTTCATTTCAGCTCAGCAAATAATATAGCAACAATAAATGTCATCAATTATTCACTAATGGAATTATGTCTAGCAAGTCAAATAGAATCTATAATCTGAAAAATCTTTTGCTTAAAAAATGCAATGATTTTAAATTGGTATTATATTCCCTGCTATGATTACTCAAAGCACTATATATACAAAGGCTTTGGGAAAAGAATCGCTTAATCCGATTAAAGGGAAATCACCTATCAGCTGGGAACCTAGCAACTCCCACATCCTCAATTCATTTGTATAACCTCCACCTGTAAAATACCTTTCCTAGGATATTGCTAAAGCTGCAGTCCCCACATTTGCTGTTTGCTCAGTTTTACTTCTTAAAGCAGGCAAAAAGGACAACCTGCAGTTTTCAAAAATGCTTCTTAACATTAAGAAATGCCTGTGAAACTTAAGTCAATATTACACTCACAGACGCTTGAGGCAAACTATTCTGTTCCCACCACAAACAGCAATCGTTACTCTGTAGACATGACAGATTTCTTCTGGAGCATTGGGAAGTTGCTGCCTCCAAAGAAGAATCTGATGAGCATAATTAAATTAGCTCACCCATTTAAATTATTTTGGCACCACATCTCAAGTGAGAAGCAGCCAAATTTGTCTTGCTACAAGTTTCTGTGTCATTTTTGCGGTGTTGCAGTATACTCTAAATCTATTTGCAGTCTTCATATGCATCCCTGCTTCTCTTTTCCAAATAGGAAATATGGACTCCTAAATCTGTAACAAAGGGGAAGGAAAGGACATGAGAAAAATATTTCAGTTCTGTTTTTCTATTCCCTTCCAAGAGGACTGTTTCTTCAGCAAACTACAGTTCTATGCTTGCAGCTGGAGCACCATTTCATCACCTTCTGTTTAACATCTTAGATCTTCCACTCCTTACCTCTCCTTAATGACTCTTGCCTGTCCAGCCTCTGTTACTGCCTGCACTTGCTGTCTGAAGCTCTCATCCTCAGCTTTCTCCCCTTGGGTTTCCATTCCTGGACTTTGAAGGAGAATTTCTGCACCAGCCTCTGAAGATGCTTTCCTAGCCAAACCTTTCCTCTCTTTAAGGCAATTCCAGTTTCACCTTCTGAACATTCTAACCCACTCTTGACTGCCTTGGTTGAGTGATGCCTTTGTATTACCTGACAACAATATCTCACCTTTTCTTTGCTCCTCTTCAAGTCAGCTCTCTTTAAGTCCTCCCTACCCCTTAAACAAGATACATTCCATTATGTGATATTACACACATGCCAGTCAACTCCATAATTGCTCTTGTACTTGACACTAATCACAATTCTGGCCATTCATGCAATAATTCTGCTTAGAAAAAATGCCAGTCTACATAAGTCAGCAAAGACACCAATTTTTGCTCTTGTACTTGACACTAATCACAATTCTGGCCATTCATGCAATAATTCTATGCATTGCTTAGAAAAAATGCCAGTCTATATAAGTCAGCAAAGACACCAATTTTGCTGGTTTATTGTTCTAGTAGCCCAAATCTGTCTTTTTCATCAGTGTCAGCACCTTCCATGCACTATTTCACACTGCTCTACATAACTGCACAATTTCCCTTCCCCTTTTAAGGATGCTCACCAAGCACAGACATCCCCACACCAACAGCCAGCAAGACCCAAGACTACAACACCCATCCAGACTCTGCTGCAGAGATCCTGCCCACAGAGCATCCTTTGGGCCCTTCATCCACTCCCCCACCTCAGCTCTAATCTACAGCTAAAACACTATTCCTGCTTCCAGTGCACACTGCAGAGCAGCTGCCCACAAATAACCATTGCATTAATTTCCCCTTTCCACTCTCCTTCATCAAGACATCAGTGTAGTAAAAAAACCAACAAAAAAAAAAAAAACCAACCAAAAAAAAAAAAACACAAAAACAAAACAAACAAAAAACACTCTGAACTCCAGCAAAAAAAAAAAAAAAACAACAAAAAAACCCCACTCTGAACTCCAGTACCAGCCTGTTAGAGCTACTGTCACCCTATGGAAAATATGCTGACATTGTTCCTTTGTGCATTTGCCTGTCTGCATCCACCCATTGTCCCCGATCTTCCACTAAAACTATACCAACAGTTAAAGTTCAGAAGTGGCTGGAACATCTCTCTTCACAACATATAACATTTAGTGAAGCCCCAAGCAATCAAACAAGTTCTTCAAATGTGAAGACCTCTCAGAAAAGGAGTAAAATTATTAGTTTTACTCCAAGTGCTGACACCTAAGGAACAGAAAAATATTTTAATGTAGTGGAAAAAGAAAAAAACCAATAGTTTGGTCCATGCAGCAATCAGAATGAGTACTCAAGGTGAAAGCCAACTACATGATTATGTACTTGCAAAGAAACTATAATTTGACTTTATGTACATTTTTTCCTCTTCATCTTATTCTCAACACATACTGGCACAATCAAATGAAATAAGAAAGAACCACCTATTCACTAGTGGGATATATTTAGCAAGAGGCAGTCTAACATATTAAAGCATTTTTCCCACCAGTACTGAACCTAAATTGACACTGTCAACAGCTGCTATAACCACAAGAGTCAGAGTTCTGCAGAGTCAAAGAAAACAAATTTTAAAAATGTAAATCTAATTAAAGGTAAACTATCAGCTGAACAATGCTACAGCCACCAGCATGCCACTTCTACAGTTGTGTGCCCCTGGCAAAGGAATTGCAGGGACCCTTACTTGCAGCCAGGTGTTGTTGCCTGGCATCAGAGAACAGAGGCTGTTCAGGTTCACACTGATTGTGAATCTCACAGAGGGTTTCTATCTAGGCCAGTGACAGCAGTTTTGAAGAGCAGGAACACCATCACCCTTAGCAGAGTTCAGACCAAGACTGCACTGTAGCCAAACCCTAATATCTGCTGTCATCTTACTGCAAAAGTTCCACGCTGTTGTCTCCTTATCACAAAAGTTTCATACCTTCTTGGTGTTTTCTCATGGGCAGCTCCTCAGAGCACTGACTCCTTCTTCCTCACAAAGCAGCCAGCTGACTCCAGTTCCCTCTCAACCAGCCAACCCACTCTTTTATAGCATTCTTCTTCTCACTGGTCATGACTGTGGCCTGTTCCTAATCTTTGGGAATTGGCCCAGCTGCAGCTCCTTAGGGGTGAGATTGTTTTCTGCACTATTTTCTTATAGTCTTTCCCCCCACAAATATCCATGACTGCTCTCACAGCACAAACTAGGCTCTGGGCACAATAACCACAACAAAAGGCTAGAGGCTGGTTCAGTTCAGCAACCTCTATTTACACTTTCCATCCCAGCAGAAAGAACTGAGCCCAGCATCTGGCACTTCCCAGAGTAACACTTCCCAGCCTGGGATGTGACATGCAATTCTTTTTAATAGACAGCCCAGTAATTTTCTCCTCTGTTCCTAAGACATGCAGAAATTAACACAAGCCACACCAACTGAAGCCAGAATTTCTGTTTGCAACTGCAGTGCTGAAAAGACTGAAGACCTTGAGGCCAGCAGGATCAGTGGAAGCCCTCACACAGGTAAGTACAGCACACAAACAGTGTGGGAAAACAACATGCCATCAGAAGTTTCAAAGGGCAACGTTTACCCTCACACACAGCCCAGGCTGCAGCAGACTGACACCCTGTGCAGCCCTGCAGCTGACCCACTTCCTTCTGAACTCACAGCACACTTGAGAAATACAAACAGTCTCCCAAAGTCACTCTTCGAGAGGGCAAAGCTGCATGGAGTAGACATCACCCCAGGCTCAGGTACAGATGACCATTATCCAGAGGAGCTATCTACCCTGGAAGGAGAGATTCTAATGCTTCTTTGAAGAGTTCTCTCACTACTAGAAGGTTTCAAAAGCAGATGTAAACATGAACCAACTCCTACTCTCTTTTACTGACAGAATAATCAGAGATTATCTACTCAGGAGAGCTCTTCCCAGTTAACCCGTTATATGATCACATATCAAGCCAGCATGACATTTCCAAAAATGGCATTTCAACATACAAAAAATCATCCAGACCTAAAACTCATCACAGATCACATCCACAGTTAAGAAAATCCCTTAGCATGAGTAAAACACTGGATGTTAGAACAATGCCACAATGCCAAAGACATTATTACCTTTGTAATACCTCTGGTTGAGGTTTCAACCCAATCAACATTTTCTTTTTTAATTTTTTTAACAAAAGAAAACATAAGGACACTTTCAAACAGCTTTCATTTACTAAGCAAACCACACCAGTTATGACTTTTTTTTGGCAGAACAGAACAAGCAGTATATATGCAAAACAAAATGCAGCCATCTAAAATGCTTGATTGCATGAACATGAGGTCCAGATCCAAAAGTAAAAATAATTTTTTGTGACTTACCAGAATTTCTCTTTGACACGAGCTTCAAATTCATGCTGACTACAGTACAGATCACAAGAACCAAGAAAACAAGAGGCTTCATTTTTCACTTTCTGTGGCAGCTGAAATGCAAACATAGTACAAAGTCTGAATCACAGCTTTTCACTACAACAAAGCAGCAGCTACAGTTAAACATCTCTCAAAGAACCACAACAGGGCAATGGCTTAATGTAACAACTTCTCAGTTTATGTTTAGGCAGGAGTGGGAAAACATCAGTTCAAAGTAACCGTGTATAAACGATTTACCTCTTACTATTGCACAAAAGGGTTGGGTTTTCTTAAATGACATCTCAAAAATACCATTTTGCTCTCAAAGAAAAAATCACAAGATGTAACAGTTTATTTGAAGTAGTATGGGTCTAATCTGGCAGATTTTTGTGTTATTTATTTTGTATGTTATTTTTGTATGTTATGGGGAAACCCTGATGGTCGTAATTAGCTTTGTCTCAAACAGGCCACACACTTAAAAAATCTTATTATTCAGAAAAAGAATAGGTCATTCATACAATCTCTCTTAGCAACCTTACTATCCCACTGGTGGCACTGTAAAAGCTCCTATGATGCCTACAATTAATGTTGTTCCAGAAATTTCTCCTATACAATGAGGTAAAGAAATGTGAACAAAAGTCAGAAATCAATGAATGTAGGTCTCAGAAGTCTCACCTGTGAAGTTTACTACTTACTTTTGTTATGTACATTAAAAAAGAAACAGGGAAAATCTAGTTTAGAATTTTATTTTTAATTTTATATAATTGCTGGAGCTAATTCTGTTTTCATTTACAAGTACCAGGCCACTAGAAAAAAGATAGGAAAAGCAAACCTAGGCTCCTTCTCTGCACTTAAAAACAGGTAGAACAAATCTGAATTCATCAAAGCCTATCTCTCTCAAAGAAAAATGCTTAATTATAAGCTAGAGTCCTTAAGTCTATGCTTAGCTTGAAGTCATGGGCCTTTAAGTGGCCTGACACTCCAGGAATTAATCTCCATATAAAGATACAGACTTTAGATCAGGACCCTTATCATCAGATAAAGTTGGCAGCCATCTAAATTACTGTGAAGTTATTATTTGCACCAAAAGATTCAGCACACATTTTAGAGCAGTTTCAATTAAACAGAAATGCACACAACTATCAGCACTAGCAGTCAAAACTGAGGCCAGTGAAATGGAATCCTCCCATAAATGCTGTAACACCTCTGCCCACCCAGCTCACTCAGAGCTCCCAAACCCTCAGCCCCAGGAGGAGCCCAGGCCCCTCCAGCTCTGAACATTCACCCAACACAACCAAGCAGCAAGAGGTTGCAATGTCCTGCTGTTCACTGACGCTTATTCAGTTTAATTTGAGTTAATTACATCAAATATTCCTCCCTTGTAATTTTATTACTGGCCTATCGTTGTGTGAAGAAAATGTAAGTAACCCCGTGTAATCTTTTACACTACAGGAATTGTGCTGCTATTCAATTATTTCAAAATTACCACTTTAAACTGAAGTTCTCTTCCTCTCACCTTACTGTACTACAATCTATAAACAGGGAGTGGATTTTTTTTCTTCTCTGAATTCTATGGCACTTTTTGTCTATTGATTCCTCACAGTAACAATACTAAGGCATTTTCAAGAAAAAATAAGCACTAAAGGCTGTCTGACAGTGGTTAATGACAGAATTAGCATTCACTCTTCCTTGACCTCTCCTTGGAGTAACACAATCCTGAAACCAGTAAGGCCATCTTGACAAGAGAGCTCAGAAAAAGTAATTGAACTAAATCTTTTGACAGATAATTGCAATGATGATGTTATGCTAGAATGATTTTCAAGTATAGCTTTACAAATTAGTTTCTCCACTTTCCCCCCCTCAGTAATTGCAGCTGAAATATGGAATTCCTAGGTCCTTTTTTCATGTGGATCTGTACACCTCCGCCCCAAACAAGCTAGGCTGCATTAAATACGTTTAAAAATTCAAAGCAAGTTCTGCCAACCCATATTAATGCTAGGCAGAGCAGAAAATTCTTGGTTCTGTCAGCATTGATAGGAGTTGTACTTTTTGAAGCCCTGGCCTCACCAAGGCAGTCAGTCTCTGTACCTCCACAAATCAGGAAAATAGAGCAGCAAAAAGGCAGGAAACCACAGCACCACCCAGTCACTCATAATCAAGCCCAAAGCCTCAGCTTGTCACATCTGACACAACTCCACTGAGGCTGGCATGAAAATACACATCAGAGTCTGAGCTGTCACCTCCACCATGGCAGAGACTCCAGCAGTGGGATCAGTCACAGCAGAGTGACCAGTGGGTCAGCAGCCAGCTACAGACAACCAGGCTGTTCAAACTGCCCTGCCCAAGATGACTGTTCTTAAACATTCAGCTTAACAAAGGACACAAGATACAAAACAAGCTGTATTTCCCCCAGAAGAACATCCAGCAGCCAGAAGAAGAAAGGTTGTATTAGTTCAAGACTAAGTTTCTAAATTTGCTCAGGAGGTTTCTGGAGCTGAGTGTGCCAAGACTCTCACCATGTGTCCCAACAGGATTGGTCTCAACTTTGTCCTCAGGACCATTCACTCACCTGTCAGGCAGCCCTGTGCCAGGCTCCTGGGAATAAATGTGTAGTGGATACCTGTGAGCTGATGAAGAACATGAACAAACTGTGCCACCTCGATGAAACACAAGCTAGAATAAACCAGCCAGAGTTCAATGCCACCTCGCTGCAAGCAGGGGCTGATTTTGCCATTAGACAAAACTTTCCCCTCACAGGCACTGAGCAGCATTTTCCTGAGGAGCCACTTACTCTGATGCTGCAAACTCCAAGCAGGTGTGAGTAGGGCCACACAGCTGTAGCAAGAATTTAATACTCCATGGGATATCCCTCATAACAGGGGAACCAAGTTCATGCCATTCCCAGAAGACACCTTACTCAATAAGGACATAGAAATACCAATTACAGCCAACTTGCCTAAAATCACTGTGAGGAGGGAAGAGAGACACAGAATGAAATTATTATTGACAGAGGTGAAAAAGTCAGTGATCCAAGCCTTGCTGTGACCAGCCAGGTAAGTAAAGGGAGGTTGCTGCTATCAGAAGGAGAAGTGTAGGAGCAGAAAGGTGTAATAACTTAATTTTTCATCACTTCACTGCCAATAAGGTCTCTCCTTCCCTCTTCACCAATTTGTGCTACAGACCTGACTTCAGGCAACTGTCACAGTGTCCAGCAGGCACCCAAAACACAAGGGGACCAGGCTGCAGTGCAGCACAGATTTTGTTCTTCTAACAAAAAACACCCTGACTCCCATATCCTGCCTAACACACTTCATCTCTTTTGAAAAATGTATTTCTTCCACCCAAATCCTCAGGAAACAGAGCCTGGGAAATTGCTGTGTTCCCGTTTCCTTCATGTACTGCCTGCTGTCTCTCCAGCACCCCTTCAGCTCGTATGGCTTCTGGGACTCAAAGGAACTTCAAGGGACAAGGTTAGAAGGAGGCACTTAGAAATGAAAATAAAATCACAGCATTAATATTTTGCACAAAATCCAGCACAAAGATTCCCAAGTTCACATTTTAAATATAATTGAGCTTTGCTCTAATTTGTAGCCCGAGCTTTGTTCATGCAGTGCTCCTTTTTGAAAGAAAACAAGAAAGGAAAAGCAGTGCATGTGCACTCAGGCACACTCCTGTGCACAGGCTGAGATTTGCTGACACACCACGAGGCTCTGTAGGTTCTGGTTTCTCTACAGAAGCTGTGATGCAGAAGGCACTCATTAAAAACAGCGACCCACCTCTTTAGTGATTTCCAATTGTCAGGTTTTGTTGCTCAGATATATCACAAAAATAAATTACTCTTTTCACCCCACACACAAAGGATGAAATGGCAACAGTAATTCTTTCATTGTTTTTACAGTAGGCTAGATGGTGAGTCCTGTTCATTTCTTTTCAAACCATTTCCCCAGCCCACTTTTTAAGGTTTTAAATTTTAATATGAACTCACTCTCGGGTCTTCTCTTTTGCCAACATACCACATTGAGCTGTTTATTACTAAAAGATTGTCAGCCTATATAATATGCTGATTGGAAGCAATCCACAATGGGCACCAGTTCCTTTTTGTTGATACCTCAAACAAAGAAAAAAAAATACTCAAGATCAGAGATAAAATACTCAAGATCAGAGATGCATGCTTGCTCAAATAATGTCTCTTCAGCTCTACTTGATATGGGTCATGCAGTGTTCTTCGCTCTGCTGCTCAATGAGCATCAAAAAATATTTCATTTTGCCTAACTCATTGTGCATCTTCACCATCATAACCAGCCACTTAAGTTGTCTAAATACACAAGGAGCATTAATTCTACAAGGCAGTGTGCATTCAGCATTTGTCTTGCAGGATTTAATTCTCCACTGAACTCAGGTCCTTAACTAAACTCCTGCCTAACATCTGCCTAATTCTCCTTGTTCAGCTGAAACTCAAAGAGAAATTTAAAAATGGGGTGTCCTAGGGTTATTTTATGATGATACTTTATTCCCTAATAATCTGCTTCATGCCCAGAAATGACTGCTGTATCTTACAGATGAGCCAGTCAGCTTGCTTTGTTAATAAACAGTTTTACTTTTTTTCACTTGCATCCCCTGGTATCCATTTCTCTCACTGGAAGAAGAAAAGGGAGATATTGAAGCCCTTTCTCTTTAGAGGAAATGCTCATTCCAGAGCACTTTCTCCTAAAATTTGTCTCTGACACTGAGACATGAGGGAAACAGGGTGTGCCTGCTCAACACAGTGCTTGTGTTACACAAACTGGAAGCAAACAGAAACAAAGAGACAACATTTAAACTGTCTGGGATTATTACTGGCTCAGCAGTGTATCACCTGCATGACAGTAATACAACAAGGAAAAAGCAAGGTCTTGTCCTGACAAAGCAAAGGGAACCCAGAGCCAAATACTGACAAGGTTATAATACTTATCTGTAATGACTCCCCTAAAGGCTGAATGTCTGGGTATAAAGGAATAGAAACCTAAAACTCACAGATCTTCTGTGATTTGAAAGGCATAAACTCAGAATCTTACCAGTTATTTGAGAAGAAACACCCTTTGATGTTAACACACAGGTTTTGTTCGAAAAGATTTTAATACTTCCACTAAAAGGTTAAATATCTTCCAAATGGAACTGTAGAAGACACCAAGTGCAGAATCTTAAAGTTTCAAAAATAATCGTATAGCGTAACACAGAAACAAAAAAATGGGCTTCAGTGCCAAGCACAAAAGAAAAATACTGTGGATGGCAAATATCCCGTTAACTTCCCCCTTAACAGGTCCAGCTGCAGAGTGTAGAAGTGATTTTAGCTATGGTAAAGTGGCAGTCAGACTCAACACTGAGCAAACTGCTGGCTTGCCCTGCAGAGAAAACCCTGCGAGCATTAACACAAGAACATTTTCTTTCAAGAATTTTCTGATCCAATAGTTGCCTAAAATAGTGCTCATTTATGGGGAAAAAAAAGAAAAAGAACAGGAAATGGGAAAATCCCCTGAAATACTCTGAATATAGATAAAGATGACAATATCTATACCATCAAACACTACAGAGAGTGATGAGCATATGATGTATGCACATATCTAAATTGCTGCCAATTCAATAAAAACCCAAGCAGCCCATCTTAACAGGTTTGTAAACCAGAAGAACTAGGACTACTGAGCACTGATTAGCAGATGGAGTTCTATCAGCTCACACCACACACTGACCTCTATTCCCTAAGCAACTCACACAGAATTCCAGTTCATTATATCTCCAAACCAGATTTTAAATCTCTGAATCGTACTCACCCCTCATGACAACAGCTCTTCCACTTGGAAACACAGAAAACTGTGAGGAGGAATGAGAATGGCAAAGGAGTGGGAAAGTTAGCTACTGTTTTTTAAGCCTCATAGCCAGCTGCACCATCAGTGATGTACTGATTCAGCACTACCCTAGATTCCAGAGAGAATTATTGTTCAGCCTCAACATTGCAATATTCTAACTACACATCCTAGGATAGATGGAGATGTGTGTCCAGTATCACAGCTTTTGAGTAGTCCAGACCTTTTACAGACATTCAAAGTGAAATACATGTTGTGGGAGGAGGATTACAGCTGCACTGCAAGCCCTCATGGTTTATGAGGTCAACATAATGGATCAATTAATTTACAGCCTTTTTCCCCCTAGAGTAGAAGCTATTAATATTCTACATATATTTACTCCTGCAGATTGTGGTTTAATCAATACAGTACTTCAGGCAACATGAAGTACTGTAGGAAATGCAAAGACTCTCAGAGCCAGAGTTTAAGTTTACAGAGCGGGGTTTAGCCTCTCACCACCTTGCAGAAGTACTTAAAAGCTTACAGAAAAGCCCACTGGGGAGAGAAGAAAATGCAAAGGCAATCTACACTTGGAAAGCTAAACATGTACACTAGCACTGAGAAAAGGGGAGGGGTTTTAAGATCACTTTGAATCAGCCCAAGTCCTAGAACTGATGCAGTTACAGCAGGAAGCTCCCAATGCAGAGCGAGGTGCAGCAGTAACCACAGCCACCTGAGGGGAGAGAGGAGCCCCAGCCATGGGTGGCCACACATGCTTCTCACAGCTGACAAGGTTGCAGGGCACTGTCCCAGGATGGCAAATTTCTTCTGGGCTGAGACAGGCTCAGAGACTACTCAGACCCAGCCCAGCCAGGCTGCCCTGGGCTGTGGAGAAGCCCCACACAGGAAAAAAAGGACTCTGACTCCTGCTATTCAGAGCTCTTGAGTGAAAAAATCAAGTTGCTGTTGGGCTTCAGAGTCACTGATAAATCCTGTAAATTCCAGAAAAACCATGGCTGCACTTGACTCCAGCTCTTCAGCTGCTGACACCCAGAACAAACACCAGTGCTCAGGTCACGGCCATCTCCTCCTGAGTGCTTCAGACAGCCCTGCCAGCGATCACAGGTCCTCTCTACAGAGCCTCAACTACAAAAGTAGAAGACATTTCATATTAAAAGAGATGAGAAGGGACCATTCTCACCCACACCAATTTCACTCACTGCTCTCTGCTCTTATATCAATAAGGAAGCCTGTGCAATTCGCAGCTGCCGACGCCAGGGCATTATTAAGCCAAAAGATTAGATGCTTTGCTTCTTTCATACCCATCCTAACCCTGCTCCCCAAGCAGCTTTTGCAGAAAAGCTATTAAAAATGGAGAGAGACAGTTCAAAGGGAGGTCTCAATCCTGAAAGATAGCATATCCCTCCTCTTTCCCCCCCTCCACCACTTCTCTCGTTCCCCTCGTGCTCCTCAAGGCTCGATACGGAGGTGCTCAGTACAAACAGAACTAGATTTTAGACTGGGCTGCCATCTGCATGCTGAAATGTTCCCTGCTTTTACAGAGCCTTTAAAACAGGCCTCTTTCCATGACCACACAGCAGAGAGACTACAGCTGTGACTGTCAGCCGTATTGACATTATCCCTGCTCTTACACACACTCACAGCTCTGCAATATGAACAGAATAACAAGATTTGCACTGCTCATGGAAAATCTGGACCAAACTCACTCCTGCACGTTAATGAAACAGGCTCTGTGAAAATACAGTTCTGCATGTGATGTGCTTAGAAATACATTCCTTGATCTCATCCATGGCCACACGCTTTCCTAACTAATACATAATGCTCAAAGAAGACAGAATTAACAGGAAAAGATGACATCCCAGCTGTCAGGCTCCTTAGAAAACACTCGTCTACAGTTTTCCACTTAGAAAACAGTCCCAGAGAAGCCAGACATGGCACTTTGCCGTCAGCAGAGGTAAGTTGCTTTCACTGAACTCGGCAGCATTGCTGCTCCTTAAAGTGATAAACAGATTCTTGATGGGGAATTTTTTTCCCCTTACATAACCAGAGGCTGGACTTTACACATATTCATTGCCAGATTTGTCTGAGTGAAAATAAGAATATAATTAAGTAAGCAAAGAAACAACATCCCCCAGAATTTGAGAACCATGAGAAACTGCTTATAGAATGTTCCTTTGACACATTTTATAGAAGTCTTGAAAGCAATGGAGTTTTGTTCTGATTCAGCCAAAATAAGAGTAAAATACATATTTTATGTGCCCTGAAATTGCTTTGTCAAATAGACATCCTTCTTAATTAACTGTTACATAAAACAAAGAAAAGGGGAGGTGGAAGGAACTCTCTGTAGTGCTTTTAGGGTGGAAAGGATTAGCCAAAATCCCTACAGAAGTTTCTAACACACAGTCTCTCTCTCACCAGCTTTGTAACTGAATATAACACATCCCTCAGCTCTCCACCAGTTCCAAGAGGGTTTACCTGGATCTAGTACCAGATGCCAGAGGAAACCCTCACCATCAAAGCTAGCAAAAAGGATTTCCTTATTCTCAGCAAGGGCAAGATCTTTTCTCTCTGTTTTCTTTTCAAGGCTGTTTAAAGAAAGATTTATTTTTAGTTGGACGTCCTGAAAAGCAAATTGCCTCTTAAAGTGCCTCTTTATTTTGTGATACACTTTAAATGTTCGCTTTCCCTTCCAGCACTAAAAGAGCTCCTGATAAATAGCTCAGACTCTCATTGTTTGAGGAAGGCTTAGAAATGAAGAGCAGACACAGTTTCCCATACAGCTCTTTAAGGCTGTTTAACAATTGTTCACAATTTAGCATCCCTTGATATTTTCAGCTTGAGCCTCAGTTTGAGAAGCAGGAATGTTTCAGAGAGCAGGAAAAGCCCATGCACTATAAATGCTTTATTTGTACTTCTCACAGTGAGTACAACTTCTCAGCCTTTTCCCTCAGACACATGGGTCAAGGCACCTGCCCCAGCCATCCCTGGCAATTTCCCACCTCAGCCAGCAGGGATGACTAGCTGCACAAGCCCCTTGGAACTTTTCCTCCACCTCTGGTCCCACAAGGGCATCACAACCCAGGGCATAGAAAGTTTTGAACAGCCTCCCCCTTCCAAATGCCACATAGGAGACACTGTTCTCCATAGCTTTAAGTGATTGCTGTAACACGTATTCTTCTCTCCCCAGGAAACAGCTGAGAACAGTCATGGAAAAGATTATTCTGCCTATGCAAACCAACCAAATTCCCTTACAGGAACATCCCATCCACACAGCCTGGATGCTCCTGCCCTCTCCAAGCAGGCAGAGCATCCCAAGGAGTACCAGCCTCACATGCTGTCCCCATTCCCTCCTCCTGCCTCTCCAGCAGCCTATCTGCATCTCTGCTGGGCTGCTCACACACACGCTGCCCCCAGCAGCTGCCTGACACCTCCAGACAAACCCACTCCTAAACCCTCCAAGCTCCAAACCCACTCCTAAACCCTCCACAGTGGCACAGCACAACACCCACGAGATCCTGAGACCAGCAAGTTGCTCCTACCTGCCTCCACTTCCACACTTGTCAGGCTGAAGGCTGCCAAGTCCAGCTTCTTCTGAGGCCCAAGCCCTCAGCCTCCATCAAAGCAGGAAGCTTCCTTCTCCCACACCACCATCCTGCCTGATTAGAAGCAATTTGTGCCACAAGATCAGCGCTTCTGCTGAACTCACCTGCACCAACCAGCCTATGAATCTCTCCTGACCCTTTCAGGCTCCTTTTTGATCTGACTTCTGTTTGGAGAGTGGTCAGTCCCACCCCTGCTAGCTTCCAACAGCTTCAGCTACTGCACTGCTTCAAAGTGCAGCCACCAGACTGGCAGCTCTGAAAACTAAAAGGCTTTCCATTGCTCTGTGAGATACAGAGCAGTTCAGACAGCACTGACTAGTGCCATTCCTGCACGGAGGCTCCAGCAGTTGTGTGGCATCCACTAAAATTGACTCATGCTGGCTAAGTGCATTAATGTGGCACACCTGGCCTTCCTTCCTCCCCTTTCCCACCCCCTCCTATCCAACTGCTAAAGCATCAATCACCACACAAGTTGAAGACAAACCTCCAATGAGCTTCCAGGTACTGTGAAAGGAAAAAGGTGCTCTGCAGAGAAGTCTCAAGCTTTACAAATGGAACATTCAAAGATTCATCTCTGTCTCCTGGGCTCGCCTGCAGCCCGAGTAGGTGAGTGAGTGTAAAGAAGTCTTGCTGTCAGCTAACAACCCTGAACCTCCCCAGCTGACCACCCCTCCCCAGTACCCAGCAGCAAGCCAGAAGTGCACGCACACCCACAGGAAATGTGCTTTCTACCCTTGGTCACCAGCTGGAAAGCTTTAGTTCGGGAGAGGAAGGTCTCCCCTCGCAGAGCGGGATCGGGAGCACGCTGGAGGTGCAAGCTGCTGCCTAGCAACACCGGCACTCCGCACGGAGCTCGTCCCGAGCCCGTGCTCCCGCGGCAGGAGGTCTCCGGTGCCCGGAGAAACATCTCAGTGATTTCTCAGGAAGGCACCCTGCACATCGCCACTTACAGCCCCTGAAGAAGCACGGGCTCGCCCCTGAGGCGCTGCCCGTGCCTCGGTGTCCTGCCACAACTCTCACTTCCCGTGCATTACCGGCTTAGGGAGCCCAAAACCCCAAATCCCCGCGTGCCCCAGTCTCCTCTGCAGCCACTCTCCGCAAAGCCAGCGCTCGTCTCGCTCTCAGCTCCCTCCCCACGCTCACCGCCTGCCTCGGGTCTGGCACGAGCGAAGCTTTTCGGACACCGTGTCCCCATCGGGGCTGGCCCGCTCCTGCCTCCGGAGGGAAGCTCCTTCCGTGCGCTGCTCAGGAGCAGGGCAGGCGTTCACCTGCTCGTACGGACACCGCGGAAAGCCACGCGGCTGCAGAGGTTTAACCCTGCTGAGAATCAGCGTCCCCTTTTCGTTCAGGGCGAACGAGAGCCTGTCTCGGGTGTGGATGCAACAGCCACGCACACTCACAGAGCGGCAGGGCACCGTGGCACTGCCCTTCCCGCAGCAGCTCACCCCGCCTGCCCCGGCCGCTAAAATCCCCTGGAAAACACCAGAGGGCACCGTGGCACTGCCCTTCCCGCAGCCCTTCCCGCAGCCCGCAGCAGCTCACCCCGCCTGCCCCCGCCGCTAAAATCCCCTGGAAAACACCAAATCTGCCTGCACTCCGGCAGTAATATTGTAGCATCCACAAACCTTACACAGACGCTAGAAATGTTATTGTTTTTTAAATAATCAGGGTAAAAACTCAGGGAGTATATATCAGACATTATAAACACTGCGAGGAGCACTACGAACTGCTGGCTCCTGCCACAATGGGTTTCCCCTCACGGTACAAACCCAAGTTTGAGCGTTAACCCAACAGGCACAGAAATTGCCAAAAGTACACAAACCTTACTACAACTCTGAGAAACCGCAGCTTACAGCATTTTCCAGCAGAAACTTTTGATTCTTTGAATCCTGGCAGACACAGCAGTCCAAGGACAGGCTCTCTGAAAACAGCGACTGAATCCGAGCCACTTCAGAAATGTTTGGTGCTCTTCAGCAGATTTCCATCGGACTCCAAAGGGAACCAGGGCAGCTTTATTGTCACGGAACTTTCGCAGGCAGAGGTCTCAAGTCCAACACCCAGCACGGTAACTCAGAGCAGCCAAGCCTCCAAAGCACCGGCACCACTTGAACAGACTCCACCGCGCTGCATCATCCCGAAAGGCTCTAGTGCTTTTATTTTAAATCCCCGGCAGTAACACTTTTCCCAGGAAGCCCCCGACGCGTTCCAGAGGCTGACAGACCCTCGGTACCAACCGAGATTCCCCCTCTTCGTGACAGAAAACATTCCCGGGGCTTCCGACAGCAGCAGGGCTTAGTCCGGGGAGCGTGGAGCGGCCGCGCCGCTACGGACGGACCCGGCCCCGAGCATCCGCTCCGCGACAGCGGCACCGGGACGGAGATGCGGAGCTGCGGCGGGCCCTGCCCGAGCCCCCGGCACCGCCGCGGCTCCAGCGGGACCCCGCGCTCCCTCCGCCCGCCCCGGAGCCCGGGAGGGATGAGGCAGCAGCCGCAGCTCTGGCCCGTCCCGCGCGCGGCGGCAGGAGGGACGAACTTTTCTTTTTCCGAGGGACTTTTATTTTTTTCTTCTATTTTAATAAAAAAGGGAACTGCCGCGAGAAGCGCCGCGCGCAGGACTCACCTCCACGGGAGCTCCCTTCTACGGCTCCATGCCGGCGGACTGCGGGTGTCCCCTGGGCGGGGCGGTCCGGCCGGTGTCCGTGCCGTGTCGGTCCGGTCCGGTCCGTGCCGTGCCCCGGGCGCGGAGCGGCCCCGCGCGCCCGGCCCGGCCCCGGGAGCGCCCCGGGCACCGCCCGCACCGCGGAGGGCACCGCACCGGACACGGGCGGCAGCCGGGCCCTGCGCGGGGCTCTGCAGAAGGTGCAGCCAAGAGAGGGATGGATGGAGCGGCAGCAAAAGGCTGAGAAGGGATCGGTGCCTTGCCGGGCACCTGGCGAGGACCGGAACGGGCGTAACCCTAACCCTAGGCAGGGCAGTAAATGCAGCCTGGGGTTAAGGATGGTTGAAAGGAGAAATCTGTGGAGGAAGGCATGTTTTGGCACTTCTGTGTTCCCCTGGGGATGCCCTATGCAGCTGCAGTGTGCCTGTAGCTCTGGGCTTTGTGGTTTTCAAAACCCTAACCCTAACTCTAGGCGTAAACCTAAGCCTAACCCTAGGCATAACCCTAACCCTAGGCGTAACCCTAACCCTAACCCTAGGTGTAACCCTAACCCTAGGCATAACCCTAACCCTAGGCACAACCCTAACCCTAACCATAACCCTAGCCGTAACCCTAGCCCTAGGGGTAACCCTCACCCTAACCCTAACCCTAGGCATAACCCTAACCCTAGCCCTAGGGGTAACCCTCACCCTAGGCTGGGCAGTAAAAGCAGCAAGCACAGAGCAGTCCCCGCCGCGGGTAGTGCCCGGTTGCAGTGCACATTGGATGCGGAGCTGCGGCTCCCGGGGGCTCGCAGACGAACGGTGACACTCAGATCATCCCCAGGGTCCCCTCCCGCTGCCCCGGGCAGTGCTGCCCTGCTGAAACCCAGAGGTTTCACTGCGGACAGAGGGACAGCTGGCCCCAGGGGTTACAGCATCTGTGCTGAATGGAGAAGCCGCTTTCAAACGCACTTGGCATTTTTACACCATTATTAGCATGCCTTTAACTGGACCAGGCTAAGTTTCTCCTCCCTAACTCTGCTTCTGTCACGGCACATTCATGCTTTCCACAGAATGGTAGTGTTATTTTTAGTTTCCCTGTGCTGGTTTTTATTCACTTTTAAATATCTTGGAATAGCTCCATGTAGACTATAATCTACTGCATTTTGCTCAGTTTCAGAGGAGGACACAGTTTTGTCAGGTAACGGAGATACAGGCAGAAAAACCATGGGACAAATTTCTGTAAGTGGCACTTTAGGATTTACAGTGCCACTGCTTGGCTTGACTGGTGCTGTGTCACAGGGCATGCCATATGCACAGGACCATTGAGAAGCTGCAAACCTGAGCAACACAGCAGTGAGAAGCTTAAAACCTAAACACCAGCCAGCCACAAAAAAACATCTTCCTCAGGAGACCCTCACCAGTGAAATCAGCATCCCCGCCAGATCCCAACAAAAAAACATCTTCCTCAGGAGACCCTCACCAGTGAAATCAGCATCCCCTCAGCACCCTGCCCTCAAGCCAGAACAGATTAGAAAAGCCAGATCCTGCTCAATTGCACGCTGCTCACCTCAGCTATGCATCAGCATCAGCATCTTTGAAATTATTGTCAAGTCAAGAAAACACTTGGCTCTGCTTTTGGGCCTTTATCACATATGCAGAGCTGACAATTAGAAAGTTTGTCTTGTTAGCTACAGACAAAGCAAATCTGAACTAGATACCACGCAAGGATAACAAAAGTAGCAACATTCTTAGGCATTTCTCTGAGTACAACCATCCTTTAAAGCCTCTGTGGGCTCAAGGAGACATTGTTCAGCCACGCTGACCTGCAAGGCCAAGAACAACCAAACGTGGTGACTTTTCCCAGTCCCAGGTGTGGGGAGGACTCAGGCACACTCAAAGTGTTCTTACATACAGTAAATGAGCAAAATTATTGTAGAGCAGAAATGTGACAAAGATCAATAAACACTTTACTGCCTGTATAATTCTTTTAAATAATTTGAAAGAGACAAAATGCTACCAGGAGACCTCACTTGTCAGGTGACACAGACTTCACCAAGACACTGATATCTTTGCTGCAATTCATAACCTCTGACACTTCAGCTACTCTTTCACTTCTTCTGGCATGATTACAGTGTAAGAGTGCTATTTTTTTCATTGTATATCAATTCACTTACTAAAGTCACTTTTTAGTTGAATTAAAGGATTTAAAGCTTAAAAATAAAACATCCCATGAACTTTGAAACATACAGTTATGTGAAGCTGTATTTATCAATATTTTGGAATTATACTTGAACGTTAAAGTGGTATCACTAGACATTCTTCAGCATTTTATACCAAGTCAAAAAACCTAAATTATTATGGTCACTATATGATTGTATATATTATTCATTTAAAAAGTAGGGGAACATATCACTGACTGATAATTTATTTTTTAAAGTAACTTTGTTTCCCTTATTCTGATGTTTTCTCAGCCTATTGTGGAAAATAAGGTAGGAAGGCAAAGAGGAATGTGGTATTCATGGAGTTGAATGCAGAGCAGAAGAGATCAGCCTTCAGAGGAGCTGTAGGAGCAGCCTGCCATGCACCAAGCTTTACACTTTTTAAGATGTGCCACTAAAGAAGTAATGACACCTGCTTTGACCTTTGTTTCTGACCTCTTTTGTTGTTGTTGTTGTTGTTTTTTCATGTCTGGTAAAGCAGGTCAGGGACCCCAGACAAGACCTCCCAGGTGCACTGTGTTGTAGACACACTGAAAGAAAGAGTTGATCTCAATAAAAATGGGAGAGAGAAGAATTATTCTCACTGTCATATCTGTCTATACTAGGAAGGGGTGGCCAAAAGGACCAGCGAACCTGAGCAATGCCAAGCAGTAAATCTGTGAAGAGTCAGGAACCAAATGCATAATTTCAAATTTAGTTCTCCAATCCTTGATTTACTAAATTTCTCCATTTTTCTGCCAACCAAATTATTTCATGAGGTGGTATTCTAGGGCTTTAACACAGTATCAGAGAATTCAGGGAAAAGGATTGTTTTCCACCAATTTCAGTTAGCTTTGAGAGAGTCAGGTAGACTTTCTTAATAAATTTTAATCAATGTATGTGTGGACTCACCCACATCCATTACAATTAGGTTGTAGCCAAACATCCTCATCAGACAGCCACCAGCTGAGGCTGCTCTCCCAGCTGCTCTTTTTCCACCTCCCAAGGACTGATGGATCTGCTGCTTTCGTGTGTTGCACTCTGCTCTTCTTCAGTCAAATAGGAAAGGTTTGGTTTGACTTTACACAGCAGAAATTAAAGAGCTTCCACATGAGCAGCTTGCTGGGGTGCAGTGAGCAGCCTCCATCAGGAAGAAGGTCATTTAGAAATTAAAGAGCTTCCACATGAGCAGCTTGCTGGGGTGCAGTGAGCAGCCTCCAGCAGGAAGAAGGGGACGTGAGTTGCCCTTAAGAACCCTACAAGTAACACAGCTACTTCCAGAAGGGGACATCCTCTATCCTATGGTCAGGAGAGCCCCAGCCTTGCCATGAACCTCTGCTGCTGAGTCTACATAATTCTCACATCTTTCTTGCCTGAATGGGAAGGTGACAGGATGAGAGGATTTACAGCTGTTAGAGTCACATTTATTGGCTTTATGTCTAGTCTTTCGTATACAGCAGCACAGATTCAGGTCTGATCTTTGGGAAATATGGCCACACGTGAAAACTATGCACGTGTGAGTGTGTGTATGCTTCTGCTCACAAGACACCCCGTGATGACCACCACAAGCAAGGAGAAATAAGGCTGAAAGCTAAGTCCATCTCTGGAAACACCATCAGCCCTTCCCAGCCATTAATTTTAGCAGTGATGCAAAGCCAGTAGATAACCCCATTGCAGGTGGGCACAAGCACCCAGCCTGCCCCAGCCCGGGTGAAAGCTGCAGGGCTCCAGGACATCACCCAGGCTGCCCCCACCATCTCCAGCCCCTGTGTGTCCTGCTGCCCAGGGCCCTGCAGCACCCACAGCCCTGGGGCAGGGAGAGGTGGAAGCACTGAGCCACGAGGAGGGAGATGCTGATGCTGCAGCAGCAGAGCACGGAAGGGAGCTCAGCACAGAGGGACTTGGCAGGGCTGCGTTTACATGGGACAAAAGCCAAAGCAAAGAGTGCCTGTTGTGAAGGGAGGAGGACATCAACAGCTGGATAATGCTGGATGAGGGATTAGCTACAGGAAGGAATAAGCTGACAAGGAAAGAATCCTGCCTGGCTGGTAGCAGCCATGATTCTGATCACCACTTTTTGGGAGACAAGCACAGGGCTGAGTAGTAACATATTTCCCATTCAGCTGTGCAAAGAGGGGTTGTTAATAGAGTGCCAATTCCCTTCAGTTGGAGGGACTCACACAATAATGTCACTGCAGTTGACTGAAGTTGCACACATAGAGTATAAAGCAGTAGTAAACGCCAAGTTTTCAAAATTCATTTTGCATCTGACATTCTCCTGGGTTATTTCAAGCGAAAGATAAATGCAGTATCTTCCAAGCAGCAATCTTATTTGATACCAACAACATACACAAGTAGTTAAGTTTGGAATAGGGTAACTTTCTCACTTTTATGCTTGAAAGCTGAAGATAAAATTATTAAGCATTTTGCGTGTACAGAGTGTAAGAAGAGTAACTGCTCTGCATAGGTATATGGATGGGAAAATAAGAATTTCCTTTCCCAAAGGAAAACACAACAGCTGTAGGCAACACTTTCCTGCAGTAGGCATTATATTTCTGTAAAAGAGCAAAAGATATAACATATTGACTATTTACCTCTTGACTGGCCAACAGCAGAAAGGGAATCACTGTTTGGGATTAATTGAAAGCAGACACAAATCCTAATTTTGCCTTAATCCAGCAAACAGCTTGCTAGGGAAACTGCTCAAATAGGGAGCCTTTTTTCAGGTGCAGAATAGTTGGTGGAGAAGAGATGTAAAATCCACTGATAGATAGTGGAAATAAGCTTCTATTTGCCCTTGGGAATTTCTCAGGCAAGAGTAAAACAAAGTCTGCCTTTGCCTGTTTATTTCACATTTTGGTGGGAGAACCAATAATCAGCTAAAAAACCTGGGGAGGAGTAAAAGCACACACAAACTCTTGTACTGGGGATTTCTGGGTGGGATACAGCTACACAATCAATTCATCAGTTCTGAGACTTCTGGTGAGTACCAACAACATCCTAAAGCACAGCAGCACCCAGTAATATAAAAGTCCTCCATCAGCTCCTTGCTTCTCCTCCCTTCATCCCCTTTTCATTGTGCTCATCTGCCAGCACAACTGTGGTTGGCAGAGCCACAGCTACAGAGGCAAAATGCAAGTTATGCTTCTGCTAACCTCTTGTGGTGTTGAGAGAAGCTAATCAATGTTGCATTCAGTGGTATTCCAGAGATCATTTTTGTTTGCATCTAATCATAATTGCAGAAATCCCACTGCAATAGAGAGTTTGGCAAACTCATCTTGGAACAGCTCATTTGGTGCAAACTTAGATTATATTTTAACTTCAATTATGAGAAATTACTGAGACTATGACAAGCATGGTTGGTTTTAGATGCCACAAACTGAGGAAAAAGAGGTAAGTTACCTAAAATGATCTCATCACATTTTGTTCTCACAAAATGCAAATTTCTGCAAGTGAATGGTTTGAAAATCCTAGTTTAAAAACTAAAACAAAATAAAACCTAGAAATCAACAAATAGTGATGTTTTTCTGTTACAGATTTCTTTTCTCCTCTCCATTTTTGCTGGTGCTTCTAGAAAAGAAGAAATTAATACAGCATTTTTTTAATTATTTTTTTTTACTTCTTTGTGTTTGTAGCACAAAACAAAAGTTTTAAATCTGGTTGTAAAAATTGTCCTATTTTGCATTTCTGTTCTGCCCAGATTGTCATATTTCAGTCTGCAGAACAGCTCAAATCATAAGTATGAAAGGAAGAGTACAACAAATGGTCTGAAACTCTGGACTGATGGCACAAAAGCCTAAATTACTTTTCTGGACAGAAGTTACACGTATTTGGGATAGCTTATATTTGGTTGAATAATGGATTTTCCAGGTCATGTGACAAAAGGAGAAGAAAAATGTTGTTTCAGATGAAAATGAAATGGAGTTTCAGGGCAGGGGAGGTATGTGGTAAAAATAATAATGATGAGCTTTAAGTGTTGTTTCACATCCCTGTTCACAGGCAGATAAATTGTGTATTAAACCTACATACCCAATCCCATACTGAACAGGTGTCTCTTTTTGATGTTGACCAGCTCCATTACTAAAATGTAAAGCTCAAGGTTAAATTCTACATTCTGATCCTTTTGCTTCCCAAGAAGACAACTGGGTTCCGACTCAAGCAGAAGCAGCAGGCTGGCCTGCCATGTAGAAAAGCAGAATTTCCTGTTCCCACTTATGCCTCACAGGGGTCCCCCCTGGCCCTGCACACCCACAAGGGCTGCCAGGGAGTCCAGGCAGGTGAAATGAGCCCCCAGCACAGCCCCCAGCCACAGCAGCTCCTGCCAGGCTCCAGGTGGGCAGGGCTGGAGCCAGGAGCTGCAGGAGCCTGGCTTGGCTCTCTCAGCACATCCCTCTGAGGCAAAGGGGCTCGTGTGCCAAGACCCCTTCTCAAGCCCTCACTTCACAAGAGGGTGAAGATCCTCCAGCTTTTATGCAGCAGAGCATTTGGCAGAAAAGACATTGCTTTGTTTTTCTAGGGGTACACACAAAAATTATGTTGGCAAGACCAAGGTGCTCTGCACTTGCACACCTGCACATCCACCCATTCACCTGGCAGGCTGCTCCAGCATGACCTGTTCAAGTGATCCCCCAATTCAGCCCTTCAATAATTCAATTCTGGTGTCAGTGTTTCTCTTTAAGCACCAGTGAGCATGTCCTATAAACGAGATGAGATTAAAAAAAAAAAGGAAAGAAAGAAGTCCAATGTATTGGTAGCAGTCAAATACATTTTTGGCAGCTAAAATATATTTTTTACAGCCTTACCTGTTTTAATGCCTGGTAATAAACTCTTTTCAGGACATTTGTTTTCAGGTTTACCATCCTCAGTTGTCCATGCATTTCAAGGCACTGAATTACTCTCTCTCAGTACATCTGTGGAGAGAAACATTTATGGAAATAAAGGGATATGATTTAATTTCAGACTCAAAGACTAAGCAGCGGTGTTGTGGTTTTTCTCACTACGCCTGAGCCAGTCCTGCCCTCCAAACTGTCAGTGAGTTCATTTCCTCAAAAACAACATGTTATCAAAGAGAAAAAACTAAAACAAGTCAAGGAAACTGGAGCTAATGGCTTTAAAAACACCTTTGATTGCCAATGCTTTTGGCTTGAGATAACATGGTCATATTCTAAAATTGGCTTGAGTTTCTGTAAGAAGCTGTGAAGTGTATTTCAGACCTGAGTATTTCTTACTTATGTAAAAATGCCAATAACTTAGAAATACAGAGCACATTACAGTTATACCCTGTCTTAAAGGAAACAAAACATGCATGTTGAAATTACTTGCTTAATTTCTGTTTGGAGTATTAATATTCCTTGTCTGAAAACAGGAGGAGGAGAAGCACACAGACATCTCCTCTCCATGCAGGCACGTGCTGCTCGTGCTCTCCAGCCCTCACCACCATCAAACCTCCAGTGTGCAGCTTCCACTGAGCTGCCCAGGGCCAGGGGCACCTCTTGTACTTCCAAGTGAAGAGGGAAGACAATTCTTAAGCAATCCTGAATTTACAGAGGTGACTTTTCCACTTCTCCTCCAACAGAGCTTAACATTCCTTCTTTGCCATTTTGTCCCCACAAAGCTGGTGCAGCTAAGGGAGCAGAAGTAATCCACTAAGGGTGATGAATGCAGTATTTGATGCCTTCAAAAAGTTCTTAAATCGAGGTTTCTGAAAAATACAAGTTATAGAGCAAGAATCTGCGTTCAAGGGCAGTCAATCAGATGTCTGAATTATGTCCTGCCTTTAAAATATACAGCAGATAACAGTTTTTAAATAGTCCCTGTAAAAGCTTCTATGTGTACTGCACCTTGACATTAAGTCCTCACTGAAGTACTTACCTTCAGGATTCTCCCCATTTATTGGTCTTTTTTTCTGCTTTAAAATAGGGCACCATTTCACTCTGCCCAGGCCAAGGCTGCAGCTTCCCCATGTCCTTGGATGTGAACACCCAGCCTGCAGCAAACACACGGGACAAGGAGGCTCAGCAAAACAGCATGTTATCAAAGAGAAAAAATGAAACAAGCCAATGAAACTGGAGCTAATGGCTCCAGGAAGGGGCCTCTCACACCCCTCCTGCTCCAGAGCCACTTGCTGCCCCTGCACTCCCTGTCCAGCCCAGACTACAAACACTGCTGTGCCCCTGCTCTCAAATATCTCCAACACCAGCAGTGCAGCCTGGTGAGGAAATGCAGATTCGGTCCCTTAGCATGTCACCTCATGTTTTGGACTAGGAAATTTAGATTCCACATATCTAATTAATGGAAAACATAGATAAACAAAAACAGATGGGTTACTTCAATTATGTGCACAGTGCCTGCAGGGCTACAATTAAAAAATGCAAAGAAAGATAACAGTCAAAATGGGTAAAAATTTGCAGGAGAATACAATCTGCAGCTTACCTTAATGACAATTAAAAACATCTTTCCACCAACTGTGAAATGAGGGAGGTTATTCTTGGCAAATGAGTGTAATACAGAATTTTTTAGCCATCTGTAAATAACATTTACCTGGTGCAGCTTTACATAATTAAATAACTTCCTTGTGAGTATTGCACAGACCCATCTTCACAGAGAAGGAATAACTCATCTAAAATAAAGACAGAGAAGGAAGGAGAGCAGAAGCTCTCTATTAATTTATTTAAATTTCTCCCAGAGGCAATTTCCCCAAATTTCATGAAGTCAAACATCTGCTTTCCTTGCAGCTTAACTTACTGAAAGCATTACCTGCACAAATAATCCTCTCTCTAAGCAGCTTAACAAGTTTGTGTAAATGTTTGAGCTGCTATAAAGAGGCAAGAAAGTAATTTCCTATCCTATTCAGAAAGGTGAACAATTTTCTTGTTATTTTGAGTCCCTCCACTATTTGCACCACCAGATGGATTAGATGAATACTCTGTGGGATGGCTTTTCTGGGTGACATGACTCATGTGTAGCAAAAGGTTAAAAACTGTGAGTGAAAACTGGTTTTCAGTTCAGTGATTTTAATAATTAGGTGCAAACCCAAGTCCTTTGAATGACTTAATTTGTATTTAGTAAGAATGTGAGACCAATTATCAAAATTCACTGTTCAGCTGCATTTGAAAATTTAAATGACCAAAAATGCCAGCATATTGAGCTCCCTGGCTCCTCCCCTGTGTAAACTAGCTGTTTGTAAAACAAACACCAGAGTTATTTCTGTTGCCTTTTATATTCAATAGATCCCCGTGTTTGGTCCTGAGAAGGATTGGTTGTAATATCTAACATTTTACCTTCCTCCTCTTGATCTGGTCATTTTCTTTTCCTAAGCACCTGTGGGACTATCTCCCCCTTAAAAAAGGAAAGTAAAAAGCTTTTAAAAATAGCTTTCCATTCAAAGGTTTCAATGGGACTGAAGACATCTCATTGATCAAAATTTATGTCTATAATAGCTTTCAAAGTAAGCACTCCACTAGTATTGCAGTTAGAGCCTTCAGTCAAAATAAGCCACATGAAGGACCAAGCTCTTTACTGGTTTAAACATGGATTTCAGTGACTGCAACAGAAATCTCCAGAGACAGAAAGGATTCTGTTTTATTGCACCCATCCAAAACCTGTCTAAGACAAACTTTTTGCCTTACCAAGTGCCCAGTGCAGGGATCATCACCTCAGATTTAATTGTATTAATGGGATGAAGTTGAATCTGCTAGATTACAGTGAGTATCACAGGATCATTATTTGCATTTTCTCAGCCACAAAGCCATTGTGTGACTGGAAATAATTTAGTACCAAACACTCCAGAAAAAAATTCACCAGGGGTGTTAATGGTTTTGATCCCCAGAATGAAGACTTAGGAACAAGGTTTAGTTAGGCACAATCTCTTTTAATAAAATAAGTTTAAAATTTGCTATATCATAACAAAACAGGGAGCTTGCTTTCTCAAGATAGCTGGAAAGTACAAAAATCCATTGTGAATTCAGTATTTCTGAGCCTGCAGTGTCATTTCAGAACACATGGTTCAACAAGGCTCATCCACCTTTACCCTGCCTAGCACCTCTTAGCAGAAAAAAGGGTAAGACATATAGTTCTGAACGTTAAATGTTGGTTTTGATACAGTGTTCAGTTCAGGTTTTATAAGATTTTTGAAGCAAATTGCTTGCTTCTGAAACACAGCCACCTCTGATTTCTAGCTAAAAGATGAAGATCAATTCATTTTAAATGAACTGAATAACTAATAAGAGTGGTGGGTAAAAAACTCACCAGTTCTGTATTTAAGGATATCTCATAACAAATCAACATCATGTGGAATTGAGACTTACAGATTAAGTTTTGCACTGCATAAATATTACTCATTTATCTATTTCAGGCCTGTCACCTTTAAGTTTCATTGGACATTCCTTTCGTACACTGCAAACACACAGTGAGGAACAGCCCTGCTGACCTCTGTGCCATTCAATATTATACATCCTTCCTTCATACTTTTGTTTATTAGTCTGCTCTGAGAATTAAATGAGTTTTATTTTGCCTAATATTGTCCCAAATCAAAGCCCTCTTATGCCTGTAATTATTTCAGTTGCTCTTTTTTGCCCCCTTCCACTTTCAGCACAGCCTTATTTGAAAGAAAGATGATTTTGCATTCATTTCTCCAGCTGTAGATGATCAGTAATAAGAAGGCTGGAAACAGGAACATAGTAAGCAGGGAGGCTGCTATGCTATTAATATTTATTTCATGTTGGTATCTAGAGGCATCAGCTGAGTCCAATTCTGATAAGCTACACAGCCTTGTAGTACATGACAGTCCTTGCCCAAAGGATTGCATCATGAGGGATGCAGGGATCTTAGAGAGGGAGAATTCCTACTGCAAGTTTACTTGTCTAATGCAAACTCATCACCTTTTGATGTCCCAGCAGATGCAGCCTGCACTCAGTGAGAGCACGGTGTGTGTTTGATAACAGGAGCACTTTCATTTCATTCTCTACAAAGGGAGATGGTCCCTGCTGTCACAGATCCCTGTAAAACATTTGCCACAAAGCTACAAACAAACCCTTCACAGCAACTGCACGTGGTCAAAAATTAGGCCATCACATACCAGAGAACTCCACTGCTGGCAATAGGGAGGGGTAGAAAATCTCAGTGCTCCAGGGAGCAGCCTGCCTGCTGAGCAGTCATGGAGAAGACAAGCACAGACCCCCTATCACATGTAGCCATCATTTTAAAGCATGAAGCATTTCACTGACCAAAATCACTCCAATCCAGGCCCTGGGGAGAAGGTATTAGGTATTAAATGGCCTGTTCCCAGAAAATTTAAGTGCTTATATTGGCAAAGTCATCAAGGAGAGATTTCAAAAACATCAAGCAGATAAATAAAAGATCTGAATCTCAATTATAACGCAAAAATTGAAATACCTCATTGACTTGGACACAAAACCTGATGCTCACAACCTCTGCTGCTTTCTGCTGTCCCCAGCTGTGGCTGCCAGGACAAGCCATGTCAGTGCCTGAGCTCATCCCTCTCCTCCCAGCCGGCAGAAGGTTCCTGCTTTGCATCTTCCCACCCTCCTCCTGAGCCTCCCTTTGCCCTGTGCCACGGGGCTGCCTCCTGTTCACCCCCCTGCTCTGTGCTGGAGTCCCTGCAGGAGCCCCTGGAGGAGGACAGGGACGTTTGTCTGTCTGCCTTTTTCTGCCAGGGACAGTGTGTGGAATGGCCCTGCTACCACAGCAACAGGCAGGATGTTTGCTAAGCAGGCACTACAGCAGCTCTGCTCATTGTGTGCGTGATCTTTTTAGCAGGGAAAACAGGGCAAGGTCAAAAAGGAGCACGTAAAAGTGGACAAACATCTTCAACAATGCACGAGCACCAGTCCCACAAGCACCCTTGCCCTTGGAGTGCACTTAGGGACAAAAGAGGAAAGGAGCAAAAACACAGCTGGGAGAGCTCCTTGAGGCATCAAAGAGACCTTGTAGTAGACCAAGGTAGTCAGACCTTGATTATTTGTCTTTAGTTAAAGGCATAATATTAACTAGTCACTTACCCAAGGTGCAGGCAAGAATAAGGAATAAGGAATTTTTACCAGTTCCAACAAGCTCACATCTTACACCAAATTTTCTTGGATGATTAAGGAAAAAGTTTTTCTTTGCTTCCTAAATAGGTCAGCATTCACAATTATTTCAGTGGTGACAATGCCCAGGTTATTCAAGGATGTTTCTCTTACCCCATGCCCAGCCCTTTCTAACTATTTTTCTGATTTTTGGCATGTCAGTTTCCCTCATCTGCCTGTTTTATACCACAGGCATATTTTTAATTATGAAATAGCAGGTGGGTTTGAACACAGTGAGAAGTGAAACACAGGTGACTGCAAAGCTACAGGTAACAATAATTCCTGCAGTGTTTCAAGATGAAGAGGACTTAATATGGTTTTAACACAATTACCCCATCACAAATCTGTCAGATTCTTCATCTTGTACTTGCATTTCCGACGACACAGCCAAATCTACCAAACACATGATCAAAAGCAGTAGTAAGGGATATATTTATCAGTCATTTCAAAATGGATAGTAAGCTTTAAAAATCCCAGCTTCATGTAGACTTTGGGTGATAGAAAGAATAGAGAAACAGCTGAATAGAAGCAGTGCTTGAGCTATGAAAAAGACATGGTTCTGCAGTTAATTCTGGTTTAGAACAAATGCATTAAACATTTATTTCACCAAATGTTTGTTTAAAACAGTCATTAAAATCAGTTTTCTCTCTGTCCACTGGAGATCAGTTATTCATTCAAAGTTGATGAAGCTTCCCTAATTTCAACATTATTCTGTGCTCACATAACAGATGTCATTATATTTTAGCTTCATATAATAATGTTGCTCAATTCATTTCTCACACTTTCTATCTCCTGTTGCAAACCTTCATACTGATCACAAACATTTCCTTTAAAAGTGAGTCTCTTAATGACCCTTTTATGGAAATAAATGTACAGCCTGTACAAAGAGGAAAATTCAGTTTAGAGCAATATGCACAGATTGATTATTTCTGAGCCAGAGCATCTCTGCTCTTTTCATTTTCTTCAGTCTTTAACTAGTCAATTCATCATAGCATTTTTGCACTTCATTATTTGCCAAGCTTTTCACTTCCCCTCCCAGATGAAGGTGAGGATGTGGGCCCACATTTTCCCATATCTCTTTTATCCCCAAAGAATAACCCCAGGGAGGGCTGAGGCTGATCTAGCTGGTAGCTCAGCAAAGGCTGAGAGCCTGGGGCCAGGCTGGTGGGTGCCCTGCTGCCTGTCCAGCACAGACATCCTGGGAGACACTGCTCTGCTACTGCCCAGCACTGCACCGACTGCAGGACAGCAGGGATGACATCCCAGTTAATAATGTCTGCTGGAAAGGGCAGCTGAAAACTTTGCCTTTTGAAATATGGTCATTTACAGTAATTAGCACACTGATCTTATCAGATTAGGACTAAGAAAATTGCTGCCATCTACTGCTGGAAAGAAATACGTGAAAACTGAAAGTGTCTTCCAAAGATAAGTTAGGACCTGCCAATAGCTTAAAGAAGTTTATTTCAAGGGGCAGATTAGCTCTGAAAAGGGGGATTGTCACACACAAGCAAGGGGAATGTGACCCTGCAGTTTGGTGGCCAGGGAGTCTGGCTGTTGTGACACACAGACATTTCCCATCAACAGAATACAGGCTTAAACTCTGGGAAAATATTTTACTTTGGATTCCCTATTTGCTTGAAATTCAGTAGGTATTCTTCCCCTCCTCCAAGTTCAACTTTACTCATTTATAACTACCCAAATGTGTTTGAGTTCCTATATGCCACTGCTGGCTGGGGGAGGAAAATCCAGTAGAGATGCTGCCTTGCCAGGGATTCAAAGGCAATCTTTACACTGGTCTGCAGGCAAGTATTCCTAGTGAGAAAGTCAGAGAGAGGGGACAGCTCTTAGAAGGGGGAGAACTTAAGAGTCTGGAACAAGTTTATACTCATTCCAAGTTTTGGGGATAGAGCAAGAGTCCACCAACAGGAATTCCAATGTCCTTTTCCCAGTCCCTCTGCCCATCAGGTGTCCTTGTGCTACCTCTTGACCTCACGGTCACTCTAAAAGCCAAACTAATATTTTGCACCAACATTGTATTTTCCCTCAAAAGCATTCACTTCAACAGCCTCTCAGTCCCTGGAGCAGCAGTGCCTCTGGGGATTTTATTTTGTTGTAATCCTAGGAAAGCAACATGAGTCCATCAACCTTCCTCACTCTCCCTAGTGTGCTGCTTCTTTAAAGGCTAATTTTTCCACTTAATTTTCAGGAGTATAAATTGCCTTCACTGCATGTGCTCAGCAGCCTCAGGAATCCTGCTGGCTCTGCTCAGCCAAATGCCCCCTAATTGTGCATGCCTCACCCCTGCCCATGGTTCAGCTCAAAGATCACCATTCCAGCACTTCCTCCCCCTCTCTGAATCAGCTAACAAAACATTGCTTGAGAGGACAGAGAAATCTGTTCATTACGTGAGGGTCCAATTCTGTTAAACAAGCAGCTTTTTCTGCTTTTCCAGGAAATTGCTCAGCTAGTGTGTGTGTCATTTTTGCCCTAGGTGAGCTCCACTGGCTTCAAAGTTTGCCCAATTTCATCCCACTGTTCTTTCTCCACGGTGAAGAGAGCAAGCAGCAAGTTCTGCCCTTCCTCTGGGACAGCCAGGATGAGACTGCAGCAGAGCCCCTTTGACTGCAGCTTTCACAAAGTCACCCCCAAGATTTTGTCCTGCTGCAGAGATCAATGTCAGGTTTGGTGAGTCCAGCTGTGCAATCTCCCAGAGCAGCCCCTGCTGTTCAGCTCTGCTGGGAGCACAGAGATGCCACCACCCATCTGCAGGAGGGGACAGACTGACAGAAGGGAATGAGGCTGAATTAGACCTCTTGAACTACAAATCATTTTCCATTTCCTCTTAATTCCCAGAATCATATTACTCTGTCTTGGACATAAAGCAGCTGAGAAACAGCACTTAGACATCAGCCTAGACCTCAGGGCAGCAGTAATTAAGAGGGTGAAAAGCAATAATTTTCCAGAGTGTGTCATTCTCTTCCTCCTGTACATATATCATGCACCACACATTGATTCATGTCAGCAGTGAAGGCTTATTCTATTCTCAAACACTTCCCTCATATAGCTGATAGTCAAAAGTATCTGAAACGCCAGAAACATTCCCCACCATCACTGGCAAAAAAGGGGAAGAATTAAAAAAGAAAATAAAAACCCTCACGCGTTCTAAAATACATTTCTTCAGATTTAGATAAAGCCAGGACCAACACACTTTTCTGGGCCCCTCTTTGCCTGACTGCCATGGGTACCTCAAGTATTCCTCATGTTTAGAGAATCCCTGAAAGGCTGGAGACAGGTGTGGGCCGGGCTCTTCTCCCGAGTCACAAGCAACAGGACAGGAGGAAATGGCCCCAAGTTGTGCCAGGAGAGGTTTAGGCTGGAGAGTAGAACAAGATTTCTTGGCTGAAAGGGTGGCCAAGCACTGGAACAGGCTGCCCAGGGCAGTGGTTAATCACCATCCCTGGAGGTATTTAAAGATGTCTAGATGTGGCACCTGTGGATGTGGTTTGGTGGTGGACTTGGCAGGGCTTTCACTGGCTGTACTCAATGATCTTTAAGGTCTTTTCCAACCTAAACTCTGTGATTCTGTGTTTCTGTCAGATAACTTGCCTTGACTCAATGCAGTTTCCAGGAAAAAGTCCATCCAGCCAGGCCAGCTGGAAGTGCTGCCAGTGTCAGATGGCAAATCATTCCCCTCAACTTCACTCACAAGGTTGTACTTGCATCTCTTAAGGACCTGGTTAGGTGAGCAATCCTTGATGAGCAGGCAAGAATCTGTCCCTGTAAACACAGATTTAATAATATATTTAACAGCTTTTCTGAACCAAGATTCTGATGCATTTAAAAGAAAAAAATGGGAGGGGTTTATTTGTATTTTCCTGATAGAACCAGGAAAATTGCTTTCCCAGTAGGAAGAAACCATAGAAAGCTTTTTCCTCCTAGGAAAAGAGTCAACAGTCTTTCAGTGACATAGAAATCAGCCTAACAGAAGCATTTATGTCAGGTAATCCTACAAGGAGCTTTTCAGCTGTATTATCCAGAGAAAAACATTTGTACAGTATTTGCCTGCCAGGAAAAAAGTCTCTACTGCATTTTCCCAAAAGAAAAAAATTCATAACCTTTTGCTGAAAAGGAAGTAATAATTATCCACATAGGAGCGTACCATTAAAGTTCCCTTGACAATGACTGATTGGTTTACTTATAAATATTTGCCATGGAATGGAAAAAAAGTGATGAACAAAAGGCTGGTAGGTTTCTTTTGCTAGCAGAGCTACAGTGGAAGGGGGGGGAAAAAAAAAACCCAAACCACAAATTGCAGTGCTACCAGAGCACCTGAAAGCACAAATACCACAGCAGAGCAAAGAGCCACAGGAGCACAGAGGTGCTGCCAGGGTCTGCTGCAGCTCTGAGGTGAGCACCCCACACCACCCAGGCTGGCATTGCCTCGAGTTTCACACTGCTGTGTCTCCTCTGCCAGCCAGGATTCCTGGGGGAGTGTGAGAGGGCTGAAGGAGAGAGAAAACAAGAAAGACTTGCAAAGTTATTTTCCAGTCACTGCCGTGGCATCCTTGCCACTGATCTCCCTTTCAAGTGATCTTAAGGAGCTGACAATGTGCTCAGAAATTATATACAAAACACAGTTTTACATACTCATTACTCTGAGAACAAGAGAATGCCACAGCTAATCACAAGGCTACCACTGTTTTGAGATGAAAACACTGATTTTTCTTTAGATGCTGAGGTTTTCTTTGTGTTTCTTGTCTAGTTATTGTCATACAAGTCCTGTTATGTGAATCCAGACCTCCAGTCCTGTAGCTCTTTTATAAAAACACAGCGTTGCAGCTATACATTCCTCTTGGATGAATATCACTCTTCATTTTTTCATTTTCCCTATGATGTCCATTTCTCTCAGCCTTTGTCAGCTCCATTAGATGTGCTCAATAATCAGGGGTTAGCTGCATGGAAGAATAATTTATATTGCCCTGCTGTCTCCAAAATTTTTGAAACCAGAAATCTCCAAGACCCGGGGTAGAAAAGCAACAAGGGGAACTCCTCTCCATGTACACAAGTAGTGTCCTCCTGCCCTTGCAGTGTTCTGTTTTTTCATTTTCAGTGCCCAGCAGGATAATTCACTAATTTTTCTGGTGTAGTGACAGTGATTGATATCCCTCTGGTAATGGCACTGGGGAATGAACCATGGCACACAACTCCACTGCTGCTGCCCCAACAGGCAACAAAGCAAACCCAGGCCATGTCAGAGTCACCCCAAAATTTATCCAAAAATGCCATGGACAACCCATTGGCATTTTTTTGCTGATCTTGGCACCTAGCTCCTTTTCAGAAACTCATTTCATAAAAATGAATTCCCAGAGTAGGGGATAGCATGGAGATACAACAACATCCTCAGCACAATCAAGAATCTTTGCAGTTCCCCTTAGTTTGGGGTCTCCTTCAGGTACTCAGCTGGAAGAAGCAAGAGATGGTTTCAGTCTGTGTTTCAAGAAACATTCAGATATTGGTCACAAAATAGTCAGTGATGCAAAAGCCTTGGGTCAGGACACACAGCTGCCCTGTCCTGGGGCACCAAGCTTTGGGGAACAACCTCTTCCTCTTGGAGTCAGTGAGTCCTGAATTCTTCTGCATGGAACTGCAGCCTGGGGCTGTGCCAGCCCCTCCTGAGGGCTGGAGACCACAGGAACTTTTGCTGATGAAATGGGAGCTTCCATCATCCCTTCAAAAGAAAGGAAGAGAGACGGAAGCTGAGTCCCTTCTCACATCTCTGCCCATGGGCCAGGTGTAAGCTGACATTCCCCAGCCTGTGAGGCAGCCAAGCACTGAAAAGTGCAAATGCAGGTGCCCACATAGTGCTACAATTAATTCACTGAAGCAAAACAAACTCTAAGAAAAGGATAAAAAGATCTGTGCCCAGTTCTTGAAGATATAAGCAAGGACAGCTGAGTGCTGAGGCTCAGTCCTGTGGGGAAAGGCCAGGCTCTGGAGGTCCCTGCTGTTGTTCTGCCCTGAGCTCCAATCCTGGCATCTTCACTGAGCACTGCCCTATTCACAACAGCAACACCTGATGGGAGCATTGCCTAAATAAGGATGGTAGAATCAGCCTTGAAAATTCCATGAGAATATGATCACAATATTTGGCAGAATAATATCTCATGGCTCCACTAGATTATTTATATCTTTGATTTCTGCTAACAGTCTTGTCAAATGGGGAAAGATTTATTATTTTCATTATCTCAAGCTTGTAGAGATTTAAACATCTGTTATAGGTGTTCAATAAGTATTAGAACAGCAATCATTTTTTTTTCTTAAACAGGGGAGTGATTCATGGTGTTCTGTGAATAGATAAACTCTCCACAGTCAGTACCAGACAGATACATTGTAAGCAGGCAGAAGGCTTTTTTAATTAGCTTCTAGTTAACTCTATTTAAGAAGTCTAGATGAAACATAACATTTAGGAGCACTAAAAGTCATTTAATTACCGGATTTGGTGTGCTCTTCTCAGATCCTTTATGGCCAGAGCAGCAGTGTTCTCTGTTCTGTTTCCCAGCAGGATGGTGTTTATGGATTATCTGTGCAAATTTCATTGAACATCCTCTGTCCCACAGGGATTTCCTGCTTATGTAACAGATTTATCATTTAGCAGTGATAGCCCATCGGAAGAATTCAGCCCAGAGCTTTTCTTGATGTGATTTACATCCCCCTTGGGCATGACTTAACATCAATAAAAATCAAAAAGGAGGAGACTTCCAGGCTTGACTTGGCACAAAGGGCTCAGTTAAAACAGCACAGAGACCACAGATAGAGTCTCAGCCTTTGTGTCTAGCATCTGTTCTGAGGTGAAAGCTCTAGAGTTTCATCCTCCTGTGCAAAGCCTGGGATTCATTCTCTGAGGAACTGTGCCACAGGCCCAGGAGGAGCAGAGGATGGAAAGTCTCTGCCTCTGCTCCTCCCCACCTGGGTAACTTTACCTCCCCCATCTCAGCTTGGGCCAGCCCAGGTGTTTGCACCTCCACAGTGTCTTTTAATGCATCCCCCATCCCTGATTCTCCCACACAGCAACATTCCCATCCTTGGACCTCCTCTGCTGAGGATCTAGTCCAAAATAAAAGAAAAAAAAAAGGAAATTAAAGGCAGAGCTAAGACAAGTATTGTTATTCCTTTCTTACTGTGAGCAGTCCTAAATTAATTTTCATGTGAGATTTAAGGTAAGAAGGAGCAGAATTTTAAGATAAGGATGTATCCTATGAATAGGAGACAGCAGGAAAATGAGACATTTTGGGGTTGTTTACGGGAGAAATGGATAAATGGAGCATCGAAACTCATCAAGTTAATGAGACAAAGACAGATGTCTAAACAGAGGAGGCTTTGAGAGGATATCTGAAAGATGCAGTGAGCAAAAATAAATACATAAATCTGATTGCTGATCCCCAACAGAAAGCAGACAACTTTTAGCTCAAATTATTCCCCAAATCAATGACAGAAATATCATTTTCTTCCCTACAAAAGATTTTATCAATTGCCAGCCTCTAAAGTCAGTCTTTTCTGCAATCAACAGACAAAGCCAATGTTTTTAGGAATTAGAATACAGGTGCAAAAACAAAGGCCAGCTACAAGTCTTAATAAATTCACCATCAGTTCCAAGAAAGCCTTTGACCATGTACTGAACAGATGAAAATTAATACACTGGGTGTGTTAATCAGTAGCAATTTAATTCTGATGTAAACCTGCTCGTTGCTCAGTAACTGATACAATGCAGGTGCTGGTTTCACACTCCCTACCAGTGACATTCCCGTGGGCTCCAGAGACTTTGGATGAACCTAGCCCTGCTATGGCACTTTGGAAAAGGAGTGAGGAAAAAGCTTGCTTCCTGTCACTCCTGAGATTCACTCCACAGCTTTCACCAGGGCTCAGTGTGTTTCTAGCTTTTCCTAATTACATATGATGTTTTGCAGGAGCACAGCACCTTCATTTCTTTAAAACTCAGACTGACTTTACAGTATTAGCAGTTTTGAAAAATACTACAAGACTAAGCTTATTTAAGAAAAAAAAGAATAATTTTGTTACTTTATTTTTTTAAAGAACTGCCTACTGTTAGGTTTGGGGTGGGGGTTTGGGGTTGTTGTTTGGTTTTTTGTTCAACTGAATGTAATTCTTCTAATTAGAATCATAAAATCTAGTGGGGAAAAATATTTTTAAATTACCAAAGGCAAGAAACAATATATATTTAGCTGTACTGGTTATAGCAATTTTCATAGTAATTATGTTATGCACATCATCTAATAACTTGTCTAGAGTAAGTTCTCTACTTCATTTTAGTACAAACCTAGGAACATGTATTTAAGATGTTATAAGAAGAAAACAATCGCCTTGGGGAGTCACTTGCCATGTGCTCTAAATTCTAAAACAATACTTCTAAGAGAGTAGATTTTATTTTATGAGCAACATTATTAATTGAGAGCAGGAAACAAATAATGAGGTTTTTTTTACTAGTCTCATCTCTTAAGCAGAGGCAGACACTCTTTGTGGTCTCAGTCCACACAAACCCAGGAATTACTGAATTTGATGACCAGTTTTATTTAAATTCAGAAGAAAAAATTAATTTGAAAAGATATTGAGTTCCTACAAGTTTGGCAAAAGCAAAGGTATCTAAGACACAGTCATACTAAGGCACACAAGGAAAAAAGAGAAGCAAACTTTAATTAGAGAAGATAATATGTTTGGGGGTAAACCCTCTCCTATTCCTCTTCCCATCCTATGCTGATCTCTACTGCTTAATGTAATTCAGACTAACAGTCAAACCAACACAATTATTTCCTCACTATAGTCATCTTTGTACCTGGTAAAAAATATAGAAATGATAACTTAATAAAGTTTCGTGCTCTCAAATTTATAACCTAGAAAAATGACCTGATCAAGGCAGTGTCACAAACCTTTTCCTGCCCTTAGAAATGCACGTGCCAAAAGCGCATGGCTCCTGCCTTGCTCTGTGCTCTTGTGGCCTTGGATGAGCAGCCATTGACTCCAGCCAGCAATTCCAAATATCAATGACCAAGTGAGAAGTTAAGGTGTGTCTTGGTCATTTCCATTGGAGCTGAGTTTATTTAGTGCCTCCATGTCTGCAGTGCCTGCAGTGGGGACTACATTGGATAAACCTGCTCCAGGTCTGCCTGATGAATGAGGCACTGAATCCATTAAGTTATTCAAAAGAGGCAGCTAATGAGTAATGAATTAAGGTTGTGATCTCTGACTTTTGTGTAGCACCTCCTAATTTCAATTCACTTCCACAGATTTGTCAAAACTTTCTTCATCTCTGGAGAAAAAAAATACTCAAATAAAGTAAAAAATGTGTAGCCTGATGAGGAAACAAAGCTAATGAAAGAACGCAGATCTAGTGCCCCCTTGACACTGCTAATGCTCGATAAAATTACTGTTATTGAAACATATATTGATTTATTACCTACATAAACCTGCAGCTGCCTGACATTTTATATTATTAACAGAGAGGCCTTGTGGTGACACAAGGCTCAATCCTGCAGTTCTCACAGATTTCCAGATCTCTCCAGATCAAGGGAGCCCTGGCTTTGTCTATAGGATTTCAATCACATCACACTACACCTAAATCTGAGAAATCCATACCACGAGCTCAGCCTTCACTGAAATATGATTAAAAGCATCATTGGACTATTTTGCTGATAAGTTATCTGTCTTCCCAAGTCCTTTTTTGTGTTCAATCTCCATCCTCTAAAGAGAAAAGGGAAAGGTCTCTAAAGACAGATGGGAAAGAATCCCAGCCACAAACCAGGAGTGAGTGAGTTACATTTCCCCTACACACACAATGTGCCTACACAGCAGTTGCTCCATGATTCTGCCTTTTGCTATGAAAAACAAGAAACAGTTACGCAGCTGGGACGCTGCTTGAAGCATTGGGAGCCCATCCTGAATCCATCTTAGCAGGGATTCAGACCTGTACCTGTAATCTTTGCACCAAGTGCCACAGATCCACTGACTTCTCAGGGATGGATTTCCATGATCCTGCTGTGGTTCTAAATAATCCAAGCATCTGTAAGAAATCTTAAGACCTATGCATTTGTCAAAAGCAGACCATTGGATCCACAATGTGGAACCTGACCACATTCTGCTTTTCCAAACTCCTTCCACTGCAACAGGGATAGGACCAACTGCTTTGCTGTGACCCTATGGAATATTACAAAGATTGACTCATCCCCAAATCAAAGTGACTCAAGGGTGGCATTTCTTCAGCATCAGATGCCATTACTGAACTTCAGGAATCTTATATGAGGAAGCAAATCCCCACAGTGTCAGGTCCAGGGGAAGGCATCTGCAGGGGGAAGTCAGCAGTCTGAGTAGATGAAGCAGCCAAGACTGAGGAGAAAGAACAGCACGAGTGTGAGTGATGTCCTTAGGGCTGCAGCAGAGAGGCTGGGTACAGAAGCAGGTGTCCTGGCTCCCAGCTCTGCTTACAGCACCACACCACTGTGCCAGACACACAGATGCTGCAGTTTGAAACCTATCAGTCTTTGTGTCAGGTGGTAAAAGGCACTTACATGAGGTAAAAGTGTCAGAGTAATTCCTCCCAGATTTCTTTAATTTTTTTGGCCTTGCCAGTTGTGTTAGAAATGTCCACAAACACTACTGCATTGGGATCTTTCTATTTGTGCCTTTTCTCAGAACTTTTGCATCATTTTGTTTTCCTGCATCTAAATAAACACCAAGCATTTACAGGTGAATATAAAACCACAGACACCTACAGTTTTGGGTAGTGCTGCATCTCTTCTATCACTCATAGCACTGGGTGTCTATTTGTGCCTTTTCTCAGAACTTTTGCATCATTTTGTTTTCCTGCATCTAAATAAACACCAAGCATTTACAGGTGAATATAAAACGACAGACACATTACAGTTTTGGGTAGTGCTGCATTTCTTCTATCACTCACAGCACTGGGCTATCCATCAAGGATCATTCTGGATTGTTTCACACTCAGATAATCTAATTTAGTTCAAAGGAGTCCTCACAGCAAAATATGACTTTGAAAAATCAGTCAGCAGACTGTTGTCAGGAAGCTTATCCTAGCTAACTTCTACTTCCAAGCTGATTCCAAAGTGTCCCTTGCCTCTGACAGCTGGCTGTGCATAAGAGGAAAGAAGCATGCAGAGAACACGGCTAAAATCAGAGAGGAAGGTTAACAGGAAAACCAGCAGGGAAAAAAAATCAGAGTCTAGCATCCTAGTCTTCAAAAGCTCTGCTGAGTTACAGGGGGTCTGTAAATGCTCTTAGATGCTCTCTGAGAGAATAGGTCACTGAGAGGTTAGGGAGAGGAAGAAAACCTGATGAAAGATCAGGAAAATGAAGGAGGGCTGTAATTTCACCTAAAAGGAGAGCTCTGAATTTGATGGAGCTGCTGGAGCAGACACTACCATCCATCAGAACTTCTTCCCTGTGGAGAACGAGCAGATTTGTAAAAGCTCCACAATCTTCAAAGATTGTCTCATAATAAGGCACAATGATATCTGCAGCACAGCACGAAAGCAAGAGGTGAGGTTCCACAGTACCCTCCTTCTGCAGGGGTTTTTCACAGGAGCTTGAAACAGGAAGGGGACCAAATCACACAGGCAAAAAGCAACAGGAACTGAGTGAATCCCAGCTTTATTTGAGGGAGGAATCCAATTAGCCATCCCTAATAGGATCATCTGGTCTTAGTCTATGAAGAGTCCCTACAAATTCTGTCTTGGCCTAAATCCTGCAGAGACTCTGTTGGTGGTGGGTGCTCTGAAAACCCACAGGCATTTTTCTTCTGCCCCAGAGTCCACAGATCATAGTCAAAAGAAAAATCATAGTCCTTACAAAATGGACACAGCCCAAACTCTCTAGTGAGGTATGCCATAGGGGCACAACTGAAGGAGTCCTGTAATTCTTCAATACTTTAGGGTTTCTAGAAAGACCATGATTATTTTATGAGAGGACATGAGACTCACCAAATGTTCGGTTTATTCCTCTTTCCTGACTGCAATATGGTTGACCCTTTAGGCAGGATCTTAATGAACTACAGAAACTAATTCCATCTCCCTTTCTCTAGAAATTCACTGTACAATAAAATAAGTATAAATTGATTTTAATTAACTTTTCTTCCCTCTCCACTATTTCTTCTTTCTCACTCTTTTCTCTCTCACTTTTTTAGAAGGCAAAAATGCAATGCAGACACTTACATGCTCCACACATTCCCAGGCAGAGACCTTCAGAGCACAAACTCTCTCCCCACTGAACTTCTGTAGATGATGTGCCACACATGAGTTCTCTTTACCAGAGGAGATTTCTGACTGGCCAAATTAAGCCTTATGCCTGATGTCCCACACATCTACATAGGCACCATAGTTTGAAGAGGTAATTTTCTGTTCTAATAGTCCAACAAATGTTCTTCCTCTAAAGTGCAGGAGAGACACATGGTGAGAAACCTGTGTAGAACATATGGTGCTGAAATAGCAAGCTGATAGTTCTTTAACAGCTTTTGACAGTGGTAAAAGATCAATTATTGCACTATAAATATTAAAAAGTTCCTCCAGCCCTTTGGTAGAATGAATGTATATTTAAAAATCAGTGTTTCCCTTTAATAACAGCCAAGTTGCCTCTGAATTGCAAAGTTATGCAGCAAAGTTAAATTAAATGATTGATTGCTGTATGTTTACATCTCCAGCTGCTGAAGAACCAGCCCAGCAGCTGAAGCACAAACTCCTGAAGGCACTGAAAGTGCAGGCACTCTGAAAATGGCCCTTGACCTTTTGTGGAAACTGAAGTGTAAAATGGAATTGCCTTTCCTTACCCTTCCCTGCAATGGCAAGAGTTTGCAACAGCAATAACCAAACATAGCTCTGAAAAGTATTGGGGAAGACAGGTTGATTTCCCAGCTTGACTGCTGAGCCAGCTGACATGAGTATGGTTTTATTCTCTGAATTTCTTGACCCATGAGATTTCTGCCTTGGACTAATATCCCTGTGTATATAAATATGTGTGTATGCATACACAGACTCAGACTCCTACAAGCATTAGTTTGAATCATGAAGAAAACTGACAGCTCTGTTTCAGCAGTTCTCTGTGCAAAGTCACCAAGGTACAACAGTGATGATCTAGGTTTGCTACTCAAATCAGTACTACATGTGGCATTCTTTGTGGAGATTTTATGACAGAACCACATATAATGACCCTGGGCTCCAGTTCAAGGCAGCAGATTCAGAGCTAAAATGTCTTATTATGGTTCTGAAATAATTCATATGGATCCACTTCTATTCCTTAAGGGCAGCCTGCTCCAGAAGCACATCAGCTTCTTGCTCTGAAAAGCTTCCCATCCAAGGGAAGCTATCTGCTCATGTTTTGGGTTTTAAAAAGTGCCTGTCTTTGCTGACTGCTACAGGTAGGGCTGTTATAAAGCATATACATTATTTACAGCATTTTTTAAGGAAGGGATCACATGGTGACAGCAGTGAAGGTCATGGCTTTGTTGTGCATCAATGAACACTCCCTTGCCACGTGAACAGACAAAATAGGGAGAAAGGCAGAATAACACAAAGGGTAATGAACTCCTGAGCTCCAGCACAGCACTAGTGAAAAGCAGAGGGGAGTTTCCTTGCTCCCACGCCAGTCATCACCTGCCAGGCCAAATCACTGCCCTGCTTCTCACTCAGTTCAATGCTGCCCATATTTGACCCTCTGTGATGAAGATTCCCAACATGCCCTGAGGGCACGGCTAACCTTACACACAGCAAACTATCCCATGAACAGGTATTGGTTTTTTCAAGTCAGGTTTGATTGACTTTAAACAACCCCAAGAAAAGGTTCAGTGGTGAAGCCTAGGCTGCAATGAAGTGCAAAGGTTCTTGCTCAGGGTGGACTGGCCAGAGAAGCCAAGGACCATTGCAAGTCAAGGTGACACCGAGTGTGCATGCAGAGGATAGCCCTGCAATCAGCAACCCAGGACCCCTTATCTTAAAAAAGGGCCCTGAATGGCAAACAGGCGAGAGAAGCCAAGGACCATTGCAAGTCAAGGTGACACCGAGTGTGCATGCAGGAGATGGCTCATCAATCAGCAACCCAGGAGCCCTTATTTTAAAAAGGGCCCTGAATGGCAAACAGGCAAAGTCCAGAGCCAGCAAAAGCAGCAGAGCAAACAAGGGAGGAAGGGAGGCACAGGAGGAGATGGAGCAGGCTCAGCCAGCAGTGGCACTGCCTTGACACCTGCCTGGCTGACGGCCCGGAGCCTGCCAGGGCTCACAGCACTGTCTGTGGAACAAGCACTGCATCAGCAGCCCCCCAGCTACTCCTGCCTGTTTCACAGCTTGTGTAGCAGTGCTGATGCTGAGAAAGAGAAACAGGTTTTGCCCAAAAGGAGGGTGGGCCAAGGGGAGTTAATTTATAATGACATATTTCGGCATTTACAGAATGATATTTTGCCAGGATATCCAGTTCATAGAAAGTGTCAAAATATTTAGTAACAGTCTGATTCAAACTGACACAAAATACAATTTTAAAAAAGTTGTTGTGAGACATGGGAAATCTGCCTTTTGGCCAGCTCCAACTGATAGCCCAGTGTCAACACAAAAAACTAGGCACGTGTTTCTTCCTTCTGTATTTCCTTGTTGCACTGCACAACTGTAAGAACAAGGAGGTAACTCATCTGTTACATTTCATAGGCTGATGTGGATCTGATCCCATTTTCAATCAGCAGAATTAGCAGTCAATTAGTCAAGTTATTTTCTAACATCATTGCAGGATGTTAAAATGGTTGTCTTTTTTTTTTTTTAACAGCAGCTAAGCTACTTTTAGAGATTTATGTCTTGCTTTCATGCCTTACAGCACTCCTTGAAACATTAGTAATATCATCCAGGCAGGAGCAATAAAATGCCAGAACCCCTAACCACATGCAACACTGCCTGACACCAAATCAAGTTTCTCAAGTGAAATATAGATTGAAGAAAGAAGTGATGTAAGGAGTGGAATTAAATTCATCTCAGTTATGCTCACGCCACTGATGTCAATATATCCCTACCATGTTAAACCAAGGGTTCCTTCTGAAAGAGGCAGGGCTAGGGCTTTGAACTGGAAATAATACTGACACAGGGGTCTGTGTCTATTGTTAACATTACATAGTGTTATACTTTCTAACTCTGAATTACTATTTTTTATTACAAAAATAATTCTATTCTTTCTGCTTGAAGCCATCTAAAATATTTAATAAGGCTGTAGGAAATAGAGGAAGGAGGAGTAACAGACTGATTTTAATCCTGCTATTAGTCAATGACAATATTGTAGATGAAAGATTGCAGATTAGTCTTTTCAGTCTCTGTCTCTGATTCCCCGGATCTGGTGGGAGAATTAAATGTGAATTACAGCCACAGTCAAATGATCACACTAGATATTTATTTTCCAGACACTGTTGAAAATAAACATTTATTTCAGCAGACTTTATTTCTGTGGAATCCTGAGCACCAAATTGCCCCCAAGAAAAGACCTTCTCCTCACTCAACCTAAGACATTTCATGTCATTCTGACAGTACTAAGAGCACTTAATGTGATCATGCTTTGTAGCCTCTGACATGCTGTCAACGAAGAGGAAAATACTTTAGTGCAATTGAGAATTGAATTCAGAGTATATTAAAACAAACAAGAATGGAATCAAAATGCCATCAGAAGAATGACTTATGTGGAATCCACCCATGGGTACTGAGGGAGCTGGCAGCTGAGCTGTCCTAGCCACATCCTTCTACTGATGCCTTGAGAGGCTGCCTGGAACAGAGGCCAGACAGTGTTAGAGAACTGAAGTGGGGATTTATTAAAAGGCCTTTAAAGGATGCACCTTGGGCAGTACCAGAGCCCAGCCTTGGCTCCACCCAAGAGGGACCTGAGCTGGGCCCAAGATAGATAACCGGTCGCAAGTTTTTATAAATTTTGGTCCATTTCCTTATTGGGTTAATTGTCCAATTCCAGCTCCAGGTTATGCACTCCCATCCTCCCAGACTGCTCTCCTCAATTTGCTGTTGTTTAACTTCCTGGGCCTGAAGCTGCAATGGTGTCCTTGGTTCTCAGGCTGGAAAAGGATTGCTTTGTCTAACTCAGCTGTGAAGAGAACTTGCAAACACTTTATATGAGAGTCACACACTAAGGCAGTACAGAGTCTGAAAAATATGCAAGCTAAATCTTAAGGCATCACAATTATCAGCAATCCTGGCTAATCAAGGAGTCCCAGCTGAGTGGAGGTTAGAAGATGTTATACCCACTCCCAAGAAGGGCTGGAAAGAGGATCTGGTGAACACAGGACCAGGGTGGTGACCATCCCAAGTGCTGGCACTGGGGAGCCCACACCTCAGATCCTGTGTTCAGCACTGGGCCCCTCACTCCAAGAAAGACATTGAGGAGCTGGAGCTGTCCAGGGAAGGCCAACAGAGCTGGAAAAGGGGCTGGAGCACAGGTTTGATGAGGAGTGACTGAAAGAGCTGGGGGTATTCTGCCAGGCAAAAAGGAGACTCGGGGGGACTGTATTGCTCTCTAAAAGAGAGTGAGTTCACTGACAAAAGGGCACAGCCAGGTGGGGGTCAATCTCTCTTCCCAGGTAACAAGACATAAGACAAGAGAAAACACCTCAAGCTGCAAAAAGTGAGGTTTAGGATGAATATTAGGAAAAAATTCCAGCTCTGAAACAGGCTGCCCAAAGCAGTGATTGAGTCACCATCCCTGGAAGCATTGAAGAGATGTGTAGATGTGGCACCTGCAGACATGGTTTAGTGGTGGGCTTGACAGTGCTGTGCCAATGGCTGGATTTTATCATCTTAGAGACCTTTTCCTACTTCAAAAATTCTATGGTCCTCTGATTTTATAAAATGTCTCAGGGACAGAACTCAAACATTACTCAGGGTGTTCTTTAAATGCCATTACATAAATGCCAATTTCCATCCTTCAGGACAGGCCAGCATCAAGATATTCATATATTGTCCCTCTTGAAGACTTCTGCTTCTTCCCAAGCAGAATTTTAAGGCTTTTCCCTGTTATGCTGCCCTTGGCAGCTGTCAAATAGGATTCAACTCATGCCAATAAGGCTGTCAAAAAAGACACACTGGTGAAAGCATTTTGTCCTTAGCTCACACTACCACTTACTGCTTAGTGCTGCCCAGTTACTTGCTCTTGTAAACCCTTCTTCATATTCAAATTTAAATCTCTTCTTCCTCATGACATGCAGAAGTCCAGGGAGGCCAGAGCTCAGTATGCCTCCAAAGAAAAAAACTTGTTAAGACATATATTACTTCATTAACACACAGGTTGAAAATTACTGGTTGTTTATAGCCAAAAATCTCATGGAAATGAGGCCCTGACCTTCCAGGAACGGTGCCTTCCAATAATGAAATAATGACTTTATAATGCAGAATGAGGTCTGAAGCACAAAGCTCCCTCCTGTGAGGGGCTCTGCTGTTGGCACAGCACGAGTCCCTGACTCCAGGGGCTGTGTTTCAGTATTTAGCAGGGTTCCAGCTGCACCTTCTCCCCAGCCCACAACACATGACCAAGAGCCCACCTTTCAGGTGTCTCACTGCCAGTGCCCACGGTCCCACTGATCAAGTGACAGTGACCACCAGTGCTTGGTCACTGCTGGGGGCACATTGTGTCCCTGCATGGACAGCATCCCCACACTGCAGCGCTTCCAGGGAGCTGTGCAGGAGCACCAACCCCTCTGTGTGGTGCAGTCACCCTCTGTGTGGTTCCCTGCAGCCTCAGCTGCCAGCACAGCACAGTCCCCCTGACCCCAGGGGCTGCCTTAGGGCCCAGCTCTCCTGCAGGCTGAGAAGCTCCCCAGAGGGAGCAGATTGGTGCCTGGCACAAGGGCTGGCTGTGCAGGCTGCTCACAGGCAGCTTCACTTTGAACCCACACATATCTAGAACTTCTCTTTCAGCTGCTCTCTCTGCAGTGAACATTGAAAGAGCACAGTGAGCATGCATTGCCTTTTAGAGATCATGACTGACAATGATTTATGCTTAATTAGCAAATTCCCTATGATTACTTGATAGTACAGATTAAACCCTAATAAATGTGTTTCCTGCAGATTTAAGTGACTAACTCTATGATCTATTAGACTTGTCTCATAATTTTTCCTGGTAACCGTGGAAATTTCAAAAGAATTGGCAGCATCTCTGCCTGGAGTATAAAAGAAATCTATTTTATTCAAGGAATTTTGTACAAATTAATTCCAGGCTTGTATATAAAATGCTAAACTTTGTATTATCTCAGCATATTTATTAGAAAAAATCAGAACAAACCCTTGTAATCATTTTAAAAATTAAATTGTTAGATATTCCTCAAACATTATAACGAATCTTCTCAAGCTGCAGTTTCATATTTTATTTCCTAGTTGTTTTATCTGTCTCAGTTACACATTTACAGCACATAATATATTCTGTGTTATTCCTCCCCATTTCTAATACTTTAATGTGTTGATCACTATGGGAAAGTTTTAACATGCAGCTTCTTTTGGTTAGCATCTGTCAGAAACCCAAAAGATTAATGAATATGGTGCTGAGCAGAAGGTCCAAGATTCACAAACCTCCAGTAATATTTTGATCACTCTGGAGGAAAAGGGTATTTAAGAAACTCTCTGAATGCTAGAGGGAGGGAAATAATCACTTTGAATGAAAAATCCAAATTCACTCAACTGGTAATGAAATTGCATGGAATATTGATTCGGGATTCTAACGAGCTCAGAATTTCAAAGCAAGCACTAGAAGGCAAATATTCCTTCCTCTTCCTTTAGAGAAATTTTCAGTTGTACCACAAAGTAAGGTTTCACTTTATTCTAAATATACAAGATTATAAGAGTTCTGAAAGCAGTCCTGCAATAACACTCTCTGCCCTGCCCTCTCTCTCTCTCTCCCTCATTTGTACGCTGAAAAATTTAACATCAACTAAATTCCAAACCAGAGAAAGCAATTTAAAGTGATTTACAGCTAAATTAATAGTTTTCTGTCTCCCTTTGGTTTTCAGAAATTATAGAATTGCTTTTTTTTTTCTTTTTTACTAAACCAGACTACTCTGAAATTAATGTTCAGCTAAAGCTCATCCTTCATTCCTCACAGCTATGCCAGAGACACTAATGGCAATGTTAGGAGTTAGTTTTGCAGAGGATTCCAGTCACCACAGCACAGAAGGAGAGTTACAAGCAGTAGAAAAGGAACTCTTCCATTTTATTTTTTTAATCAGTTACCAACTTTTCTTTTCCCAGCAGACGGTGGGACAGGCTGCACAGAGAAAGGGAAGGAAGAAAGCCTTTTTTTGAGAGTTTTGTCTGATTAAGGATTTGCACATATGACACTGATCAGAGGAGGGTTTCCAGGGGTTGGCCTTCCAGGTTGTAACTCACAAAAGATGAGAGGCCAAGGGCTCTCTGTGTTAATGCTGGAAAGTTCCTGGCAGCAGCAGGAGCCTGCCCTCACCTGCTCAGGGAACAGGATTGCTGTGGGCAGCCTGACATTCCAGCTCCAGAGGATCCCAGGGAGGACTGCCTGCTCTCAGAACTGAGCTGGCCACTGCTTAGCAGTGCTGCCACTGGGGTAGGCAGCAACCTTGACTGTGCTGATGACCAAGCAAAGCACCTTGCTGCTCAATGCTTTCATTCTCTACCTGCAAAGCAGGAATGAAATCCACTACAAAGAATTATGGAAGAACTGAGCACACTTTTATACTCTTTGAGGCTCTGTATCAATCATCCATTCTCAGAAAGGACCAGATATTGATGGAAATGACTGAGATCTTCCCTGATAACACACACAGTTTGTTTCAGAAAGAAATCTCAGAAATGCCTTCTCAAAATATGCTGGGCCATTTAGAGGAAAGTTTAAGCTTTTGCTCCCATACTGTCCTTACTCTGATGTAACAGTTCGGTGTGCTACATTTTTGTCATTATTCTCTGGATAAAAAGGGCTGTGTCTTCCTTTCCACCAATGTTTTCTATAAGAACTTAACAGATTCCAGCACTCCAAACTCCATCACTAGCAAAATCTCTGCTATTTGCTTCTAAGAGCTGGCACTTTTGAAAAGCATCTGTTTGCACTCTGCCTAGCTGTAGCAGGACTATGAGGTTCCATGGCCACTAAGCACAGTGTTGTGTGCCTGGTAGGCACTTTGGCTAATATTCTGTGTGCTTTAACAAAGTATTGAGCATTGAATAAAACCCAAATATTTCTTACTAGACCAGGATCAGCACAAAGATCATCAAGATATTGCTAAGGATCCTCTGTCCCAAATGGAACTGGGAATTTGCTTTGGCCAATATTTGTGACTCTGGGCTGGAGAGAGGAAAGCACTTTCTCTCCATGGCATCCTTACTGTCTGAGAAGCCTTAGAGCAGACATGCACATCCCCCTCCTGCTGCCTTCTGTCCCCTCCTGGTAAGTCACCATGTTTCACACTGCAGGCTTCAAAGAGACTCTGCTGATGCAATGCAGTCACACCTTTACGTTCAGAAAGTGTCAGGCTTGGCTCTAGCTGCCAGCAGCTCCCTCTCTGCACAGCATGACACAGCTTGCACACCAGCACATGGTTCCCAATATGTCTGTTGTTATAAATCACAGCCCTTTGTGCATCAATGATGCCGTGGGATAGGGCAGGTGAGGAGAATAAACTTTTTAATTATGACTTATGTCAGGCACTGAAAGAGGATATTAATTATAGTAGAAGACACAGCATGGACTGGGATATAGGATTAAAAGGGACAGTTGGATTATGGTGACCCATTCCCTGCTGTTATCAGTACCTTGTCAGATCCCTCTTTGTCTGAACAAGCTCTATTTCAAGATAAACAGACCCTGGGAGGGCTGAGATATTTTTGGGGTTCATTGGCCCAAATACACCAATACTGCACAGCAAATTGACAACTATGGATGAGCCTTGTGCCTGGTAAACAGCAAGACACCCAGCATGCTGCCAGCTGCATATGCTCTCTCCATACAGATCAATATAGTCATTGGGAAAAAATACCTGCCAGATCCCTAGATGCAACGTGAATGTCAGGGTGAAAATGGAAGGGAAGCACTACCCACACAAACCAGGCCAGAAACATCCCCCAATATTTCTGCTAATAGAGGATAAAAGATCTCTTACTGCAAGGCCTAGCATAAGTAAAGCCTCGGACAATGACTGCGTTTTCAAGAGTTAGAAATTATATGGACAAACACAGAGCTAGCTTTGTAATGTCTGCTTCACTCTTTCTCACAGTCTGGATAGCTTCAAGATGCAGCCTCAGGCTTCAACTTCACAATCAGCAAGTTCCACTCTAAGTATTCTAGTAAACATTATGGTACATGGAGCTGAGAGAGGAAAAAGGCATATGGGAGCAGAACACAGAAACAAAACAATCCTGAAAAAGCCTCAACTTCTGTTACTGTTCAGATTTTCTTCTACTATGTTTATCTGTCATATAACATGAGGGTAGAGGAATAAATTTATACAAAGCCCAGGGTATGGGTAACTGCTATTGATGAGCAGCAACATCTGACTTTTGAAGTACAGTAGCTCTGCCTATCATTTCATGAAGGCCTGATGGAAAGAACACCATGTGAAACAAAAAACTAAGGCATGGTGTAACAGTTGGGCACAGGAGGCAGAGCTGTGTATCTTTGCCATAGCAGGGGTTTAATTTTAACTTCTTGAACATTTCATTCTTTGTTACTGCCTTGCTTGAGAAAACCACTTTCCTCTCTGTTTGTCCATCTGTAATTCTGCAGAGAAAGAAAAGCTATAGGCAGCTTTTCTTTCATCACCTACTTGCATGAAACTTACTTCTCTGAATTCTCATAGCACATAAAATGTCCCTGCTGCTGCAAGATAAAATGTGTCACTGCTCCATCTGCTACTCATTTGCCGATGATTCTGTGTGGCAACATGCTGCCGAGCAGAATATTCCAAAAAAGAAGAGACTGTGCAGCCCAACAGATCTGGTTTTGACAGAGGTAAGGCTCAGTCTCATTAATCATTTCCCTGTGTTCCTTACAGTACCTGGTGGAGTATTAAGACTGCCTCCCCAATTCAATTTTTCATGGTACCATCACACACTTCTTGGATAACTCTTCTTTTGGGACAGGAATGTCGAAACAGAGGCAGCAGGAGATTCTCAGTGCTAAACGATTTCTTATTCCAGTATGGTTCTGAAATTCACAGGCACAAGTCCTTTGTTTGGGGGAAAGAAGTGATGACAATCCAGGTACAGAATGTACTCAGTTGTCACCTTCCTCTGTAATGTGCTAAAGCTGTATCAGAAGACACCCAGATCTAAGACACACGGTAGTGAGCATTGCCAGGTACTATGGATCCCTGCCCAGTGCCTGCCTACTAAGCAGAAATTTCACCTCTGTTTTGGAGAAACAAATTGCCCCTCAGCATCAGCCAGTGGGCAAAATTCAGGGGAAGATGGCAAGAGATGTGCAACTTCTGGCCACTCTCAGGGAGGCTGCTCACCATAAGCACAGACTGTGCAGGAGACTGGACAGACCCAAGCACTGAGGAAAACCTTTTCAGAGGACAGGTTGGAGAAGAAATATAAATAATGTTTCCATTCAAGTCACTCAATGGTTCCACTGTACATAGAGTTGCTGCAGGACAAAGGAATCTCCATTTTTATCCACAGTCAGGATCACAAGCCTGTTGTGCAGGACTATAGAATGGAGTTTAACTCTACCCTCCATGCATACTAACACCATAAAGTCAGTTTCCTTGTCCTAGATCTTGTGACAGCCTCCCTACACTGCTTCCAGCTCTTAAATCACACCGTGATTTAACAGGCTTCTCCAAACACTCCAAGGCAGCAAAACTCTTGCAGCAACTACCTGAACACTTCAAGACCCCATAAGAAGGAAGAAGATGAGGTTAATTCTGGTACAGTGCATAGACCAGCACAAACAAAAAAAGCCTCACTGAAAGTCTTTATTGCTCATTACCAAGATGCAAAGGAGAGGAAATTTGGATGGCTGTAAGCAGCAATCTCCTGATAATATCCTTTCAAGCCATCACCCTCAGTCTTCTACATGGTCAGCAATTACCACACCAGCCTCCCTCCCCTGTGACACTCCCCTAGGCACCCATATACTAACCACACTTCTCAAAAACTGTAAATGCTGAAAATTTTGTTGGCGTGCCACTTGGCATTTTTTTTACAACAAAGGCATATTTTGTAAAAGCAAGTCTTTCAAAAGTAAGATAAATGAAGGGTATTTATAAAAATAACCAGAATCCTTCCCTAAGGCATTCTGAATAAGACATTCCCAACTGCCTAAAGGTCCAATGTCAGCAATGTGAGGCTTGATGAAGCATTGAAAAGGCACATCTCTTTCCATAATTAAAGGGTAACTTCATTTCTGATGACTTCAGTGGAGTGACAGTGACTACATGATTAACTCAATACCCAGAGAGCTAAACACACTTGCATCACCCCAGAAGAATCCAGCATTGACAAGGTGGAATAAATGCCTGCTTTAGTTTAACAGACTTTTGTTAAAACCACATGCAAAATACGGTAACTTTGGCACAAATCTGAGGCCAGCTGCATAGGTTACTTTTTGTATCAGGACCACTTCACTGATTTTATCAGGAGCCAGGCAAAAATTTGGGAGACCTCTTAAAAGTTACTAGTGAACTGCTGTTTTCACTCTGAAATTTAGTTGCAAACTTTTTTTATACTCAACTGATGAGCAGTCCCACCCAAGAACTTTCCCTAGAAAAGATAACTTCCATAGCAGAAGTTTCATTCTCTCTGATCTTAAAAACCCAAAACAGTGAGAATTCATGCCCATGGAGCCTAAAAATACCCATTGCCTGAGAGTGCTTAGGATCCCATTTACTTGCCTGCAAAAAGGGCACATCAATATCCCACCCAGATCTGGGCTCAGGAAAATAATTTCATGGAAAATGGACCAGCCAGCTCTATGAGCATGCCCTTTGAGGCCCTCCTACCTTAGAGGTTAAAAATCTGTCTCCTACGGGCAGTAACACACTCACAAACACCTTGTCTTTTCCCCAAGTCTTTCTAAAAGTTCAAATTCTCACCTAGTCATCAATCAGTGCTGCAAAGGCTTTAACAATCCAAGAGAGAAACTTTTCCTGCTACACCTAATAAGTTGGCTTCCATACCTCACAACCTCACCCACAAGTCTATTTGTTCCTCATCCTCCCCAGCTGGGATAATTGATCTGCAATTCTTTCACCTTGCAGCAGCCAAGGCAACACAGCTGTACTTTCACCTCATTTATCATGCTTTCTTTGCCTTGGCTACAGCCTAAACCTGCTTTCTTGTTTCCTTCCTCCCCTGTCCCTTGGGTCCTTGAGCCATCCTATAGGGTCTTACTAGCTTAATAAATTTACAGCAAGGGAATTCTCCTCTTGCATGTTTTGCCGGAGTCTCCCTTGTTTCACAAAGACCTTCCTGAAAACCTGTACTTGGTGGAAATTCCAGTCATGAGATTAAGCTTCAGCTGAAATCAACAACAGACACTTGAATTCATAACACACTCTTGTCCCGGACATCACACACCTTTTCAACTGGAATATAGCTTATGTCTGGATTTCAGCTCCTCAAAGATCTCCACCCCACCTCTCACACATCCTCATCTTCCTCCAAAAGACACTGGGCCATGTGGCCAGCTGTGCATAGCACACTGAAGTCCTGGCTTTAGGGAAGCCTCAACTCACCCCAAGAGTGACCAAATCTCTGAACAGCCACTCACAGCTCAGACACCTGAGTGCCTGCCCCATATGAAATGTCTAATTACTCTGTTCTCATATGTCACTAAGTCTGTCAGGCCTCAGATTTTGCCCTCTGTGCCTGCAGAGGATCTCTGTTAAAGAGAAGTCCTTCCTCCTGGTGCTAGGTGAAAAAGCCACGTGTGCTGTAACACAGACCATGGGCTCTGCAGATCTGCTCAGGATGGGCTCCCTCGGGCTGGAAGGGCAGCACCCATCAGGAGCCCGGAGCAGCAGAGCAGGCAGGGCGGTCACTGCTGCCCCTCGCTGCCTGCCCAGGACCCCCTGCCAGGGGCAGGCATCAGCAGTCCCCTTCCAGGCCTGCTCTTGTTCCCCCTTCCTCCCAGGCTTGTGAAGAAGTAAAATCTCAGCTGTCAGGGGCTGGCGAGAGGAGCAGGGTTTCTAGGTGAGAAGAACAGGCCAAATGCTCTCTTTCTATCACTCTCCAGTGTGCCAGCTTCAAAAACCTGCTGACAGTCCTTGAGAGCTGATGACATTTTTCAAAACACTGACAAAAATAGAGAAGCACTTTCCCCCACCATTGAAAAAACCACTTCCACAAAGTCTTTCTGCTCTCCACTCTTTCTTTGACCACCTTCACAGACGGTTCTTATCTATCAAAGCATTTACATAGACTCATCCCATTCCAGAGAAAAATATCTTGTCTTCTAGGGAGAGTTGACACCCCAGGCCCTTAAAAGATTGGAAAATTTTAACAGCAGCTACCATACACTGTAAATTCTGTTCCTCTCCCCTTAAACAGAAAACTCTAGCAACTCCACAAAAACAGATTTGCTTGAGGGAGACTTGAATGTAATGATTTCCCAAAATGTAAATGAAGCTATTATACTTCTAACTAAAACAGGGAAAACAGTTAATGCTCAGTGATCTCATAATTTCAAATAAAAAATTTATTTCTGTAACCTGAGTATGTACCTTGTTATATAATACATTGTCCTTGGACATTACGCACTAAATTGACCTAAGTGTTTTAAAGACATATTTATATCTGTACCTTTTGCACTGATCTTTAAAAATCTGTAATTAAGCCTCTGTTGGGAAGTAAATGTACTAAGAAATATATTGTAGAGGGGCAATACAAATACTTTACAAACAGGGATTAATATGCCCATTATGAGTCATTAAGTCACATGGGAATAACAGTAAAATGGGAAGCATTTCAGCTCTTGTTGTACTTAATACTTATGTTTTGCATATGTCTGCATCCCTGTAGAAAAAGGAAGATGTTTTTTCAGATTAGGGGCATAAAGAATCAAACTCTCACAGGAAAACAATGCTGTTATGACAAGTACTGTGATATGTGTGAATAATCAGGTATCACATGCAGAGTAAAACCACACAGTTCCACTAGAGCCGAAAATCCAAAGCAATTGAGATTGAAATCTTACAGAGACAAGGTCTGTTTATGAAATACAGACCTCTTCTCTGAGCTCATCAGAAGTTAGTTTTGCTCTGTGTGGCTCTGATTTAGAAGAATTTCTCCTGTTTCTTATGTCATTCCATATCAAAGGAACTTTTCTTAGACACTGTGCAGCCTGCTCCAACTAGTCTAAGAACATGCCTAAATTATTGGCAGCTCTATTTGTCTTTAAAATAAAAGGTCACAAATAAAAGCTGTTTATATTGCAAGCTCACAAATCTGAATGCAACATTTCACAAATCTGAAGACAACATCAACTTCATTACAGTATGAAAACTAGTCATCTCCAACCTTTCTTTTTTCATTTCTTATGTTTTAACCATAACTTTCTATAAGAGTGAGTGAAAAATCCTCCAAAAGCCACATCAGGTATCACTCATTACATACCTAGCAGTTTTTAATTATTAAAATTCTATATTCAGAAGTATCTCCAGCCTTATAGATTAACCACAGTACAGATGTTATTGGACTCCCCAAAGGCATCTTATATTTATATACAAAGAGTGACTTTTTAATAAAATATCCTTCTTCCTCAGAGCAAACTCACAAAACACCAGATCTGTCTTATATAAATCAAACATATTTTCAAGTTTTGTGTTAAGTAACATCAAATTAATGACTTATATGCTGGCATAACACTTAGCTGTATCCTGATCCTACACACTCTGGGCTCCAATATTTCTATCCTTATGCTTGCTATAAAATTCTCTCTCTGGTTGAATAACTTAACAAATTCCTATTATGTACATAACCTAGGTAATAAAGAGGTGACAAACTCCACATGCACATTGAGGTAGTCAGATATCTCATAAGCTTTTTTTGGCAATGATCAATGGAGCATTATTGTCAAGCAGAAAAAGATGCTGCAGCAAGTAATTTAGCCCAGTTCCCATCATTGTTTATGTTCATTGAGGAAAGATGAAGATCCATGGAGCACAAGTTGTCCATAATTAAATTGCTTACATAGGTTTAGAAAACCCACATTAACACAAAGCAAGAAGAAAAACTGCCAGTGTGTGTGTTCTTGCACTGCGATGTTTTCAAAAGCAAGGAAATTTATCGTTGAAATCTCAACTCATCCAAAAAAAAAAAGCTCTAACTCACCACCATCGTGAAATATTTTTTACAACTGTTCCAGCAAGATGTTACAATAAGGCCAGTCAATAAAAGCTGCTGGGAAAACAAATGTCTGAACCTGTTCAGAAAGTTTCAGTAGCTCTTTAGACATTTTCATCAATTTTGTTTGATTACTAAATATGTCACTTTTTCCCTACTGACAAACACAGCCTGTTCATGCTAACAGTCTACACTGAGCAAGACACTCCTACCTCACACAGGTGTGGAGCAAAGGAGTCTGGAGAAAATACCCACAGCACCAGCAGAAATTTAGAGGGGTTAGCCTGGCACAGAGGCACAAGTGGTTGCACACCCAGTTTTCTCATGGCCCCTGTTTTTCTGCTCTACTTTGCCTCACATCACTAAGCGTTAAACACAGTCCTTGAATAAACACTTCTCATGTAGGATCAAAGCCAAATGGTCTGAATTTGTATACTAGGGTTTTATATTATTTTACAGTTCTTTCACTGCTCATTTCAGTATGACTTTTGTCTTTTTGTTACTGCTCTTGGATCTGTATGGTCCCTGTGTGATGCTACAGCAGCCAGGAATGATCTGTTTGCTCACCCTCAAGCTCTTAACTTTGGGTAAGTCAGATCCATTTGCTGCATGGGCCAAGCACTGTATTTATGAAGTCTACATTTAAAAATTTTATGGAAATCCCATTACATTGAATAGATCAGAGTACTGCAACACATTCCGTGCCAAGTGCTCACAGACCAAAGAACAAGCACATATTGGCCTAAATCTTGTCTCACTGAAAGCCAACATCCATCCTGAGCATGGCAGTCTGGATCTGCCTAGTGAGGACCAGCTCAGAAATGAGTCTATGAATTCAAGTCTTTTGTCCTGTCACAGTCATAGTCAGGCATATTCAGGCATTGTATTTCACCCTGTACAAACAAGCCCTTACTTTTTCACACAGAAGGTTGAAAGGGACCTTTCCTATGCTGGATATCTCTGTCCATCTGATTGAAGCAGAATCTCAGGGTTCACATAAGCAGGAATCTTCTATACTGGCTCTTTCTTTCCAGTCACTTCTTGATTTATGATGTGAACAACACAGAGTTTTCATCATTCACACTATTTTTTTCCTTTAAAATTGCAAGTATCATAAAGCTGATGAAACAAAAGAAAGCTGCAGCAAAAGAAAGGAAGTTTCCACTAAATTCTGAATCCATTTTTTAGCCCATTCTATATCCTACCAAAACATAGTGTAAGAAAACAACTGGTAAATGTTTTATGCTCTCTGATGAGAAAATCTCAGAAAATTCTTCCATAACAGCACATCTTTATGTAGCAGATAGGCTTTTCTTGCCTTGCCTGTGAGTGTGTAAGCACTATAATTTCACCCAGCCCATTAAGGTGGGAAATGAGAGAGAGGCAGGAGGGAGCTCTAATGAGTGGCTACCTTCTTCATACCCCTTGTCAAAGTCTTTAAACACTGTGTTACACTGCAGATAAACTGTTCAAGGCTGCCAGTACAGGCTCTAATGCGTGGGCTTGGACAGTTGGGTTAAGACTGTGGCAGAGCTAAGGATGTATCCAGACCACTAGTGCACATTAAAACTGCAACTCCTGAATTCTCACTAGAATTTACCTTGGACTAACAGAGTAAACCTTGAGTTTCCCTCAAAACAGTAGAGCTGTGAGGACTAGCACCCTCACCAAGGCTGTTCACGATGATGTTTCAGGGAAGGAAGTACTTAGAAATGGAGAATTAGAAAACAGCTGCTCCTTTTAATGTAAGACATGGAATGAAGACTACTGCAACCATGGCTTGAGGAAGCAATGCTAGAGGGGGGAGTGATCCCACCTCCTGTGTGTACCTCCCAGCCAAGAACCCTACTGCTGTGCTGGGATGGTGGGACAGAGATCCAGCACCCTGTGCTCTTCACAGCTCTCTGATCCTCAGTGCCTAGGGACAGAACAGCCTCTGATTCTCCTGGGAACAGAGCCTAAAATCCTCTGTGCATAACTGGGACAGGGAGAGCTCACTTGTTTTCTGCAGGCAAAGAGGAGAACCAGGCTGGTGCTGGCCCTATTCTCACTGGTACCTTACACGTATAAATAGTCACATCCCATAAAGATGCCCATAATTGCTGAGTCTGTATAGCAGCTAATTTAAGTCCATAGCAAAGCTTTTAAAACAGAAATTCTTTGTCAGCACAGCCCTTCCTTGCTGGAAGGTAACATCTCCTTCACCTGAAACAAAGACTTACATAATTCTGTCTCTCTGGTGACACTAATAAGTAGCTGCTCTGGGGAAAGCTCACTCAGATCCCTCTAAGTGATTTCCTTTAAGCTGTCATAGCTGCTGGCTGCACCAGCCTTACAGAATGAAGGCCTTCAGGGTAGCACATTCTCTGTTTGCTTTGTTTCTTTTATCTGTTTCCCCTCTCCTAAGATCTTACCTTTATTGTCTAAACTTAGACCCACCACAGGTCAGGGCATGAAGCGTCAGAGTGAGCCTTAAATGTGAATTCATTCTTTTCCTCCCACATAACCCTCACCTGCCATCACCTCCCCCAGTATAGTTACCTTTCACTCTGCCTTCTCAATCCTTTACTCACACTTTGGTCTTTTACAGGTTTAGGGCTCTACTTTGAAATGTGACATGAAACCTTGCACAGGATTCTGAGCTCATTGTCTTTGAGTGACGCCAGATCGGACACGTTCAGTTCAGAAGAGGAGTGAGGGGAAGAGAACCAAATGCAGCAAAGTTTCTGACAGCTCAGGAGTTTGGCTGCCATTCTCCCTTCCTCAAAGTGCTCTGCAGGATGAAGCGAGCATTTTGAACAGAAAGGTACCACTGTTCTCTAACTCTGTTCACAGGAACAGAAGGGCCAAAATCCAATCCAAGCTGAGGGCACCACTGAAGCTGTCAGACCTGGATCCACAGGCACAGGGAGCAGATGCAAACAGCAGTAATACATTAACCAAAGCCATCATGCTGTAAATCCACTGGACCTAAACCTTCTGTTTCACCCAGTGATTCTCCAATCCTAAAACTCACCCTAACCACATCTGCCTTCTTCCCTTTCAGAGATGTTTCCAAACCCAGTGGTGCTGTTAGAAGCTGTCTACAGACAAACTGCTCTCTGGTTTCATATCTGATACCTAGCACCCCCTCAGCCTTCTTTCTCTCCTCTTCCTTACCTCTTGCATGTCACCTTCCATCAGTGGAGGCCACTGTTTTCACTGTACTGCCCACTCCACTGTCTTCCAAGTCATTAAACAAAGCAGGAAATGGGGGAAAGCAGCAAATGTAGAAAGTTTTCATGCATCTTCATGTTGCTTTTTTTCCTTTTGAGGAATGTCAAAACTTGGACCAGGCATTTTTGCAATGCTAAGGGGTCAGTGGTATATTCTGAACATGAGATCATGATTTCATGGGACTCCATATCTTCATATTGCTAAGATGAGAAGACTTCCAAGCCTCAGAGAACTGAACATATTGCACGGAAATAAGACTGTCAGGGCAGGCAGAGAAAAGTGGCTTGCAGGCTCTGTGGTGTGCAAGGACTGTTTTGGGCTCAGTATTAAGGACAGGATTCACTGTGAGCTTCCCTTGGGCATATTGGGAAAGACAATGTAGGTTGATACAAAGCTATAAAGAGTTCTAGAGGCATATGGACACCAAAACATCAGATGCTGATGACTGGCAAGTTTAAAGCCTATCAGCTGTGAACAAATGAGAAGAAAAGCAAAGGGGTAAAATAAATAAAAGATAATGTAAGATAGTTAGACAAATAAAGAAAAAATTTCAAGTCCAGAAGGCACATGAAGTGCTAGCAGTGAAGCAGCCAGAATGGCTTGGAGGGACACAGCAGCCAGGGAAATTTATCGAGATGGCAAAATGACGTTCTCTAAAACAAGATAAATTAATTATTTGCCTCAGCGCCCCAGAAGGAGAAAAGAAGCTGACAGAAAATGACATGTCATATAATTCTCAGGGTGAGAAGGAGGGGAATTAACAGAGATGCAAGGGTTGAGGCACATATATCCCTGCGGCACTTCTTGGCTGCCCAGGGCAAAGCCTTCAGTGGATGAATGCAGAGAACATACCAATGGAGGCCAGCTGTGCTCTGTGATGGGGAAGGCTCTGTCTGACTATTTTCGTGAAGCTGAAGAAGATTTCTGTGTCTGAGTCTCCTTTGCCACAGCCCTTATATTTTCATTTCTGCCTGCACAAAATGACTGTGAAATTCCAAAGAAGAATTGTCCTTTTTCCTCCGTGGTAGCTCAACACTCCCAGTTGACAGGTATAAATGTTAGATAAGGTGCCAAGAAAAACATCAGGTATTAACACATACTGCTATTAAAAAAAAAAAAACCCACAGGTCAGAAGCCTTTTCCAAAGTCATGTGAAATTAACAGTGGAGAGTTTTGACATTTTACAAGTTTTACAAGCAAGGTGCAGCCCCCTATGCTCTTGTTGTTCTGCACAGTGAAGGCATTGCTGACCTCCTGATCCTGAATGGACCTCAGTGAAAGACAGAGAACTTACATAAGTATAACCAATTTACCAGAGCTAAACTTGGGGTGAAAACTCATTTTGATTAATAGAGAGGGACATGTTAGCCCATGAAAAGCAGAATGCAAAATACATTTTTACCCTTTTCCAGATTTTAAGAACTACAATAATGATCAAAACTTGAGATAAAGACCATTAAAACAAGACCTGATATACATTTGCCATTATTGTTGATTAACTTTCCATAAGGATAGAAAGTCTTTTAGCTACTATGACACATATGTATGAAAAGATTGCATGGTGTAATATTATTTAGGATCATTAAAAGTGGCCTTACAGGCAAGCCTTATCAACAGCTGTTTAACCACATGAGGAGATAAATTTTGAAGAGATAACACACTTGCAGTAAACTAGGAAAATTGCAGTAAACTTGGAAACTAATCTCACAATTGTCTGTTCCTCAGCACAAGCCTGACCAATTTGTTTGTCAGCTGTACATTGTCTGCCTCCAGCATTCAAAATGACATTTCACAATATTATCATCACACACAATGCAGGCAAGCAGGTACATGAACGTAAGGTCAAGAAAACCAGATAAGGAGGGAAATGCCATTAATATATTTAAGCAAAAGAGCCTTAAATGAGGCTGCTTGAATTGCCTCTTTTCAGATAATGATCTGGATTCTCGTGGCTATTGTTTACTTTAGATGCTATAAAAAATGCAATCAAAAATTAAGAGAAAGATCATTAGATATAATTTCTTTTTATGATTTTTAATTATTTCTTCCACTGCTTCAGCCACAAGACAGAGCTGGAGGGGAATACTGGGATTAGGATTTGTCAGTGTGTGTTTTTGGAGAGTTATTTCACCACAAAGCAACTGTTAGTGCAGTTAGAACACCAACAGGAGTGCACAGAATAATTGACAAAACAACAGGTTACACATGGATCCTGTTTCTTTTTGCCTTTTTACTGAGAAGTTATGGCAAAAAGCACCTCACTTAATGCATGCATTTAGGAGCATCCTGCAGTATTTTACATCAAGGGCCAGAGAATAAAGAGGCATTGATCAACTCTTCTCCCCAGCACAACCCGACATATTGCCATTCTAAAATTATTGATTGGCCCAGGCTCTGACTGAATTTCTATTCTTTGTCCAAAATTCAGTCTTCTTACTCTTTGTGAACAGGAGACACCTCCCTTCCCTGGACAGGGACATCTTGGTACCATCTGCAGCAGACAGGAGCATGCAAAGCACTGCTGATCTCATAGGGTGTTCTGCACCCCAGGGTGGCTAACATCTCTTTGCAGTAGAATTTAAATTTCTTATTTCCCAACATCCCAACAACAATAACTTAGATATTCCAGTGTTATGCCCCAGCTCTTTCTTGTACTTTCTTCATCCTTGAATGACCCTTTTGTATTGGAATGATTCACAGTATCCATTAAGCAGTTTAAGTGTTGTTTATTTTTTCCTAACCTTACCATGTTGTAATCCCTTTTTAGAGGTTTCTATACTTTTCTCTATCTGCAAACTTCTGATACACACTGGAGTCAGTACATTTGCCTCTGGTGTAAGTACAGACCTGAAATGTGAGTGATCAGATAAGCACTTTCTGTTACCTCTGAGTGTGAGATTTTGGAGCCTGTGGCTGGACTTTCCGGGTCCTCCAAGCCATAGGGGCCAATTTTTCTTCATTGTACTAAAATGATTCTCTCTTTGTTTCTTCCTGACCAGAACTGTTCAAAACTTACACTGTTCTTATCCCAATTCGTGAGATTTTGGAGCCTGTGGCTGGACTTTCCGGGTCCTCCAAGCCATAGGGGCCAATTTTTCTTCATTGTACTAAAATGATTCTCTTTGTTTCTTCCTGACCAGAACTGTACAAAACTTACACTGTTCTTTTATCCCAACTCAGGCTTTACCTTTTCCCAATTCTCCTCCCCATCCCAGCAGTGTGTTGGTTAGTGGCTGGGGTTAAACCACAACAACCTTTATAAGAGCTATCTATAACATGTTAAGTTTTATGTAAAATTCCCCTCTAGATTCTAGTAAACCATTTATTTTTGACTTTTTCCTCCTTGGACTTTCCATAGAAAGTTAGTGCAGCATAGGTTTCATAAAGACTGAACAACGAGAAGTTTACACAAGGAAGGACACAGTAGCTCCCTTCTTGCCCTGTGTCCATTTGCTTTTAGGTTTGGGTTGTTGTGGGTTTTTTTCAGTTATTACACTATTTGATGCCCAAAACAAGACCATTTCAGCTGCTTTCCTGAAACTCTGCAGCAAAGTTTTTGGACACGATTAAAACAAAGATTTTGTGGTGCTGCGATCACAAAAAGCAGGCGGGCAGCAGCAGCGATGGCGTTTTCAAAGCTGCCAAAACATAAACCCACAGGGGGAGCAGCAGCAGCTCGGGATCCCGGGTGGCTCCACGGAGCCGGGCTGGCAGCGGCCACCGCGCGGCTCCGGCGACACCGCGCGGTGCCCGACGGCTCCGACGGCACCGGGACGGGACAGAGCGACAGGACAGAGCGACAGGGACACAGCGACAGGGACAGAGTGACAGGACACAGCGACAGGACAGACCGACAGGACAGAGCGACAGGGACAGAGCGACAGGGACGCCGCCACAGGACAGAGCGACAGGACAGACCGACAGGACAGAGCGACAGGGACAGAGCGACAGGACAGAGCGACAGGGACAGAGCGACAGGGACAGAGCGACAGGACAGAGCGACAGGGACAGAGCGACAGGGACACAGCGACAGGGACACTGCGGTAGGGACAGAGCGACAGGGAGACAGCGACAGGGACAGAGCGACAGGGACACCGCGGCAGGACAGAGCGACAGGGACACCGCACCACCGGCCCCCAAAGGCAGCGGGCAGGGCTCGGGCTCTCCTGGCTCCCCATCAGCAGCGAACAGCACAGGGACAGGTCATGGGAAAGCCACAACGGGACTCAAATAATCACAGAATGGCTTGGATGGGAAGGGATCTCAGAGATGGGCAGGGACTGCTTCCACAAGGGGAAAAGAGAGAAGGAAAAAGAAGCTGGAATGCAGGGTCTGTATGAATGAGCCAGATGCTCAAATCCTGTAGCTGTGTTAAGGAAAAACCACACTGAAAAGTCAAGTCCATCCTGAAAATAAAAGAGGAGAACTGCTGGAGTCTAAGTCCAATTGCTGAACTGCAAAGCAAGGGGATTTCATCCAATTTTAAAAGCTCAATAGACCAAATCCATTCACTTCCATAAACCAACCGTAGTTTAAACCATCTCAGTGCTGGATAAAGCTGGCTGCTAATCCACACATCAACTGTCTCCTACCTTTGAACCCACTCTAAACACCTAATGCTGCACTGAAACCCACACCAATGAATCTCAGACAGTAAATCAAAATGAGACCATTTAAACACATCTATTTTTATCAGCCAGAAATTCACCAAAATTTCTTCAGTGACATTTAGAAATTTTCATCATCCCATCAGGCACTTCAAAAATGTGCAATAGCATATGATTCCCTGGACACTGAGGCATGTGCCAGCACTTGAGCAGGGAGCACTCAGCTCTTCTTAGGGTTCCTACACTATTTCTGCAGGGCAAGGACCAGCCCTATCCTGGCCTGGCTGCTGCCCTGCACATATCTACATAGGAGGCATTAGGGAATTAGGAAAACCCACAATTTTCAGTGACCTCTCCCTGGAGGAAGGAGCTCTCAGTCTCCTCTACTATATATACTGGGCAGGGCTGGCTGTCAGGAAGTATTTTTACTTTGAGGTGGTTAAGTTTATGGTTAAGTTTATGAATCTCAGTGGCAAAGGATGGCAGACAGCTATGAGTCTCTGTCAGGCATCTGGACTGGAGGAACAGGCTCCACAGAGGAGCCAGGGTGCAGATCCACCCCAAGCCCTGGGCTGCAAGATGAGCACACAGAGGGTGGTGTCAGCCAGAACAAGTCATGTCTTCCAAGATGTTCACTGCAGATGTACAAGAGCAGAGGTTGTTCCAGCCCTCTGACACTTCATCCATCCTTCTCCACGCAAGCACAGCTTGTTTTCTCCCTGTCCCTGTGAGCTGCTACAACAGGGCAGCTGAGCCACCATCTCAACCCGCTGTGGCAATCTGTCAGCATCAGTACAACCAGGTCTGAAATCACTGGGTTTGTGCTGGTTTGCTTCCCTTCCAGACGTCATTCCAAGTCACAGGAATGAGTATATTAAATTCCCTCTCCAAACACCTTTCTGTGCATGTATTCATTCATCTTACAGAATAAAGTTGCCTCTATTACTCTAGCAGCCATCTTATAAGTTGGCCCAAATAGAGCAAGTTAAATTCCCTCTCCAAACACCTTTCTGTGCATGTATTCATTCATCTTGGAGAATAAAGTTGCCACTCTTGTAGCCATCTTATATATTGGCCCAAATAGAGCAAACTTTGAGAACATAAGCCCTTGATCATGGAAAACCCAAATGGCTTTTCAGGGAAATTAATTTTCTTATGTATTCCAGCAGAAAGTCTTCACATAACTAAACTTATTTGATGGATGTTGCCAAAACAGTCAGCCTTTTCACAATGAAGGTTGCTTCTAGAAATAGGTAAATGTCCTTCATCCAAGACCTGGGATCCCAGCTTCCACAGAATAAACAGACCTTTCCTGCACCTACTAACTGCTGAAGCATTTCCTGGGCACAACAGACTCCATCAGTGCCAAAGAAAAAAGGTCACTGAAGAAAGAGAATCTCAGAACAGGGTACCACCAGCAGCCAGCTTTACTACAGAGGTAAAATGACACCTTCTTGAGAGAATCCCTCTAATTCCACCAAGTCTGAGATGAGTTTTAATTCAGAATAAGGGAACAATGCTTGTTAAACCATCACAGCATTGAAATCAACATAGTTACTCCTACATGCAGATTTTCAGAATCAGAACAGTAAGCAGTGTCTTATTTGGAGAGAATTTTGAAAGTGGCAGGTAGTTTTATTTTGTGCCTGTCCCTCTGTTGTTATCTGGCCCTCATGTCTCAGCACTACTTTTGCATTCATCAGCAAGGCCAGTTAAAAATTGCCTGAACTGCCGTTTGACCAAGTGCTTATCTGCACAACTGCACAACCCATACCATCAGTTAGGAAAAACAATTTTCCCTGGCTACTCGAGACAGCCTAATTACCTAATCTGACAGGTTATTAATGGCCCAAGTCAACAAAAAGTATAATGGATGCTGATAAGCACGAGCTGCCTGAACATTTGGCACGTACAACCCAGCCAGAAATCTTTGCTGTGAAAAGCTGCCATTGGCCACAGGACTGAACTGTCTGATTTCTCAGGGTTTCATTTAACAGGTCTATCAACATGATAAAGAGACAAACTAGCAAGTTTAATCCATTAATGAGGACTGTGAATCAGCTGAACAGTATAAAAGATATTTATATAGCAGGTTAATGTAAAAATAAATCTCTGCTTCATTTCTCAATAATTGTAACACCCTCGCCTCCATCCTGGGAAGGAGAGCAGCACATGTCCGTGTTCACCAGGAAACGGGCAGCAAGAATTATGACAGAGCCCTTGTTTAAAGCACTGTCAGCACTCCCACAACTCACTACAAGTGCTGCACTATTTCATGGGTCTGTTCTAAAGATCCAAAGACTAGACTCACATGATCCCATCAGAAGCTCCGGTTTTCATTTTAAAGAGGGAAAAAAGATATTTTACTTGCAGGTACTGAGACCAGTGGACAAAGGTGTTTCCTGAACAGCTCAAAGACAGAAAGTATTGAAAAAGGAGCTCATGACACGAGTTATTTATTTTAAACTCAGGGCTCTATAGGCCACACTTTTAATCATTTGGCTCCTTCCCCCTGAGGTGTAAATGTCTGGGGATACCATCAGTGAGGCATTTAAGGATGAAAAGAAAGAAACAGATTTGTCCCTTAGACTTCAATTTGTAGTTAGCACATTCCACAGCTGATAGTAGCTGGAACAACTGCACTACAAAGGCAAACAGCAGCTCACACCTCTAACACAAACAAGATAGATTTTTCACAGAAATCTATTTAAATTCAATCTGGTTCACTGACTTTTTTTAATTAAGTAGAACATATTTTATTGTGTTTTGTTGCTCCAATTCTCTGTGAGAGCTTTTATCCACTTCTGTAGATAGTCCACTTCTTTGCTCAAGCATCCGTCTTCTACTGCTCATACAATGAAAAGGTTTAAGGGGGTTTCCTGGGCAATGAATACTCCAGAAGATCTCATGTATGTTTTGAAACGTGTCCCATCATTAAGCAAAACCTCACACCACTGAAATATTTATTTCTATATCTCTGCAAATCCCCAGCTTCATGACAGCAGCACCTTGGAAATATATGAGACACCTACCCACTTTAACATGCTCTGGATGATGTTCCTAAGTGACCTTTAAAATCAAGATACTTCAGGGTGTTCCCCATTTACAACAGCTTGTACTCCCTGAAAATAAATCCCAGTGGCTCACTGAGTGCTTGCATTGCTTAGAGTACTTTAGGGCTGCTAATCCAGATAAGGTAATTATTGATTTCTTTGCATGGTTTTTCCTCTACCCAGCAGTAAAACTACAAATACCTACATAAGCATTCTGAGGCAAACTTAAATTCTTTAAATCGCAGCAAAGAGAAATGCGAAGCAATTTCTTGGAAATGCCAAGAGAGCCACATCAAAAACATAATGTTTTTCTTTAATTAATGTTAAAATTTTTCACCACTATTTAACCCCAGACAGCAACTAAGCACCACACAGCCACCCAGTGGAATGTGTAAAAGAGAAAGTAAATGTGGAAATACCCTGTTGAGAAAAGTTTAATAGGAAAGCAAAAGCTGTACACACAAGCAAATCAAAACAAGGAGCTCATTTCCCACTTTGCCAAGGCCTGCAGGTTCTCAGCATCCCCAGGACAGCAGGGCTGCATTACATATACAGTGACTTGGGAAGACAAACACCATCACTCCGAATGCCCTCCTTCCTCCTTCTCCTCCAGATTCCTGAGCTGAGCAGGAGCCCTGTGCTCTGGGGCATCCCTGGCTCAGCTGGGCTCAGCTGTGCTGGCTGTGTCCCCTCCCAGCTCCTTGTGCACCCCCAGCCTCTCTGCTGGGCTGGGCTCAGGGTAAACCCTGCTCAGCAGTGACAAAAACACCTCTGAGTTATCAGCACTGCATCCAGCACAAATCCAAACCATGGGTCCAAAACAACTACTGTAGATAAAATTAACTCCATCCCACTTTCTCAAAATCCCACTAAATCTAACCAACAGCAATGGCTCTTGCTGTCCACAAGACTGTTGGTGACATTGGATGATATTGGAGGCTGCAGACATTTAATGGACACAATTATGGTCAACAGAGAAGAGTAGTCATGATATAACCTGCAGAATATTTTTAGCCTGTTCAGACAGTGATGCCATCATTCCTTAAAACTATTATTGGGCCAAAACCAATAATAGTCATTCTGTGGTGTTAGATCTGTATAATTGAGCTAGACCTGTTTCTCTTTTTCTGTAACTATGTAACACCAGTTACACCTTTAACAACTACATAACTACTGACCTCTCTGATATTCCTCACTTGCCTCTCAGTAACTTCAAGATCAGACTTTGCACCAGCTCACAGCTGCAGGGTACCTGGGGCTCCTGGAGCTCTGGGCACTCCCACGTGTGTGTGTGCAGTAACACTGCAGCCCATGGCAAAGACATGAAGATAACATGAACAAATAGTGAGGACCCCTTCAAAACCAGGCTCCTCACCCTGCAGATGACTTTGCAAAATGCTTCACTATAAATTTTTTTTAAATTCTTCCCTGAGGGCATAAATATTTCCAGAAAAATACATTATCACAAGTGGCATTATGGAGTCCAAGAAAACACAGCATCTTTACAGAGGTAGAGAAACCTGCAGTAATCTGGGGTGTAGTTCTCTGTTGCTATTCCTTTTCTCATCTCTAGAGTGCACATAATTTCTACCCATGGGATCAGTATCTTTGCACATCTTATGTAAATGTTTTGTAAAATCTAGGGCCAGGCAGGCTAATGGATCACAAAATGAATGCATTTTCTGCTGTTGGATCACAAACCTGAAGAAGAAGTAAGGGAAAGGGAAAAATACACCAAAGAAGTAATAGAAAGGGGAAGACACCCCAAATGGCACAAAGATCAGCAGGAGTAATGTAAAAATTTAACTAGTGTGAGGTAAATATTCCAAAGCTATTCTTTCATGTAAAAATGAACCAACAGAGCATATACCTAACTGTATTTCACAGTTTCAATTCTGCATTCCCTCACTATTGGAAAGCTATAATAAAATCCATCATTTAGCCTTGCTTGAGAAAGCTATTTGCTTCAGGTCTGTGTTTTGACCTAAGAAAACCTTTTACTTTCACACCACTCCGGGTAACATCAGAAATCTCACTTTATTCTGTCATAAGATGGTAAGTAAAACGAACACATTCAACTTCCTTCACTGTCACGGGCAGTTTTTCCCCAAACTTTCTTCACATTTCTACATCTGCCACAAGAGGGAGCGCAGAGCTCACCTTCCTTAAGCTCTGCCAAAGAAAAGGTAAACTGCTCGATGTAGTCATAAAGTGTGACCCCAGTCAGCCCAGGAGTTGAGAGTGGTTTTGTACAGCACAGACAAAGAAAAGGAACAGGTTTCTTCTTTGAGAAAGGTGTTACCTCACATTCACACTGTGGCATTGCTCTTTTCAAAGACAGCCAATGCTGCAGATTCCCCCTGAAGAAAAGACACACAGGCTGATGCCACAGGAGGGTAAAATCAAGGAATCCTGATGGGAAGAAGCCTGCAGGCTCATCAAAGCTGTGTGAATAGGGTATTTGGAAGAAATTGATAAGCCTTTCCTAGCATATCAGATATACATGGGAGCAGGGAGAGATGAGGAAAATATTCCCTTCTGACTGCACATACTGCTTCTAATGGCAGCATACTGTGACTTCTCATTAAAACACTACCAGAAAATAGCTCCCAAAAAAAACCCTGAATCTCCTTTTCTGCAGCACACATGACCAAAAAAAAGCAGTACAGGAATGTCTCCCTGATCCAGTGGAAGGTGTTTCTGCCCACAGCAGGGAAGTTGAATAAGATGATCTCTAAAGTCCTTTCCAACCCAAATCCCAAATCATTCTATGACCTGTAGAGTTGGACACAATCCAGGTCTGATTCCCATTGTACTTTCAGTCATGAATGAGCAGCAGAACTGCTGTGGTCTGAAACCTGTGCTACAATGCTGCAAGCCCAGCAGACTCTGTACTTCAATAAATCCACCCAAGGAGTTTCCAAATCACTCTGTTACCAAACACAGGGCTTTCTGATCTTTAAAAAGACAAAAGTGAGTCAGTGAAGCAACCTAAAAAACAGGGAAGGAACCTCACTACAGTCACATTTGTTTTGTACTAACATCCAGAGTATTATTGAATGGTTGTGAGCACATGGATGCACTAAAAGAACTGTATCTCTACACACTCTCATATATTGACTGACTACTTCACTCACACTTTTGTTATAGGAACTGTGTGGATTTCTACAATTATGCCTCCTTTAAAATTTCTAGTGTACTAAAGAGAGTATATTAAAGGGAAAATTGGATAGTTCAGTCAATAAGGCTGAACAGGGACAACCACTTTATGTAGAGAACTGTCCAAATTTCCTTCACCATTCCACCTCCCCATGCCTCAAATCTCCATTAGGGCAGTAGCAAAATTGTTATAAATACTAGGAGGAAACAACGATTATTTACTACATTTGCAGAAGATTTAGTCACAGATAACACAGAGATTGTAGCAGAACTTCTCCTGCACATTACTGGACAGTTCACAACTCTTTGAAGTTTCCTGACTTCAGTCCCTGTCCATAAAGTGAGTTGGAATTATTCATAGTACCCACAGAGTTTGGGAAGAACTGCATAAATGAACACCAGAGGACCTCAAACAATATTGAACAACATACCTGGTAAAGATTTGTTTCTAAAATAATCATGGCAATACAGAAAAAAAGTAATCAGAAACAGATTTTCCAGTGGTCATTTTGAAACTAACACAAGATTATATTTAGGGCTTAAAAAGGGAATGTATGTAGCATGTTTTGTATGGGTACAACACATTTTACAATTGCAAATGGGTAAATATCAGCTGTGTTTATTCTAAATATTATTCTAAACAGACCCAGCTTTCCCAGAGATAATTTAATAGCAATGAGTGTGTGACCATTCCAATTTCACGTATGAATAAATGATGCATATAGAAGTAGTGATTTGTTGTCAAGGGCCAGCAAAGGAAGAAGGAATGTGGTCCTCCAAGTCTAGTCCAACCTTCATAGTCAGCCCCTAAAAAAAGTAATTTGAAAAAAAAACTAATTTTCACTCTAGGAATATGCAAACATGATGGAGGACTGACACCCCTCAGAAATAGTAAAATATTAACTTTTAAACAAAGATAAAAAATTGTTTTAGTCTATTATCTAGCACTTTCTAAGAAAAAACATATCAATATTGCATTCTTTTTACTTATTCTTGGTCTTCTGGGATCCTAGGTGCTACCAGATTTTTGCTCCACAAATACAGAGTCTAGAAACTTTGAGATGTTAAAACATACACTTTTTCACCTTTTAGAAGAGATGAGAGCTTCATTTAATCATGACTCCAAAGGGATGGCTTTGGCAGATCCAGTAAATATTAATTTATCATAACAGCACTGCTAGAGGTATCTGTGCACCAAGGAGCTCTTCACTTTTTACCAAAGGGTTTGAGAAATGGTGCACTACAGCAGTTGCTGAGAGGACACTCAGTGCAGTGCTTAGGTCGTTCCAGGTATCTTGCAACACCTTCATGTCACTTCAACAGGAACCTCTCACATGCCAGCCTTTCAAGAATAATCTATCTCCTTCAACAACCAGCTGCACAAAGGGAAGACTGAGGCTCTCAGTTTATTTTTCTGCATAAAATCAAAGGTCAGAGAGGGGGAAGGAAGAGACCTGAGACTGCCAAGAGATTTGGATGGGGACAGAAGAGAGGGACATCTGCTCCAGGCGGGCTGGTCAGAATGAGCACAGTGACAGCAGTGTCTGCCATCTCAACACAATGCCTTCTCCACAGTCAGCAACATTCCAATTCTCATCTTATTCTTCTTTCAACTAATATTTTATTGTGCTTTTGAATATGCAGCACAGAAAGGGAAGCTGAATTGCATGTACTGCACACACATTCTTTTCCAAGCAGTCACGTGTGCCTAATCAGCAAAAAGCACTTACATTATTTTCACAAGTTATTAACTGAAATGGGAAACCAGCTTACCATGGTTCCATTACAAAAGAGTTACTGCACTCCGGTGCAGCTGGTATAATAAGTATCAATTGGCTTGAGAGAAACCAACTAAGGCTGTACCACAACATTCAGTCTTGCATTTCCCCAGTATTTACAGGATTGCCACACACAACCTAGATCTAATCCCATAAAATGGAAGAGAGGTGCTAATCTTCAAGTTCATGCAGATCTTCAGGCCTCTGTGTAAAACAGAAACAGAATGAGAAACCAGTTGTGTTAATAAGAATATGAACAATCCAAAGAGGTATACTGGCATTAAACATTCTCAGCACTTTTCATCTGCTTGCTAGGACAACAGCCACAGTCAGTGCAGAGCTCTCATCAGAATCACTACTGCTTCAGCCAAGTTTTGCACTTAATTCTCAAGTTAGTAGCTATTTTCCTTCTTCAAGCCAATAAAGATCCATGCTGAGCTATCAAACCAACTCCTTGGACACACTCAAGAAATTTTTCCTGTTAACCTCATCACATATTTCATCTTAGAACTTTTTTTAGTGTAGATATGGAAGGATTGTTTTCTAAGCCTAAATATTAAACTTCATTAACATATATTTATATATTTAAGGCAGTATAAAGAATGCTGAAATACATTATCAAACTGCCAAGAGACATTTCAAGCACAGCAAACACCAGTGCCCCTCATGCAGCTGGAGCTCTGCTGTCATCCACAAACAGATGCATATTCTTCCCTTCATCTTTCAAACACTCCATGGACAAGGTCAGCTTTATGATTCATCTGTCACATTTCACTTTGTATGGGAACCAAAGAAAATGAAGAAAGCAGTAGCAACAAGGTAGGTTAAACACAAAGTAATGAAAATGTATTTAAGTCACACTTTTTTAGGGCATTTTTCAATGGCATTATGCAGCAACTATGACATAGGTTGCTCATCTCACAACAAGACACAATACAAATCCAAAATAACAACTCAAGCATCAGACATCAGTGTAAATGCGACCTGCCTGAGAACATCTGAAAAATACAAATGTATTGTGAGTTGACTTTGACTAAACACAAGTTGCCTACCAAGCTGCTGTCTCTCTCTTTGACAGGGAGGAGAGAAAATAGGATGAAAATAATAATGGATTAAAATAAAGACAGTTTAATAATGCAAAAGCAGAGGCTAGGCACAGAAGCAAAAGAAGACAAAAGGTGTATTCTCTATTTCCTATTAGCAGACCATGTCCAGCTACTTTTGGGGAAGTATGGCTTCGGCCCATGCAGGCAGCTGTTCTAGAAGAAAAATTCCATAATAATAAATGCCCTACACCCTTTTCCCTTAGCCTTTATTGCTGAGCAGACCTCATATGCTCTGGGATACCCCTTTGGTCAGGTGGGGTCAGCTGTCCTGGCTCTTCTCCAAAATGGGTCTCTTCCACCACAGGCTGCAGTCCTTCAGGAACAGACTGTTCCTAGGTGGGTCCCCATGGGGTCACGAGTTCTGCCAGCAAACCTGCTCCTGCACTGGCCCCTACTCCTTTGGGTACAGCCACCTGCTTCAGCTTGGGGTTCTCCCTGCACTGCAGGTGGATCTCTGCTCCACCATGGACCCCCACAGGATCCGGGGGCACAGCTGCCTCACCACAGCTTTGCACCACAGGCTGCAGGGGAATCTCTGCTCTGGCACCTGGAGAACCTCCTGCCCTTCTTCTTCACAGACCTGGCTGTCTGCAGAGCTGTTCTGCTCATATTCTCACTCGCCCCTCTGGTTGCAGTTGCTGTTGTGCAGGCTTTTTCCTCTTCTCAATTCTGTTGTCCCAGAGGTGCTCCAGCATTGCTGATGAACTCAGCCTTGGCCAGCAGTGGCTGTACCCTGGAGCCAGCTGGCATTGGCTTGTTGAATGTGGAGAAAGCTTCTCCACCCCTGCAGCTCCTCACAGAAGCTTTGTCTGCTGTTGTTCATGGTTTGTATGAAAGACAGAAGTAACAAAAATTAGTCCCTTCTGGCTCTTGGGAGATCCCACTGGAATTCCTGGGCCTGCTGTCCAACATGCCGGGGCTTCTCTTTGATCACAGACAAGTGTGCAACTGTAACACCTTTGTAACTGTAAAACAAACATATCACTGGCTATTTCACATCCAGGACATTCCTTATGAAGTTCTGACAGTTTCTTTAGTGAGAGGAAATTAGGTCACTCCAATCTTGTTTCCTGGAGTTGACAGCATTTGGTCCATAAGATGCATAGAATCATTGTTTTTCCCAACACAAATGAGTCCCTAGGCCTTTGAACACAATTAAGGTTGAATGTGGCAGTCTGAGCTTTAGAATGTAGGATCAGGATATGAATAGGGCAATAAACTAGAAAATGTCAAGAAAACACCATGTTAAAAAAACCCACTTTCTGTAAATGTTACCAGAGTCATCTTTCATACAAGCACCTTACTTTTCTGAGAGTTAGCACCACAAGGTGCTGTCCCAAACCTTCTCATAGAGGATGCCACAGGAATAGGTTCACAAAGGTATTGCTCCAGGCCAAACCAAATGGTAGTGAAAGGAATGAAATCAAGGTCTGAGTCAAAGAAGAGCCCTGCAGCAGAACAGAGACACAGCAAGGAGTTCTGTCAGTACAAAGACAGAACCACTAAAGCAGTCACACAGCCCCAGTGAGGTGGGAGGACAGCAGGAAAAAACTGAAAAAAAATTTGCCTGTGGGCTGCAATTCCAGGAGTAACCAAAAGATTTTTGACAGGTCACAGAGTCAGGAAGCATTTCTGCACTGACAGCCTCTATGTCTTCAGCGATAATGTAAACTAATCCAGCCTTGATATGAAGACACAGAACACAGAACTACTCTTGTTTCAAAACTTAGGTATAAACACAGAGATTTTTAAATCTTTGCCTCATTTCTAATCTATTTTTTTCTGGCTTCAGCTTTCAGCCACAAGTTTTGGGGTTGGGGACTCAGCCCTTTTCTGCTGTACTCTCCGTAAGAGTCTCTAGAAAGTAGTATTTCATTCTCATCCCCTAAAATCAAGATCTCAGGCTCAAGTCATTTTGTCATCTCATTTACGACAGTCTCTATCAGTACACCACAGTAAGATCACAGAACTGCTGGAAGTCTCCCTGCACAGGAAATCGTTTCCAGGCCCCCTGTTGAGGAACCATTGCTGTAACTGCACCGACAACATAATTACAGCAGGAGTGGAATTAGAGATCTCCAGGAAAAAGTACTCAGTCTCGCATGGGTTTGTGCACTTCCCCTTCACCTGCTGGCACATGCTGCTTTACAAGGCCAGCCTTAAAAAGCTGAATTCAACAAGTGTAAAGTCAGGAGGAGCAATAAAGGTAAACACTAGTGACTCTTCTCCCTCACTCCTGGGTCTCAGCCGGGTCCCTCAGCCCTCAGTGCGAACCCATCCGGAGCTCTCGAGGAGCCGGGCACAGGCACAACTTCCCCGCAGGTTCACAAAGGCATTGTGAACAGGCACAACCGGCGCCCCGCATCCCCGAGCGAGGCTTCCAAAAGCTCCGCCGGGCTGCGGGAGCGCAGGGAGCGGGCGGCACGGCCCCAGGGCGGCGAAGGGCCGCAGGTGAGCGGGCGGTGAACGCCTGTGCCCGCCCGGGGAGGCGGCCCGGGGCACGGCGCGTCCCTCCCCCGGCCCTGACGCCAGGCGCTAATGAAATGCTAATGCCGGGGCGCGCAGCCGGGCGCTGCCCGCGCCCATAAAACGCGGCGCGGCGCGGGGGCCCGGCCCGCAGCCATGCAGAGCGCGGCCCCTGCCGCCCCGCCGGCGCTGCACCTCCTCACCTCCTACTTCATCGACAGCATCCTGGGCCGGGGCCCCGCCGCGGGCCGGCTCGGTGAGCGGCGGCGGGAGGGCGGCGCGGGGCCCGGCGGCCCGGT